>NC_058089.1:64958057-65599307 GCF_014858855.1 Bufo gargarizans
ACTGTCTCTACTCTACAGACTCAGACAGTCAGTATGTGTCTTCTTTGTGTCACTCATGATTAAGCTGTGCGGCCGGGGCTGGCAGGCGGCAGAGCAGGAGGCGGAGCAAAGGGGTGTGATTAGGCCATACCCGGCACACCCACTTGAGCCCTGAAGCGGCCCCCCTGAGGCGGCCCGGCCCACCGGGCAAATGCCCGGTCTGCCCTATGGCCAGTCCGGCCCTGGGCCTAGCCCAGGAGAACTAACTGGTTTCAACCATTGAGTCCAAGGATCAGGACTATAGGATCCTACACTGTAGGGTACCCTTTCGGGGTATCAAGTGGATTATTTACTTTGAAGAACCCAACCTTTTCAAATAATGAAGCAGAGTGTTTGCTTGCCATGAGATCGCCTGTCACGACCATGGTCATGGTCGTGACTCCTGATCCGCATGCAGTTGCCTGCGGTTAGGTTTTTGTCAATCACATTGTGAGGGCAGCTGGACTGTTGCCTCATATGTGGTTGCCGCTGGCAGCAAGTTTGTACTTGGCAGTATAGCAGCCTGAGCTGTTGCTAGGCAGCTTGCTGCAATCTGCATGCGGTTGCACCTGGCAACCTGTCTTTGTAGGTGTGCCTTTTTATATGTTTGGTGTGCACGAGGTTTGGGTGTGTGCACTGTGACATTTTCCCTTCACTGGTGGCTGCCCGAGGCAACGTGTTGTATTGTACATGTGGTGGCAGTGTCTCGGCCTTCTGGCTGACTCCCAGGACACGGTTGCCACGCATGTCGTTGACTGCGGTAACAGCTGCAGTGTGATAAGTGTTTGTACACTTCCCCTGTATGTGGCTGTCTTCCCTTCCCTGGTGTTGGAAGGGTTAACTTCCTTCCTAGTGTGTGTGCACTGGGTGTGTGAGTGTGGGTGTGGCTACTTGGGCCTATATAGCTTCTGCTGTGATTCAGAAGTCTGAGGGGTACTTCAGCTATGTAAGCTGGAGTCATCCTCCTTCTTATTTTCCATCTGCCAGTGAGGGCCACCCTTGTGGTCATAGATGTGTATATGTTCAGTTGATGTATACCTTTTGTTATTTAATGCAGCTATGGATCTGGGTTCCTGTGTGTGTATGTGTGTTGGCTGTGTCCATTTAAGTATGGTGTGGACATCAGCGTGTCAGTACAGGGATGCAGTCAGCAAGGCTGTGGCAGGTAGGTGGAACTAGTGCAGTTCACCTGCCATATCCATAGGTCTGTTTTTGTACCCCTTTTCTTTGCAGCTTGGCCAGTGAGACTCCTGTTCCTCCGTGCCTAGGAGGAACAGGTCGTCTTACCCTGCTCCTAGTTCAGGGCCACCCTGACGGCTAGCAGGAACTATTAGGTTCCGGTGTATGAGCCCTCCCACCGTCAGGGTTGGCTCATATGGTTAGGAGTCAGGGTCAGGTTAGGGACGCGATAGGAGGTGACCTGCTCCCTAATTCTGTCGTCCTGGCCAAGCAGCCAATAACATCTTCTGGCATCGCACGGCTGAGGGTGTTCCCCATCCTCAGCCGTGACATCGCCCTTGGGTTGTTGGATAATTGAACAAAAGACTATAGGGTGAAGGAAGGTCATTTATCAGACTCCAGACTCCTTTGCATCCGGTGGAGAGAGTCTAAGCTTCCGGCATCTCCACCATAATCAAGGACAGAAAGGCCTTCTGTCAGAATACTCATCTACAGAGGCTCTAAACTAATAGTGAAAGGTTGAGGGATCAGAGCAAGACCAGGAACCAAGCATAAGTAAGAACTCAAGTGGGCTGGAGGTGACCTATGCACTTCACCATAAATAGCCTGCTAATTTAGATTTTGCAGCTTTGCCCTTTTTGCTATCTGTATGAATGACAAAGTGATGTTATTTGTTCAACTACTGCCTCTCTCATCATTCTACTTCTCCTCCTCATTGCACCCTACGGTGCTAGCATCACGAACCAGGGGCCCAGTCGCACAAAGCACCTTACACCAATTACCATCAAGGGCACCTCAACCAACATCTGGCTGATGTTCCCTGCAACAGATAGTGCCCCAGAGGATTTCGTGCTGTCTTCCCATCCACTGCACTGCCGGCCCCAAGGGACAACTAAACCGTGAGTACTACTATCCTCTGCACCTTATCACTAGTACGCTCACGCGCGCATCCTCCATAGGGAGTCCCGACATGCTGCAGATCATTAATAAAAATATTGAAGAGAATAGGGCCTAATACTGACCTCAGTGGTACTGGATTGTAGTATTATGTTTTTTTTATCTAATATTTATTTTATTCCTTTTGTCATGTCATTTTGTACCTATGTCTATGCTATTATTTTCCACAAACATTATTATTATTATTATTATTATATGAATATTTTTACTGTAGGATAGAATATACAGCTAGCAGCTAAAGTGTGAGCAGCTAGAGTGTGTAGCTTCCATCTCGCAATCTGAGAAATACCATAAAAATGACTGAAAACCTGTGCCAGCCTTTGAAAGAAGCATTGGATCTTGCAGAAGGTTGAGGGCCATTACAAAGGGAGAGTACATGGACACAACGTCAGTGAAAGTTAACACATGTATTGTGGCTCTGGACACATTTGGTTAGGGATAAGCTTCAGGCATGCTGCCATACTACAGAGAAGGGATGGCCATCTGTTAAAAGACTACACCCCACATTTGGGCACTATAGTGCTATATTGAGAGAATTTGCACCCTTTGGCCAGAATTGGGAACTTTATTTGGATTACCTGGAAAGAGACTCTTTAACCTGGAAAGTCAAATTATAAAAAAGTACCACAGTGGTGGTTCACCAGTGCATAAGTGAAAAAGACATACAACAATAATAATAGATGCAGGGATATGACTGGGAGCTAGTCGTAAAGACTCCACTACGAGAGGGATGAGTGAACACAGGGCAGCAAAATGGGAGCAGTGGGTATGCCTATACTCTCCCTAAGCTCACCCTGGCTATAACCTCAGCCCAGGGACGTCCCCTTGTGGTGGAGATACGTTGTTTCGAGAGTTACTTGGAACACAAGATAGTCCCGAAAGGACTTCGTCTCCAGGTTAAACCGGCAGAACGTATCGTATCACCATCCCTCATAACCAGGTGGGAGGAACAACTGACACTTAGCTCACTGAACCTTATGCAAATTCTCCTTGATGAGGAGAAATTGATGTTTGAAAAAACATCTGCTAGCCTTCAGGAACAAATTGATATTGCCCTCACCTATAAAGACGACCCAGATTTCCCTAGACGGGAAGCTTCTCTCCAAGTGTCGGTTGAAAGGTTTCAAACTGTCATAAAAGAGAGAAAGCATAGACAGTTCCTCCGCGACCTCTCGGAATTTAGAGAGAATAGGGCCTACCAACAACAACCCACTGGCTCCGCACCTTTGGCGTCTGAGGTGTCCACATCTGAGGTGGACTCCTCCGACACCGAATTATTGGGTGGGAACTATAGGGGTAGAGGCACGACACAGACTGGGAGAAGAGGTAGACGACGATGGCAGAAGGGAGGAACAAGCGGGAGGGGTCGTCCGGGGGGGGTAAATTACTCCACCGGGCCAGCATCCTATCCCTCTGGCTCATCATCTCAAACAGCTGGTGCTGCCTCCAACAACTTTCCGTCGTCACATTCCCCTGCATGCGCCTCGGCGTCTTTTTTAGAGAAAAGTCAGATCCCTTACAATCTTCGGGGGGGGAACAAAGCCGACAGAACCTGAAGGATGGGCTCCAAGTTGTGAATCTATCATCACGGTCCCTAAGTGCACTTGAACTAGGGGTATTGAGCAAGGGTCTGTCTTTTGTTCCAACCACTAATTTCTGTCTATTCACGTGGATTAAGGACCTGAGCCTATTTGCTAGACGCCTTAAGTGGCACAAATTCTTTAGGGATAATGATAGACAAACATGTGCCAGACTCGGCCTGAGTGAATGTGATCTTGCCTCTTTGCAGACTCTCTGTGAACTGGGAGAGGAAGGTAGCCGGTGCCCAGGTCAGGGACCATATACCAGTCTTAAACCAACAAGTACAAAGATGCCCCCACCCATAAAATATGAGTGTGTGGACATATTCATGCAAATGGTGACGAGTGAGCTGGAGAGATTTGAGGGAATGTCTCCCCGCCACTTCAATCTGTCTCGAATGGAGATGTCAGCCCTGACTGCCCTGGAGAAAGATAAATCTATAATCATCAAACCCTCTGATAAGGGTGGCAATTTGGTCATTCTTGACCATGTAGCGTATCAGACTATGTGTTTGAATCTTCTGAAAGATAGGGAAGGTTATAGGGTGTTGGATACGAACCCCCTGACCCCCTTCTACGAGGACTTGAAGATCATCTTGACTGACGCTCTAGTAGACAGATTGATTTCGGCGGCTGAGTACAACTTTCTCCTTCCCGCTCACTCCACCATTGCTACCTTCTACGGATTACCCAAAATCCATAAGGGGGTTATACCCCTCAAGGGGCGCCCCATTGTCTCCGGGGTTAACTCCCTGACCCAGAATTGCGGGATCTACGTCGATCGCGTGCTGAGGGAGTTCGTCGTGTCTTTACCCTCATATACGAGGGACACGATGGACTTCCTCAGCAAGATCGACGCGATCAATATGGACAAGGACTGCATACTGGCAAGTATAGATGTCGAGTCCCTTTATAGCTCTATCCCACATACGAAGGGGATCTCTGCCACTGAATACTACCTGAAGACTAGGGACATCCACTGCAGGGCGCATAACACCTTTGTGCTCAGGCTCCTGGAGTTCACTCTGACCCACAATTTTTTTCTTTTCAATTTGCGGTTCTACCACCAGCTCAGGGGGACGGCAATGGGGAGCCCCTGCGCCCCCACCCATGCCAACCTCTTCCTGGGCTGGTGGGAGGACACTGTCGTGTTTCCAGATAGGGAGACCTGGTGGTCCGAGAAGATCACCTTCTGGACAAGATATATAGACGACATTTTCGTGATTTGGAAGGGTGGGTCAGAGGAACTCCAGGAGTTTGTGGGGTCCCTTAACAACAACGACGTTGGTCTGCGATTCACTTTTGAGTTTGACCATCACTCTATCCCCTTCCTTGATGTACGGATAACCAGGGAGGGAGAAAAACTCACTGCCAACTTATTCAGAAAGGACACCGCGACCAACTCGTTGTTGCATTGGGAGAGTCATCACCCACTACCGCTTAAACGCGGTATACCAAAGGGTCAGTATTTGAGGACCCGGAGAAACTGCTCCGAGGGTAAGGCGTTTCACACTGAGGCCAGGAAATTACAGACGAGATTCAGAGAGAGGGGATATCCTCAAACAGTCCTCGGAGGGGCGTTCCGGAACGCCGCAAGCAGGGAGCGTACCGAATTACTTGCCCCAAAACCTAAGGTACAGAGTGTACAACAACCTATACGCCTAATATCTGTATTCGACTGTGCAAATGTGGAAGTAATGTCAGTCCTGAAAAGGTACTGGCCAATTCTCCACATGGACCCTGACCTGAAGGATGTACTGACTAAGCAACCGAGCGTTACCTATAGGCGGGGGAGGAGCATAAGAGACCGCTTGGTTCATAGCCATTACATTGCACCGACTGGAGCCGGCACTTGGCTGGACCGGAAACCTTGCGGGATGTTTAAATGTGGCTCCTGCAAAGCCTGTGCGTTTATATCCATCTCTAAATCTAACATCTGCTCAGTAACTGGTCAAGCCTATGAAATCAGAGATTTCTACAACTGCAGAAGCAAGGGTGCGGTCTATCTATGCCAATGCCCTTGCCCCATGGACTACATAGGCAAAACTATCCGTGAGGTCAGGCGTCGAATCTGTGAACACGTGAACGACGTGGTGAAGAAAAAGATCACACCCGTCGCGTCACATGTAATTGATGTGCACGGTGGCGACCCTAAGTGCTTGCGATTTTCGGTCCTGGAAACCATCCCTTTATCTCCAAGGGGTGGCGACTGGGATCGTAAAATCCTCAAAAAAGAATGCATGTGGATTCACCGCTTTAGATCCCAGGCACCATTAGGGATCAATGAGAGACTCAAGTTCTCCTGTTTCCTATGATCTACTTCCCCCCGGGGACGTTTATTCATGGGGCCGTACGTTTTTCCTCTATCCCTCTGTCATAAAGTAGCGCCACTTCGGTAATTTTACCAATAGCCATGATAAAAGAAGTAGGATACTACTTAAAAGTATCCAGGTTGCACATTGCTTATCCAATGTGCCTTAGGTGTTTTATTTATGATAGTAATACACCTTTAGTGAAAAGTACAATACTGTATCATCAATAGCTCCCAGACCCCGCCCCCTTTCCCTAATAGAACGCCAGAATAATAAGCACTATGTTATATGTAACTGACTGGTTCAATGTAGTGAGCATCGTGCTGCCTTGCCTCTAATGTGACGATATCTGCGCTGAGTATAAGCGATTCGCCTGATGGAACGGATGGGGAGTGAGTCTGCGTTCCATAGAACAGGATGTGACTGCCCCATGCGTTCCACCTGGATGAGGCGCCGTACGGACCGGAAGTGACGCAACTATGCGTTCCACGCAACCGGATGTTAGTTCCGAGTGCGTTCCACGTGATCCGGCCGGCTCAGAATGCTCCGGTATGTACCCCTAACTACATGAGGGACGATTCGTGATTTGCATACACGATTCTCAGGCCGGAAGTAACACATACTAATCAGCATGAATCAGACACAGCTGGTGGGTGGCTACTTAGGGGAACGGGAGTGTGTGTGAATGAGAGGAGGAACAGGACGACACCAGGACGCAGCTCAAATGTAAGTCTGGACCATCTATTGAAAATTTACATCACTGTAGCATGTAGTGTGTTTCACACCATGCTTGACTTTCTGCTCACAGATCCCTAAGTGACGTATTGGCCCGTATCATGTGGGCTCTCTTTCCTCCTGACTGCACGGGACATTGAGTAAGTGCTGATTTGAAGGAGATATAGGGGACACAAATGCACTGTACTGTGTCTAGCACATGAACTGAGAGCATTTTTATTTCTTACAGGTGGGACATATCAAATGGGTCCCTTGGTCCTATGCCTAAACATCATCTGCGTCTCTGGTCCTGTTGCCTCACCTTATCTTAAGTATCTCTAACCTATCTTGTGTGATGGTTGTATTTCTGACCATATATTTCTTTCTGTGATGGTTGTATCTCTGACCACATATGCCCCCTGATGAACCTAGTGATAGGGGAAACGCGTTGGGGCTTCATTTAGAACCAACCTGGGAATGCATTGATTGTTGCACCCGGGCTCGGCTCTATAGGGTATAGGTGATATTGATCTAATTCACCCTTACTGTATCGGTCTTTATTGGTCCTTATCCATCCCAGTGGCCCTGTAAGAATTTTTTCACCAGGGACACATGACCACACCTACTTATGTTCTGTGGAGCAACTTTTGTTAATTGTAAAGAGGAGGGTAAACGCAGGGCAGTCAGCCCAGGAACGAGGACAGGGAGTCTCCACCACAAGGGGACGTCCCTGGGCTGAGGTTATAGCCAGGGTGAGCTTAGGGAGAGTATAGGCATACCCACTGCTCCCATTTTGCTGCCCTGTGTTCACTCATCCCTCTCGTAGTGGAGTCTTTACGACTAGCTCCCAGTCATATCCCTGCATCTATTATTATTGTTGTATGTCTTTTTCACTTATGCACTGGTGAACCACCACTGTGGTACCTTTTTTATAATTTGACTAGTAAAAGTTATGTTTTAAGGGGATCAATACTGCTGGACACTACACTGTGAATTTCAGATCCTTTTTCATTGATCTATATTGAATAAGCTGGACATTTATCTTTAACCTGGAAAGACTGAACTTTGCAAGTTCCTATCTCTGTGTCATCTGTCCAAATTGCCACAGTAATGTACAGTGGACTTGTTACCCCAAAACAGACCTCATTATTGCTTTGCACCATCAACCTGTACTGCCACATCATTGCTCCTTTCACCAGCAAATTTAAGGGAACCCTGCCTTGCACCCCAAATCCCACCAAAACCAAGAACATTCCTCCTGCTACCAGGCAGGAGACCTCATATGCCCTGAGGTAAAGAAAGGGTGCTCTCCTTCACTGCATGGCACAGGGAGCACCAGATGAGGACTGCTACAGTAACTACTACTACAACTACTACTACTTCAAACAACCATTACTTGATAAAAAAAAAGACAAAAAATAAAACCTAAACATCCCGCTTCAACAATGTAGTAAATCCAAAATAAACATGATGTCAATTCAGCACCAGTTGAAAAATCCTTTAACATACTGCCATTACATTTTGATCAGAAAATTGATCTTAATAATGAATGTCTTAATAAAATGCAGTTGCTTTGCCTATTTACCTAACCAAATGGGAAAAAAAGCTATGGCTTTCAAAGAACTGAAAATGTGCTTAGTCAGGAAGGTTGGGGGGGGGGGGGGGATGGTGTTGAACGCTTCTTTGAAAACCTATGTGTCTCCATAGTTATGGACCACATTCAAGACCTGTGTAGTCTTATCCTGTAGTCATGTGTTACTATCATCCATCTCCCTTTTTCCACTGTCTATATCTTAGTAAAGTGAGGCGTAAGAGGAAACAATGAGGCAGTGAAGTTGTGAGGTGCTGGTTATGCTGATAGATTATGCCTATTAGAATACAGTGTAGGTGTCTCAGTGATTATTCTGGCAGTAGGTCAGAGAGAACTGCTTTGATGTGATGTATTATTAAAGGTGAAATAGTTATCTTTCGGTGACTCATTATATTCCCAGGTCATTCCAGGTTTGTACATGTTCCTGGTGTTTCTGTTCTTTAATGGAATTTACAAATGCCTTACCAAGCATACAATAAATATACAGCAAGATAATGAACAACATATATTTGAAATGTAAAATATAATATGAAATCCCTCCAGTCAGCCAAGCATATTTAAAGTGTAACCGCCATGTTTTTATTTAAAAAAAATCTATTTGAGCATATGTTACTGCTGTAGCAGCATTATGCATAAAGCAATCTTCAGTTTCTTCACATACCACTGTTTTATTTGAGTTTTTCCTTTAGTTATGGCTGTTTTACCCTCTACAATATACGGACCTTCTGAAGATGGCTTCTCTGCCAGTTCTCTGAGGCCAAAACTGCTTTCCCTCACTTCACATACACACTTGCTGTAACCAGAAGCTTTCTAATGCAGGCATGCAGTGTGAAAGACCCTTTGTCTTCCTGTCTTCTTAGCTGCAGACAGACAAGCCATAGAAACTGTCTTTTAAAGGAGCAGTGAAAAGGGACAGAGGACATTAATGAAAGATGTTATTATAAGGTTATTACAGATCTTTTGACAATCATTGACAGGCTAGACTAGCTGTAATAAACTGGCAAATAAAAAAGAAATATGACAATTACACTTTAACAATCTTATTAAGAGGAGCAGGAGGGGAACATTGCTTTTCCAGGGTTGCTGCCACTTTGTTTTAGCTATCTGCGAGAGTTACAACAGTTATACCCCCGTCAACTGGACATATGCCATCAACATCTTACGATACACAACAGAGACAACTTTTTTTTATCTTGAAAAGGAAGTGTATATATGTTTCCCAGAAGAGCATTGCTTGGTTTATAATACTCTCTATGCCAGTTCTGGTGCTTTCCAGTAGGAGAAACAATAGCCCTCGAAGACCTCTCACCTATCAAACCATTCCCCCTGCTCTATACTGATGAGTGGCAACAAGCCTGAATTAGCTGTCAGCAGGTACAGTATGCCCCTTTCCCTTTGGGAGAAGATTTGCGGACTAATATCCTTAGTCATTTTCAAGGCCTATAAAAGGGGCAGACAATGACTTTCTGGTAAGTACATCCACTAGGTGATAGATTCAGCCTTATGTCTTGTGGATGAGAGCTAATCTGTATATCACTGGGTCAGATTTAAAGGTTTCTCTGGGCTACACATATTGCTAACCTATCCTCTGTGTAGGTCATCAGTATCAGACCGGTGGTGGTCCAACAGCTGGTACCACCACCAATTAGATGTTGTCGGCTACTGCAGCTTTGGAAACTATACAGTGTATGGAGCCAGAAGCAGACAGCTTTGTGCGTTGTGTAGTGGCCATATCAGGTTCCTGAGTTTCAGAACATCAACGCTGGAAAATACACAGTGTACTGAGCTTTCTACCTCTGCTCCACAAACTTTCAGTCTCTGGCATTGCACCAGCCTGAAACAGCTGATTGATGGTGGTGCCGGGTGTTGGACCACCACCAATATGATATTGAAAAAAATGTAACATAGTCGGCACACCCAAATCTGGATACAAATCTCAGAGTCACAAATAAATTATAAAATAAGTTGTTTACCAAACAATAAAATAACAAAATACACTAATACCATAGCAGGGCTCGTGCTATAATAAAATATAATAATATAAAATAGACAAAAGTCTTGTGATCCTTTATAGTAACTCTGTTGTCATAGTAGATATACCAAGAGGTTAGTACAATATTGGTAGTAGATCAATAGTTGTGTATAAGTAACTGATAAGTTCATAGGATATCCAGTCATAAAATGTGCTCAAATATATATCAGTTTAAATACAGTATGTCTCTCTGCATCTCCCACTGCCCAGTCTCCGCCATTTTCCAGTGAACTTGTAGGGAGAGGCAGTATAGGCACTAGGGACAGGGATAAGGAAAAACTTTATTCACAAAATATTACCTTCGAGTAGTTCAGGGACAGCTTAGTCATAGTGTAGGGATATAATAGGGAGACTTAATCCACACTATAGGGAAGAGAGCAGGGGCCAAATTAACAGTGTAAAACTTGGCTAATAGAGAAGATACTCTATTTCACTTTGCTGCACTAACCGGGGTTAAAAAGGATGATTTTAGGTCGTTCACATTCTTTTATACTTAACTACATCTATCAATCCTTGATTGTCTAATTGGGGTGAAATTGCAGCCTGATAACACTGTTTTTGGGGTGTTCACGTTATTTTATAATAAGTAAATCTGTTAATCCTTGATTGTGTAATTGGGGAGAAATTGCAGCCTGATAGTACAGATTTTAGGGTGTTCATGTTCTTTTATACATAAGAAAATCCAGTCAGCCATGTGTCACGGAAGGTGTACAGGAAACTAGAAGACACAAAATGAATATCCGACTGACTGGATCCAAAACTAAGGAACAAAAGGGAGAGCCCTGCATCAGACCTGGCATTCTCCCTGACTGCTCAGCCTATGCAAAAATCCCAATGGTAGATGATCGCATATCCTCGTACCTCGACTGTATAACACCTGAACACCCTATACTAGTGAGGGGACACGGCCACCGGCTCCCTACACTTGATACGGAGGGAGTCAGGGTCACCTGGGATCCAGCAAACAGAAAAACACAAATGAATGAACAAAACTTATCTGTAGAAGACTCAGAAGTAAATTCAGCATGCACACACTCCAGGAAGGAATATAAACCGCAAAGTGAAGCAGTCTGGGAAGGGATTTAAAGGGATGCAATCAGTGCAACTACATGACAGCTGAGAGAGGCTAACGAGATGAGAAAATGAAAGCAAAACAAAAGGAAGCTCAAGGAGGAGGTTCTGAAAGGCATCTGTCAGAGCTTCTCAGATGTCTGGTGGTGACAGTACCCCTCCTTCTACGAGTGGACTCCGGACACTCAGAGCCCACCTTCTCAGGATGGGACCTATGGAAAGCCCTGATGAGACGAGTGGCCTTAATGTCCGTCACTGGGACCCACATCCTCTCCTCAGGACCATAACCCTCCCAATGAACGAGGTACTGGAGAGAACCGCGGACAACACGAGAATCCACAATCCTAGAGACCTGAAATTCAAGATTACCATCAACCACAATCGGAGGAGGAGGCAAAGACGAGGGTACAATAGGTTGAACATAAGATTTTAATAAGGACTTATGAAAAACATTATGGATCTTCCAAGTCTGAGGAAGATCAAGACGGTAGGCAACAGGATTGATGACGGACAAGATTTTGTAAGGCCCAATAAACTTAGGACCCAACTTCCAGGAGGGAACCTTCAATTTGATATTCTTAGTAGACAACCACACCAGATCACCAACATTCAGGTCCGGACCAGGCACACGTCTCTTATCCGCCACACGCTTATATCTCTCACTCATGCTCTTTAGATTATCCTGAAACTTTTGCCAAATAGATGATAAAGACGAGGAGAATCTGTCCTCATCAGGTAAACCAGAAGACCACTCTCCAGAGAATGTCCCAAACTGCGGATGAAATCCATATGCACCAAAAAATGGTGACTTATCAGAGGACTCCTGACGACGGTTATTTAGCACGTCATCCATGCGCATGGGGCGCTCTGACGTCACTCTGGAGCGCCCCGGGAGCCGCGCGGACTGTAAGTATACCGCTCCCCCACTCCCCGCTCCTACTATGGCAACCAGAACTTTAATAGCGTCCTGGCTGCCATAGTAACACTGAAAGCATTTTGAAGACGGATCCGTCTTCAAATGGTTTCAGTACACTTGCGTTTTTCCGGATCCGGCGTGTAATTCCGGCAAGTGGAGTTCACGCCGGATCCGGACAACGCAAGTGTGAAAGAGGCCTTAGACTGCAGGACAGTGAACTTTTACTGTGTAAATAAATTGACCAATGCTCTCTGAGTGATGATTCCCCAGCAGGGGGAGGGGCCATACACTCTGCAGGCTGCTACACTGATGACTCATACATTTCACATGAACGAGCACATAGGACTGAGCTCTCAGTGTGATGTCATAAGGAGGCGTGGCTGGCCTTCACTTGAACTGGCTAAGCCCTTCCAGCCTTAGAAGCTGGGAAGCAGGACGTGAATGCTGAGCTGCCTGCAGGTGAGTGTTAAATAACAAGATGAGAATACCCCTTTAAGCCTACAATATTCAGGGCAGTGTAGGAACCAGCTAAAACGTACTCTGCTCAGAAGTCCCAGGTAGATGGGCATGTCCAGTCTAAAAGGGGTGCCACCCCCAATATATTGCAAGAAAATTTAGACTAAAGCCTTCAGAATCACAGGTGCATATTCATGAAGCAAACACAATTACCCCCCCCCCCCCAAAATGGCTGCACACCATTATATATATAAACAATAGAGCTAAGAAATGGGGGTCATTCTAGATAAAAGTGGTACAATACCGACTATAAATGAGTATAAATGAATAATGGAAGCTCTTAGCGCACATACATGTCGGGTCCATCTACCAGGCGTCAAGGTGGCTTCCGCAGATGGGTTCCTATCACTAAAGAAACTGCCTCACTTTGGACTTACTTAAGCCTACAATATTCAGGGCAGTGTAGGAACCAGCTACAAGCGTACTCTGCTCAGAAGTCCCAGGTAGATGGGCGTGTCCAGTCTAAAAGGGGTGCCACCCCCAATATATTGCACTTTAAACGCCATGAAACCATATGGCCTTAATGTTGATCTTAATTTAGGACAGGTATTTGTTCGATAGCTTGCCCTGACCCATTTTAGGTCCGCTCTATGCTCAATCCTGTACAGTAATGTAATTTTTATTCTGTTATTTACAGAAATGTACAGATATTAATTAAGCTAATTTTCTCTCTCTTTTTTCTTTACTCACAGAGTTATATCGTGGTTGATGGCCGAAGGTTGCATGACTGATGAACATGGACTTGCGCAGTCATCCTAGCTACAATCCCCATACTCCACCATATGTCTGGCAAATCATTTTGTACAAAATTATTTGAGCCCGTCTGCCGCACGTCAAGGCGATCTCTAGTTAGACGGGTTCCTAACACTAAATTCTATCTGTTATGTGCCATGACGGCTATCATATAATTCAGCAAGTGTAGGTTCCACATGCATGCTGGGCCCGCTTTAATTTCTGTCATTTTTTGGTGCCAAAATGGCCTCTATTATATCCAAGGAAAGCAGGTACCAACATGCATGCCGGGCCCACTCCACACCACTCCTGGTGCCAAATGGCCACCAAGGACTGCAATGAGAGTCCACATACTATCTCTCTCCTGGTGCCAGATGGCTTCAGTGAGTGAGGGGGAGCAGGCCAAGCTATATACTCACACTAATTAAAATCAGCCAATGGGGCAGACGAGCTGATCAAGAGTACATGGCTGGGGAGGCAGCCACACCTCCAGTGCAAACTGCAAAGAAAAGGGGGGGGGGGGGGGGTCAGTCAGCACATCCCAAATCGCAGGAGCACATTGCTATGGCTGAGAACAAAACTGTCAAACAAAACATACAATGCAACAGCTCACTGCAAACAATTGCAAATGCTATACTAATAAGTTAGAGATGCTTGGCAAATCATTTTGTACAAAATTATTATGTGGAACCTACACTTGCTGAATTATATGGTAGCCGTCATGGCACATTACAGATAGAATGTAGTGTTAGGAACCCGTCTAACTAGAGATCGCCTTGACGTGCGGCAGACAGGCACAAACAATTTTGTACAAAATGATTTGCCAAGCATCTCTAACCTATTAGTATAGCATTTGCAATTGTGACACAATATTGTACTTTATTTGGTTTGCAGTGAGCTGTTGCATTGTATGTCTTGTTTACCAGTCTTATTCTCTGTCATAGCAACGTGCTCCTGCGATTTGGGATGTGCTGACTGACCCCCCCCCCCCTTTTCCACCATATGTCTATCATCAGTGTCAACAGTACATCGCCTATAGTGCTACATAATTTCAGTCTCCTGCGTATGAATGGGTTGAGGAGATCCCTCAGTGTTACGAGGTCTATGGGGTGGATAACACATGGGGAAGCTGCTAATGTGATCTTGTCCATGTGGTGTCCCCTATATATGTATCAACCAGTGGTGCCTGACGGCGCGTACATTGGGACACAGTAGACCAGAAGTGTAATGATGTGTTTGTTGTATGCATGCACAGTACATTGGTCATTGGTTGGTACAGGTCATGACGCGGTTATTTATGCGCCTGACCTGGCTTCACCTTTTCCAAGATGGTGGATTGTGCAGGAGTACTGGGTGCTTGCGAATACTAACCTAATGCGAGGCTTTGTGATGACACTGACGTGACGTGAAAATCCAGCCATGCGCGTACTTTGTTTTTCGGATGACGCAAATGCGTCTGGGCTTTGACGCATGCGTACTTGACCACACACGTGTTGGTCTGTCGGATGACGCAGTCATCGGACGCATGCGCATCCGAGATTCTTAGATGCTCAGTTTGGCAATGGAGTCACACCGGGATCTTGTAAGTTGTTTGATTGTATGCCTGTATCCATGTTCATAGTCATGTGACCCGACCACTCCCCCACGATGGGAGTGTGGTAATAGTTTTTTTATTTTAACCAGTTGTTATCTGGAATATTGCACCAGTGCACCTTATACACATGAATTTAGCATTTATTAGATAATGTATTATGATATGCAATCGTATAACGGCTCTATTTTATGATCTAGCACTGTGTTCACCAGATTTGCAAATGTATACAAATGTATTTTACTTTATTTGTTTCATTGTCACTTGCACAGATATGGGTTAATGCTAATTATGTTTGATTAAGTCATTTCCTTACACTATAAGTATGTTCAGTTTGTTATTGTTACATTGCTTGGAGCCGAAACGTCGCGTCACCACTGGGTGAATAAACAAGGCAGCTCAGCCTAAAATGAATGTGGGTGCATGGCCCGTAGGGAAAAGCCAATCCCACAATTACAAATAGAAAAAAAGGGCAGCACTCCAGGAAATAAAAATGAAGAACAATCTTTATTCACCCCAGTGGCAATGGCGACGTTTCGGCTCTGCACTAGAGTCTTTCTCAAGCCTTCTCTCAAATATATACTGTATATATAGACACACACCGCAATACAGTAACAACACTACAAAACCTAACTATGCTAACACAATACAATCCTAATTCCACCCCACAAACTATCTAAATATCACAATTACATACACACGTCAAGGGGTTAAACACAATCCAGGGTGATGGTGGCACTGCAAGGGTTAATGCATGCCAAGGATCTAGGATAAATTGGTGGCAGTGGGAATGGCACTGCAGGGGAGCAGTGAAAGGGTTAAAGCAGGTAGGGTCAACAGGGATTGCAGGAGTTAATGTTCAGGGATAGCAGGGGTAAATATTGTAGGGATAAAGGGTTTGCAGGGGTTAATTGCAGGGTATCGGGTACAGGGCAATGCAGGGGTGAAGGAAAGGGTTAATGCAAGGGTTAATTGGTGGCAGTGGGAATGATAGGATTAAGGATATCGGGGAATCGTTCGTGGTATAGGGAATATAATGGGTATAAGGGGTAATGCTAAACAGAGGGTTATTTGTGATTCAGGGGTTAATACTCAGCCAGTAATGCTCATCTCTAGGGGGTTACTGCTTGTTGTAGGGGATGATCCTCGCTTGGATGCCCGTCATCCTGGGGATGATTCTTTCTTGGGGCAGCTTAGCTCAACTCCTGAGCGCAGCGCCGGACTATTTAAATCTAAAGAAGATGCAGGCGGCACTCCGCTGTCAGTGATGCGGTGTGCGTGTTCAGGGAAGAGCCGCACGTACTTGTATAGAAAGGGCCGGCACTCGCTCTGGTAATGATTTTCAAGTGATTTTAATGGTCACATACAAATGGTAAGTGACGCGTTTCAGCTACTAAGAGCCTTTGTCAAACATAACGATCACAGGTAACAGACAAATTCAAATAGCCTGCGATGAAGCCGGAAATGACGTTGGTTGCCATAGCAACGTCGTAAACAAAGGGCACAATAATGCAGGAGTAACTGACTTACAAGAAAAATGTCATTAGTTCACAGAGCACCATGCTTTACAGTGCTAAATTATGCTAACCATCATTATAATTGTACAAACCGGATTCCAAAAAAGTTGGGACACTATACAAATTGTGAATAAAAACTGAATGCAATGATGTGGAGGTGCCAACTTCTAATATTTTATTCAGAATAGAACATAAATCACGGAACAAAAGTTTAAACTGAGAAAATGTACCATTTTAAGGGAAAAATATGTTGAATCAGAATTTTATGGTGTCAACAAATCCCAAAAAAGTTGGGACAAGGCCATTTTCACCACTGTGCGGCATCTCCCCTTCTTCTTACAGCACTCAACAGACGTCTGGGGACCGAGGAGACCAGTTTCTCAAGTTTAGAAATAGGAATGCTCTCCCATTCTTGTCTAATACAGGCCTCTAACTGTTCAATCGTCTTGGGCCTTCTTTGTTGTACCTTCCTCTTTATGATGCGCCAAATGTTCTCTATAGGTGAAAGATCTGGACTGCAGACTGGCCATTTCAGTACCCGGATCCTTCTCCTACGCAGCCATGATGTTGTGATTGATGCAGAATGTGGTCTGGCATTATCTTGTTGAAAAATGCAGGGTCTTTCCTGAAAGAGATGACGTCTGGATGGGAGCATATGTTGTTATAGAACCTGAATATATTTTTCTGCATTGATGGTGCCTTTCCAGACATGCAAGCTGCCCATGCCACACGCACTCATGCAACCCCATACCATCAGAGATGCAGGCTTCTGAACTGAGCTTTGATATTAACTTATGTTGTCCTTGTCCTCTTTGGTCCGGATGACATGGCGTCCCAGATTTCCAAAAAGAACTTCGAATCGTGAATCGTCTGACCACAGAAGTCTTCCATTTTGCCACACTCCATTTTAAATGATCCCTGGCCCAGTGAAAATGCCTGAGCTTGTGGATCTTGCTTAGAAATGGCTTCTTCTTTGCACTGTAGAGTTTCAGCTGGCAACGGCGGATGGCACAGTGGATTGTGTTCACTGACAATGGTTTCTGGAAGTATTCCTGAGCCCATTCTGTGATTTCCTTTACAGTAGAATTCCTGTTTGTAGTGCAGTGTCGTTTAAGGGCCCAGAGATCACGGGCATCCAGTATGGTTTTACGGCCTTGACCCTTACGCACAGAGATTGTTCCAGATTCTCTGAATCTTCGGATGATGTTATGCACAGTTGATGATGATAGATGCAAAGTCTTTGCAATTTTTCGCTGGGTAACACCTTTCTGATATTGCTCCACTAACTTTCTGCGCAACATTGTGGGAATTGGTGATCCTCTACCCATCTTGGCTTCTGAGAGACACTGCCACTCTGAGAAGCTCCTTTTATACCCAATCATGTTGCCAATTGACCTAATTAGTGTTAATTGGTCTTCCAGCTCTTCGTTATGCTCAAATATACTTTTTCCAGCCTCTTATTGCTACTTGTCCCAACTTTTTTGGGATTTGTTGATACCGTGAAAATTTGAATCAACGTATTTTTCCTTTAAAATGATACATTTACTCAGATTAAACGTTTGATCTGTCATCTACGTTCTATTACAAAAAAAATATTGACATTTGCCATCTCCACATCATTGCATTCAGTTTTTATTCACAATTTGTTTAATGTCCCAACTTTTTTGGAATCCGGTTTGTATATAATGCTAATTGGTGAATGCTATATGCTGTAACAAACTTGCAAGAGGATGTCATAACTTCACAGGGCACCATGCTTTACAGTGCTGCATTATACTAAGCATTATAATGGTGCACAATACTAAATACTGAATACAGTATTCAGTATTTAGTATTGTGTACCATTATAATGCTTAGTATAATGCAGCACTGTAAAGCATGGTGCCCTGTGAAGTTATGACATCCTCTTGCAAGTTTGTTACAGCATATAGCATTCACCATTTTGCATTATATACAATTATAATGATGGTTACCATAATTTAGCACTGTAAAGCATGGTGCCCTGTGAACTAATGACATGTTTCTTGTAAGTCAGTTACTCCTGCATTATTGTGCCCTTTTTTTTAAGACATTGCTATGGCAACCAACGTCATTTCCGGCTCCATCGCGGGCTATTTAAATTTGTCTGCTACCTGTAATCATTATGTTTGACAAAGGCTCTTAGTAGCCGAAACGCGTCACTTACCATTTGTATGTGACCATTAAAATCACTTGAAAATCATTACCAGAGCGAGTGCTGGACTATTTAAATCTGACGGCGCTCGCTACTCTGGGATCTGCATATGCAAAGCAGAGGGTGACTCATGCAATCTGCTTCTGAAAACCAGGAAGTCTGAGCTAATCTGACATGGTGGAAGGATTGTGCTGTGAGGGATTGAATCCGATTCCATCCTTGCTTGTGGATGTCCGGCAGTGAATGGACACTCAAAGGAAGGAGAGTAACTGTTGTCCCCTTACTGGATCCAGCCCTTTGAAAGAGAGGTTGTCCCAGGAAGACCAGTTCCAGTGTGTGGACAGAAAGCCTTATCATCAAGCAAGGCCGCACGGTTGTTGAGAGCTTGGTGGCCATCCCAGGTAAGTGGATCCTAGGGCCCAGAACAGACGCAGGTCAGTACACCCATTTACTCCTTGCTTTGTACCAGTGGCGCCTGAAGCAACAGAGACTAAGCCTAGGCCTGAAACTAGACAGATAGTTATGGTTGTGTGATTGCCAGGTTGTACAGAACTGTTCTGCGGCGCAGTATTGACTTTGCAGGCTCTGCTGTGTCCGCCATCGGCTAGGTTTGTCCTCTTCTGCGGCACAGTATTAACTTTGCAGGCTCTGCTGTGTCCGCCATCAGGTAGGCCTGTCCAGTGGGCAGGGACGGTGACTGTGGGTTCGGGGTATAGCAATTTCTGTGCATGTTAGTATTGTTGCGATTATACTTGTGTTATTACTTTTGCCAAAGTAAAGTTTCTGTTCCTGCATATTAAGCTGGTGTCAGTGTCACTTTCCTTGACTGTGACTTCGCTGTATGCTGGGGAGCCCACCCCGATACACGGCTTACAACTTGGCGTAGTCGGCAGGATACAGCGACCGTTATGGACGGGAACATGGCGGGAGATCAGCCCCCGGCGCCAGTGGTGTTGGATCAGGACCAAGCCCAGGGTGCACAGGCGCAAGTCCAGCTTGCCCCCAACAATATGGCTACCCCAGTAGGATACATCCCTGTAGGGGCACTACTGCGTCATCTGCCAAAGTATGACGGTAGAAGCATGAAATTGCGGGACTGGACTGAAAGGGTGCGAAGTGCGGTTAAATTGTGTAACTTGACCCCCGAACTTGCGGGCCGAGGTTGCGTTGAGAGCCCTAAAGGGTGACGTCAGGAGGACAGTGAAGGTAAGACCTGACTCCGAGAGAAATACCCTGGAGAAGATATTCTCCCTGCTAGAGAGAGCCCAAGGGGGCGGGCCAAAGTGGTACAGTTACAGAGTCACTTCTTTAACCGACCCCAGTGAGAGGGCGAGACCCTGATGCAATATTCCAATGCTCTACAGGAGACGCTGAATGAGATACAACAACGAGACCCTGAAGCCATGGGTGCCTTCCGGGAGGTGGACTGGCTTCTATGAGATCAGTTCATAGTAGGGCTCTCCAATAAATTCTTACAAGATAAATTACAAGAGATGAACCGAACAACGGCCGATATAACATTCTACAGTGTTTAATTAGCCGTCGTAGAGAGAGAGGAAGAACCCATACCTGGTTCAGCAAGAGTAGTAAATAGCACGCATGTTACAAGGGACCACCCGGGGTCTGAAGAATCGGAGTCCTGAAATGATGTGCTCCAGGCCCTGTGGGCGGAATTGAAAGAGCTTCAGCTGGAAGTGTCCTAGATATAGGCAGAACCATCCCGGCGTCTGGAAACGGTCCCTGCACCACTCCACCCAGAACAACCCCGGTGAGGGGGCTGGTCAGAAGAGGGCCCCTCTGTTGGGCTTGTCGAAAGTACGGGCATGTGGCCAGAGAGTGCCCAGAACAGGTAGCATCTGAGCCGACGTTAAACTTCCGACCGCTGCAGTAGCTGGGCGTCCTGTGGCGGTGCACCAGAAGTTAAGCCCTCTGCGTGAAGAACGTGACCTGTATGCCAGCAGCCATGTATTATGATACAGGGTCAGAGTGTACCCTAATGCCTCTGGAGTTCTTAGAGAGGCACCTGGATATATGATGGAGCCCGAAGACGGGAGCGTCATCAGGCTGACTGCTGACGATAATAGAGAGATGGATGTCCGAGGGATAGTCTGGATGCAGGTCCGACTGGGCAAGACATCGGCAAGAAAGGGGTCGTGCTGGCGGACCATTCGTCCCGGAAAGGAATGGATGTGACCCTGGGCATGAATATGATGCTGAGAGACCTAGACCATCAACTCTATGCCAAGGAAGGGCCGAAGTACTGGCAACGGGCCACTGCACACCGGCCTACCCAGAAGGTCTTACAACAGATGGTGAGGTATGCTGTAGCCTGCAAAAGAGTAACCTGTCTGGTCGGGCCATTGGAGATGTGAGGGTGTTCCGGAGGACCCCGCTGAAGATCTCACCTCGACAAGAGCAAATATTGATGCTGCCAGTGGGGGCTGGACGACGATTGAATGGAGTGGA
Organism: Bufo gargarizans; assembly: GCF_014858855.1. Taxonomy (NCBI): domain Eukaryota; kingdom Metazoa; phylum Chordata; class Amphibia; order Anura; family Bufonidae; genus Bufo; species Bufo gargarizans. The sequence continues at coordinate 64,979,423 of NC_058089.1, forward strand.
GGTCCTAATCAAACCCACTTATCAAGAAGAAACGCAGATTCGCCCACTAGTAGCCCAGGCCCTCGCCATTGTGAAGGACGGATGTGTGCCTATACGCTGCTGTAATGTTGAGGACTGCGAGTTAACGGTCCCCGCAAACACCCTGCTGGCCAAAGTTTATGTGTCCAAAGGGGGTATCGCTCGACGCTTCAGCTTGGACCTATGCTGTGGAGATCCATTCAAGGGAAACCCCGACAGCGGAGTGGAACGGTCGAGTGATCATGGCCCGTATGTGTCACGGCTGAGGACGGGGAAAATCCTCAGCCGTGCGATGCCAGAAGATGTTAGGCTGCTCGGCCAGGAAGACAGGATTAAGGAGCAGGTCACCTCCTAACGCATCCCTAACCTGACCCTAACTCTAAGGTAGGAGGACCCATGCTCCGGAACCTCGGATCCCTAACTCACCCTCTGTCCGATCCCTGGGCTAGGAGTCAGGGTAAGACGACCTACTCCTCCTAGGCACGGAGGAGCAGGAGTCTCAATGGCCAAGATTCTGGGAAAAGGGGAACACAAACAGACTAACGGAAATGGCAGGCGAACTAAGTAGTTCCACCAACCTGCCACAGCCTTGCTGACTGGATCCCTGAGCACACAGGAATCCAGAACCATTAGCTGCACAAACCAACAAAGTAAGGTCCCAACAGAACATCACATGGACATCACACACAACAAGACAAAAACATAACATGACAATATCTTTATGATCACAGGGGTGGCTCTCACTGGCAGGTAGAAAACACAGGAGGCTGTTCCAGCTAAGCATGGCTGAAGCAACCCTCAGACCTGTGCTAACAGTGAGGCTTTATAGGCCAGGAAGCCACACCCCACAGTCGGACACACCCAGTGACTCACACACACAGAAAGGGAGTTAACCCTTCCAAAACCACAGAAGGGAAAACACAACTTAAAGGGGAAGTGTCCAAACAACGAACACACTGTGGCTGTTGCCGCAGGCAACGACATGGGTGGCAACCGTGTCCTGGGAGTCAGCCCGAAGGCCGGGACACTGCCACCACATGTACACTAATAACCAAACGTTGCCATGGACAGCCACAGTGAGGGGAAGATGTAAGTGCACACCACACATAAAACAGAGTGCACACAGACATACAAAAGTGCATACAAACACGCACACAACTCCAAGGGAACCGCACACATACCTGTTGTCCGCGGCAACCGCACCTGAGGCCAACAACATTATGCCTCCAGCTGCGGTTGACACTACAACCCAAACCGCGGGCAACTGTATGCGGCTCCCAAGGAGTCACGGCCATAAACATGGGCGTGACAGTATAGGGGTGCAGAACCCTGACCCCGGGGGAACAAAAGTTTCTGGAAGACACCCTCTGGGAATTTCAGGAGGCCTTCTCAAGACATGATGAGGACTTTGGGTGTACTACCGCCATCGAACATGAAATCCCAACCGGCGATGCTGCGCCGATCAGGGAATGTTACTGGCAGATCCCACCTAAGATGTATCAGGAGGTGAAAGACATGGTGGCCAGCATGTTGGAGAACCGGGTGATCCAGGAGAGTCAAAGTCCGTGGGCTGCTCCAGTAGTCTTGGTGCGGAAGAAAGACGGGAGTTTCCGGTTCTGCGTGGATTATCGGAAGCTGAATGCTCAGACCGTCTGGGATGCCTACCCCCTTCAACGGATTAAGGAGTCATTATCAGCCCTAAGCAAAGCAAAGTTCTTTTCAACTCTTGACCTGGCTAGTGGGTACTGGCAGGTGCCGATGATCAAGAAGGACAAAGCCAAGACGGCCTTAATTCTACCTATGGGACTCTACGAGTTCAACCGGATGCCCTTCGGACTCTCCAATGCTCTGGGGACATTCCAGGGATTGATGGAACACTGTCTGGGGGACTTCAACTTCGAATCAGTATTGATATACCTGGATGACATATTAGTGTTCGGGGCTTCCTTTGAAGATCACCTCCAGAAGCTGCGACAAGTCTTGGGACGGCTACGATAGCATGGGCTCAAGATCAAGCCAAAAAAATGCCAGCTGTTCTGACAGCAGATAGAGTACTTAGGATATGTGGTCACCCAGGAGGGGGTAAAACCGGCCCCCTGCAAGCAGTGGCGCACCTACAGGGGGGTAACCCCCCCCTCAAACAACCAGGCAAAATTTATTTATTTTTTTAATCCTTCAGGGCTGCACCGCCAATCACCACAGGCGGCGCGGCCCTGGATGTAATTGCGGCTGCGGCGGCGGTGGTGGTGGGGGGGGCGGGGATGCAGTAGGAGATGAGTGCTTCCATTGTGCGGCAGGGGAGGGAGGGAGAGGTGTGTGCCTCCCCTGTTCTTCTGATAGGCCGCAGGCACTAATGCCTGCAGCCTATCAGAGGCCGGCTCTGGCGGGGCGATGACGTCATCATCGCGCCGCCTGAGCCGGGCAGCACACAGCAGGGACACGGGCCGGAAGAGGCTGCATCGCATCGCTGCTGGTAAGTATCGGTGTATTTTTTTGTTTGTTTGTTTTGTTTTTGAGGGGGGGAGCTGGCACTATGGGGGCACTAAAGGGGAGAACTGCACTATGGGGGCACTAAAGGGGAGAACTGCACTATGGGGGCACTGAAGGGGAGAACTGAACTATGGGGGCACTAAAGGGGAGAACTGCACTATGGGGGCACTAAAGGGGAGAACGGCACTATGGGGGCACTAAAGGGGAGAACGGCACTATGGGGGCACTAAAGGGGAGAACGGCACTATGGGGGCACTAAAGGGGAGAACGGCACTATGGGGGCACTAAAGGGGAGAACTGCACTATGGGGGCACTAAAGGGGAGAACGGCACTATGGGAGCACTAAAGGGGAGAACGGCACTATGGGGGCACTAAAGGGGAGAACGGCACTATGGGGGCACTAAAGGGGAGAACGGCACTATGGGGGCACTAAAGGGGAGAACGGCACTATGGGGGCACTAAAGGGGAGAAAGGCACTATGGGGGCACTAAAGGGGAGAACGGCACTATGGGGGCACTAAAGGGGAGAACGGCACTATGGGGGCACTAAAGGGGAGAACGGCACTATGGGGGCATTATTTGGGGGGCACCATGGGGGAGAGGAGCACTATGGGGGCTCTAAAGGTTCTTTTTTTTTACACATTATGGGGGGCACTATAGGGGAGAATGGCACTATGGGGCATCTGGTGGCACTATTGGGCATCTGGTGGCACTATAGGGGCATTATTTGGGGGCACTAAGGGGAAGTGGGGGCTCTAAAGGGGCCTTTATACTTATTGGCACATTATGGGGGCATTATTGCATCTGGTGGCACTAAGGGGGCATTTTTTTACTGGCACATTATGGTAGGCACTATGGGGGAAAGGAGCACTATTGGGGCATATGGTGGCACTTAGAAGGGGCATTTTTTACTGGCATATTATGGGCGACACTATGGGGAAGGGGAGAGAAGCACTATGAGGGCATTTACTGGGGCACTATATAGGGGTATTTTATACTGGCATACATTATGGGGACATTTGCTCAACAGCGGGTACCAAGCGGGGGTACAATAATTTTTGGGGGACATTATCTTTATACTAGTAGTGTCTGGGCGCAGTTATTTTTTTAGAGCACTGTGTGCCAATAAATGTTGAAGGGGGCACTATCTGTGTGGTAGCAGTATTTCCAGGGGGACTGTTTCTGCTGTATAGTATTGGGGGCACAGCGGGCACAGTATTGGGGCACTATCTGTGTGGTAGCAGTATTTCCAGGGGGACTGTTTCTGCAGTATAGTATTGGGGGCACAGCGGGCACAGTATTGGGGCACTATCTGTTTGGTAGTAGTATTTCCAGGGGGACTGTTTCTGCAGTATAGTATTGGGGGCACAGCGGGCACAGTATTGGGGCACTATCTGTGTGGTAGTAGTATTTCCAGGGGGACTGTTTCTGCAGTATAGTATTGGGGAGCACAGTATTGGGGGAGTCAGGAAAGGGTGTTCAGAAGATGTGAAGATGATGGAAATGTGAGAAACTGATGTCTGTTTGTTAATCTCTGCAGAGATGGGAGATGGCTGAAAAATCATCATGGCGGCCTGGTCTGAATGGAGAAGATGAGGAAAGAGAACGTCTACAACAAAGGTGACATCACTGGATGTAAGAGGTATGGGGCGCTATGTAGGAGAGGAGATGCTCCGGCTCCTCCCCTGCCATTTGCAGAAGGAGGATTCAGAGCTGGGTGAGGACAGCCAAAGGGGCAGCAGGCAGATGGTGGGGGGAACCACAGGCCTTGAGCAGGATCTGGGGAGGGAGGAGAGCAGAGGAGCTTCCTGGCTGCAGCCTGCTGTCTATTGTATGATTTAAAGCAGGCAGTGCAGCCAGGACAGACCTCCCCCTCTCTCCGTATGATGTGTAGAGACAGGCCGCAACTATAGAATGTCAGCTGTACAGTGTTTGTTGGAAGTGGCCTATTATATGTAGGAGGGGCTTTTAATAATGGGCGGGGCCCAAAAATTGCGGCACGCTCCGCATTGTTGTTTTCCTGCAGAGCTTTTAGAATCGCCAAGTAAAAGAATGAGAGCAACACGCTACACCCCCATCCCTGCAGTTTAAAATATAAAGGGGCTTTGAAAAATTGAATTAGCACAGCGCACTACACATGCCACATTTTTTTGCCTTTCGGACCCCCCCATGACAAAATTCCTGGGTGCTCTCCTGCCCGCAAGGTGGATGCCGTTCAGAAGTGGCCCCAGCCAAGTACGCTACGGGAGGTACGGGTGTTCGTGGGACTGGCCAGCTACTACAGGAGGTTTATACCCAAATTCTCTCATCTGGTGGGCGAGTTGCTAAGAGGCATGGCTGGGGGCCTGAAGAAACGCCCCGTCGTCTGGGGGCCCTGGCAACAAGAGGCCTTTGATGCAGTGAAAGAGGCACTGACCAATGCGCCGATCCTGGCCTACGCGCGGTTTGATACCCCATTCCTGCTGTATACTGATGGAAGCCTACATGGTCTAGGGGCCGTATTGTCCCAAGTCCAGGATGGACGGGAGAGAGTCATCGCCTATGGGAGCCAGTCCCTAAGAGAGTCAGAACGCAATCCTGATAACTATAGCTCCTTCAAACTAGAACTACTGGCACTGGTGTGGGCCATGACTGAAAGGTTTGCAGAATACCTGACTGGTGCAGAAGTGACCGTGATGACGGACAACAACCGGTGGGCACACCTGGAGAATGCCTAGCTCGGTGCACTCAAGCAAAAATGGTTGGCTCGCCCTTTTAAGTACCAATACAGCATCAAGTTTCGGTCCGGTAGGGAGAAGGGCAACGCCAATGCACTCTCTCGAGTTCCAGTAGAATAGTCGACTCAGAAAGCCAATGAGGATTTAGAGGATACTGAAACTCCTGACCTTGGTCACTTACCTCTGTTCCTGGATGTGGCACATTCAAGTGGGGTGGCGTCTGGAATGACGCTGGTGCTGGGGAAAACGTTGACTGATTGGGAGAGAGTCCAGAATAGCTGTCGAGACTTGTGGAAAGTGAAAGAATGGGTTCGGAGCAAGATCTGGCCTCGGCCAGAAAAACGAGCCTGCCTGACCCCAGAGGGTCAGAAGCTGTTGAGGCAGTAGGATAAGCTGATAATTACCCAGGGCCTCCTCCTATCATATACTTTCAGTCAGAGCTGCAATACCGGCAACAGATTGTCATTACCAAGTCGTTGGGACCGGAGGCTGCCAGGGAAGCTCATGAAAAGGGAGCTCATTTTGGGAGCGACAAAACGTTCAAGTGGCTCCAACAGCCGGTATATAGAGATGTCGTGAACATAAAATTTTCCGTTCGCGAACGGCGAACGCGAATTTCCGTTAATGTTCGCAAACGGGCGAACCGCCATAGACTTTAATAGGCAGGCGAATTTTAAAACCCACAGGAACTCTTTCTGGCCACAATAGTGATGGAAAAGTTGTTTCAAGGGGACTAACACCTGGACTGTGGCATGCCGGAGGGGGATCCATGGCAAAACTCCCATGGAAAATTACGTAGTTGACGCAGAGTCGGGTTTTAATCCATAAAGGGCATAAATCACTTAACATTCCTATATTGTTTGGAATAACATGCTTTAAAACATCTAGTGTGTGTATATGATCAGGTATGATGTTGCATCAATCAGGTAGCGCAAGGGTTACGCCCGCTTCACAGTGACAGACCAAACTCTGACAGACCAAACTCCGCGTTTAACGCACCGCAAACAGTCCATTTGCACAACCGCAAACTCCCCATTTGCGCAAGGTTGGATACCAAGCTAGCCATGTCCCGTTCCTTGTCCTCACTGACGTCATTGAAAGTCTCTTCCTCCACCCAGCCACGTACAACACCAAGGGTCCCCGAAAGGTGACAACAAGCACCCTGGGATGCCTGCTGTGGTTGGTCTTCCACCTCCTTAAAGCCTCCTCCTCTGACTCCTCTTCTTCAAACTCCTCTCTCTGCGTTGCCGCAGGTCCAGCAATCAACGACGACAAGGCTGCTTCTGGTGGTGATGGTGACCACAACTCTTCCTCTTCATGCTCATTTACGGCCTTATCCAGCACTCTTCACAGGGCACGCTCCAGAAAAAACGCATATAGGATGAGGTCGATGATGTTGCCTTGGGTTTGACTGACCAGGTTTGTCACCTCCGCAAAAGGACGCATGAGCCTACAGCCATTGTGCATGAGCGTTTAGTAACGCGGCCAAAAAATACCCAGCTCCGCAGAGGCTTTCCTTGCCAGTTTAAAGGGACACACACTGACAGGTCCGATAAACATATTTAGTTATTCCTATGCAGTCATAGGTCTATTAAAGTGTATTCCAATCACATAAGAGCACCCCCTGTCTGCATTTTAAAACATCTAAAAACAACTTTAGAATCATCTGTCAATCACCTTCCTTTATGCCCAAGGGGCATTTTTTCTCCTACCTTTGTGCCCAGCCGTGCCCCAACTGTCGTTTCCTAGCGCCGCCCAGCTCATTATTATTCACTGCGCTGGGCGGCTTTTACAGTCCCCAATCCTGCCGAGCTGGCGCAGGCGCAGGAGGAGACGCTGATGCCGCCGCATTGAATAAGGGATGCGGGCACACTGCGAGTGAGGGTGACGGGCAAGTTATCTAGCGCACGCACAGAAGGTACAAGTGAGGCCGATGCCCATACGTTTCTATTGGGAATGCGCTTTCTCGGCAGGATCAGGGACTGTAAAAGCCGCCCAGCGCAGTGAATAATAATGAGCTGGAAATGACAGTTGGGGCGCGGCTGGGCACAAAGGTAGGAGAAAAAACGCCCCTTGGGCATAAAGGAAGGTGATTGACATATGATTCTAAAGTTGTTTTTACATGGTTTAAAATACGGACAGGGGGTACTCTTATGTGATTGGAATACACTTTAATAGACCTATGACCGCATAGGAATAACTAAATATGTTTTTCGGGCCTGTCAGTGTCCCTTTAATCTCTGTTTTGTCCCCTATCAGGGGCCGGTGTATGGAATAGATTTTAGGAACCGGGAGATGGAAAAAGATACTTGGTCATTCGTCTTACTTCCTATTTGGGGCACTGCCCGTGCGCCGTGCAATGTACTGTGCAATCCCAATATGAGTGGTATGTTAAGTAGTACTATTCCTATCAGGGGCCGGTCTATGGAATAGATTTTAGGAACCGGGAGATGAAAAAAGATGCTTGGTTGGTCCCCCTACTTCCAATGTGGGGCACGGCGCGTGCCACCAGATATGAGTGGTGTATTAAGTAGTACTATTCCTATCAGTTTAATCCCTGTTATGTCCCCTATCAGGGGACGTGTATTGAATAGATTTTAGACAACCGCAAAGAGTTGTCAATAGTTGACACACTCATGACATAAATTTTATTCCTCTATGCGTCAATCTTGGTGTAGTGATGACTGTGCTCGTGCGCACATTTGGGAGATTGAAGGTGATGGTGTTTTTTCAAACCCTATGGTCGTGCTGAGGTAGTTCAGTGACAGTTAAGTGACCCAGAAAACAATGATTCTGCAGTCTGGGCCCATTGTTGGCCTAGTAGGCTTTAATGATCACCTTAGTTGATCACAAAGAAAATTAATTTTAGTTATAGTTAGTTTGCATAGTTTTTTCTATGCAAAATTATCCAGCCGATCGCTTTTGGTCTGTTCACAATGAAGCAACGACCTTATCATCTGGGGTTTGCCAATATTGCCATTGCCAACACACTCATAGAGGTGGTCGCTTCATTGTGATACGCAAGCCCCTTCACCGCAACAAGGTAACGATCACGAAGGGGAATTGACACATGTATGTACCTTTTTTTTGTTTTGTTTTTGCAGCCACAGTGCAGCACCACCAGAGGCCAGAAAAATTAGGCATATACACATGCCTGAAAAATCAGGTATTGTAGCAGTCGCTGCTGTAGCAGCAGGCGGAAAAAATTATGTTTTCCAGGCAGAAAGTGCACTAAAACATTGCGGCTGGAACCCTAGTTGGTGGCGGAGAAGTCACGCAAGTCATCCGGCATACAGAGATAAAATACAGCAGCGTGTGGACCATTTTAGCCCAAGGCAGCTCATCTCATCAGGCCTTTTTTAGTCAAATGTATCACCCACTGTCAGTCCGTTCGGGATCCATGCCTCATTCATCTTAATAAAGGTGAGGTAATCTAGACTTTTTTGATCTAGGCAACTTCTCTTCTCAGTGACAATACCTCCTGCTGCACTGAAGGTCCTTTCTGACAGGACACTTGAAGCGGGGCAGGCCAGAAGTTCTATCGCAAATTGGGATAGCTCAGGCCACAGGTCAAGCCTGCACACCCAGTAGTCAAGGGGTTCATCGCTCTTCAGTGTGCCGATATCTGCAGTTAAGGCGAGGTAGTCTGCTACCTGTCGGTCGAGTCGTTCTCTGAGGGTTGACCCCGAAGGGCTGTGGCGATGCGTGGGACTTACAAAGCTTGGCATGTCCTCCATCAACAACACGTCTGTAAAGCGTCCTGTCTTTGCCGGCGTGGTCGTAGTAGGAGGAGGATTACTTTCACCTCTTCCCCTGTTAGATTCCTGTTGTGCTGTGACATCACCCTTATACGCTGAGTAAAGCATACTTTTTAACTTGTTTTGGAACTGCTGCATCCTTTCCGACTTCCAATAATTCAGTAACATTTCAGGTACTTTCTGCTTATACTGGGGGTCTAGTAGCGTGGCCACCCAGTACAGGTCGTTCTCCTTCAGCCTTTTTATACGAGGGTCCCACAACAGGCACGACAGCATGAAAGACCCCATTTGGATGCTGAGCTACTCATGTCCGGTTCCTCGTCCTCACTGATCTCACTGAAGGTCTGTTCTTCCCCCCCCCAGCCACGTACAACACCACGGGTACAATATAGGTGACAACGAGCACCCTGGGATGCCTGCTGTGGTTGGTCTTCCTCCTCCTCAAAGCCACATTCCTCCTCTGACTCCTCTTCCTCAGACTCCTCTTCCAGTCTTGCCGCAGGTCCAGCATGCGATGCTGATAAGGCTGTTTCTGGTGGTGATGGTGACCACAACTCTTCCTCTTCACGCTCCTCTACGGCCTGATCCAGCACTCTTCGCAGGGCACGCTCCAGGAAGAAAACAAATGGGATGATGTCACTGATGGTGCCTTCGGTGCGACTGACTATGTTTGTCACCTCCTCAAAAGGACGCATGAGCCTACAGGCATTGCGCATGAGCGTCCAGTAACGTGGCAAAAAAATACCCAGCTCCACAGAGGCTGTCCTAGCATCACGGTCATAAAAATACTCATTGATGGCTTTTACTTATTGGAGCAGGCGGTCAAACATTAGGAGTCTTGAATTCCAACGTTTCTGGCTGTTGAAAATCAAGCGCCTCACTGGCATGTTGTTTCGCCGCTGAATATATGAAAAGTGCGCCATGGCGGTGTAGGAACGCCTGAAATGGCCACACACCTTCCTGGCCTGCTTGAGGATGTCCTGTAAGCCTGGGTACTGATGCACAAAGCGTTGTGCAATCAGATTATACACATATGTCATGCACGGCACATGTGACAACTTGCCCAAATTCAATGCCACCAACAAATTGCTTCCGTTGTCACACACCACCAATCTCCAGTTGGAGCGGAGTCAGCCACTGATCCACCTGTGCGTCCAGGGCGGACAGAAGTGCTGGTCCGGTGTGACTCTGCTTTCAGGCAAGTCAACCCCAAGACGGCATGACACCATCGTATCCGGGATATGGAATAGCCCCTGGGGAGCTGGGGAGGTGCAGTTGATGTGGAGCAAGACGCAGCAGCAGAAGAGGACTCAGCCGAGGAGGTTAATGAAGAGGATGGAGTAGGAGGAGTAGAGGAGGTGGAAGCAGGCCTGCCTGTAAGTCGTGGCGGTGTCACCAACTCCTCTGCAGAGCCACGCATTCCATGCTTGGCAGCCGTCAGCAGGTTTACCCAATTCGCAGCGTACGTGATATACCTGCCCTGACCGTGCTTTGCAGACCAGGTATCAGTGGTCAGATGGACCCTTGCCCCAACACTGTGTGGCAGACATGCCATGCCTTCCTTTTCCACAATAGAGTACAGGTAAGGGATTGCCTTTTGTGAAAAGAAATTTCGGCCGGGTACCTTCCACTGTGGTGTCCCAATAGCTACAAATTTTTTAAAGGCCTCAGACTCCACCAGCTTGTATGGTAAAAGCTGGCGGGCTAAGAGTTCCGACAAGCCAGCTCTCAGACGCTGGGCAAGGGGGTGACTCTGTGACATTGGCTTCTTACGCTCAAACATTTCCTTGACAGACACCTGACTGTGGGCAGATGAGCAGCAACTGCTCAAGGCGAGAGGTGGAGTGGCGGATGGTTGAGAGGGGGCAAGGAGGACAGCAGTGGTTGACGTGGCTCAAGATGCTGGACCAGGAGGAGGATGGTGGCTTTGAGTTTGTGTGCAGCTTGTACTCGTCATCATGTGTTGATCCCATAGGTGTTTGTGATGTGAGATCATGTGCCTTCGCAAAGCAGTTGTACCTAGGTGGATGTTGGACTTCTCACAACTCCGTTTCTTTTGGCACAGGTTGCAAATGGCATCGCTGTTATCAGAGGCAGACACACCAAAAAAATGCCACACTGCTGAGCTTTGCAATGACGGCATGATGGTGGTGGCAACAGCATACATTGATTGGCGTTCTGTCTGGCTGACCCAGGGTGCCGATACATGCTGTCTGACTGTGCCACTAGCTCCTTGCAACGACCTCCCCCTGCTTCCAACTCGTCTCCTCCTCCTCTCTGTCTCCCCATCTGAACTTTCCCCCTGTTCTTCTTCTCTTCGATCGGGCACCCACGTGACATCCACAGACACATTGTCATCATCAACCACTTCACTTGTATCTGACAACTCAGCAAAGGAAGCAGCACCGGGTACAACACCATAATCATCATCACATCGTACGTCCATGTGTGTAATGCTGCCTGACTGAGACATATCCCTGTTATCTACATCCTCTGGCAATAATGGCTGCGCATCACTCATTTCTTCCAACTGATGTGTAAATAACTCCTCTGACAGATCAAGTGAAGCAGCTGTGGTGCTAGTGTTGTTGGTGGCGGCAGGCGGGCGAGTGGTAACTTGAGAGGTGCCCGAAGCTGAGCTGGAGGAGGATGGTGCATCAAGGTTCCGAGCGGAAGCTGCAGAAGATTGGGTGTCCTGTGTTAGCCAGTCAACTATGTCCTCAGAACTTTTGAGTTCAGGGTAAGTGGCCTCTGAACACTGGGCATTATTTTAGGGCCAAAGGAAATCACAGCACCACGACCACGACGGCCCCTGCGGGGTGGCCTGCCTCTGCCTGTCATTTTTTTTCCAATTAATTGTACTATACGTGCAAGCTACAGTGACACCAGATATGTGTGGTGGCACTGTGCACTGACAGTAGTTGGCACAGTACACGCTGATGCTATAGGCCTGACACACACGCTTGCAGGCAACTAACTGCAATTATATTGCAGTCAAAATACCTGTTTAAAAAAAAAATTAAATCTACTGTGTGTCATGGTCTTACCTCCTTGCTGTTCCCTTCGTTTGACATGTGCTGGCGGCCATCTTGGTTTCTGGGTTTTCTTGTAGCCTCCCACCCTGCGGCTCCTCCTTCCCACTGGGAGGAGCTGGATGCCCAGCTCATATATATAGGAGGTCTGTGGCTTCAGTTCCTTGCTTGGTCCTCCTGTGTTCACATGCTTCCAAGACTGCTGCTGCTTCTGGTTCCTGATCCTGGCCTCGTCTGACTACCCCGTTGGTTCCTGATTCCGGCTTCGTCTGACTACCCCGTTGGTTCCTGATTCCGGCTTCGTCTGACTACCCCGTTGGTTCCTGTTCCTGGCTTCGTCTGACTACCCTTCTGGTTCCTGACCTCTGTCTCCGCAAGACCCTGCTTCGGTTTAGCCATCCGTTTGGACTTTGCTTACGGCTTGCTCTTCAATAAAACCTTCTTATTTTCCACTTATCTCTTGTTGTACGTCTGGTTCATGGTTCCATGACATTAGGACCAAGCCATGAATTCTGACGGTACAGGGCCACCCTCGCTACCTACGCTGGTTGCCAGACTTGATCAGCAGGATCACCTGTTGGGTCGGTTCGCTGTGGCGTTGCAAACCCTGCTTGAACGCACGGCTCATTTAGCTTCCGTTGCCGATGGGTCGGTTGTCGCTCCTGGGCCCGCTCCTACTGCCGCTCCGGTTGTTGCGCCAGAGTCTACCCTGACACCTGTTGCTGCGCCTGTGGTGTTTCAGGGTATGACCGGTTCTGCCCCCCTTCCACAGCGCTTTGGGGGAGAGCCAACTCAGTGCCGAGGTTTCCTTAACCAGGTGGGCATTTACTTCGAGTTGCTGCCACATGCCTTTCCTACTGAGAGATCAAGGGTGGGCTTCTTGATCTCGCTGCTCTCGGACAAGGCCTTGGCCTGGGCCAGCCCTTTATGGGAGAACAACAATCCGGTGGTTGCCGAGTTTTCCGGTTTTGTTGCTTCTCTTCGGAAGGTATTCGATGTGCCGGCTCGTGCTGCCTCTGCTGCGAAGCTCCTTATGTCCATCAGACAGGGTTCACGATCCGTAGCTGAATACGCCATTGAGTTTCGTACCCTGGCAGCAGAGGTGGGCTGGAATAATGAGGCTCTGGTCGCTGCTTTCTCTCATGGTCTCTCGGATGCCTTGAAGGATGAGGTTGCAGCTAAGGACCTACCAGTGGAGCTCGAGTCTCTTATTTCTTTCCTGATTTTGATTGACACCAGACTCAGGGAGAGACCTTCCTTTAAGGAGAGCCTGCGGAGGTCTCCTAACAGATTGGCGCCTACGTTTGCTGTCCCACCCGTGCCTCCCTCTCCTCCCACGCCTCCTGGGGATGACTTGTCTGGGGGTGAACCCATGCAGCGGGGGTTTGCTCGCCTGTCTGAGGGGGAGAGGGTACTCCGGAGACGCGAGGGCCGATGCATGTACTGTGGTCTCGGTGGGCATTTTCGGTTGGCATGTCCGAACCGTCCGGGAGAACGCTCGCACCTGAGGTCCTGTCGGGGGCAGATCTTGGGTGGAGTCTCCTCGTCCCCGGTTTCCCGTGTTGACAAACCACTGATCACGGTTGTCCTCTCCTGGGTCGGGGGCTCGGTGACGACCCAGGCGTTGGTGGACTCTGGTGCTGGTGGTTTGTTCATTGATAGAGTGTTCGTTGCCGCCAATTCCATTCCTCTGCAGCCTCGAGGTTCCCCACTGGCTCTTGAGGCGATAGACGGCAGACCCCTTCTGCCGCCACACGTGACTCATGAGACCCTTCCAGTGGGGATAGCCATTGGTGCCGTTCACAGAGAGTCGGTCTGTCTCCAGGTTATTTCGTCTCCACACTACTCGGTGGTCTTGGGGTACCCCTGGCTCCAGAAGCATAATCCGACTTTCGATTGGAGATCGGTCGAGATCCTCTCGTGGTCACCGCAGTGTGGGGCTAGTTGCATCCATGGGCCTGTCAAGTTGCTGTGTACTTCCTCGGACTCTCTGTTGCCTCCTGAATACGAAGAGTACCGGGATGTATTCGATAAGGTGCGCGCGGTTGCCCTACCTCCGCACCGCCCATACGATTGTGCCATAGAGTTACAATCCGGTGCCGTTCCTCCTCGTGGCAAAGTCTATCCACTGTCGGTAGCGGAGAATGAGGCCATGGAGGAGTACGTGAGGGAGGCGCTTTCACGCGGACACATTCGCAAATCCTCGTCCCCGGCAGGGGCTGGATTTTTCTTTGTGAAAAAGAAGGGCGGCGAGTTGAGGCCTTGCATCGATTACAGGGGTCTCAATCGCATCACGATCAAGAACGCTTACCCGATACCCTTGATTTCCGAGCTGTTCGATCGCCTCAAAGGGGCCACGGTCTTTACCAAACTCGACCTGAGGGCGGCATATAACCTGGTAAGGATCAAGGCGGGCGATGAGTGGAAGACCGCGTTTAACACCAGGACCGGTCATTATGAATCCTTGGTTATGCCCTTTGGGTTGTGCAATGCGCCCGCAGTCTTCCAGGAATTCATCAACGATGTTTTCCGTGACCTGTTGCAGCAGTGTGTGGTGGTCTATTTGGATGACATCTTGGTATATTCTGCATCCATGGAGGCCCACATTCTGGATGTCAGACGAGTGTTGCAACGCTTACGAGAGAACAAGCTGTTCGGTAAGCTTGAGAAATGCGAATTTCACCGATCCCAGGTAACCTTCTTAGGTTACATCATTTCCGCTGAGGGGTTCTCCATGGATCCTGAGAAGGTTTCGGCTGTCTTACAGTGGCCCCAGCCCAGTGGGCTTCGTGCCCTGCAGCGCTTTTTGGGCTTCGCCAATTATTATCGGAAGTTCATCAGGGACTTTTCCATGCTAGCCAAGCCTCTCACGGATCTGACCAGGAAGGGCAGTAATCCTCAGGTCTGGCCGCTCGAGGCCATCCGAGCTTTTGAGGCTCTAAAGTCCGCCTTTGTGTCGGCTCCGATTCTGTCGCATCCCAACCCTGGGTTGCCTTTTGTCCTCGAGGTGGACGCGTCTGAGACGGGAGTAGGCGCCCTCCTGTCTCAGCGTAGAACACCAGAGGGTCCTCTGCTTCCTTGTGGGTTTTACTCCCGGAAACTGTCTTCCGCGGAGTGCAACTATCAGATTGGTGACAGGGAGTTATTGGCCATCGTGCAGGCCCTTAAAGAATGGAGGCACTTGCTCGAGGGCTCGGTGGTTCCGGTTCTCATCCTGACGGACCACAAGAATCTGACCTACCTCTCTGAGGCCAAGAGATTGACACCACGTCAGGCCAGATGGGCTCTGTTCTTGTCACGTTTTAATTACGTGGTCTCCTACCTACCCGGCTCCAAGAACATCAGAGCGGATGCCTTATCACGGCAGTACTCCGAGCTGTCCGGGGAGGAGTCGATTCCGACTACGGTCATACCCCCGAATCAGATCCTGGCCGCTATTCGCACCAGCCTGACTTCTCCTCTGGGTGAGCAGATTTTGGCGGCTCAATCTGGTGCTCCCTCTGGGAGACCCAACGGCAGATGTTTTGTGCCTGAGGAGTTGCGCACTCGGTTGTTGCGAACCTACCATAACTCCAAGGCCGCGGGGCACCCTGGAAAGAATCAGCTGTCCTGGGCGGTTTCACGTCTGTTCTGGTGGCCTTCTCTACGTTCCGACATCGCCGCATATGTAGCGGCATGCTCCGTTTGTGCCCAGAGTAAGTCCCCTCGGCACCTTCCGTTGGGTCTTTTGCAACCCATAGCCACCGGGGAGCGTCCATGGTCACACCTGGGGATGGATTTCATTGTGGACCTCCCTGCATCCCGAGGCCATACGGTCATTCTCATGATTGTGGATCGGTTTTCCAAAATGTGCCACTGTGTTCCTCTCAAGAAGTTACCCTCTGCACAAGAGTTGGCCTCGATTTTTGCCAGGGAGGTCTTCCGGTTGCACGGTTTGCCCAAGGAGATTGTGTCGGATCGGGGGAGTCAGTTTGTGTCCAGGTTCTGGCGCGCCTTTTGCTCCCAGTTGGGGATTCATCTCTCTTTCTCCTCGGCCTACCACCCTCAGTCCAATGGGGCCGCAGAACGATCCAATCAGGCCTTGGAGCAATTCCTTCGTTGCTATGTCTCCGATCACCAAGACAATTGGGTTGACCTCCTGCCTTGGGCTGAGTTTGCCAGGAACACGGCGGTGAACTCTTCCTCTGGGACGTCTCCCTTCATGGCCAATTATGGGTTCCAACCTGCCGTGTTACCGGAGGTATTCTCTCCCCAGGATATTCCGGCTGTGGAGGATCACCTTTCCGTCCTACGTGCTTCTTGGGTACAGATCCAGAGGTCCCTTGAGGTCTCTGCGCAGCGCCAGAAACTCCAGGCTGATCGCAGACGAGCGCCCGCTCCTTCCTACCAGGTCGGAGACCGCGTATGGTTGTCCACCCGCAACCTCAACCTTCGAGTGCCCACTCCCAAGCTGGCGCCTCGCTTTGTTGGTCCCTTCCGAGTGCTTCGCAGGGTAAACCCGGTAGCCTATGCCCTTGCGCTTCCTCCTGGCATGCGGATCTCCAACGTGTTTCATGTCTCCCTGTTGAAGCCACTGGTGTGTAATCGTTTCACTTCCTCGATTCCTCGGCCTCGTCCGGTCCAAGTGGGCAATCGTGAGGAGTATGAGGTGAGCAATATCCTGGACTCACGCCTGGTCCGCGGCCGGGTGCAGTTTTTGGTCCATTGGCGTGGTTATGGTCCAGAGGAGCGTTCCTGGGTTCCCTCCGCAGATGTCCATGCTCCTGTCTTGCTCCGAGCCTTCCACGCACGCTTCCCTCAGAAACCGTTCCTTACTCCGCGGAGGAGGGGCCCTTGAGGGGGAGGTACTGTCATGGTCTTACCTCCTTGCTGTTCCCTTCGTTTGACATGTGCTGGCGGCCATCTTGGTTTCTGGGTTTTCTTGTAGCCTCCCACCCTGCGGCTCCTCCTTCCCACTGGGAGGAGCTGGATGCCCAGCTCATATATATAGGAGGTCTGTGGCTTCAGTTCCTTGCTTGGTCCTCCTGTGTTCACATGCTTCCAAGACTGCTGCTGCTTCTGGTTCCTGATCCTGGCCTCGTCTGACTACCCCGTTGGTTCC
This sequence comes from Bufo gargarizans, assembly GCF_014858855.1. NCBI lineage: Eukaryota > Metazoa > Chordata > Amphibia > Anura > Bufonidae > Bufo > Bufo gargarizans. Next base: position 64,996,538 of record NC_058089.1, read on the forward strand.
TGATTCCGGCTTCGTCTGACTACCCCGTTGGTTCCTGATTCCGGCTTCGTCTGACTACCCCGTTGGTTCCTGTTCCTGGCTTCGTCTGACTACCCTTCTGGTTCCTGACCTCTGTCTCCGCAAGACCCTGCTTCGGTTTAGCCATCCGTTTGGACTTTGCTTACGGCTTGCTCTTCAATAAAACCTTCTTATTTTCCACTTATCTCTTGTTGTACGTCTGGTTCATGGTTCCATGACATTGTGACACCAGATAAGAGTGTTGGCACTGTGCACTGGCAGTAGTTGGCACAGTACACGCTGATGCTGTAGGCCTGAAACACACACTTGCAGGCAACTAACTGCAATTATATCACAATCAAAATGGCATTTTATTTTTTTATGTAATCTGCTGGGACACCAGATATGAGTGATGTCACTTTGCACTGGCAGTAGTTGGCCCACACACTTGTAGGCAACTAACTGCAATTATATTGCAGTCAAAATTGTTGTTGTTTTTTTAAATGTAATCTACTGTGACACCAGATATGAGTGATGGCACTGTGCACTGGCAGTAGTTGGCACAGTACACGCTGACACTGTAGGCCTGAAACACATGCTTGCAGGCAACTAACTGCAATTATATTACAGTCAAAATTGCTGTTTTAAAAATGTTTTTTTATCTACTGTGACACCAGATATGAGTGGTGGCACTGTGCACTGGCAGTAGTTGGCACAGTACACGCTGATGCTGTAGGCCTGAAACACACACTTGCAGGCAACTAACTGCAATTATATTACAGTCAAAATTGCTTTTTATTTTTTATGTAATCTGCTGTGACACCAGATATGAGTGATGTCACTCTGCACTGGCAGTAGTTGGCACACACGCTTGCAGGCAACTAACTGCAATTATATTACAGTCAAAATTGTTGTTGTTTTTTTAAATGTAATCTGCTGTGACACCAGATATAAGTGGCACTGTGCACTGGCAATAGTTGGCACAGTACACGCTGACACTGTAGGCCTGACACTCACGCTTGCAGGCAACTAACTGCAATTATATTACAGTCAAAAAAGTTTTATTTTTTTATGAAATCTACTGTGACACCAGATATGAGTGGCACTGGTGGCACTGTGCACTGGCAGTAGTTGGCACCGTACACGCTGACGCTGTAGGCCTGACACACACGCTTGCAGGCAACTAACTGCAAATATATTACAGTCAAAATTGTTTTGTTTTTTTAATGTAATCTACTATGACACCAGATATGAGTGGCACTGTGCACTGGCAGTAGTTGCCACAGTACACGCTGACACTGTAGGCCTGACACTCACGCTTGCAGGCAACTAACTGCAATTATATTACAGTCAAAAAAGTTTTATTTTTTTTATGAAATCTACTGTGACACCAGATATGAGTGGCACTGGTGGCACTGTGCACTGGCAGTAGTTGGCACCGTACACGCTGACGCTGTAGGCCTGACACACACGCTTGCAGGCAACTAACTGCAATTATATTACAGTAAAAAAGTTTTATTTTTTTATGTAATCTACTGTGATACCAGATATGAGTGGCACTGGTGGCACTGTGCACTGGCAGTAGTTGGCACCGCACACACTGACCACGCTGACGCTGTAGGCCTGACACACACGCTTGCAGGCAACTAACTGCAATTATATTAGTCAAAAAAGTTTTTTTTTTTTTATAATGCAAGCTACTGTGACACCAGATCTAAGTGGTGGCACTGGGCAAGTGGGCACCGTATGTGGGCCTGACACACACGCTGGCAGGCTACTGCAATTAGATTACAGAGTGATGTACTAGCCCTAAAAAGGGCTTTTTGGGGTGCTGTCAGGACGCTGTCCTTACAGCAGATCAGATTAGTCTTTCAGGACTGGAGTGGACACTGAATACACTGGCCTAGCTATCGATTTCCCTATTAAATCAGCAGCAGCTGCACTGTCCCTCCTCTCACTAAGACTGCAGCTTCCGAATGAATCTAAGATGGATGCTGTCCTTGCTCTTTGCTAGGAGGTGGGAGGGTCTGGGAGGGAGTGTATGCTGCTGATTGGCTGGAATGTGTCTGCTGACTGTGATGTACAGGGTCAAAGTTTGCTCAATGATAACAAATAGCGGGCGGACCGAACATCGCATATGTTCGCCCTACACCGCGAACGCAAGCAAGCGATGTTCGCCATGAACTGTTCGCCGGCGAATAGTTTGGGACATCTCTACTGGTATACTGTCCAGATCTGGCCGACATGGTGGCCGCGGCATGTCTTAAGTGTCGATCCTGTGGGTTGAGTAAGAGTACAGAACAGCGGGCTCCTGTGCAGAGCATCTGCACCTCAGCGCCCCTAGAACTTCTGATGATTGATTATGTACAGATTGGATACTCTACCTCGGGACACTCGTACTGTCTAGTCGTGACAGATCACTTTACCAAGTATGCGGTGGCTGTGCCTACCAGAGACCAAACCGCAGAATCGGCCTCCAAAGCTGTCTGTAAACACTTTATACAGGTGTTCGGGTGTCCACTGAGGATACATTCTGACCAGGGAGCATGCTTTCAGGGTACTCTAATAAATGATCTGTACCAACTGTATGGGATTGAATGCTCCCGCACCACTCTGTATCACCCACAAGGAAACAGGGTTTTCTTCAGATGCTGCAGACTCTGGAAGACAGTCAAAAAGCCCAGTGGCCCGCATACCTACCTGAATTGATGTGGGCCTATAACAACAGAGTACACAGTACCACCGGATACTCTCCACATATGCTCATGTTTGGACGAGCCGGACGGGAGAATGAAGAGCTCTACATTCCCAACCCGATGGAGCCCCCACTGAGAAGTACCACAGCATGGGTGCAGGAGCACCACCGCCGGCTGAGAGCAGTCCACAAGGTTGTGGGGGAGCGCCTGGGATAGCTGGTACACCCTAACCCAAGACCAGTGCAGAAAGATGGGTATGTCCCGGGTGATCGGGTGATGGTCAAAGCCAAACGGCTGTCTGGGAAGTTGGATGGACGGTGGGAGGCAGTTCCATATGCAGTGAAGAGAAGGGTAGACCCCGCTATTCCGGTTTATGAAGTAGAGCCAGTAGGGACAGGGGGACCCTCATGGAACTTACACCGTAATATGTTGAGACGTTGCAATTTTGATGAGCCGGTGTGCGTGGAGGGGGTGCCACCTTCTCTTGTAAAATATGCCTGATGTCCCCAGTACTTCTTAAACCCTCAATCTGAGAAGGTCAGCGAGGCCCAATGCTGATGTGCTTCCACTGCGCTATGCCCAGGATGAGTTTGTATGGGGAGAGTTGCCGAGGATGACAACTTCGAGTGGGGTGGCATGTGAGATTGTGGAAAAGCTCTGCCTGTATAATGTTTATGCCTAGATTGTATTGGAGCTGTCATTTGACATTCCGGGCACTAGAGGCCACTGTTTTGCAGCTACAGTCAGCACACTCTGGGATCTGCATATGCAAAGCAGAGGGTGACTCATGCAAGCTGCTTCTGAAAACCAGGAAGTCTGAACTAATCTGACATGGTGGAAGGATTGTGCTGGGAGGGACTGAATCCGATTCCATCCTGGCTTGTTTATGTCCGGCAGTGAATGGACACTCAAAGTAAGGAGAGTAACTGTTGTCCCCTTACTGGATCCAGCCCTTTGAAAGAGGTTGTCCCAGGAAGACCAGTTCCAGTGTGTGGTCAGAAAGCCTTATCATCAAGCAAGGCCGCATGGTTGCTGAGAGCTTGGTGGCCATCCCGGGTAAGCGGCATCCTAGGGCCCAGAACGGACGCAGGTCAGTACACCCGTTTACTCCTTGCTATATACCAGTGGCGCCTGAAGCAACAGAGACTAAGCCTAGGCCTGAAACTAGATAGATAGTTAGGGTTGTGTGATTGCCAGGTTGTACAGAACTGTTCTGCGGCGCAGTATTGACTTTGCAGGCTCTGCTGTGTCCACCATCGGCTAGGCCTGTCCAGTGGGCAGGGACAGTGACTGTGGGTCCGGGTATAGCAATTTCTGTGCATGTTTGTATTGTTGCGATTATACTTGTGTTATCACTTTTGCCAAAGTAAGTTTCTGTTCTTGCATATTAAGCAGGTGTCAGTGTCGCTTTCCTCGCTGTATCCTGGGGAGCCCACCCCGGTACACTGCTTACACTAGGATGGGCTGGCTCTCCCGAATCCTGCGATAAAGGAGAACAATATCCTGGGTGAGCCTTTGGAGAAAATACTAGAAGACTAGTAAGATTTTCTGTGTCTTCCCCACAATTACCAGGCTTGAAGCAAGACCAGGTGCAGTAATCACCCGGGGATAAAAGAATCCTCGGAGTGAGAGGGGGCGGTGTCTTGCACACAGAAGCCTGGAGTGGTTCTGTGTGGTCTGAGCCGGGAGGGCTCAGAGACCGTAAGGCTGGTTTAGCCTAAGGTTTGGGGGGGTCCAGCGACACCTAAGGAAGAGGGTCGCATGGTCAGCATTGGGAAGACTTCTAGACCACTATCCCCCAAGAGACACTGGTGTGGGAGCAGCCTGGAGGCTGCTGGAGGTTGGGCTGGGAAAGCTGCATCTGATCACTGGTGTGAACTGTAGCTGGCCAGCTAAGACCTGTCCTAGGTTGCTAATATAGCTTATATGTTTATACAGCTAAGGGTCCATTCACACATCTGTGTGTGTTTTGCGGATCCATGGATCCGCAAAACACGGACAGTGGCAATGTGCCGGCACATTGCTGGCACTAATAGAATATGCCCATTCTTGTCCGCAATTGTGGACAAGAATAGGACATGTTCTATTTTTTTCGGGAACTGAATTGCAGACCCGGAAGTGCGGGTCCGCAATTCCGTATCCGGGCAGCCCCATAGAAATGAATGGGTCCGCAATTCCGTAACGCAAAATGCGGAACAAAATTGGGGACGTGTGAATGGGGCCCTAACCTGCCAATAACCGTAATACAGTTCCTATGTTTGTGTGTTAAAGACAAAAGCAGAGTTATTTACAGTAACTTTATGTTTAGATGTCATATAACTGTTATATATTTTGTGTTTACAGAAGCAGAAAAGATAATATGCCTTTAAGATTCATTATATAATGTAAGGTAAGCTCAATGGCACAGCAGAAACAACAGAAAGCATAGAGTTAAACTGTTGTTGCTGTGCAGGAGTCTTGACCAATCCTAGCTACCCTTACACAGCCCAGGGGTTTTGACCAATTACAGCCAGCCTCACACACAGCTTGTGTGAGAAATTCCCCCAAAAAAATTCCCCTAACAGGAGCTGAACAGACACACACTCCACTAAGAGCTGTGTTTTATGGAAGCAAGAGGCCAAAATAGGTATTTAACCCCTTAAGGACCCATTAAGTACATGTACATAATTTCTGTCCGGGACTTAAAGACCCGTGACGTACATGTACTTCATGGTGATCGGGCGGGTTCAGGAGCTGCGCCCGCCCTATCAGCGGCAGGGGTCCGGCAGTCACTGATAGCCGGACCTCTGCTGCATCCGCCAACATCGGTGAAATCACCAATGCCAGCGCATTAACCCTTGATGTGCTGTGGTCAGCACTGACTGTGGCACGTGCGATGTCGAGCGGGGATCGGAGCTGCCATCGGGTCCCCACACTGCTGTTACGGGGACCTGATAGCAGGGAAGACAGCGAGATGCCTTCCTTAGGCATCGGGGCTGCCTTCCGGAGGAGAGCCTGTGAGATCCAGACCCCATCATGTATGGTTCCGATCACCGGCGGCGGTGATCGGAACCCGGTGCCTGCTCAAATCATAATAGGGATAATAAAGGGAAAGTTAGTGTGAAAAAAACTTTTTTTGCGTGTCTGGGGTCCACAGCACAGCTGTGTGACCCTAGACCCCCCAGGGGTGCTGCCGCTTGCCCCCCCCTGCCCCCCCAACTTTTTTGGGACGCAGGATTTTATTTTTATTTTTGTTGTGCGTACGCTGACTGTGGCCGGCAATCTTAGCATCCGGCCCTGTTAGCGCACGCACACCCCACCGCTGATCAACTTCGTACGGTTGATCAGCGGTTTAGATTTATTTTTTTAGTCTTTTTATTTTTTCTGTTAGTTTTAGGGTGAGTTCGCGAACACCCGTGCACCCACACACACGCACACCAAATAAAGATTTACACGCACATACACATGCAAACACACACTCCCCTACGGCCCGCTGAATGTTCTCGGCCGAGGAGGCATACGCCCAGCTTGCCTCCGAGTCCGAGAGTCCCAGTGAGGACGAAGATGACCCCACTTTCCTGTTCTCATCCACGTCCTCCTCATCATCTAGCTATGATGATGAGCCCCCAAGGCGGAGCAAGGGGACCGCCATGTTAGGGACCCTGTGGCCCACCCTAGTACAAGCAACTCTGGGGCTTGTACTAGTTTTCCGGCCCACCAGTTAAATCCACCGGAGCACCCTGCCGGTGAACTTGTCTGGTGTACCCCAGAGCGATATGAGCCCGTGATTCCTGATTTTGTAGGACAACCAGGAATCCAGATTTCCACAGTGGGCTTCACTGAATATGACTTTTTTCTGTTATTTTTTCAGTGACCAACTGGTAAATCTAATGGTGGAGCAGAGGAACTTGTACGCCCAACAGTTCGTTGCTTTTTGGCTAGGCCCGGTGGCTGGATGCCAGTCAGTGCAGCCGAGATGAAGACATTTTGGGACCTCGTGCTGCATATGGGCCTAGTCAAGAAACCTAATGTCAAGAAACCTAATGCCAGACCCCACTTTACAGTACAGCCATGACACGCTCCCGGTTTGAGGCCATCCGGAAATGTCTGCATTATTCAGATAATGCAGCATGTCCCCCCCGAGGTGATCCTGCCCATGACCGTCTGTATAAGATACAGCCGGTCATCGATCACTTTGGGGACAAATTTGTACAGGCCTATGTACCTGGAAGGGATGTCGAGGTTGATGAGTTTCTCATTGCGTTCAAGGGGAGACTAATTTTCCGCCAGTATGTTCCCTCAAAGCAGGCGAGGTATGGCGTGAAGCTATACAAACTTTGTCAGAGTACCTCAGGGTACACTTACAAGTTTCGTGTGTACGTGGGGCGAGATTCCCGTATTCAACCCCCAGAATGTCCCCCCACTCTGTGTATTAGCGGGAAACTTGTTTGGGACCTTATGCACCCACTGCTAGATAAGGGTTACCACCTTTACGTGGATAACTTTTATATTAGTATCCCCTTGTTCCAGTCCCTTGCCGCCAGATCCACGTCCGCTTGATATTCCACATGCACTGACCTGAAATGTTTCTGCGGTCAGTTCACATTATGCGGCTTGTCATGCAGGTGATACCAGTAGCCTTGTGGTGCAAGGAGTGGAAAGGGTTAAAATCCCTAAACGTGGAGGTGATCATAAGAGAGTCCTTTTAAATAGAGAATCATATTGGATCTTTACTATGGGATATATATGCTGGATATATACCATATTTTTCGACGTATAAGACGCACTTTTTCCCCCCCAAAAGTGGGGGGAAAATAGCAGTGCGTCTTATACGGCGAATGTAGCTGATTTTGCCCAGTTTTCAATGATACACCCGCCGCGATGCCGTGCGGCGGGTGTATCAGCTGTGAGGGAGGAGGGGCTGGGGGCGGCATCTGCATTTATAATGACAGCGGGGCCCGTGCAGTGACTGTATTCTACTACACGGGCCCCGCTTACTGTATAATCATATCCCTAATAGTTAATTGTTGTATGCATGTAATCGCATAATGAGCGATAATGAGCGCTGTGTATCACCGTACTTACAATTAGAAGCGCTCGCCGTTCGGAGCAGAGAGGAGGGAGGAGGCAGGCCGGGAGGACGGGCGCTGGCAACGTGAGTCATACGTCACGCGCCTTCGCCGCCCACTTTATGAATGAAGCAGGCGGCGTGGGCGCGTGACGTATGACTCACGTTGCCAGCGCCCGTCCTCCCGGCCTGCCTCCTCCCTCCTCTCTGCTCCGAACGGCGAGCGCTTCTAATTGTAAGTACGGTGATACACAGCGCTCATTATCGCTCATTATGCGATTACATGCATACAACAATTAACTATTAGGGATATGATTATACAGTAAGCGGGGCCCGTGTAGTAGAATACAGTCACTGCACGGGCCCCGCTGTCATTATAAATGCAGATGCCGCTCCAGCCCCATTATAAAAGCAGATGCGACCCCCACACTTATGGAGGGGATCTGTGGATGACACATAGCATAAGATGCTATATATGTGTCATCCACAGATCCCCCCCATAACTGTCATACACAGATCCTCATAACAGTGCCATCCAGAGAGGATCCCCCATAACAGTGCGTCACTCACAGATCCCCCATAACAGTGCGTCACCCACAGATCCCCCATAGCAGTGCGTCACCCACAGATCCCCCATAACAGTGCGTCACCCACAGATCCCCCATAACAGTGCGTCACCCACAGATCCCCCATAACAACAGATCCCCCATAACAGTGTGTCATCCACAGATCCTCCATAACAGTGCGTCACCCACAGACCACAATTACGGTAGTTCAAAAGCGCACCTTTTGGTTCAAAATATTTTTTTTTCTTATTTTCCTCCTCAAAAACCTAGGTGCGTCTTATAGGTCGAAAAATACGGTATATCCTCTATGGACACCACTAACATGTCTCATACCTCACTCATTGATAATTGTGATGAAAGACTCAAGAAAATCAATGCTATATTTAATATAGAAGATGAGGACTCACGCAATGTTCTGGATCTCAAAATTCATATGAGTTCTCTTGAAAAGTTGCTCACACGTGAAATGCACACCTGGTGGGATCTAACCTCATTAAAGAAGTACGTGGATAGAAGAATGATTCCTCGCGGCCTGAAGCTGCTGAAAAAACCCACAACTATTTATTCTGAGGATTTCACTACCAAATGGCAAAATATCTTGTCAGATTGCTCCATCAAATTAATGGTAATGATCATCTCTCATGAGGAAGAGGCCCTGAATAATCTCAGGGAAGAAATCAAAGTTGTTCAAAATTCCATCACACCTCTGGGGGACTGGTCCATTTTCTCAGATTTGGATGAGAAACTCCAACTAAATTTAAATAAAATGGAGGATAGTCTGATTGCTATTAAGCAGGATAAATTTGGCAGAGACATGCAAGATTATAAAACCAATAATGTCTACAACTGGTCTGCTGCTAAAACTAATACTTCTTGCTCTATCATGAGAAAAATGTAGAGAGGAAAGAAATCCAGGTTTTCCAAAGTCAGCTTCAGTTCTACAGACATCGACTCCTCCGACTAACATCTATATGGCGTGGTGGGAATCCTTCTATCTTTTCTCAGATGACAATATTTGGGCCCCCTCATTACGGTGGTATGGCTGTTACATTGATGATTTGTTGTTCATCTGGTCAGGTGATCACACTGCCTTACCACTGCTTGAGGAGTACCTAAATAACAACACTTTGAATCTCACATTCACCTTGAATTTCAATTGTAAATCTATTGCGTTTTTGGACTTGACTCTGAAGGGCAACATCAGTGACTCTAATATAGTCACCCGCACCTACCGTAAGGAGATGGCGGGTACCAGCACCTTGTTTTCTTCCTCATGTCATCCTGCTCATGTTGTACGCAATATCCCTGCAGGCAAATTCACATGCCACATATGGAATTGCTCCAGTAACACAGACCTCAGGGAGGAGCTCAGCTGAGCTGCTGAGCGCCTTGTTGCCCATGGTTACAGCAACAGCAGTCTGACCCAGGCCGCGGCTCAAGTCAAGTCCAAACCACGGATAGATCTACTGTTTCCCTAAAACAGGGCTGGAATTTGCTCAAATTATAATAGCGAAATTTCAAAGAATAGAGCCCCAGTTTTTTCCACGAGCTATAGTGCAGAGTTCAACAAGATTCGTCTCTACTCCGTATGGACGAGCAGTGGTCTGATGTTCTCAGTTGTAATATAAAATGTGTCGCTTGTCGAGCCCTCACTCTGGGTCAACGGATCAGCCCCAGCCTGTTCATGGATAGCCTGCAGACACAGCAGAGCTGGCTACGCTTCAAAGGCAACTATAAGTGCGGACATCGCATCTGCACTTGTTGCAAGCACCTTTCAATTGGCCAGTCTGTTGTCTCTGCATCTAACCCAAAAACGTTTACAGTGTAACAGTATATCAACTGCAACACCAGTTTTGTGGTATACTGGATCACCTGCATGACATGCCGCCTACAGTATATAGGCTGTACTTCCAACAGCCTCAAAACCAGAATCCGCTGACACATCTCTGATATTCCACATGCACTGACGCGAAATATTTCAGCGGTCAGTTCACATTATGCGTCTTGTCATGCAGGGGATACCAGTAGCCTTGTGGTGCAAGGAGTGGAAAGGGTTAAAATCCCTAAACGTGGAGGTGATCATAGGAGAGTCCTTTTAAATAGAAAATCATATTGGATCTTTACTATGGGTACTTGTGTGCCAACAGGTCTTAACCCGATCTTATATTGCATATATTGTATATGGTACAAAAAGTTGCGGTCTACTAGGTGCAGGTTGCCACGTGCAACTCTTTTGTGCTGTCCCGGAGGGCTGGCAATACAAGGACATTCCTTCAGTTCTATGAGGCAGTCCTCAAGACCCTGATCTTTTCGGACCAGGAAAGAGCAGGCCAGAGTACCTCGGGAACTGGAGGCTCCCGGATCGTCCCTCACCAACACTTTCCAGGTGTGGACCCCCATACTGGAAAGAAGGGACGAACCGAAAAAAGGTGCAGAGTGTGTCTCAGGAGGGGGATACGGCAGGACACCAATACTCAATGTGACACGTGCCCCGATCATCCAGGCCTCTGCATTATTGGTTGCTTCAGGGAGTACCACACTTCCATGGAGTACTAAATTTATATTCCAATTTAGCCACTGACATCGGATAAAAAAACTGGTTCTCAGACTTGAGACACCCCAAAAAATTGTAAAAACTAAAATAATTGAATAAAAGTATACAAATTAGGTATCTCCGCATCGATAATAATCTCCTCTATAAAAATACCCCATGACCAACCCAACCCCCAAGATTAACACGGTCCCAAAAAAAAAAACGGTGCAAAAAAAGTTTTTTTTTTTCAACTTACATAACAAAAAGTTTAATAGCAAGCGATCAAAAAGTCATATAGCCCCCAAAATAGTGCCAATAATACCGTCCTCTCATCCCGCAAAAAATAAGCCCCCACATCCAGATAATCGGATAAAAAAAATAAAAAATTACTCTTAGACTTTAGAGATACAAAACAAATTTTGGTATCAAAAAGGATAATATAGTCTAAAACCTAAATAATTGTAAAAAAAAGTAGACTAATTAGGTATCGCCGCGTCCATAAGAATCTCCTCTATAAAAATACCCCATTACCTAACCCCCCAGATTAACATGGTCAAAAAAAATATTAAAAGCGGTGCCAAAGCACTTTTCCATTTCAATCCTTTTTTTCCGGTAACAAAGCTAGGGTTAACAACCAACCAAAACTTAATATTTATTGCCATGATACTGCAGTTTAAGGAAACGCCACATATGTGTTTGTAAACTGCTGTATCACTAAAAGGCAGAGCGTAAAAGGAAAGGACCGACATGGTTTCTGGAAGGCCGATTTTGATGGCCTTTTTTATTGACACCATGTCCCTTTTGAAACCCCCCCGATGCCCCCCTAGAGTAAAAACTCCCTAAAAGTGACCCCATCTAAGAAACTACACCCCTCAAGGTATTCAAAACTGATTTTACAAACTTTATTAACCCGTTAGGTGTTCTTCAACAGTTAATGGCAAATGGAGATGAAATTTCAGAATTTCAATTTTTGGTAAAAAATTGCCTTGCCTCACAAAAATTTAATATAGAGCAACCAAAAATCATATGTACCCTAAAAATAGTCCCAACAAAACGCCACCTTATACCGTAGTTTCCAAAATGGGGTCACTTTTAGGGAGTTTCTACTTAGGGGTGCATCAGGGGGGTTGAAACAGGACATGGTGTAAATAAACCGGCCCATAAAAATCAGCCCTCCAAAAACCACACAGCGTTCCTTTTCCTCTACACCCCGTCGTGTGGCCATACAGTAATGAACGATCACATATGGGGTGTTTCTGTAAACAGCAGAGTCAGGGCAATAAAGATACAGTCTTTTTTGGCTGTTAACCCTGCTTTATTGGTGAAAAAAATGGGTTAAAATGGAAAGTTTGGCAAAAAATGAAATTCTCAAATTTCATCCCCATTTGCCAATAACTCTTGTGCAACACCTAAAGGGTTAATGACGTTTGTAAAAAACAGTTTTGAATACCTTGAGGGGTGTAGTTTCTTAGATGAGGTCACTTTTAGGGAGTTTCTACTCCAGGGGTGCATCAGTGGGGTTGAAACAGGACACGGTGTAAATAAACCGGTCCATAAAAATCAGCCCTCCAAAAACCACACAGAGCTCCTTTCCCTCTACGCCCCGCCGTGTGGCCGTACAGTAGTGTACGACCACATTTGGGGTGTTTCTGTAAACGGACAGTTTGGCAAAAAAATGAAATTATCAAATTTCATCCCCATTTGCCAATAACTCTTGTGCAACACCTAAAGGGTTAACGACGTTTGTAAAATCAGTTTTGAATACCTCTTAGATGGGGTCACTTTTAGGGAGTTTATACTCTAGGGGTGCATCAGGGGGGCTTCTAATGGGACATGGTGTAAATAATCAAGTCCAGCAAAATCTGCCTTCCAAAAACCATATGGCGCACCTTTCACTTTACGCCCTACTGTGTGGCCGTACAGTAGTGTACGACCACATATGGGGTGTTTCTGTAAATGGCAGAGTCAGGGCAATAAAGATACAGTCTTGTTTGGCTATTAACCCTTGCTTTGTTAGTGGAAAAAATGGGTTAAAATGGAAAATTTGGCAACAAAATGAAATTCTCAAATTTCATCCCCATTTGCCAATAACTCTTGTGCAACACCTAACAAAGTTTGTAAAATCAGTTTTGAATACCTTAAAGGGGTTGTCCCATTTCATTAATTGCTGTTAATCAGTTTCCCCAAGTGTCCTTGAATAATCTTCTAAATAACTTCCATTTCCTAACTTGCACGGTTCTCCTGAAAAATGCCTTCATCTGCGCCTCTGTTGTCTACCTGTATCCCATGGATACGGCCGGATACTTGCGGGGCTTGTATGTGCCGCGCCTGCGCACAATGTCCTACCTTCTCCCCAGCCGGCCGCTCGAGAACGCGCACGCATGGCTGTTTTACAAGCTGGGGAGGCGTGTCCTGCATGCTGGAGATAGTGCCGGGGAGAGAGACTGTCTGCCTGCTACGCTGCTGTCCTGCAGATTCTAGAGGAGGGAGGAGGGCCCTGGAAGATCATGGTGGCAGAGGTTAGTGATTGATATGCTCCCCTGGGCCCTATTAGTCACGGGCCGACTCCTTCTGGGCGCCGGAGCACACGGCGTCCTCGGTTGCTATGACGCCGTGCGCTCCCTCATGCCACCGGAATACAGTGATACATCTTACAGATCATAGCAGTGTATTACTGTTTTCCGGCAGCATGAGGGAGCGCACGGCGTCATAGCAACCGAGGACGCCCAGAAGGAGTCCAGGCAGCAATCCACAGATGCCCCCCCCCCACCCCATAAGTGCCCTCCACAGATGCCCCCCCACCCCATAAGTGCCATCCACAGATGCCCCCACCCCATAAATGCACTCCACAGATGCCCCCACCCCATAAGTGCCCTTCACAGATGCCCCCCCACCCCATAAGTGTCCTCCACAGATGCCCCCACCCCATAAGTGCCCTCCACAGATGCCCCCCCCCATATAAGCTGGGTAATAGGTCAGTGATAATATCAGAGACCGGGAAAGCTGGGTAATAAGTCTATAAGACTTATTACCCAGCTTTCCCGGTATCAGATATTATCACTGACTTATTACCCAGCTTTCCCCGTATCAGATATTATCACTGACTTATTACCCAGCTTTCCCGGTATCAGATATTATCACTGACTTATTACCCAGCTTTCCCGGTGTACAATATTATCACTGACTTATTACCCAGCTTTCCCGGTGTACAATAATATTACAGACTTATTACCCAGCTTTCCCGGTGTACAATATTATCACTGACTTATTACCCAGCTTTCCCGGTGTACAATATTATCACTGACTTATTACCCAGCTTTCCCGGTGTACAATAATATTACAGACTTATTACCCAGCTTTCCCGGTATCAGATATTATCACTGACTTATTACCCAGCTTTCCCGGTGTACAATATTATCACTGACTTATTACCCAGCTTTCCCGGTGTACAATAATATTACAGACTTATTACCCAGCTTTCCCGGTATCAGATATTATCACTGACTTATTACCCAGCTTTCCCGGTGTACAATATTATCACTGACTTATTACCCAGCTTTCCCGGTATCAGATATTATCACTGACTTATTACCCAGCTTTCCCGGTGTACAATATTATCACTGACTTATTACCCAGCTTTCCCGGTGTACAATAATATTACAGACTTATTACCCAGCTTTCCCGGTATCAGATATTATCACTGACTTATTACCCAGCTCTCCCGGTATCAGATATTATCACTGACTTATTACCCAGCTTTCCCGGTGTACAATATTATCACTGACTTATTACCCAGCTTTCCCGGTATCAGATATTATCACTGACTTATTACCCAGCTTTCCCGGTAAAGCTGGGTAATAAGTCAGTGATAATATTGTTCACCGGGAAAGCTGGGTAATAAGTCAGTGATAATATTGTTCACCGGGAAAGCTGGGTAATAAGTCAGTGATAATATTGTTCACCGGGAAAGCTGGGTAATAAGTCAGTGATAATATCTGATACCGGGAGAGCTGGGTAATAAGTCAGTGATAATATCTGATACCGGGAAAGCTGGGTAATAAGTCAGTGATAATATTGTTCACCGGGAAAGCTGGGTAATAAGTCAGTGATAATATTGTACACCGGGAAAGCTGGGTAATAAGTCAGTGATAATATTGTACACCGGGAAAGCTGGGTAATAAGTCTGTAATATTATTGTACACCGGGAAAGCTGGGTAATAAGTCAGTGATAATATCTGATACCAGGAAAGCTGGGTAATAAGTCTGTAATATTATTGTACACCAGGAAAGCTGGGTAATAAGTCAGTGATAATATTGTACACCGGGAAAGCTGGGTAATAAGTCAGTGATAATATTGTACACCGGGAAAGCTGGGTAATAAGTCAGTGATAATATCTGATACCGGGAAAGCTGGGTAATAAGTCAGTGATAATATCTGATACCGGGAAAGCTGGGTAATAAGTCAGTGATAATATCTGATACCAGGAAAGCTGGGTAATAAGTCTGTAATATTATTGTACACCAGGAAAGCTGGGTAATAAGTCAGTGATAATATTGTACACCGGGAAAGCTGGGTAATAAGTCAGTGATAATATCTGATACCGGGAAAGCTGGGTAATAAGTCAGTGATAATATTGTACACCGGGAAAGCTGGGTAATAAGTCAGTGATAATATTGTACACCGGGAAAGCTGGGTAATAAGTCAGTGATAATATCTGATACCGGGAAAGCTGGGTAATAAGTCAGTGATAATATCTGATACCGGGAAAGCTGGGTAATAAGTCAGTGATAATATCTGCTACCGGGAAAGCTGGGTAATAAGTCAGTTATAATATCAGACATCGGGAAAGCTGGGTAATAAGTCAGTGAATATATCTATCTATATCTAGCACAGATCATATGGCTACTAGCTAACATGCATTTGGGCTGTAGTGATTTATTGTTTTTGCTGCACAGAATGGGTTTGTAACACAGGTTTTATGTGTAAGTGTATTAGAATGCAGGACAGCCACAAGTTACTCCATTAGTTCACTAGCATTGGTCAGTGGTCACTGAGTGATTCCCCAGCAGGGGGATGGGCTTTACATTACTCTGCAGGCTCCATGTGGATGACTCATCCACATGAACGAGCACGGACTGAGCTCTGAGGGTGAGTCATGAGGGGGCGTGGCCTTCACTCAACTGCCTGAGAACCAGGAAGTTATCAGGACATTTACTGCTGGTAAGATTGAAACAGCAAAATGGGACAACCCCTTTAAGGGGTGTAGTTTCTAGAATGGGGTCATTTTTGGGTGGTTTCTATTATGTAAGCCTCGCAAAGTGACTTCAGACCTGAACTGGTCCCTAAAAATTGGGTTTTTGAAAATAAAAACTCAATAGCAAAGTACCAAATTTGCCCAAAAATTTGAAAAATTTGCAAATTTCCAAGTTTCAATTTCTCTACTTCTATAATACATAGTAATACTTACAAAAATAGTTATTACTTTACATTCCCCTCATGTCTACTTCATGTTTGGATCATTTTGGGAATGACATTTTATTTTTTGGGGATGTTACAAGGCTTAGAAGTTTAGAAGCAAATCTTGAAATGTTTCATAAATTTTCAACAACAAAAAAAAAACCTTTTAAGGACCAGTTCAGGCCCTTCAAAAGTGATTTAAAAATTTCACTTTTTTGGCAGATTTTCCATTTTTATATATTTTTTTCTTCCAGTTACAAAGCAAGGGTTAACAGCCAAACAAAACTCAATATAATATTTATGGTTCTGATTCTGTAGTTTACCCCATATGTGGTCGTAAACTGCTGTATGGGCACACGGCAGGGCGCAGAAGGAAAGGAATGCCATACCGTTTTTTGAAGGCAGACTTTGCTGGACTGGTTTTTTGACACCATGTCCCATTTGAAGCCCCCCTGATGCACCCCTAGAATAGAAACTCCAAAACAGTGACCCCATTTTAGAAACTCCGGGATAGGGTGGCAGTTTTGTTGGTACTATTTTAGGGTACATATGATTTTTGGTTGCTCTATATTACACTTTTTGTGAGGCAAGGTAAGAAATAGCTGTTTTGGCACAGTTTTTATTTCTTGTTATTTACAGCATTCATCTGACAGGTTAGATCATGTGGTATTTTTAAAGAGCAGGTTGTCATTGACGCAGCGATACCTAATATGTATACTATTTTTTTATGTAAGTTTTACACGATTTCATTTTTGAAACAAAAAAAAAAATCATGTTTTAGTGTCTCCATAGTCTGAGAGCCATAGTTTTTTAAGTGTTTGGGCGATTATCTTGGTATGATTTTTGCGGAATGAGATAACGGTTTGATTGGCACTATTTTGGGGTGAATATAACTTTTTGATCGCTTGCTATTATACTTTTTGTGATGTAAGGTGACAAAAAATTGCTATTTTTACACCGTTTTTATCTATATTTTTTTACCGTGTTCATCTGAGGGGTCAGGTCATGTGATATTTTTATAGAGCAGGTTATTATGGACGCGGATATACCTAATATGTATACTTTTTTAAATTTACTTAAGTTTTAAACAATAACAGCTTTTTAAAATTAAAAACAAAAATTATATTTTAGTGTCTCCATATTCTGAACCATAGTTTTTAGTTTTTTTGGGGGGCGCGATTGTCTTAGGTAGGGACTCATTTTTTTCGGGATGAGGTGAAGGTTAGATTGGTACTATTTTGGTGGACAAACGCCTTTTTGATCGCTTGCTGTTGTACTTTTTGTGATGTAAGGTGACAAAAAATGGTTTATTTAGCACAGTTTTTATTTTTTACGGTGTTCATCTGAGGGGTTAGATCATGTGATATGGGTATAGGGCCGGTTGATACGATATTTTTTGCCAATTTATTTTGTACTTTATTTGGGGGAAAATACTTTTTTTAACTTTTATCTTTTCAACTTTCTTTTCACTTTATTTTTTGTCCCACTTTGGGACTTCAACTTTTTTGGGTCTAATCCCCTTTACAATGCATTCCAATAATTCTGTATTGGAATGCATTGGCTGTATGAGTAATACAATGTGTATTACTGATACAGCTTCCTGCCTGTGAGATCCAGGGGGCTGGATCTCACAGGCTCTTCACCGGATCGCGCTGCCTTCCATGCCATAGGGTCCCCATTACAGCAGCACGGGAACCCGATGGCACCACCGATCCCTGCTGCAATGACCCTTAAACGCTGCAAACCGCAGGTCTGAATTGACCTGCGGTTTGCGGCGATCTCTGATACAGGGGGGTCACGGGACCCACCCGCGCATTGTCCCAGGGTGACTGCTGATTGATTTCAGCAGGCACCCTGTTACGATCACTGCCCGCCGCGCAGCGGTGATCGGAACTACACATAACTTACCGGTACTTCATGTGTACTTAAGTACCAGGAAATCATGACGTACCGGTATGTCATATGTCGCTAAGAGGTTAAAAAAGCATTTTTTTCAAGTATGGATTATCGAGTTTCTGGCTCACACACATGATCAATAACAGACTGGGGGATGCTATAAGATAATGCTGGCAGTTTTATATCACTTTTGGAGGTGACAGGTTCCCTTTAAAGTGAAAGTTCCTTTAATATCTAATATTTAGTATTACCATGCCACTATTAGAGGATACAAAGCTAGATAGAGTAGAGAGGAAAGGGCAAGAGAACCTGTCTGAGTTAGAAGAGTCTGATGCAGCATTAGTCTTGTCTCAAACAAATCTAGTCCAAACAAATGAACTAAGACGTTCATCACGTGCCAGAAAACTGACCCCAAAGATCCTGGAAAATCTGGAGCAAGAAGCAGCATTAAAAGAGAAAAAGTTCACCCGAATGTATGATAAGTGGAAATTATACATTAGAGTCATTCGTGGAAAGCTAAAACAAGAAAGTATAAAAAGGTACTTGAGTAATATGGTAGAGACGGTAGAAGAATCTGAATCAGAGCTTATGGCAGCATATGTCAACCTGAGGTCGTTTACGACACCTTTCCAGGACATTGTAAAGAACATGGACATATGTACTGCGGTTACTAAAGATTTGGTAAAGCTCATGAAAGAACTATTATCTGCAGAAAACTATGATGAAGTTAAAGCAAGAAGTAGAATGAATTAGCGTTTTATGAGAGACTATGCTAGGTCCTTAGGGGGGAATCACAATCTCAAGTGAAATTTCCTGCTCTAGCAGAAGTGCCACCCACATATCAGAGTCCTCAAGCACTTCAGCCAAAAGAAAGGAATTAGCTGAACAACTTGCTGTCAAGCGAGCAGAAATTGAGATGGATGCTGCCATCAAGGCACAGCACTGTCAAATGGAAGCACAGCGCCATCAAATGGAAGCTGAAATGGAGGCACAGCGCCAACAGATAAAAAGTCTGGAAAGGCAGAAAGAAGTTCAGATCATAGAAGCCAGCCTCAGAGTACACAAAGAGGATATGAATCAGAGTAGTCATAGGTTCAAATTAGAGTTGAGCGAACCCAAACTGTAAAGTTTTTCAGCACCCGGACCCGAACCCGAACATTTACGTAAAAGTTTAGGTTCGGTGTTCGGCGATTTTTATGGCGCTTTTTCAAAGGCTTATCAAGAACTGTTTTTTGTACTCAGCGATCTACAGCAAATGTGTTTTGTGGGTGCAGTGCACAATTTTTTTTAAGCCTGCCCTGAGCCAACTACAGTACTACTGAAAACAAACTTTTTTTTCTTCAGTTAGTCAATATCAATACATAATCGGCAGCCATTTTATGCAAAGATAGTGCACTAGCACAGGCTATCTGCAAGTCCAGAAATAAAGCTTTTTGCTTACTGGGGTTAAAAAAATACATCTGTTAAATATAGTGCACATCTGGGATTACATGTGCATAAGTGAGTGTCACATTTAAGCCAGAAATACGGCTTTTTGGTTACTGGGGTGAAAAAAGCCTCTAATATACTGCAAATTTAGAATTAGACAAGCATAGGTGACTGTCACATGTAGGCCAGAAATACGGCTTTTTGGTTACTGGGATGAAAACACCCTCTAATATACTGCACATCTGGGACAAGACGTGCATAAGTGAGTGTCACATTTAGGCAAGAAATACGGATTTTTGGTTAATGGGGTGAAAAAAACCTCTAATATACTGCACATCTGTTTCCTCACATGTTTCTGTTTTTGCTTCCTTTTGTTTAATTGATCCTTATGGTTACTTGATGTAATTTCCGCTTTTAACAGTCTATTTAAATCGTGTACATTGTATCATGTGTATGCCATATCTGTTTGAGAAAGGCTCGTATTGTGAGCCGAAACGCGCGTCACAAAAATTGTATCTCATATGTGACGAATAAAAGATTTAATTCGCAGAAGACTAAGTGAGTGCTGGTCTCTTCCTCTAATACATGCGGGATTGGGATCTCGGACACATGCACCACGCTTCCTGGACAGAGTGCCGGCTGACTATTCCCTGATTACCTACGTCCTTTTCAGAGCGAGCACCTGTGGACTTTCTTCCATGACTTTTTTCTTACACGGATGAACGGGCATGGGAGATCATGTCCAATGTGACTGCCAATGTGGACTTTCTCAAAATACCTCCCACTGAATATCGAGGGAGAGAATTGGAAAAGGAGGTGAGGAGACTAACTTCCTGGGAATTACATGTTTCCACCTTAGCCGAATATTACCGCCTACAACGTATCCCACAGGGATTACGGGTTCACCTGAGACCCACATTTTTTTGCGACAACATCGACTACTGTACCCATTTCTCTAATATACTTAACAAATGCTCTATGGACCTTATGGTATTAACCATTGAATATCTGAAGGACGCGTTACCTGCAGACGAGCTAACTACTCTGAAGTCCAAAGTGGATAAAATTTGTGCTGTCCTTTTGCCCGACCAGTCCACTGGACAGTTTTGAACTTGACATGGACTGCCAGCGCTTCATTTTAATATCCGACTCAAGGCACATTTTGCTAGCCTAGACACAATTGATCAGGGCAGGGTTAATATAGACGATAATTGTCTGATATTAAATAATTTTGGCCTAAGAATAAGAAGTAACTTTCAGCCACCCAAATGTTACCACCCTGTAGAAACATTTGTTTCTTTGGTTCAGCACGATATTTCGCAAGCACTACATAAGGTGAGACATTGTGGATTTAATTTAAGCTACAATCTCTCACGTCTTGAAAGACAGGCTATTGAGGATCTGACACAGGACAATAGCCTGATTTTCAAACCTGCTGATAAATGGGGTGCCCTTGTCCTGATGGACAAGGAATATTACATCAAGGAGATTTTGGGCCAATTAGCCAATACTGATGTATATCGCCCTTTAAAAGGCGACCCGGTTTTTGCTATTAAAAATAAGCTTTGCACTTTGGTAGATGCATTTGTATCCAACCGAACTATTGACCCTAAATTGGGGGAATATTTGATCAATCGCCATCCTGTAACGCCAGTGTTTTATACACTTCCCAAAGTGCACAAATCTTTAACTCAACCACCTAGCCGTCCAATTGTGGCCCTTACTGATTCTATTTTATCCCCACCAGCGATTCTTCTTGAAAAAGTCATGACAGCTCTTACTAAAAATATTCCATCCTTTTTGCTGGACACCAATCAATTTTTGGGTGAAGTTGGGAACCTGGTGTTATAGGATGGAGATCTTTTGGCCACCTTTGTGTTTCATTATACACTTCTATCATACACTCTAAGGGCATATGGGCTGTAGAGTGGCTCTTGTCCTTCTCCTCTCCCACTAAACGTGAGAAACAATTTTTTCTGTGTTTGCTTGAGATAATTTTGAATGAAAATAATTTTTTGTTTCAGGACACGTACTATCAGCAGTGCTGTGAGACCGTGATGGGCTTGAATGCCGCACCGCCATAAGCAAAGTCTTACATGTCATGGTTCGAGGATAAATATATCTACAGTAATGAACTGTTTAAATTACACTGCATTTTTGGGCGAAGATTTGTCGATTACGTGTTTTGCGTGTGGCGGGGCGGCATTCGATCCCTTCGTGATTTTGCTGATTATTTAAACTCGATTTGGCCTGAACTTCAGTTCACGCTGCACTATGATATCCATGAAATTAACTTGTTGGATACCCTTGTGATCAAGGGTGAGAATGGAGCGGTGGAGACTGAGCTATATATTAAAAAAACTGCTAGGAATTCCCTTCTCCACTTTTCTAGTTATCATCCCCCTTCAGTCAAAAAAGCACTACCCCATTCTCAATTTCAGAGGGTTCGCAGGATTGTTTCTAGTGCAAGGGTCAAAGAAAATCATCTAAATGAAATGTCAGTGAGATTCGAGAGTCGAGGCTATCCCTTTTTCACTGCTGAATAGTGAGAGAAGAAAGGTCATTTCTTTGGCTTCAAAAAAAGAGGAAAAAAAGTCACGTATTCCATTTGTTACTAAATACCACCCATGGGTTAATAAGTGTCAACACATCTTTAATCGACATTGGAACATCTTGTCCCGGCATACCCCTCTGTGGAGGTGTTCAAAAGTTCTCCTTTAATATGTTATAAGTGCAATAAAAATATTCGCGATAAGGTGGTAAGGGCTGACGTGGGTAGTGGTCAAATCAAGAAGCGACAACACACTTTGTCTACTCCAAGGAAGGGCACGTTTCCCTGCTTGGGATGTATACATTGTTCGAGCGTGATTAGAGGGGAATACTTTTAAAATCCCCATACGGGCAAGCAATTTCCTGTTAAGGGTTTTTTTACATGTAATAGCAATTACATAGTGTATCTATTGAAATGTCCATGTGGTGTCACGGACGGTGTACAGGAAACAAGACAATGCAACATGCATATATGACTCACTGGATCCAAAGCTAAGGAACCAAAAGGGAGACCCCTGCACAAGAGCTGGCACTTTCCCTGGCTGCTCAGCCTATGCAAAAATCCCAAAGGTGGATGGTTGCATATCCACGTACCTCGAATATATAACACCTGAACACCCTATAATAGTGAGGGGACACGACCACCGGCTCCCTACACCAGACACGGAGTGAGTCAGGGTCACCTGGGATCCAGCAAACAGAAAATAACAGATAAATGTACAGCACTTATGTTAGTAGCAGACTGGGAAATAGGATCAGCATGCACACACACTCCAGGAAGAAGTATAAGCCGCCCAGTAAAGCATTATGGGGAGGAATTTAAAGGGAAGCAATCAGTCCAACTACATGACAGCTAAGAGAGGCTAACGAGATGAGGAACTGAATACCACAACAAAGAAAACTCAAGGAGAAGGTTCTGAAAGGCCTCTGTCAGAGCTTCTCAGCTGTCTGGTTGTGACATGTGGACTCCTATACATAGGAGAAATCTCCATGCGACTGAAGGATATCTTCTCGAAGCACAAATCGACCATACGAAAAAATAATTTACTCCTACCGATTCCTACCACTTTGATCGCTGCAATCATAATATCGCACAATTTTCAAATCATCGAACATGTGTCACAATCACGCAGAGGAGGTGACAGGATTAAAATGTTAAAAAGGCGTGAAGCCTATTGAATCCATATATTGCAGACACTAGAACCCAGGGGCTTAAACCGGGAATATGATCTGAATAGCTTCCTGTAATTTCCAAACTCCCTTATTATGTGTATTTTACTTCCTACATTTTATGTATTTAAAAAATTATTTTTTTTCTTTTTCTTTCAGAAAACCTGATGAACCCCCAACCGCATCATCTGACTTGGAAGTTGTCTAAATTTTTTGAGAATTTCATATATTTTCTAAGTAATGTTGTCTTGATTGATGCTGCTGCAGTTGGGCTGTTTCCTCACGTGTTTCTGTTTTTGCTTCCTTTAGTTTAATTGATCACTATGGTTACTTGATGTCATTCCGCTTTTGGCGGTCTATTTAAATCATGTACATTGTATCATGTGTATGCCATATCTGTTTGAGAAAGGCTCGTATTGTGAGCCGAAACGCGCATCACAGATATTGTATCTCATATGTGACGAATAAAAGATTTAATTCGCAAAAGCCTAAGTGAGTGCCGGTCTCTTCCTCTAATACATGTGGGATTGGGATCTCGGACACGTGCACCACGCTTCCTGGACAGAGTGCCAGCTGACCATTACCTGAAGCATAAGTGACTGTCACATTTAGGCCAGAAATACAGCTTTTTGGTTACTGGGGTGAAAAAACCCTCTAATATACTGCACATCTGGGATTAGACAAGCATAAGTGACTGTCATATTTAGGCCAGAAATACGGCTTTTTGGTTACTGGGGTGAAAAAACCCTCTAAAATACTGCACATCTAGGATTAGACAAGCATAAGTGACTGTCACATTTAGGCCCGAAATACGGCTTTGGCATACTGGAGTGAAAAAAGCCTCTGATATACTGCACATCTGGGATTACACATGCATAAGTGATTGTCACATTTAGGCCAGAAATACGGCTTTGGCATACTGGGGTGAAAAAGCCTCTAGTATACTGCATATCTGTGATTACACGTGCATAAGTGACTGTCACATTTAGGCCAGAAATACGGCTTTGGCATACTGGGGTGAAAAAAGCCTCTGACATACTGCATATCTGGGATTACACATGCATAAGTGACTGTCACATTTAGGCCAGAAATACGGCTTTGGCATACTGGGGTGAAAAAAGCCTCTGATATACTGCACATCTAGGATTACACTTGCATAAGTGACTGTCAGATTTAGGCCAGAAAAACAGCTTTTTGGTTTGGGGGTGAAAAAACCCTCTAATATAATGCACATCTGGGATTACACATGCATAATTGATTGTCACATTTATGCCAGAAATACGGCTTTTTGGTTACTGGGGTGAAAAAACCCTCTAATATACTGCACATCTAAGATTAGACAAGCATAAGTGACTGTCACATTTAGGCCAGAAATATGGCTTTAGCATACTGGAGTGAAAAAAGCCTCTGATATACTGCACATCTGGGATTAGACAAGCATAAGTGACTGTCACATTTAGGCCCGAAATACGGCTTTGGCATACTGGGGTAAAAAAAGCCTCTGATATACTGCACATCTGGGATTACACTTGCATAAGTGACTGTCAGATTTAGGCCAGAAATACGGCTTTGGCATACTGGGGTGAAAAAGCCTCTGATATACTGCATCTCTGTGATTACACGTGCATAAGTGACTGTCACATTTAGGCCAGAAATACGGCTTTGGCATACTGGGGTGAAAAAAGCCTCTGACATACTGCATATCTGGGATTACACATGCATAAGTGACTGTCACATTTAGACCAGAAATACGGCTTTGGCATACTGGGGTGAAAAAAGCCTCTTATATACTGCACATCTAGGATTACACTTGCATAAGTGACTGTCAGATTTAGGCCAGAAAAACAGCTTTTTGGTTTTGGGGTGAAAAAACCCTCTAATATACTGCACATCTGTGATTACACATGCATACTTGATTGTCACATTTATGCCAGAAATACGGCTTTTTGGTTACTGGGGTGAAAAAACCCTCTAATATACTGCACATCTAAGATTAGACAAGCATAAGTGACTGTCACATTTAGGCCAGAAATATGGCTTTAGCATACTGGAGTGAAAAAAGCCTCTGATATACTGCACATCTGGGATTACACATGCATAAGTGATTGTCACATTTAGGCCAGAAATACGGCTTTGGCATACTGGGGTGAAAAAGCCTCTAGTATACTGCATATCTGTGATTACACGTGCATAAGTGACTGTCACATTTAGGCCAGAAATACGGCTTTGGCATACTGGGGTGAAAAAAGCCTCTGACATACTGCATATCTGGGATTACACATGCATAAGTGACTGTCACATTTAGGCCAGAAATACGGCTTTGGCATACTGGGGTGAAAAAAGCCTCTGATATACTGCATATCTGGGATTACACATGCATAAGTGACTGTCACATTTAGGCCAGAAATACGGCTTTGGCAAACTGGGGTGAAAAAAGCCTCTGATATACTGCACATCTGGGATTACACTTGCATAAGTGACTGTCAGATTTAGGCCAGAAATACAGCTTTTTGGTTACTGGGGTGAAAAAACCCTCTAATATACTGCACATCTGGGATTACACATGCATAATTGATTGTCACATTTATGCCAGAAATACGGTTTTTGGTTACTGGGGTGAAAAAACCCTCTAATATACTGCACATCTAAGATTAGACAAGCATAAGTGACTGTCACATTTAGGCCAGAAATATGGCTTTAGCATACTGGAGTGAAAAAAGCCTCTGATATACTGCACATCTGGGATTAAACTTGCATAAGAGACTGTTGCATTTAGGCCAGAAATACGGCTTTTTTGTTACTGGGGTGAAAAATCCCTCTAATATACTGCACATCTGGGATTACACATGCATAAGTGATTGTCACATTTAGGCCAGAAATACGGCTTTGGCATACTGGGGTGAAAAAGCCTCTGATATACTGCATATCTGTGATTACACGTGCATAAGTGACTGTCATATTTAGGCCAGAAATACTGCTTTGGCATACTGGGGAGAGAAAACCCTCTAATATACTGCACATCTGGGATAAGACATGCATAAGTGACTGTCACATTTAGGCCAGAAATACAGCTTTTTGGTTACTGGGGTGAAAAAACCTTCTAATATACTGCACATCTGGGATAAGACATGCATAAGTGACTGTCACATTTAGGCCAGAAATACGGCTTTGACATACTGGGGTGAAAAAAGCCTCTGATATACTGCACATCTGGGATTACACATGCATAAGTGACTGTCATATTTTGGCCACAAATACCGCTGTCATATAGAGTAAAAAAAATAATTTGTGCAATACCCTACATCAGGGTTTTTATTGGCGGTTAATTATTTTTAACAAACTTAACCACTTTTTACTTTGCTTTGTAAACACTAACTATGAGGCAAACATCTAATAAGGGACGAAGTCGTGGTTGTCGTGTTGGTGGAGCCTCTGGTGCAGGGAGAGGACATGGCCGTTCTGCCACAGCTACAGGTCCTACTGAACCCAGTAGCCGCCAGAATGTACAGCGATATTTGGTGGGGCCTAATGCTGTTCTAAGGATGGTAAGGCCTGAGCAAGTACAGGCGCTAGTCAATTGGGTGGCCGACAGTGGATCCAGCACGTTCATATTATCTCCCACCCAGTCTTCTGCAGAAAGCGCACAGGTGGCGCCTGAAACCCATGCCCATCAGTCTGTCACATCACCCCCGTGCATATCGAGGAACCTGTCTAAGCCTCAAGTCATGAAGCAGTCTCTTAAGCTGTTTGAAGACTCTGCTGGCAGGGTTTCCCAAGGGCATCCACCTAGCCCTTCCCCAGGGGTGGAAGACATAGAATGCACTGACGCACAACCACTTATGTTTCCTGATGAGGACATAGGAATACCACCTCAGCACGTCTGTGATGATGACGAAACACAGGTGCCAACTGCTGCGTCTTTCTGCAGTGTGCAGACCGAAAAGGAGGTCAGGGAGGAAGACTGGGTGGAAAACGATGCATGGTGCAAAAGCAGAGCAGCCGTTACCAAAACAGTCCGCCTGCTACTGGCCACCGTCACCAGGGACCGAGCACACCAAGGAGTTCCCTGGCATGGCACTTCTTCACACATTGTGCTGACGACAAGACAAGTGGTTTGCACGCTGTGCCATCAGAGCCTGAAGCGAGGCATTAACGTTCTGAACCTTAGCACAACCTGCATGACCAGGCATCTACATGCGAGACACGGGCTGCAGTGGAGTAAGCACCTTCAAAACCAAGAAAGGGCTCAGGCCCCTCCTGCTCCCTCTTCTGCTGCTGCCTCTTCCTCCGCCTCTGGAGGAACGTTGGCACCTGCAGCCCAGCAAACAGAGGATGTGCCACCAACAACACCACCTCCGTCACCAAGCATCTCCACCATGTCACAAGGAAGCGTTCAGCTCTTCATCTCACAAACCTTTGAGAGAAAGCGTAAATTCCCACCTAGCCACCCTCGATCCCTGGCCCTGAATGCAAGCAATTCTAAACTGCTGGCCTTTGAAATGCTGTCATTCAGGCTGGTGGAGACGGACAGCTTCAAACAGCTCATGTCGCTTGCTTTCCCACAGTACATCATTCCCAGCCGCCACTACTTCTCCAGGAGAGCCGTGCCCTCCCTGCACAACCAAGTATCGGATAAAATCAAGTGTGCACTGTGCAACGCCATCTGTAGCAAGGTCCACCTAACCACAGATACGTGGACCAGTAAGAACTGCTAGGGACGCTATATCTCCCTAACTGCACACTGGGTAAATGTAGTGGCAGCTGGGCCCCAGGCGGAGAGCTGTTTGGCGCACGTCCTTCCGCCGCCAAAGATCGCAGGGCATCATTATTTGCCTCCTGTTGCCTCCTCTTCCTACTCGGCTTTCTCCTCCTCTTCTACCACCTCCTCATCCGGTCAGCGACAGACCTTCACCACCAACTTCAGCACAGCCAGGGGTAAACGTCAGCAGGCCGTTCTGAAACAAATGTGTTTGGGGGACAGGCCCCACACCGCGCAAGAGTTGTGGCGGGGTATAGAACAACAGACCGACGAGTGGTTGCTGTCAGTGAGCCTCAAGCCCAGCCTGGTCGTGTGCGATAATGGGCGAAATCTAGTGACAGCTCTGGGACAAGCCGGTTTGGCGCACGTGCCTGGCGCATGTGCTGAATTTGGTGGTGCAGAAATTCATTCACAACTACCCCGACATGTCTGAGCTGCTGCATAAAGTGCGGGCCGTCTGTGGGCGCTTCCGCGTTCTCATCCTGCCGCCACTTGGCTGTCTGCTCTACAGCGTAACTTTGGCCTTCCCGCTCACCGCCTCATATGCGACGTGCCCACTAGGTGGAACTCCACCTTGCACATGCTGGAGAGACTGTGCGAGCAGCAGTAGGCCATAGTGGAGTTTCAGCTGCAGCACGCAAGGGTGAGTTGCACTGCGGAACAGCACCACTTCACCACCAATGACTGGGCCTCCATGCGAGACCTGTGTGCCCAGTTACGCTGTTTCGAGTACTCCACCAACATGGCCATTGGCGATGACGCCGTTATCAGCGTTACAATACCACTTCTATGTCTCATTGAGAAAACACTTAGGGCGATGATGGAAGAGGATGTGGCCCAGGACGAGGAGGAGGAAGAGGGGTCATCTCTAACACTTTCAGGCCAGTCTTTTAGAAGTGGCTCAGAAAGAGGATTTTTGCAACAGAAGAGCCCAGGTACAAATTTGGCCAACCAGGGCCCACTACTGGAGGACGAGAAGGAGGAGGATGAGGATGCATGTTCATAGCGGGGTGGAATCCAACGCAGCTCAGGCTCATCACTGGTGCATGGCTGGTGGATACAGAGGACGCAGACAATACGCCTCCAACAGAGGACCGCCTGTCCTTACCTCTGGGCAGCCTGGCACACATGAGCAACTACATGCTGCAGTGCCTGCGCAACGACTGCAGAGTTGCCCACATTTTAACATGTGCTGACTACTGGGTGGCCACCCTGCCGGATCCTCGTTACAAAGACAATGTGCCATCCTTAATTCCCTCACTGGAGCGTGATCGGAAGATGCGCTACTACAGGCGCACGCTGGTAGACGCGCTCCTGAGAGCATTCCCGACTGACGCCGGGGACAAGTGGAAGCACAAGGTGAAGGCAGGGGAGGAGGAAGAGGTCGCCAACGCAGCTGTGTCAGCGCCAGCACCTCAGAAGTCAGGGTTACCATGGCCGACATGTGGAAAAGCTTTGTCACCTCGCCGGCCCCAACTGCTGATATGGAGAGTGTTAGCAGGAGGCAGCATTTGAACAACATGGTGGAACAGTACCTGTGCACACGACTACACGTACTGACTGATGGTTCTGCCCCATTCAACTTCTGGGTCTCCAAATTGTCCACATGGCCAGAGCTTGCCCTGTATGCATTGGAGGTGCTGGCCTACCCCTATGTAAAAATGCTAAATAACACACATCTGTGTTGGCTACCTATTCCTCCTAGACCACCACGTGAGACTACACGGCCACATCCACCCATTCACCGCCTCCTCAACCTCTTCCTCCTACATCATTCCTAATTTTTATTTTTTAAGGTCTTTTATGTATTTTTAATTCATTTCCCTATCCACATTTATAAAGGTAATGTTATCCAGCTCACCTGGTCGGCGCTTAATATCCCGTGTGCACGGAGTCAAACCAGCAAGTTCCTGGGTGTAGACAAAGTGAAATAGAAAAAACGATTCCGGCACCTAATTTTTCTTCCCATAAAATCCTCCTCTTTATTCAATCACATCATATGCGGGACAGTATCACAAACAAGCTGTTTACGCGTTTCGGAGACCTTCTCCTTAGTCGTAACGATCCACATATGTTTGTAGAGCATTTGCCATGCTCTTAAGCACATTTTGCTACCTTTTGCAGCCCTCTAGCTCTTTCCATTACATTTTTGCTGCCATTTTAGTGCTCAAAAGTCCGGGTCCTCATCGACTTAAATGGGGTTCGGGGTCAAGTTCATGTCCCGAACCCCAATTTTTTTTTCAAGTTCAGCCGAACCTGCCGAACCCGAACATCCAGGTGTCCGTTCAATTCTAGTTCAAATATGTACTAATTTCGCAGGACCATAGGAGGAATCAGAAAAAACAGGAACAAGGGATTAGATGCATTGGTACCTATGATTGTGGTAATCAACAAGTCATGAATATCCTCAAAAAACATTGGAGGGTACTTACCAGTGATGACGAATTGAGGACTGTACTGCCGCCTTATCCTAGTTTTACATATAGGAGGGGACCAAATCTGAGGGACAAGCTTGTCCACAGTTTCCTTCCTGAAAAAATGACGAAAAATACAAATTGGTTAAAATCCACTATCACTGGCTCCTTTCCTTGTGGAAATTGCATTTTTTGCAAGTACCTCCCCAGAGTTAAAAAATTCAACAACCCCATGGATGGACGTGAGTACACAATAAGAGAGTTTTTTAACTGTCGTAGTAGTGGCATTGTCTATATCGCTTCGTGTAACTGTCCGAAGCTGTATGTGGGTAAAACCACACAGGAGCTGAGGCGAAGAATATCTGGCCATATCAGTGCCATAAATACAGGTAAGGACACGTCGCTCTACAGGCACATCTCATATGTCCATGGGGGAAACGTGGAGGTCCTTAAATTTTGGGGACTGAAGAAAATAACTCTGGGACCAAGAAGAGGCAATCTAGATGTCAAACTTCTACAGGAAGAGGCCAAATGGATACACCAACTTCAGACTCTTAGTCCAGGAGGCCTAAATGAAGGCTTCTCATATGCTGCTTTTATTTAAACTGAATATAGAGTGATAACAGAAAGTATAATAAATACATTTTCATGAAATTAAAACTTCACAAACAAGGAGGATTAGTCCAATAAGACCCCATTTTATTAAATAAAAGCACCCCCCCCCCCCCCCCCCCCCCAATATATAAGATGGCCAATTAGCCAATAGTTTTTGTATAGGCTAGTTTAACTGACAACCTTTATAACAAACTGTCAAATATGGCTTGAATATACGGCTTTTGACTCTATATAATGATCCTTTCTGTGAGATATCATACACTCATAGAATACCAGCAATCTGATCAGTTTGTCTGATCTTGTTAAAAAAAAGCTTGGCCCATTTGATGGAATGTAGAAAATAATACCTCTTCTATCTGGCTACATCGAATATAAGTTCTAAATGGGTTAATGATCGGTTGAAATCGATATGCCAGAAATAAAGGGATAGAGATTCATTGTGATCTCTTTCACTATGACAAATTTTATACTCCACATATTGGTCATATCATGGTGAGGTATTTGTCACCGACGTCCAGGAATGGGTTAATGAACAGCGCTAGAGGCCAGGATATCTCGGAGGCAGAGGGGCGTTTACTCACCATGACAGCATGTTCGTAGACAGACCGGATTGACCAATAGAGCGGAGAATTGTTGATTGTTTACTGGCGCGTGCCAGTGACGTGGGAGCAGGGGTGCGCACAGGATACATGTCAGGTGACATCTCCTGCTACCCTGTGATTCCTGATTGGCCGAATCGAGCTGTGAGTGGCTGCTAGTGACAGGTGGGTGGGACTTCAAAAGGCATATAGGAGGGTTATTCCGGACGCGCGCACACATATACCCCACATCCCCTGACGAAGCCACTGGTTGTGGCGAAACATGTCGGGATAGCGTGACTTAGTTTTAGACAGTTAAGTGGCAGTGAGGATCAGCTTATAGCACGGTCGATAGACAGCAAGGGTGTTAGGAGTGCAATAGATTGAGGGATCAGGTTACACAGAGCTGCACAGACCTCTATCAACAGTAATAGAGGAAGGACTTAAGCGAGAGTGCAGCTGAGGGCTGAACCTAATTGTAGCGAGTAGTTAGACGCGGCAACAAAGTTGCAGCAGGGTTACCCTTGATAGGGAACAGATATTGGAGGCCCTGACAGTTGTGCACGCATGAATCAGGTGGCGTGGCTCTATTTAGAGAACGCCACCAAATATTAACCAAGTGTGTGTGTATCTCCCTCAGGACAGAATGGTGGACTATACCCGTTCTACCTACTGGGATCCCTGTTGAATGGTTGTGACAGACGGGT
Organism: Bufo gargarizans; assembly: GCF_014858855.1. Lineage (NCBI taxonomy): Eukaryota > Metazoa > Chordata > Amphibia > Anura > Bufonidae > Bufo > Bufo gargarizans. The sequence continues at coordinate 65,028,952 of NC_058089.1, forward strand.
GGATGAGACCCGTGCTGCTCACTTGGATCCATGTGAAATGTATGTGAAACACCAACACTATTCCTATTGACACATTCACCCCTATGCTTTCCGAGGAGACCTATAAATTATAATAGTGATTGTGGTAGTTACCACAAGAGGAACCAGCTCACTTGCCACCATATACTGATTTTTTTACACATTCTTTCTTCCAATTTGTGAGAGGTGTTAACCTTTTTTTTAATATATACTAATAGTAAGGCTGTTAACAGCATGCATTTGTGGGAGGGGCGTCTGGCTATTTATCCCCCTACCTGCCGCTCAGCCAGGCGCCCGAGCCTCACGCATTCCTGAGGCATCACGCTCCGTTCCTCTCTGACCCGAGACCTCCCTTCCGGTTCTGCACCCACGCACCGCCGTCAGCTCAAGTGATTCAGGCGTTGTTCTGGCTCTGTGATGCGAGCAGCACGCCCACTGGGGGGGGGGGGGGGGGGGCGCAGTTTTATAAAAAAAAAAAAAGAAGAGGGGATGATAATAAAAATTCCTTCTGGGGGGGGGGGGAAGAACGATTCTTCACAGTCACTCCGCCTTCATCTCTGCATCAGCATCACATTGCCAGAATTTGCGCCGTGAAGTTGATGATACATTACTGTTCAATTCAGCAGTTTTATCTCACGCTGCTTCCGTCTCCATCACTTGTCTCTGGATTGCCCAGGTTGTCAGTGTCCCTGGATCGCCCAGGTTGTCAGTGTCCCTGGATCGCCCAGGTTGTCAGCGTCCCTGGATCGCCCAGGTTGTCAGCGTCCCTGGATCGCCCAGGTTGTCAGCGTCCCTGGATCGCCCAGGTTGTCAGCGTCCCTGGATCGCCCAGGTTGTCAGCGTCCCTGGATCGCCCAGGTTGTCAGCGTCCCTGGATCGCCCAGGTTGTCAGCGTTCCTGGATCGCCCAGGTTGTCAGCGTTCCTGGATCGCCCAGGTTGTCAGCGTTCCTGGATCGCCCAGGTTGTCAGCGTTCCTGGATCACCCAGGTTGTCAGCGTTCCTGGATCGCCCAGGTTGTCAGCGTTCCTGGATCGCCCAGGTTGTCAGCGTTCCTGGATCGCCCAGGTTGTCAGCCTTCCTGGATCGCCCAGGTTGTCAGCGTTCCTGGATCGCCCAGGTTGTCAGTGTTCCTGGATCTCCCAGGTTGTCAATGTTCCTGGATCGCCCAGGTTCTGTCTTCGTTTTCTAAAGCCACCCTTCGGGGTATTCAAAAGGAGGGGAAGGGGTCCGTGAGCCATAGGCAACCAGTGTCCGGTAAATTGTTCAGGGATCTTTCTTCGTCATTGGATGGTAATCCTTTTGGGCCCTTTACTAGCCTGATTTTGAAAGCGGCCATGTATCTCACCTTTTATGGATTCCTCCGGCCCGGTGAGGATCTGGCGGGTCCAAATCGCCATAACCATCCTCTGAAGCAGCATCTGTTATGGGGCCAGGGCCAATACACTCTCCTGCTACCTTCCACCAAAACCAATCAGACGGGACCCCCTTCCGAGGTTAAATTCTATCCCACGTTGAACGATTGGTGCCCAGTTCAGGTGCTGCATCAACTGCTAGCTCTCATCCGAGGTTCATCACCAGATAGCCCGCTCCTGCCACACGCAGGCAAGCCTCTCAGCACCTCTCAGTTTATATCTTTCATCCGTGCCCTCGCCCAGGGTCTAGGCTATTACCCCAAGGTAATTTCGGGCCACTCATTTCGCATAGGGGCAGCCTCCGCTGCTTCTCGGCATCAGGTGCCAGCTCATGTCATCCGGTCCATGGGGCGGTGGCAGTCCTCCTGCTTTACTAGGTATATACCCAATCCTCAAGTACAGATATCTCATGCCTTTCGATCACTGGCTTTGTAATTTGCAATAAAGTGTTGTACCTAACTGATGTTTTTTTGCCCCCTTTTTTTTCACTGGTGTACCCGCGCCCGTGGCTCCCGGCACAATTCAGCCACTATGTTCAGGGCAGGTTTCTCTGCGTACGCCGACGTTGTCCTAGCCCTGACAATAAATAGTAAGGCTGTTAACAGCCTGCATTTGTGGGAGGGGCGTCTGGCTATTTATCCCCCTACCTGCCGCTCAGCCAGGCGCCCGAGCCTCACGCCCCTCCCTCCCGCCCTTTTTCTCAAAGCTCCCTTCAGGTATGCCCCCTTTTTTTCACTGGTGTACCTGCGCCCGTGGCTCCCGGCACAATTCAGCCACTATGTTCAGGGAAGGTTTCTCTGCATACGCCGACGTTGTCCTAGCCCTGACCATAAATAAAAATATTAATTTTAACATTAGTTAGAGACCCCTAAAGGGATTCTAGGTCTTATTGACCATTGTAGTAGGAATATATATTATTATCCCGAGGGTCTCTACAAGGGACTTTGCAAATAACAAGTGAAAAGGCAGGCTCCTACTTTCCTACATACTCCCAAAAGAATGGAAGGAAATATCCTGCAAAAGAATGGAGGAAATCAGTCTTTATCCTTCAATCCCTGCTCAGAAAGACAAAGAGAGGCCTAATCCAGTGTCAAGTAAAGGGTGTGGGAATTTACTCTCTAGCTCTACCAGAAAATATAAAGAAAGGGACTCACCTAATTCAGAACTAAGTGAGAAAATAGAACCGGGTGATTCTATTCCTAGATGTCATGGCAATGCTCAGTAGAGTATTACAACCATTGTCCCAGTAAGACAACAGAGAACAGTCCTAGCTAGACTTCCCGTTCCGGAACCTACTGTATTTTCAGGAGACGTACTGAAGCTCATAGAGTGAAAGGCAAGTTTTGAAATGATCATTGAGCATCAGTGCTTCAGTCCAGTTGACAAGTTATTCTATCTTCAGAGATATGTCGGTGGAGAAGCCAAGGAAGTTCTTGAAGGTAACTTCTATAGAAAAGACGAAGAAGCCTAGAGGCAAGCTTGGGAAAAATGTAATGCAAGATATGGTCATCCTTTCTTAGTACAAAGAGCCTTTAGAGAGAAACTGAATAACTGGCCTAAAATAGGTCCTAAAGGACACTTCAGACTCCAAAAGTATGGTAACTTCCTGAAAGCATGCAGCAATGCCATCTCACATGTTCAAGGACTGGAAGTACTGAACGACTATCTAGAAAACCACAGGATGCTATCCAAGCTACCTGAAGTGGCTTCTGAATAGAATCGCTATGTGACTGAACAGTTAGCTCTAGGCAAAAACTTCACAAGTTTTAAAGAGTTCTCTGAGTTCATCAATACGGAAGCACGGATAGCATGTAATTCAGTAACATCAACTTACGTCTTAAAATTCTTAGAAGAAAGGCCTGCAAGAGAGAGAAGACATGCAAGAGCAACCAGCTTTGCAACCAACACAGCAGCTAAAGGTCCAGATACCTACGAGAGTAAGTTCAAAATTACTACTGGGATCAGTAGAGAGACATAACCGACAAATCTTCAGACTACCTTCAAGTTTACATTCTGTGGAGAGAACCACTCCATACACAAGTGTCAACAATTGAAGGAGAAGTTCCCAGAAGAAAAGAAGAAATTTGTACTTGATTACCAACTGTGTTTTTGATGTCTAAGAAAAGGCCATGTTACTAAGTAGTTTAAGAAAAAGGCCACATGCAGTGTTTGCAAAAGACTCCACCCTACACCACTACAGGAAGAAAGTCCAAAGAAAGATAAATCCTCAATACCTAAAGATACTGAGGAAGGAAAGAAAGTATCGGAATTATCTTGCAGAGTGAGGGAAGGAGAAAGCAATGGCACATCAATGGTTGCGTAAGTGTGCATTTCAAATCCTAAAAGGAGGAACAAGAAGGTATACGCCTATGCGCTACCGGATGCCCAGAGTGACGTCACCTTCATTGATCAAGAAATCTGCATTACAAGTGGCTACAGAACCAGTGAAGCGCAAACTCCCCACAATGATGGGGAGAGACACATTAATGAACAGTCAAAGGGTCAAAGGACAGAGTTAGAGGACTGCATTCAAACTTCACATTAGATCGAGATCGCATACCTACCTATGAAATAGCCAATAAATGGGAGCACCTATCTGTCATGTTTCATGAAATGTCCCCGCTGAAGGAGTTTGGTGTTGGACTGTTGATAGGCTACGATTGTCCAGAAGCTTTGGTACCATGAAAGGTAATCACAGGAGGAAAGGATGAACCCTACGCTGTTCAAACTGATCTATGATGGGGTGTTGTTGGAGGAAAACAGCAAATCGCAAACTCAAGACAGGTGACAGGATTGTGTCATCGAATATCTGTTCAAGAGTTACCAACTGTAAGTCCAGCAAAAGTAATGAAGATCCTTGAATCCGACTTTGCAGACATAAGTTCTAAATAAAAGAGAGTATCCCAAGAAGAAATAAAGTTCGTACACACTCTAGAAGAAAGTATTCAGCAGAATCAACAAGGTCACCTTGAAATGGTAAAAAAACAAAAGGGTGGTCCCTCGGGGTAAAGGTGGCGCTGTCACTCCTGACCCCGATACCGCTCGGCAATCTAAACTACATGAAACTAAAGGCGGCAGCAACGTGTTTAAAACTTAACATTTAATGATGTCAGTAAAAAAATCCCAGAAGAAAGTATTAAGCAGAATCAACAAGGTCATCTTGGAATGCCCTTACCATTTAGAGAACAACCTCGTCTGCCAAATAACAGAAATCTTGCCCTAGCAAGATTTAAATGTTTGAAGAAAAGGATGGGAAGAGATCCCAAACTCAAGAATGATTATTTGAACTTCATGGAAGACATCCTCAAAGAAGCACATGCAGAGAAAGTTAATAACCAACCTAAAGAAGGAGAAGTGTGGTACATCCGACATCAAGGTGTTTACCACTCAAGGAAACCAGATAAGATTAGAGTAGTATTTGATTGCTCAGCAAAATACAATGGTGTTGCATTGAATGATCATCTACTAAAAGGACCAGATCTTACAAACACTCTGCCTGGAGTACTGTATAGATTCAGAAAGTATCCAGTAGCGGTCATGTGTGACGTTGAAAAGATGTTCCACCAGTTTTATGGGAAGAATGAAGATAGAGACTTCCTGAGGTTCCTATGACGGAGATACAGATACAGAGCCAGCAGAATACAGAATGAAAGTAGACATGTTTGGAGCAGCATCGTCTCCAGGTTGCGCCAATTATGGTATGGAGTACATGGTCAATCAGAATGAAAAGGATTGTTCATCAGCAGAAAATTTTCTGAAGAAAAACTTTTATGTAGATGGTGGTCTAAGTCTAGAGTCCACAGAATCTGCAATCAAACTAGTGAAAGAAAGCCAAGAGTTATGCGCAAGAGGTAACCTGCACCTTCATAAATTTATCTCAAACAACAGGGAGGTACTGGAATCCATCAGTGACTCTGAACGTTAATTAACAATGAAGAATGTAGATCTCAATTATGATCATCTTCCAGTCCAGAACGTATTTGGATTGGGATGGAATGTAGAGAATGACAAATATCTGTTGAAGAGAAAATTGCAACTAGACATACCATTCTTCCGCAGTTGCTTCTATATTTGATCCATTGGGATTCTTAGCCACGGTAATCCTCAGAGCAAAATAAATACTACAAGAATTATGCAGACATAGAAGTTGGAATGGGACGAGCCCATATCTGAAAATTTGAGGCCAAGGTGGGAGAGTTGGATAGGAGACTTGCAAAACTTTGGAGAAGTTCGGATACCCAGATGTTTTGTACCTCATGATTTCAGAAACTACAAGAAAATAGAACTTCAGCACTTTTCAGATGCCAGTAGTTATGTTTATGGTCAGTGCTCCTACATCAGAGTGATAGGAGAAGAAAAGATACACTGTGCCTTGGTTATGGGGAAGGCCAGAGTTGCACCTACCAGTATTTAATACCAAGACTTGAACTGACAGCAGCCATAATTTCAGCATCAGTAAGCAAGTTTCTGAAAGAAGAATTGTAATTGAAAATAGATGAAGAATATTTTTGGACAGACTCACAATTTGTCCTAGGATACATAAACAATGAAGCTCGAAGATTCCATATCTTTGTTATCAACAGAGTTGTGAAAATTCGGGAAATAACAAATACATTGGCATCATATTGACACAAAGCATAATACCCAGGAGATCATGCTTCAAGAGGCCTGAATGTAAGATAATTGAAAAATGCATATTGGTTCACCAGTCTAGAGTTCCTTTGAGAAAAGAAAATCACTCCCAGTAAAGGTTACAGAGAATTGTCTATGGGTGATCCAGAAGTAAAAGTTGTACAAACATTGAGCACTGCTGCCAAGTGTCAAGATGACATACTTGAAAGACTAGTCAGATGTTCAAAATGGAATACGATCATAAATGTCGTAGCTCGAATTCAACGTTTGGCCACGGGAATCAGAAAGAAGGAAAGAATGGAAGCTGAAGAAACAGTCATAAGACTCATTCAACAGAGATTCTACAGTGAAGAGTTGAAGTCAAGAACCTAAAAGGCTTCCCAACAACCACCCATTGTACAAGCTTATTCTTGTTCTGCAGGATGGTATACTGAAGGTGGGAGGGAGGCTGGAAAATGCATCATTACCTAGCAGAGTGAAGCATCCAGCAATACTCCTCAAAAACTCTACCTTCACAAGAATGATTATTGATCACTACCACAACAAATCCTTGCATCAAGGAAGAAGCTTTACACAAAGCTGTTTGAGAGAAGGTGGTTACTGGATAGTGAAAGGAAGCAAAGTTATTGCAAAGTATATAAGTAAATGTGTAGTCTGCAGAAAGGCACGTAGACCTACTGAAGAGCAAAGAATGTCAGATTTACCGGCAGATCGTGTAAACCCATCACCACCATTTCTTTATAGAGGAATAGATTGTTTTGGCCTATTCATCACCAAACAGAGCCACAAGGAGTACAAGCGATATGGACTAATATTTACATGTCTAAGCTCCAGGGCATCTCACGTGGAAATGTTAGAAGATATGTCGACTGACGCATTCATCAACGCCTTAAGATGTTTCATAGCCATTAGAGGTACTGTCAGAAAGCTTAGATCTGACCAAAGATCTAATTTTGTCGGAGCGAAGAATGAATTGAAGAAAGCTCTAAAAGAGATCGATAAAGAAAAGGTAACTGAGTTTTTGCTAGAGAAACAGTGTGAGTTTTATATGAATGCTCCACATGCAAGTCATACAGGAGGAGTTTAGGAAAGACAAATCAGAACTCTAAGAAATGTGTTAAGTTTAGTGTTGAAAAATAACGCCGGAAGAATAGATGATGCTTCACTTAGGTCCCTGTTCTATGAAATAATGTCTATTGTTAACAGTCGTCCACTTACAGTTTATAACATCAACGATCAAACAAGTTTGGACCCTTTAACTCCCAACCATCTACTTTACCTTAAGTCTGATTACATACAGCCACCACCTGGCAAGTTCACCAAAGAGGGTTTATATGCTAAAAAGAGATGGCGAAAAGTTTAATATCTATGAGATCATTATGCTAAGAAGTAAATGGCAAACACCCAGAAGAAATGTCCAAGTTGGTGACATTGTGTTAGTAAAAGAAGAAGATTTACGTAGAAGTAAATGGAAACTGGCCAAAGTTCTAGAAGTTCAAAAGGATGAAAACAGACTCAAGTTGGAACGTCCTATACTGAAGTTAGTTGTTCTACTTGAGAGTAATAAAAGACACTTGGAAGTTGAGAACATGATGAAAAATTCCTCAAATTCATGTTTAAGTCCTACTACTAAGAACATAGAATTATAGGTAATTTTGGTGGGAGTGTGTCTGGCCAGCTAAGACCTGTCATAGGTTGCTAATATAGCATATACAGACGTGGACAAAATTGTTGGTACCCTTTGGTCAATGAAAGAAAAAGTCACAATGGTCACAGAAATAACTTTAATCTGACAAAAGTAATAATAAATTAAAATTCTATAAATGTTAACCAATGAAAGTCAGACATTGTTTTTCAACCATGCTTCAACAGAATTATGTAAAAAAATAAACTCATGAAACAGGCATGGACAAAAATGATGGTACCCCTAGAAAACACAGAACATAATGTGACCAAAGGGACATGTTAATTCAAGGTGTGTCCACTAATTAGCATCACAGGTGTCTACAACCTTGTAATCAGCCATTGGGCCTATATATATGGCTCCAGGTAATCACTGTGTTGTTTGGTGATATGGTGTGTACCACACTCGACATGGACCAGAGGAAGCAAAGGAAAGAGCTGTCTCAAGAGATCAGAAAGAAAATTATAGACAAGCATGTTAAAGGTAAAGGCTATAAGACCATCTCCAAGCAACTAGATGTTCCTGTGAGTACAGTTGCACATATTATTCATAAGTTTAAGATCCATGGGACTGTAGCCAACCTCCCTGGACGTGGCCGCAGGAGGAAAATTGATGACAAATCTAAGAGACGGATAATCCGAATGGTAACAAAAGAGCCTAGAAAGACTTCTAAAGAGATTCAAGGTGAACTTCATGCTCAAGGAACATCAGTGTCAGATCGCACCATCCGTCGTTGTTTGAGCCAAAGTGGACTACATGGGAGACGACCAAGGAGGACACCATTGTTGAAAACGAATCATAAAAAAGCAAGACTGGAATATGCCAAACTACATGTTGACAAGCCACAAAGCTTCTGGGAGAATGTCCTGTGGACAGATGAGACAAAAATCGAAGTTTTTGCCAAGGCACATCAGCTGTATGTTCACAGACGAAAAAATGAAGCATATCAAGAAAAGAACACTGTCCCTACTGTGAAACATGGAGGAGGCTCTGTTATGTTCTGGGGCTGCTTTGCTGCGTCTGGCACAGGGTGTCTTGAATCTGTGCAGGGTACAATGAAATCTCAAGACTATCAAGGAATTCTAGAGAGAAATGTACTAGCCAGTGTCAGAAAGCTTGGTCTCAGTCGCAGGTCATGGGTCTTGCAACAGGACAATGACCCAAAACACACCGCTAAAAACACCCAAGAATGGCTAAGAGGAAAAAATTGGACTATTCTAAAGTGGCCTTCTATGAGCCCTGACCTCAATCCTATTGAGCATCTTTGGAAGGAGCTGAAACATGCAGTCTGGAAAAGGCACCCTTCAAACCGGACACAACTGGAGCAGTTTGCTCATGAGGAGTGGGCCAAAATACCTGCTGAGAGGTGCAGATGTCTCATTGACAGTTACAGGAAGCGTTTGATTGCAGTGATTGCCTCAAAAGGTTGCGCAACAAAATATTAAGTTAGGGGTACCATCATTTTTGTCCATGCCTGTTTCATGAGTTTATTTTTTTACATAATTCTGTTGAAGCATGGTTGAAAAACAATGTCTGACTTTCATTGGTTAACATTTATAGAATTTTAATTTATTATTACTTTTGTCAGATTAAAGTTATTTCTGTGACCATTGTGACTTTTTCTTTCATTGACCAAAGGGTACCAACAATTTTGTCCACGTCTGTATATTTAGACAGCTATACCTGCCAATAACCTTAATACAGTTGCTATGTTTGTGTGTTAAAGACAAAGGCAGAGAGTTATTTACAGTGACTTCATGTTTGGATGTCATATAACTGTTATATATTTGTGTTCATAGAAGCAGAAAAAATAATATGCCTTTAAGATTCATTATATAATGTAAGCTAAGCTCAATGAGACAGCAGAAACAAAATAAAGCATAGAGTTAAACTGTTGTTGCTGGGCAGGAATCTTGACTAATTCTAGCTAGCCTTGCATAGCCCAGGAGTTTTGACTAATTGCAGCCAGCCTCACACACAGCTTGTGTGGGAAATTCCCTTAGCAGGAGCTGCTGGAATCATTATTCACTAGAGAGAGGAACTGAACAGACATACACTCCACTAAGAGCTGTGTTTTATGAAAGCAAGAGGCCAAAATAGGTATTTAAAACAGTTATATAAGTTCCTATTGTTACTATAGCGATTAGAACTGTATACTGACCTGGTTATATGTATGTTTACTTATAGTTACACCATGCAAATTGCATACAAACGAACTACTGAGCCATACAATCATACAATCCAAACAAATTGCATACAAATGCGAACTGCTCATACCAGATCATAAGCAATTGTATAGAGCAAACTGCAAACCAAGTAGAGCAAGTGAAATATTGATTAACCTCAGATATAACTCTCAAAGAGATTATAAAGTGCTTAAATAACTTAAAGTGAGAGTACAGATACTCAAGAGAGAAATATATCCACCATTTTATGTTGAATGACAAGATTGAATAGTTGAACCACCATCTTATGCATACCGCCATTTTATGAATCTTTTTGCAACACGTGTTTTGTACATGGACTATCTGCTGCAGAGGCGGCAGTGTTATATGAAGAAAAGTTGAAGTTAATAAAGAAGTTATTTCAAGCATTTGGTGTGCTCTTTAAACCTTTCCATAGAACGGCGCTAGAGGAATTATACAGATAGGCCTCATGCACACGACAGTTGTTTGGGTCCGCATCCGAGCTGCCGTTTTGGCAGCTCGGATGCAGACCCATTCATTTCAATGGGGCCGCAAAAGATGCGAACCGCAAAAAACAGCATGGTCATGTGCATGATGCCTAACAGAGTCTGGTTAGACTAAAAGTCAGAGTTAGCAGAATTCTTCTAATGCCACAGCGCATAAGGCACTTCATAGTGCTGCGCCTGCCACAGTGTTATACAAGGTGAGTCAGGGATACGTTATTTGTGTAATGGGTAGTGCCTAGACGGACAGGTGTTTGTTTCTTTTGCCTTGTTTATGCTGGTGTGCCACAATAAAGCACTGTTTGGATACTAAAATCCTTGTCTGAGGAAGAAATCTATCCTTGAAAACCCCTGAGAGAAATTGATCCCTCACTATATACTGTATATATATATATATATATATATATATATAGTACAGACCAAAAGTTTGGACACACCTTCTCATTCAAACAGGTTTCTTTATGTTCATGACTATGAAAATTGTAGATTCACACTGAAGGCATCAAAACTATGAATTAACACATGTGGAATTATATACATAACAAAAAAGTGTGAAACAACTGAAAATATGTCATATTCTAGGTTCTTCAAAGTAGCCACCTTTTGCTTTGATTACTGCTTTGCACACTCTTGGCATTCTCTTGATGAGCTTCAAGAGGTAGTCATCTGAAATGGTATTCACTTCACAGGTGTGCCCTGTCAGGCTTAATACGTGGGATTTCTTGCCTTATAAATGGGGTTGGGACCATCAGTAGCGTTGTGGAGAAGTCAGGTGGATACACAGCTGATAGTCCTACTGAATAGACTGTTAGAATTTGTATTATGGCAAGAAAAAAGCAGCTAAGCAAAGAAAAACAAGTGGCCATCATTACTTTAAGAAATGAAGGTCAGTCAGTCCGAAAAATTGGGAGAACTTTGAAAGTGTCCCCAAGTGCAGTCACAAAAACCATTAAGTGCTACTAAGAAACTGTCTCATATGCGGACCGCCCCAGGAAAGGAAGACCAAGAGTCACCTCTGCTGCGGAGGATAAGTTCATCCGAGTCACCAGCCTCAGAAATCGCAGGTTAACAGCAGCTCAGATTAGAGACCAGGTCAATGCCACACAGAGTTCTAGCAGCAGACACATCTCTAGAACAACTGTTAAGAGGAGACTGTGTGAATCAGGCCTTCATGGTAGAATATCTGCTAGGAAACCACTGCTAAGGACAGGAAACAAGCAGAAGAGACTTGTTTGGGCTAAAGAACACAAGGAATGGACATTAGACCAGTGGAAATCTGTGCTTTGGTCTGATGAGTCCAAATTTGAGATCTTTGGTTCCAACTACCGTGTCTTTGTGCGACGCAGAAAAGGTGAACGGATGGACTCTACATGCCTGGTTCCCACCGTGAAGCATCGAGGAGGAGGTGTGATGGTGTGGGGGTGCTTTGCTGGTGACACTGTTGGGGATTTATTCAAAATTGAAGGCATACTGAACCAGCATGGCTACCACAGCATCTTGCAGCAGCATGCTATTCCATCCGGTTTGCGTTTAGTTGGACCATCATTTATTTTTCAACAGGACAATGACCCCAAACACACCTGCAGGCTGTGTAAGGGCTATTTGACCATGAAGGAGAGTGATGGGGTGCTGCGCCAGATGACCTGGCCTCCACAGTCACAGGACCTGAACCCAATAGAGATGGTTTGGGGTGAGCTGGACCGCAGAGTGAAGGCAAAAGGGCCAACAAGTGCTAAGCATCTCTGGGAACTCCTTCAAGACTGTTGGAAGACCATTTCAGGTGACTACCTCTTGAAGCTCATCTTGCCGCTGCAAGATGCTGTGGTAGCCATGCTGGTTCAGTATGCCTTCAATTTTGAATAAATCCCCAACAGTGTCACCAGCAAAGCACCATCACACCTCCTCCTCCATGCTTCACGGTGGGAACCAGGCATGCAGAGTCCATCCGTTCACCTTTTCTGCGTCGCACAAAGACACAGTGGTTGGAACCAAAGATCTTAAATTTGGACTCATCAGACCAAAGCACAGATTTCCTTGTGTTCTTTAGCCCAAACAAGTCTCTTCTGCTTGTTGCCCGTCATTAGCAGTGGTTTCCTAGCAGATATTCAACTATGAAGGCCTGATTCACACAGTCTCCTCTTAACAGTTGTTCTAGAGATGTGTCTGCTGCTAGAACTCTATGTGGCATTAATCTGAGCTGCTGTTAACCTGCGATTTCTGAGTCTGGTGACTTGGATGAACTTATCCTCCGCAACAGAGGTGACTCTTGGTCTTCCTTTCCTGGGGCGGTCCGCATGTGAGCCAGTTTCTTTGTAGCGTTTGATGATTTTTGTGACTGCACTTGGGGACACTTTCAAAGTTTTCCCAATTTTTCGGACTGACTGACCTTCATTTCTTAAAGTAATGATGGCCACTCATTTTTCTTTACTTAGCTGCTTTTTTTCTAGCCATAATATAGATTTTAACAGTCTATTCAGTAGGACTATCAGCTGTGTATCCACCTGACTTCTCCACAACGCAACTGATGGTCCCAACCCCATTTATAAGGCAAGAAATCCCATTATTAAACCTGACAGGGCACACTTGTGAAGTGAAAACCATTTCAGGTGACTACCTCTTGAAAGCTCATCAAGAGAATGCCAATAGTGTGCAAAGCAGTAATCAAAGCAAAAGGTGGCTACTTTGAAGAACCTAGAATATGACATATTTTCAGTTGTTTCACACTTTTTTGTTATGTATATAATTCCACATGTGTTAATTCATAGTTTTGATGCCTTCAGTGTGAATCTACAATTTTCATAGTCATGAAAATAAAGAAAACTCTTTGAATGAGAAGGTGTGTCCAAACTTTTGGTCTGTACTGTATATATATATATATATATATATATATATACATATATATATATATATATATATATATATATTTATGGTCGGGGCTAGGACAACGTCGGCGTACGCAGAGAAACCTGCCCTGAACATAGTGGCTGAATTGTGCCGGGAGCCACGGGCGCGGGTACACCAGTGAAAAAAAGGGGGCATACCTGAAGGGAGCTTTGAGAAAAAGGGCGGGAGGGAGGGGCGTGAGGCTCGGGCGCCTGGCTGAGCGGCAGGTAGGGGGATAAATAGCCAGACGCCCCTCCCACAAATGCAGGCTGTTAACAGCCTTACTATTTATGGTCGGGGCTAGGACAAAGTCGGCGTATGCAGAGAAACCTGCCCTGAACATAGTGGCTGAATTGTGCCGGGAGCCACGGGCGCGGGTACACCAGTGAAAAAAAGGGGGCATACCTGAAGGGAGCTTTGAGAAAAAGGGCGGGAGGGAGGGGCGTGAGGCTCGGGCGCCTGGCTGAGCGGCAGGTAGGGGGATAAATAGCCAGACGCCCCTCCCACAAATGCAGGCTGTTAACAGCCTTACTATTTATGGTCGGGGCTAGGACAAAGTCGGCGTATGCAGAGAAACCTGCCCTGAACATAGTGGCTGAATTGTGCCGGGAGCCACGGGCGCGGGTACACCAGTGAAAAAAAGGGGGCATACCTGAAGGGAGCTTTGAGAAAAAGGGCGGGAGGGAGGGGCGTGAGGCTCGGGCGCCTGGCTGAGCGGCAGGTAGGGGGATAAATAGCCAGACGCCCCTCCCACAAATGCAGGCTGTTAACAGCCTTACTATTTATGGTCGGGGCTAGGACAAAGTCGGCGTACGCAGAGAAACCTGCCCTGAACATAGTGGCTGAATTGTGCCGGGAGCCACGGGCGCGGGTACACCAGTGAAAAAAAGGGGGCAAAAAACATCAGTTAGGTACAACACTTTATTGCAAATTGCAAAGCCAGTGATCGAAAGGCACGAGATATCTCTACTTGAGGATTGGGTATATACCTAGTAAAGCAGGAGGACCGCCACCACCCCATGGACCGGATGACATGAGCTGGCACCTGATGCCGAGAAGCAGCGGAGGCTGCCCCTATGCGAAATGAGTGGCCCGAAATTACCTTGGGGTCATAGCCTAGACCCTGGGCGAGGGCACGGATGAAAGATATAAACTGAGAGGTGCTGAGAGGCTTGCCTGCGTGTGGCAGGAGCGGGCTATCTGGTGATGAACCTCGGATGAGAGCTAGCAGTTGATGCAGCACCTGAACTGGGCACCAATCGTTCAACGTGGGATAGAATTTAACCTCGGAAGGGGGTCCCGTCTGATTGGTTTTGGTGGAAGGTAGCAGGAGAGTGTAATGGCCCTGGCCCCGTAACAGATGCTGCTTCAGAGGATGGTTATGGCGATTTGGACCCGCCAGAACCTCACCGGGCCGGAGGAATCCATAAAGGGTGAGATACATGGCCGCTTTCAAAATCAGGCTAGTGAAGGGCCCAAAAGGATTACCATCCAATGACGAAGAAAGATCCCTGAACAATTTACCGGACACTGGTTGCCTATGGCTCACGGACCCCTTCCCCTTCTTTTGAATACCCCGAAGGGTGGCTTTAACAGCTTGAATGGAACTAATGAGAAAGAACGGATTTGAGTATCGAACTGACGGTTAACCCCGCCCCAGTGACCGTTTCTGATCCGACTTACCTGAAATTGCCTCAAATTCCTAGATGACACGAAGGAGGGGAAGAAAAAAATAACAACTGCGATCCAGGGACACTGACAACCTGGGCGATCCAGGAACACTGACAACCTGGGCGATCCAGGGACACTGACAACCTGGGCGATCCAGGGACACTGACAACCTGGGCGATCCAGGGACACTGACAACCTGGGCGATCCAGGGACACTGACAATCTGGGCGATCCAGGGACACTGACAACCTGGGTGATCCAGGGACACTGACAACCTGGGCGATCCAGGAACACTGACAACCTGGGCGATCCAGGAACACTGACAACCTGGGCGATCCAGGAACACTGACAACCTGGGCGAGCCAGGGACACTGACAACCTGGGCGAGCCAGGGACACTGACAACCTGGGCGATCCAGGGACACTGACAACCTGGGCGATCCAGGGACACTGACAACCTGGGCGATCCAGGGACACTGACAACCTGGGCGATCCAGGAACACTGACAACCTGGGCAATCCAGGAACACTGACAACCTGGGCGATCCAGGAACACTGACAACCTGGGCGATCCAGGAACACTGACAACCTGGGCGATCCAGGAACACTGACAACCTGGGCGAGCCAGGGACACTGACAACCTGGGCGATCCAGGGACACTGACAACCTGGGCGATCCAGGGACACTGACAACCTGGGCGATCCAGGGACACTAACAACCTGGGCGATCCAGGAACACTGACAACCTGGGCGATCCAGGAACACTGACAACCTGGGCGATCCAGGGACACTGACAACCTGGGCGATCCAGAGACAAGTGATGGAGACGGAAGCAGCGTGAGATAAAACTGCTGAATTGAACAGTAATGTATCACCAACTTCACGGCGCAAATTCTGGCAATGTGATGCTGATGCAGAGATGAAGGCGGAGTGACTGTGGAGAATCGTTTCCCCCCCCCCCCCCCAAGAAGGAATTTTTATTATCATCCCCTCGTCTCTTTTTTTTTTTTTTTTTATAAAACTGCCCCCCCCCCAGTGGGCGTGCTGCCCGCATCACAGAGCCAGAACAACGCCTGAATCACTTGAGCTGACATCAAACAAAAGATGAGAGGGTGTGTGGGAGGCGAAAATGTGAGAACGACACTGACTTCCCAAGTGAAACTCCTCAGCACCCCAGTTGCTCAGCACGTGACCAGGAAAATAGTGGACCGGGACGCAGCTTGCCGGCCCTGCAGCCGGAATCCAGCGATCGGCACTGAGCGGTACTGGGGAGAGCGGCACTTAATTTGAACCACCAGGGGGCATGAGCCCAGACGTGAGGCACAGCTAGGACGGCGCCAGCTGCGCCTCGATTACCTGAAGACCGGAGGAGAGAGCGAAGATTCAGACGCCGGCGGTGCGTGGGTGCAGAACCGGAAGGGAGGTCTCGGGTCAGAGAGGAACGGAGCGTGATGCCTCAGGAATGCGTGAGGCTCGGGCGCCTGGCTGAGCGGCAGGTAGGGGGATAAATAGCCAGACGCCCCTCCCACAAATGCAGGCTGTTAACAGCCTTACTATATATATGTATATATATATATATATATATATATATACATACACAACTTGAGGCATTATATGGACAGCATATATACATAGATATTATATACACATATTATATACGTATATATCTATATATATAACTACCTGGCACTTCCCTCTACATTCCCTAATTCCACTCTGGTGCTTGGTGCTGGTGGCAGTTTTTTTTTTATATTCTGCACCCTACTTATTCAAAATTTTGGTTGTTTATAGGGTAGAGAGACCTCCACCTCCAAGGCACCTGTGGCAGATTCTGGCTGCAAGAAGTGCGCTATCTACAGGGAATCATTTATTTCTAAATCAAATAAGTCACTATACCCTAAATGCACTGAAAAGCTTGTGACTGACGAATCTCCCTCATTCTTAGACTCCATGAGGGGTATGATAAGGGAAGAGGTCAATGCTGCAGTGGAGTCTAGGTTACCTCCCTCATCACCGCAAGCTTCTACATCCCAAAAATCCCATTGTTCTCAGTTATATGTTCTGGATATAGATAAAGGAGAGATTGCTTCTGATGATGATTCTAATTCTCCCTGAAGATACCCAGAGTCTTTTTAAAACAATAAGAGCTACTATGAATTTAGAAGGTACTAAGGAAACCACACTATTCAGGATCAAATGTTTCAAGGTCTAGATGAATGATGAAGGTGTGTTTTACCTATTCATAATAAAATAAAGGTTTCATATCTAAAGAATGGAAGGATTCTGAAAAAAGAGCTCCTATTACGAACACCTTCAAGAGAAAATATCCGTTCGCAGTCTCTGACTCAAACCTCTGGTACAAAACTCCAAAAATGTATGTGCCAGTGGCGCGAATTTCCCCCAAATCCTCCCTCTCTTTTGAGGACATGGGGTTACTTCATGACCCGATGGATAAAAAGTGTGTGAATTTTCTTAAAAAGGACCTGGGAAACAAATACTGCTATGTTCAGGCCTAGTATTTCTTCTACTTGTACCGCTAGATCCTTGTTGGTATGGTTGAGCCAGCTGGAATATCATTTGGTGGCGGGAACCCCAAGAGAGGAAATCTTAGCGTCTTTGCCAATGCTCAAACAGGCATCACATTTTTTAGCAGACGCTAAAAATTTGGTGCCACTATCTGCAGGATCAGCTGTCATCTCTAACGCCACCAGCAGAGCCATATGGCTCTGTTCTTGGTCGGGCGATGGAGGTTACAAAAAAAATGCCTATGTTCCATCCCCTGTGAAGGTAGTAGGCCTTTTGGGTTGGTGTTGGATGACATATTGGAGAAAGCATCCGATAAGAAAAAAGGATTTCGTACTGAATCCAAATATTTTCATTAGAGGGGCTCCTTTCGTACTCAAAAGAAGCCTAGAGCAGACCAAAAGAAGAGAGAATACTCAGGAATATGGCAATCTTCAAGAGGAAGGAATAAAGGGTTCCTCTTCAATCCAGATAGCGCAGGTGTCAGGTATCAGGTCAAAGCAAGATTAATACATTTTGTTCCAAAATGGGAAAAGTTTGGAACCTCGCCTTGGGTACTAGTCGCAATTTGAGAGGGTTTCAAACTAGAATTGGACTCCTACCCACCAGACCACTACATAATCAACAAGCCATTGGCCCAAAGGGAAGAACAATTGTCTCTGAATTCTGAACTAACCAGCCTAATTCAAAAATAAGTTCTTCCCTTGGTTCCAGAAGACCAGCAACAGCAGGGGTTTTACTCTCCAGTTTTTTAAATTCAGAAACCAGGGGGGTCCTTCAGGATTAAATCTGAAGAATCTGAACAAATGCCTATCCTACAAAAAATTCTAGATGGAGACCATCAAATCAACTGTGAATCTGCTTTCTCAACACTGTTACATGGTGACAATGGATTTGCAAGATGCATACTATCATGTGCACATATTCAAAGACCGCCAGAAATTTTTGAGCAGTATTCATGAGAAATTGCCTCCGTCACTTCCAATTTCAGGCTCTCCCATTTGGCCTATCGTCTGCTCTGAGGATTTTCACTAAGATAATACCAGAAGTAGCAATTCATCTCCATCTGCAGGGTATCCTCATTATTCCTTACTCAGACGATTTTCTGATTGCAGCCAAGACAGAGAATCGTCTTTTATTTCATCTAGACATAGTCGAGAAAACCTTCTCAGGCCTCATTCCAGCACAGCAAAAAGTCTTTTTAGGAGTTCTCCTCAACTCTCGCCTACTATGTTCTTCCTCAAAGAAGAAAAACTGTTAACCTTGTATCAAAAGGTCAATCAGTTTTGCGGGCTAAAACCATCAGAAATATTCTGACAGTCTTGGGGCTTTTAACATCTTCGATATCTGCTGTCAAATGGGCACAGAGTCACACCAGAATTCTGCAATCCTTTCTTCTGGCTTCTTGGGATGGCACCAGGAATTCTTTGGACAAAAAAGTATCTCTCCCGTTACATATAAAGTACTCCCTAGCCTGGTGGAAAATAAAAGAACATTTTCAGACAATAGTCTTCTGGTGTCAAGAAGATCAGCTGGTGGTTACTACCACCAGCTGAAAAACACCAATCCTCCCTAACAGCAGTACACCTAAAAGGAAGCAACAATCTAGTGGCCGATTTTCTCAGCAGGCAAACACTAAGAGAAGAATGGGCTCTTAACACCAACGTATTTCTTCAAATTACTGAAACATTGGGTTTTCCAGTCCTGGATTTGTTTGCAAATCGGATCAACAGGAAGGTAGAAAGGTTTTGTTCCTTGTCTTCTCAAGATTGTGCAGAGATATTAGATGCTCTATCTTGCCCTTGGCCAAAAGGGTTGCTGTATGCATTTCCTCCCTTCAGCCTAATTCCAAGAACTCTGATGAAGGTGACATGCACAAGTAATCATGATCGCCCCCTTTTGTTCAAAGAGGGTCTGACTTCTCCTTCTGCTCAGCCTGTCATCCGGAATATCTTGGACTCTTCCAGTGTCTTGTCTTACTGCAAGATCTGATACCCCACCTGGGGGTCTCTCAACTTCGATTGAAACTTGGAGATTGAACGTCTAGGCTTGAGGAAGAAGGGTCTTGCTAACCCCATTGAAAATCAGGAAGAATATAACTTCTAAGATCTATCTTAGAACATGGAATGCCTTTCTCTCGGTTGTCGGTAACAAGGTTCAGCAGGAGTTTCTTGAAATTATTATTATTATGGATTTCCTGCAAGCAGGTCTCGACAAAGGTCTCAAACCATCCACTTTCAAGGTCCAGATCTCTGCCTTGGCATTTTTTTAGATGCAAAATTATCATCCTCTAATCAAACAGTTTGTTATGGGAGCAATCAGAAATTCCCCTACCATTCCTTCTACCATCCCACCCTGGGACTTGAACTTAGTTCTTACAGTTCTGATGGATCCTCCATTTCATCCAATTGAAAGCATTTCCCTAAAGGTCCTGACTATAAAGACCACCTTCCTTCTAGCCATAACAATGGCCAGAAGGGTTGGTGAAATCCAGGCCTTCTCTTGCCGTCCTCCATATTTTAGGATTTTGAATGATCAGATAATCTTAAAACATTGCCCATCTTTTCTCCTGAAAGTAGTGTTGAGATTTCACTGCAATCTGGAAGTCTCCTTACCATCGTTCTGCCCTTCACCTTCAAGGGATCTGGAGAGAAGATTCCACAACCTGGATGTAAGACGGTGTGTGCTAACTTACCTGAAAGTTTCTGAACAAATTAGGAAATTGGACACTCTCCTTCTCCAATTCCAGGGGTCCAATAGTGGTCGGGTGGCCAAGGTTCCTTTGTTAAGCTCAAAGGAACCTTGATCCTCCTAACGTTCTCAAGGCCCACTCGACAAGAGCTGTGTCGGCCTCTTGGGCAGAAAGTGCCGCTATCTCAATAGAACAGATCTGCAGAGTGGCTACTTGGGCGAACCCAATGACATTCTTTAACCACTATAAATTAGATGTTGTGCATAACCAGAATCTGTCCTTTGGCCGCAGAATTCTTTATGCAGTGGTCACACCCTGATTAGTTTGTGAGATTGATAAACAGCTACCACTGTTTGTGTGTGGATTAAATAACATGTTCTGGACTGATGTTCTGCTGTTTGGCCACAAGATGCTGCTGTTTCCAGGCACAGCTGACTGACTGCATATATATTTCCATATTCATGAGAGGTGCGGTTTGAGAACTTGCTAGAAGAAGCTGCAGCCATCTTAGGAGCGAGCTGAGAGCTAAGGATCTGTGTGTGAGCAAACAAACTGATAGATCCAGGAGAAAGAGGACCCCCTCAGTGACCACAGCTGCAGCTGAGTGAAGCTGATCATTGTTCAAGACCAGATCCTGTCTAGGGAAAGAAGGATTGTTTCCAGGAAGGTTGACAAGAGCTAAGGAATAAAAACTGTATACTCTGTGGCACCTAATTTGTTGGAGAGACTGGTTGTTTGTGTCAGAGACATCAGTGGATAAAGAGCAGACCCGGGTCGGTAAGATAATGCACGCATCTCACTGCAGTTTGGCACCTAGAGACTTAGACCAGGCCTGTAGTTAGTTAGTTAGGGTCTCTGCTTTGTGTCAGGTCTAAAGTATTGCTACTGTACAACAAGGACTCCATTACTAAAAGGGACATTGCACATTTGAGAGCTGATAAATACTCCCACAAACTCTACCCAGTTCAGAATTTTGCACTGGTGAAATAATCAGGCACGTGTTACCGGTCTAGTTATGGGAGGGGGAATAATATAGAGCATGGTAAGATTGTGAACTGCTGTGTTGCACTGCCGGCCAGCCCATACTAAGCACCCAACCAATTGTTCGTGTTTGATCCAGGGTAATAATAGGATGGTGAAGCAGTTTTAGTTGTGCCCGCCAGTAGGTAAATTACCACAAAATTTCCACTGGCATCCATCAGGGGGCACCATGCTGTGCAACACAGGGGTCTTAGCCTTTGGGTGTATGCAAACTAATTTCTTGTTCTCAGCATTTGTGGTTGTATTTATTATCACGTGTTAGTAAATTTCAGTTTTTGCAAATGCTGGTGTCAGAGTTGCTTTCCTTGTTTGTGACTTCGCTGTATCCTGGGGAGCTCACCCCGGTACACGGCTTGCTAGTTCCTTAGCTAATCCTCCTGTGAGAGCCGTTGGGGAGGCGCTTCTGAAAAGGGTTAGTTACTCCTACTGGTAATTGGATTTTTCAATAGCCTCCACAATGGCACTGAGGGGTTTCCAACCTTAATATTTGTTTTTTCTTGGGAATTATATTGCTATGTTCATTCTTTGTATTCTGTTTGAATTAATATAATTTTCTTTCTTGCATCTCCACCATGTAGTCATTAACTGATCTATTTAAGGGGAGGAGGCCTTTTAAAGGTTGAGCTTCTGTGTATTCCTGTCCAGGGGGCAGGGGACACCCTCCTGTAAGTGCCGTTGTGGAGGCTATTGGAAAATCCAATTACCAGTAAGAGTAATTAACCCTTTCCATCAGTTATTGTGAGCCAAAACCAGGTGCGGGTCAAAAATCTTTTCATTATGCCTTCACTCCTGGTTTTGGCTCACAAAAACTGATGGAAAAAACTGACCAACTAACTGATGTGTGAACTGGGCCAAATGCTGTTTTTCTTTTGTTGATCCAAGATTCCATTCCCGAGTTAAAGTTATGGTATTTTTTCCTAATATGGAAATAAGGCCTCTGGTTAAATTTGGGTGTCACTATTTCTCTTGTTGCACCTAAGCTCCACTGCTTTCTGTGGCCAACCCCTGCTTTGTGACTGCCTGGCTCTGTTAATCAAAGCAACAAAGGGAGTATCTGGCCACAGAAAATACTGGTGTTTGGGTGAAACAAGAAATGTAAAAACACCAAGTTGGAGCTCACCTCACCATACACCACCGAGGAGCACAGACACAGAACCGGAACCAAGGCTGAGAAATAGCGAAAAAAGTAGATTGTCCAGCTTCACCTCGCAGTTCGTATTTTATTAGGAAACGTGCTTAAAAACCAAACATCAGGCTCATTTCATCATTTGTTGGGTGAAACTAGAGTAACAGTAATACCCTAACTAACCAAAAGGCCTAATTTGCATATTTTAAAAAGTATCATAACTTAAGGACGGAACCTAGGCTCAACAAAAGAAAAATAGCATTTTAATCAGGAGAGCCACAGCACAGCTATATGTCTGTGCAAACAATGGGATAGGGAATGTACTGGTCACTATTAACCCATTTGGGACATCCACCATACATGTGACCATGGAATCTGAGAGCACTATAGCCGGAGGCCACACTCTTCCTGCCTAGAATGCCTCCACTTTCCTGAGATCAGGGAAGGTGTTCCATAGTAGTAATAGACCTGAGCTTATGCAAGGCTTCCAGGCCTATTACTGGTATATTCTAATGCTGGGGGTAAAACTGCACTTGAATATGCTGAATTCTGCATTCTGTAATAGGTGAAACTCTATTACAGAGTACAAATGGCAATCGGATATGCTATAATCACCTAGGGTTACTTAAAAAAAAAAGTTAAAAAAATAAAAATAAAATAAGTTTTCTTTGTGTTTCAGCAGAATTCAAATACAAATAAATATACAAGCAAAAAATAAACATCATAGGCAGTGCTGCCAAATCCACTAACACCCAAACTATTAGAATAGAAACACTGTAAACGCTGAACACTGTAATTAACTCCTTAAGGATACTTTTCACCTTAAGGACCAGGCCATTATTTGCAAATCTGACCAGTGTCACTTTATGTGATGATAACTTTAAAACGCTTTGACTTATCCAGGCCATTCTGAGATTGTTTTTTTCGTCACATATTGTACTTCATGACACTGGTAAAATGGAGTAAAAAAAAATCATTTTTATTTTTTAAAAAAATACCAAATTTACCAAAAATTTGGAAAAATTTGCAAATTTCCAAGTTTCAATTTCTCTACTTCTATAATACATAGTAGTACCTACAAAAATAATTACTTTACATCCCCCATATGTTTACTCCATGTTTAGATCATTTTGGGAATGACATTTTATTTTTGGGGGATGTTACAAGGCTTAGAAGTTTAGAAGCAAATCTTAAAATTTTTCATACATTTTCAAAAACACACTTTTTAAGGACCAGTTCAGGTCTCAAATCACTTTGTAAGGCTTACATAATAGAAACCACCCAAAAATGACCCCATTCTAGAAACTACAGCCCTCAAGGTATTCAAAACTGATTTTACTAACTTTGTTAATCCTTTAGGTGTTCCACAAGAATTAATGGAAAATAGAGATATTTCAAAATTGCACTTTTTTGTCAAATTTTCAATTTTAATAGTTTTTTTCCAGTTACAAAGCAAGGGTTAACAGCCAAACAAAACTCAATATTTATGGCTCTGAGTCTGTACTTTACAGAAACACCCCATATGTGGTCGTAAACTGCTGTACGGGCACACGGCAAGGCACAGAAGGAAAGGAATGCCATATACAGTTTTTGGAAGGCAGATTTTGCTGGACTAGTTTTTTGACACCATGTCCCAGTTGAAGCCCCCTAATGCACCCCTAGAGTAGAAACTCCACCCCTCAAGGTATACAAAACTGATTTTACAAACTTTGTTAACCCTTTAAGTGTTCCCCAAGAATTTATGGAAAATAGAGATAACATTTCAGAATTTCACTTTTTGGCAGATTTTTTATTTTAATATTTTTTTTCCAGTTACAAAGCAAGAGTTAATAGCCAAACAAAACTCAATATTTATGGCTCTGATTCTGTAGTTTACAGAAACACCCCATATGTCGTCGTAAACTGCAGTACGGGCACACGGCAGGGTGCAGAAGTTAAGGAATGCCATACGGTTTTTGGAAGGCAGATTTTGCTGGACAGTTTTTTTTACACCATGTCCTATTTGAAGCCAACCTGATGCACCCCTAGAGTAGAAACTCTAAAAAAGTGACCCCATTTTAGAAACTACGGGATAGGGTGGCAGTTTTGTTGGTACTATTTTAGAGTACAAGGCAAGGTAACAAGAAATTGCTGTTTTGGCACCGTTTTTATTTTTTGTTATTTACAGCATTCATCTGACAGGTTATATCATGTGGTATTTTTATAGAGCAGGTTGTCACGGTGGTTTGTTTCAGTTTTACATAACAAAGCATTTTTTCTTTAATGATTCTTTAGTGTCTCCACATTCTGAAAGCCATAGCTTTATTTATTTTTTGGGCGACTGTCTTGTGTAGGGGCTCATTTTTTTTCGGGATGAGATGATGGTTTGATTGGCACTATTTTGGGGTGCATATGACTTTTTGATCGCTTGCTTTTACACATTTTGTGATGTAAAGTGACAAAAAATGACTTTTTTATACCGTTTAAATTTTAATTTTTTTACGATGTTCATCTGAGGGGTTAGGTCATGTGATATTTTTATAGAGCAGGTTATTATGGACGCGGTGATACCTAATATGTCTACTTTTTTTTATTTATGTAAGTTTTACACAATGATTTCATTTTTGAAACAAAACAAAATCATGTTTTAGTGTCTCCATATTCTGAGCCCTAGTTTTTTTTTTTTTTTTGGGCTATTGTCTTGGGTAGGGGCTTATTTTTTTGCAGGATGAGGTGACTGTTAGATTGGTCCTATTTTGGTGGGCATACGCCTTTTTGATCGCTTGCTGTTGTACTTTTAGTACCATAGTTTCTTTATTTTTTGGGCGATTGTCTTAGGTAGGGGCTTATTTTTTGCAGGATGAGGTGACGGTTAGATTGGTACTATTTTGGTGGGCATATGCCTTTTTAATCGCTTGCTGTTGTACTTTTAGTGATATAAGGTGACAATTTTTTTTTATTTAGCACCGTTTTTATTTTTTATTTTTTACGGTGTTCATCTTACAGGTTAGGTCATGTGATATGTTTATAGAGCTGGTTGATACGGACGCGTCGATACCTAATATGTCAACTTTTTTTGTTTCACTAATTTTTTACCAATATTCTTTACTTTATTTGGGGAAAATTATGTTTTTTGTTTTTATTTTACTTGAAACTTTTAATTTATTGGGGGGAAAACTTTATGTTTAAACTTTTTTTTCACTTAATTTTTTGTCCCACTTTGGGAGTTCAACTTTTGGGGGTCTGATCCCTTTTACAATGCATTCCAATACTTCTGTATTGGAATGCATTGGCTGTATGAGTAATACAAGGGGCTGGATCTCATAGGCTCTTCATCGGAAGGCAGCCTCAATGCCTAAGGAATGCATCCCGCTGCCTTCCTTGCTACCGGGTCCCCGTCAAAGCAGCATGAGGACCCGATAGCCACTGCAGTCGCCCCCCTAACCACCCAGAAACACCGCAAACCGCAGGTCTGAATTGGTCACAGGACCCCCCTCTGCATTGTCCCATGGTGCCTGCTGATTGATTTTAGCAGGCACCCAGTTCCGATCACTGCCCGTCGAGCAGCGGTGATCGGAAATACACATGACGTACCGGTACGTCATGTGTCCCTAAGAGGTTAAAAAAAATCTAAATGGCACATTCGCCGTTTTTTCAATGCTTCACTTCACCAAAATAATTCAGTAAAAAGTGGCCGGCAGCTCGCTCTGCAGATCCTTGAAGTCCCTCTTCCACTCACATACTTGTTGATGACCTGTCACCTGAAAGAAACTACGAAACTTGACTTTAACATACTCCCACCATTCAGCAGTTTCGTTTAAAAGGCATTCATCATTCCTCTGCCCAACGTAGGCATTCCTCAGTTTTTCCGTCACCTCCTCTCTTTGCAACAGGGCACAATTAAGCTTCCAGAAGTGAGGGCCAGAAGGTAAACCATTGCCCAGGACTGCCTGCATCCAAATGGCCCTGTGGTCAGAGAAGAAGCAGGGAACCATGGAATACTCAAGGTGTTTTTCCGCCCAAGTTGTGGACACAAAGTAATATGGGCATGTTTCAGTATAATAAATGACCCCCATAGGCTTCAGGCCACTAAGTCTAAAGCCTATGTGACAGTAGAATGGCTGAACGCACAATAGTGGGTGTTATTATTACTGGAGGCACTATACGGGGCATTATTATTGAAGACATTTTAGGCAACATTAGTAATAGAGATGAATGAAAAATTTGATTCGCACCGAGGCCGAATTTCCTCACGCTTTGTGGTAACGAATCACATGTTTTCCTAAAATGGCTGCTGCATGGGAGAGACGTGTCTGCAGGAGCTAGGGACAGTGATAAGAAAGACATGATTGTGGTGAAAAAACGATTTATAAATACAGGGAAAGGATAGGGAGGAATCATTCCACAGCATTTATGTAGAGCGGGGTTCAGTAGGAGAGGTTATAAACTTAGTAATAGGAACAATCCTATTACACCTTGGTGCACTGACTTGGCATCCAAATTGCCATTTTACAGCTCTATCATTCCAGCAAACCGTTCTTGTTATTGGCGGTGCAAGTGCTGTTTGATACAGCCATTAACAGGGTTTATTACAAGGAAATATTTCTACAATACGTCTTATTTGCCCTTGTGCGGTGCAGTTATATGTTGTAAAGCCCTTTTTACTGTGTATTAGTGGCAAAAGAAAAATATATTTGCCCTTGTGCAGTGCAGTGATATATTCTAAAGCCCTGTTTGCCATGTATTACTAGAGAAATAAATATATATTCGCCGTTCAGCGTTGCACTTATTTTTAAAAAACCATTTGTGTTGTGTAAAAGTAGAAAAAAATTAGGGCCTAATTGCCGTTCTGTGGTAGAGTGATATATTCCAAAGCCCTGTTTCCGGTGTATTAGTGGCAAAAGAAATTGATGGGTGATTGTACACTTTCTTCTGTATGAACCGAATTCCATTATCCTTTCATTGGTGAAATTTTGTATTTCAAACATGGTTTTTTTCGGGAAAATTGATGGGTGATTGTACACCTCCTTTTGCAGTATAGACCGAATTACGTTGTGGTGAAATTCTGTATGTATAACAGGCTTTTTTGGGGAAAATTGATAGGTGATTGTACATTTTCTTCTGTATGAACCGAATTCTATTATCCTTTCATTGGTGAAATTTTGTATTTCAAACATATTTTTTGGGGGAAAATTAATGGGTGATTGTAGACCTCCTTTTGCGGTATGGAGCGAATTACGTAGTGGTGAAATTTTTTCTATGAAACAGCCTTTACGCTGTTCTCCACCTCGTTTGCCTGGGCAAACTGAGTGACACAGGGGAGGAACTGCTCTGTGTCCTTCATCAAGAAATCCAATTCTGGCTTTCTCCCCGCAACAACTGAAAATCGGAAACCATGGTGACTGCCAACGGGAAGAATATAGTGTTGGTGCTGCGTCAAGGAGGGCTGCACCATGTGCCCTGCATAGAACACGTGTTCAATCTGGTTGTCAAGCGGTTCCTGAAGTCTTTCACCCATCTGCAAGACATCCTAAAAATGGCTAGGAAACTTTGCATGCACTTCAGCCACTCGTACACCGCAAAGTGCACCCTCCTTGAGCTGCAGCAGCAGAACGGCATCCTCCAACATAGGCTGATATGCAACATTTCCACCCATTGGAATTCCACCCTCCCTATGTTGGACCGACTATACCAGGCATGTCCAAACTGCGGCCGACCAGCTTTTCACAAGTAGGGAGATGTAGTTTTGCAACAGCTGGAGGAATCCTGGTAGGGAAACACTACAGTAGACCATTATCCCATCCAATTGGGTCAGAAGTAAGAATAATCAAAGAACTTTACTTTAAAAAATGTAAGACACCGTTTCAAACTCGTAACCGTTACTTACTTTATTTTAGTTACTCAACACACAGAAAACCAGTAGATGATGAATAGTGCAAAAAAAACTTAAGAGGGAAAAAAAAGTGCAAATAAACCTTTTGAGGTAAAAAGTGCAAAATGTCAAACTAAACAATAATTATATAGTTTAACAGTTCAAATAACATTTTTGACCCCAAAAAAGCAGGGAGATGTAGTTTTGCAACAGCTGGAGGCATCCTGGTAGGGAAACACTACAGTAGACCATTATCCCATCCAATTGGGTCAGAACTAAGAATAGTCAAAGAACTTTACTTTAAAAAATGTAAGACACCGTTTCAAACTCGTAACCGTTACTTACTTTATCTTAGTTACTCAACACACACAAAACCAGTAGATGATGAATAGTGCAAAAAAATTTAAGAGGGGAAAAAAAGTGCAAATAAACCCTTTGAGGTAAAAAGTGCAAAATGTTAAACTAAACAAAAATTATATAGTTTAACAGTTCAAATAACATTTTTGACCAAAAATTTTGTGTCTGTCTGTCCGTCCTTGTTAAAAAGTTTTGTTTTAATAGTTTTTTATTTGACTGTCTGCGTGTTTCTGTGTTAGAGTTTTTTTTGTGTTTAGCTTTGTTATATCTGTCCTGTCTTTTGTCTGATTGTCCGCGTTTTTTCTGTTTTATAGTTAGAAAAAAAAAGTTTTGTTCTTTGTGTTTAGCTTTGCTATATCTGTCTTGTCTTTGCGTCTGATTGTCCACGTTTTTTCTGTTTTATAGTTAGAAAAAAATAAAGTTTTGTTCTTTGTGTTTAGCTTTGTTACATCTGTCTTGTGTTTGCGTCTGATTGTCCGTGTTTTTTCTGTTTTATTGTTAAAAGAAAAAAAAAGTTTTGTTTTTGTGTTTAGCTTTGTTACATCTGTCTTGTCTTTGCGTCTGATTGTCCGCGTTTTTTCTGTTTTATTGTTAGAAGAAGAAAAAAAGTTTCTTTTTGTGTTTAGCTTAGTTACATCTGTCTTGTCTTTGCGTCTGATTGACCGCGTTTTTTGTTTTATTGTTAGAAGAAGAAAAAAAGTATCTTTTTGTGTTTAGCTTAGTTACATCTGTCTTGTCTTTCCGTCTGATTGTCTGCGTTTTTCTTAGTTAGAGTTTTATAAAACAAAAAAAAAGGTTTAGTTTTACTGAATAGGTTAGGTTTATCTGTCTTGTCTTTGCGTCTGATTGTCTGCATGTTTCTGTGTTTGTCTTAGTTTATTGTCATAAAAAAACAAAAAGGTTTTATATTTTCTCTGAATTAGTTTGGTTTTTAAGTTAGGGGTTTTATTTATTTTACATTTATTACTTTAATTTATTTTATAAAAATTTTTTTTTTACATTACAAGTTAAATCAAATTTTTTTTGACACACGTCCCTACCCCAATAAAGTTTTACCCAAATCACCTTTACATTATTATTTTTTTATTTATTTAATAAACTATGAGTGCATCGGGCTGTCCAGGCAGCCGCGGTCAGGCCAATAGAGGAGTCAGTTCCGGTGCTGGACCGCTGCCGGCACAGGGCCGCTCCTCCAGTAACAGACAGGCAGGTGCAGGTGGCAGGGGTGTCCATCTGATCCGTGACTTTTTTAGTTTAAGCAGCCGTCCAAGGGACATACTTTCGCAGGACACCGAGACAGTGATGGCTCTGGTGGCTGACTCGAGTGCCATGGAGTCCTCAGCCCCAGTTCACAGCAGCAGCAGTAGCAGCAGATCTATGCCTCCTGTAGAAGCAACCCCCCACTCCCGCAGAATTGTCCCCGCTCATGTTCGAAGACGAGGACACTGAGCTGGACATTCCGGGGAGGCTATTCAGGAGGCTGAATTACAGTTCAGCCCTCAAGATGGGCAGGACTTGTTGGAAGGGATGGAGGATAACGAGGAGGAGGAGGAGCGGGTCACGACAATACATACCCCTTTGAAATCCTTTCCAACAGGTGTGAGTGGTTTGAGCCCCAACAGGCGCAAGCCAGCACCACCCCATCGGACAGGAGGTTGGTGCGGAAGTCGCCTGTTTGGGCTTTCTTCACCCTGGCAACAGATGATGTTACTGTTGCCGTTTGTAACCTCTGCCATGCCAGGGTGAGGAGAGGGAGGTCAGTTGCTCGGCTGGGTACCACAGCCCTCAACCAGCACATGCGACTGAAACACTGGCGGGAGTGGGAACAGAGTAAGAGTGGTAGTAGCAGCAGCGCCACCGCCAGTGTGTAGGGGACAGCAGCTCTTGCCATTGTACAGCAGCTCCCCCTCTCTATTGCAACTACTGATTCCCACCCCCCAGCTCCCTCTAGTAGAGGTATTGGTACCGGCAGCCATCCCTCTGCAACCAGTGCACCCTGCTCTATCTCCTCCTCATCTGCCGTCCGGTGCCAGCCATCAGTTGCTGATGCTTTTGAACGCACCGCGCCTTACGCCCCAGGGGACCGACATGTTCACTCAATGGGCTCCTGGCAAGGGTTATTGCCCAACATCTTCTTCCGTACAATCTGGTTGACAACAACCCATTTAGGCAGATGTTGGAGCAGGCCCAACCCAGATGGCGTGTCCCCAGCCGCCATTACTTTGCCAGGACTGGCGTCCCTGCCCTACACCAGCACCTTGTGCAGAATGTATGCCTGTCGCTGGATCATGCTGTCAGTGACAGGGTGCATCTCACAATGGATGCTTGGACGAGCAGGCATGGGCAGGGTCGATACCTAAGTTTTACAGCCCATTAGGTTTCCCTCCGAGGCACCGGGGAGGGACCGGCGGCATCTGAGATTGTGGCGCTGCCCCGGGGTGTTCATGGGAGAAATGCTCCTCTCCCGCAAGCCACTGTCTCCACGGCTGCTGAGCCCCCAAAAAGCTTCCCCGTAGCTACGCAAGTGTGGGGCACGTCCGCTGCCAGGCCGTGCTCCAGCTTATGAGCTTGGGGGAACGGAAACACACTGGACCTGATGTTCTGTCCGCACTACAGGCTCAGGTCCAGTAGTGACTGACACCCCGAAGGCTCCAGGCAGGTATGGTTGTCTGTGACAACGGCAGCAACCTACTCGCATGGCACATGTCCTCAACCTTGTGGTACAGAGATTCCTCCGCTGAGTGACATTGTGCAAAGGGTACGTAGGATTGCCAGCCACTTCCGCCGATCCCCAACCACCGCCGCCACCCTGTCCAAACTGCAGAGGGACAACAGCCTGCCCCCCCACAGGCTGATAGTGGACAGTGTGATGCGGTGGAACTCCACCCTGAACATGCTGGAGAGGTTGTGGGAGCAGCGACGGGCGGTGAGGGAATACCTGCTGGAGCTAGGCACTCCAGGGCCATCACACCCACTCCCCTACGTCACTAATGCGGAGTGGGGGCAGATTCAGCAAGTCTGCCACGTGTTGGCCCCATTCGAGCAAGCGAGAAAGATGGTCAGCAGGGAGCATGTCGGCCTCAACGACGTGCTCCCCTTAGTGTTCCTTCTGGACACTAGATTGCCTGCTTGAGGCTGGGGAGAGTGCCTGGGTGGAGCATGAAGAGTCAACCATGTTCCACCAGGACCAGGCCCAGGACGAGAAGGATGATGAATTAGTGGACGTCCAGGAATCTGGGCTTGGTCATGAGGGAGAGCCAGTGCTGGGGGAATCATTAGTCCGGGGGTGAGGTACCTACGACCGGGAGCAGCAGCATCGGCAGCAGGAAGACCAAGAGGTCATGGTCCCGGGCAGCTCTGAAGAGTCACAGCGGGCTGTGCTCTTCCCCATGGCTGCCCATATGCTGCGATGCCTCAGGAGGGACCCCCGGATCAGGAAAATAAAGGAGAGGGATGAGTTTTGGTTGGCCACTCTTTTAGACCCTCACTGCAAGGGGAAACTGGAGAAGTTACTACCAGCCAGCCGGAGGCAGGTCCGTATTGAAAAATTGCGGGCCTGGCTGGAGGAGGCAAACCCTAGGCCTCACGCTCCAGTTCTCCCCACCCATCTCACCCAGCAGGTGGCTGGAACCAGCAGCACCAGCCGAGCAGGTGACCTTATGGGTGAGATAAGGCTGTTCTACCAGTCTGCGCGACCCAGTACCAACAGTAGCAGCAGCATCAGTCACCACCAGCGGCTGGCCTGCATGGTGGCAGACTACATGGGGTCCGTTGGTGCTTCTGACAGCATGGGCACCGACGACCCCCATTGAGTACTGGGTTGCCAGGCTGGACACCTGCCGTGAGCTTGCTCAGTATGAGCTGGAGTTACTTTCTTGCCCCCCCTTTCAGCTCGGCAGGTGGGGTGGTCACCGACAAGAGGACCCGTCTGTCCACTCACTCCGTGGACAGACGGCAGTGACTTCTTGGCCCCCGCTGTCGGTTCAGGGCGCTGAAGGGTCCCTTGTTCATCCCTTTCCTTTGCGCTCCCTCCAATACTCTGTTGTTTTTTTATTTTTTTATAACAAATCAATATTTTTAACTTTATTTATTTAATTATTATCATATTATTTATTTATTCAACATTAAATTTATAAATCATGTATTTGGTAATCTATTATTTTAAATATTTATGAATTGTTTCTTTGTTCTAATCATGTAATGTTTAATTGCCTTTGTATATTTATGATTTTTTTTAAATCATGTTTTTCTACTCTATTTTCAATTAATCAATCAGCTATCCTTTATGCCAGCAACATTCAGCTATAATTTTCAATATAAGGTGCATCAATTCTGTAGCAGACCACGGCGTTAGCGCAGCATGACTCAATGTGTTCTGATTACTCTGAGCCAGAGGGATGAAGGACTGCAAGGGTTTAGTAGTGTCTCTGTTGTCCTCTGTTTGTCTGTGAGGAGGGATGTGTAACACAGGTCGCCAGACACATACATGATTATTGCTGCTCACACAGCGCTAAGGACATGTGCGTGTCTACACCGTCATCAGATCAAACAGGGCCCAGAAGTCAGTGAAGAAGTTGCTTGGCCTGGGCCAGTTGTGTTAATATCCACGTCTCCTCCACCTGGGTCAGTTCTCATTCCCCTAATTCATGACTCTGTCATGGTCCCCGTCTACTGTCGTTATTCATCGTCAGCTGCTTTTAGTGCGCAGCATGGTTCATCTATCGCCGGGCATGCAGCTAAATAAGGCTATAGTTGAGAGGCTGGACTATACACGGTGAGTAGTGTCACACATCCCATAGAATACTTCACTTAGGAGGGGATGACAAGCACAGGGGAGCAACTACACTGTTCTCCATCAAAGCCTTGTTTGTCTACTTTTTGGAAGGCAACATGCGTGCTGAAGTGACATTGAACAGCAGTTACTATTAAACCACTTAACTTAAGTGACAGTGCTTCTTGGATGTGGACTTGACATCTATAAAGTCTTATCCAGTTTCTTTGTGAAAAATGCAGAGAAGTCCATTCCTCTATAATGTAGATATTTTGATTTATATATAATTTCCAGTCTACTTTGTAGAGATAGGGTACCTAGATAATTTATTCCAGGATAGACCACTTGTATATATCTATGTACCCCATCTCTAATGGGAAACCCCTGCATTATTCTTCCACTTAACGAGAACTGCATTATAGAGGAATGGATGGCAGTCTTGTTTAACAGATCTTCAAACAATACTAATTGAAATGTAAAATCGATCAAAAATAACTCCACTTCTGAGTAACCGTACTGTCGTTGTTCATCGTCAGCTGCCCTTAGTGCTCAACATGGTTCATCTATTGACGGTCATGCAGCTAAATAAGGCTATAGTTGAGAGGCTTCACTACACACGGGGAGTAGTGTCACACATCCCGTAGCAGACTTCACTAGGGAGGGGCTGACAGGTACAAGGGAGCACCTACACTGTCATCCTGCAGAGCAAATGTTTGACTCTGTAAGCCAACATGTGTGCTGTTGTTACTCAGAAGTGGAGTTATTTTTGATCGATTTTACATTTCAATTAGTATTGTTTGAAGATCTGTAAAACAAGACTGCCATCCATTCCTCTATAATGCAGTTCTCGTTATTAAGTGGAAGAATAATGCAGGGGTTTCCCATTAGAGATGGGGTACATAGATATATACAAGTGGTCCATCCTGGAATAAATTATCTAGGTACCCTATCTCTACAAATTAGACTGGAAATTATATATAAATCAAAATACCTACATTATAGAGGAATGGATTACTCTGTATTTTTAACAAAGAAACTGGATAAGACATTATAGATGTCAAGTCCACATCCAAGAAGCACTGTCACTTAAGTTAAGTGGTTTAATAGAAACTGCTGTTCAATGTCACTGCTGTTCAATGTCTCCATCAAGGCTTTGATGGAGAACAGTGTAGTTGCTCCTCTGTGCTTGTCACCCCCTCCTAAGTGAAGTATTCTACGGGATGTGTGACACTACTCACCGTGTGTAGTCCAGCCTCGCAACTATAGCCTTATTCAGCTGCATGCCCGGCGATAGATGAACCATGCTGCGCACTAAAAGCAGCTGAAGATGAACAACGACAGTAGACGGGAACCATGACAGAGTCCTGAATTAGGGGAATGAGAACTGACCCAGGTGGAGGAGACGTGGATATTAACACAACTGGCCCAGGACAAGCAACTTCTTCACTGACTTCTGGGCTCTGTTTGATCTGATGACGGTGTAGACGTGCACATGTCCTTAGCGCTGTGTGAAGCAATAATAGTGTATGGGTCTGGCGACCTGTGTTACACATCCCTCCTCACAGATAAACGGAGGACAACAGAGACACTACTAAACCCTTGCAGTTCTTCATCCCTCTGGCTCAGAGGAATCAGAACACGTTGAGTTATGCTGCGTTAACGCAGTGGTCTGCTACAGAATTGATGCGCCTTATATCGAAAATTACTGCTGAATGTTGCTGGCGTAGAGGATACCTGATTGATTAATTGAAAATAGAGTGTGTTCAAAATGTCAAATTGCTTTACAAAAAACATTTTTCAATGTAAATATTTCATAAATTATATTTGTGTTCATGGTCTGATGGGTGGTCCAATCATGAATTCACATTCCTGCTGCATAGTTAGAAAATTATACAATCTGAGTTATATGTGGGCCTCATACTAGACCATTTTCAAAAATCTTCTGGTGGATGCTGCTGCCTGTCCTGACTTCTGATCTATCTGAGTCATCTAGGGGCCTAATAACACTCGATCTAATGCTGCTGCTGATATCTGTCCTGCTGATTTGGCCCTAGCTATATGTGGGCCTCATACTAGACCATTTCCAAAAATCCTCTGGTGGATGCTGCTGACTGTCCCGATCTATATGAGTCATGTAGGGGCCTAATAGGACTACATTTTGTGCTTTGATGAGTCAATATGTTTTCTAGTCATTTAACTACATAGTTGACATTTCAATGCTGCTGTCTTACATTTTTACAGATTTTTTATCCTTAAATTATAGCTTTAATACTATTTATTTAGTACACTTACAAAATTAAATACGTTATTTTTATTAGATAATATTTTGCAGCCACCAATTAGAAAATTAAAGAATGTGTTAATATATTTCTGCTCCCTATTATTTTTGTTTTAATTTCATAAACAATGCAGAAAGATACACTCACCTAAAGAATTATTAGGAACACCATACTGTGTTTGACCCCCTTTTGCCTTCAGAACTGCCTTAATTCTACATGGCATTGATTCAACAAGGTGCTGATAGCATTCTTTAGAAATGTTGGCCCATATTGATAGGATAGCATCTTGCAGTTGATGGAGATTTGAGAGATGCACATCCAGGGCACGAAGCTCCCGTTCCACCACATCCCAAAGATGCTCTATTGGGTTGAGATCTGGTGACTGTGGGGGCCATTTTAGTACAGTGTACTCATTGTCATGTTCAAGAAACCAATTTGAAATGATTTGAGCTTTGTGACATGGTGCATTATCCTGCTGGAAGTAGCCATTAGAGGATGGGTACATGGTGGTCATGAAGGGATGGACATGGTCAGAAACAATGCTCAGGTAGCCCCTGGCATTTAAACGATGGCCAATTGGCACTAAGAGGCCTAAAGTGTGCCCAGAAAACATCCCCCACACCATTACACCACCACCACCAGCCTGCACAGTGGTAACAAGGCATGATGGATACATGTTCTCATTCTGTTTACACCAAATTCGGACTCTACCATTTGAATTTCTCAACAGAAATTGAGACTCATCAGACCAGGCAACATTTTTCCAGTCTTCAACAGTCCAATTTTGGTGAGCTTGTGCAAATTTTAGCCTCTTTTTCCTATTTGTAGTGGAGATGAGTGGTACCCGGTGGGGTCTTCTGCTGTTGTAGTCCATCCGCCTCAAGGTTGTGCGTGTTGTGGCTTCACAAATGCTTTGCTGCATACCTCGGTTGTAACGAGTGGTTATTTCAGTCAACGTTGCTCTTCTATCAGCTTGAATCAGTCGGCCCATTCTCCTCTGACCTCTAGCATCAGCAAGGCATTTTCGCCCACAGGACTGCCGCATACTGGATGTTTTTCCCTTTTCACACCATTCTTTGTAAACCCTAGAAATGGTTGTGCGTGAAAATCCCAGTAACTGAGCAGATTGTAAAATACTCAGAACCGGCCCGTCTGGCACCAACAACCATGCCACGCTCAAAATTGCTTAAATCACCTTCCTAAATCAATCTTTCTCATTCTGACATTCAGTTTGCAGTTCAGGAGATTGTCTTGACCAGGACCGCAACCCTACATGCATTGAAGCAACTGCCATGTAATTGGTTGACTAGATAATCACATTAATAAGAAATAGAAGAGGTGTTCCTAATAATTATTTAGGTGAGTGTATATCTTCTGCTTGTGTAAAAAATGTGTTTGTAATTTACAGAAAGGTCAATACAGTGTCAAGTATCAAACATAGAGTGAAATATTCAATAGATTGACCTGAGTCCTAAAATGTGTGTAATAAATTAGTGTAGAACTGACAAGTAAAAAAGATGGATATTTAAGATATGTGGACGGCTGAAAAGTCAGCCTGAATTTGTGGGAGGGGCATCTTACCTTCTTAAGCTCCAGCCCCCAGCTCCTCAGGGCGCTTCTGTTCACATTCTGGATAAGGAGTCGCTCGCTCTGGTACTGCATCCGTGCACGTCGTGAGTTGCTTTCATCTGGTTCGTTTTGTTTTGTTTTCATACACTGCCGTCACGTCTTCAGGAGAGGTAATTCTGCGCAAACAATGCGCCACAAGGGCTCCATCAGTGGCGGTCACATACCCCCGGCTCCCTGAGTCGGCATGCGTTCCAGCGTGGAACGCATGCCGATACACATTTCTGCCCCAAATAGTTTTTCTCTTCTTGTTTTTCTCCTGTATTTCCCGTCCAACTCCCTCCCGAGACAGCAGGGGGGGCAGGGTCTGGCCCGCGGGTTCCTCTCTCCACACGGCCTCCCCCGTCCTCACCTGAGGCTCCGCTGCAGGCCGACGTGCGTTCCAGCATGGAGCGCAAGCCGGAAATCCGCCGCCAGGCATGAGCTGGGTCACGTGGTCGGCGTGCGTTCCAGGTTGGAGCGCACGCCGGAATCCCTCAGCCAGGCTTGGGCCTGGTCACGTATTCGGCGTGTGTTCCAGGTTGGAGCGCACGCCGGAGTGCTTCCGTCGGGCCTGGGCTTGGTCACGTGGTCGGCGTGCGTTCCAGAGTGGAGCGCACGCCGGAATCGCCATTCAGGCCCGGCCGATTCATGCCATGGCGGCTCCAGTGCCTTGGCTCCTACCTGGGTCATTCCTGTCCCCTCTGGGTCCCTCCCCTTCTTCTATTACTCCCTGATTCTGGCCTCACTATTAGGTCTACTGCCCCCAGGCTGGCACCCCCGCCGAAACAGGCCACACGCGGCAAGCAGGGGTATCTAGCCCCTGGGCAACGACGGCCCATGCCCACAAACAGCAAAAAAATAAATAAAAAATATATATATATATGCAAGTTAATCGGTAGGTTCAAATCACCAGCCATTTCATACGCACTCCCGCCGTGCGGCAGCGGGAGGAAGGCAAGTCATCCTCGGTTCCTCATTTAGGGGGAGGGCCCCGGGGTCCCTGCTGGGCTGGAAGGGACCTAGGTCAGCACGGTGTTCAAAAAAAAAAAAGGGGGTCTCACCACGAGTAGGCCAGGCCATCATTGCACGCCATACCCATTCAGCGGTCACTAAACGCTCACTGCAGTCATCTATCCTATGGGGGCGACAGTGCCATGTGTTATATGTATGTACTTCACGTTATATGCTGCTGTCTCATCTACTGGTTTGCCAGGCTCATACCTACTTCTGTCTCCTGGATCGCCCAGGCTCACACCTACTTCTGTCTCCTGGATCGCCCAGGCTCATACCTACCTCTGCCTCCCGGATCGCCCAGGCACGCACCTACCTCTGCCTCCTGGATCGCCCAGGCACGCACCTACCTCTGTCTCCTGGTTCATCCAGGCTCATACCTACCTCTGCCTCCTGGATCACCCAGGCACGCACCTACCTCTGTCTCCTGGTTCGCCAGGCTCATACCTACCTCTGCCTCCTGGATCGCCCAGGCACGCACCTTCTTCTGTCTCCTGGATCACCAGGCTCATACCTACATCTGCCTCCTGGATCGCCCAGGCACGCACCTGCCTCTGTCTCCTGGATCGCCCAGGCTCATACCTACCTCTGCCTCCTGGATCGCCCAGGCTCGCACCTACTTCTGTCTCCTGGCTTGCCCAGGCTCACACCTACTGCTGTCTCCTAAATCGCCCAGGCTCATACCTACCTCTATCTCCTGGTTCACCCAGTCCCGTCACCCTCCTCAGTTATGTTCTCTTTTTCCTTCCGAACCTTATGATTTGCCCTCTCAGGAACGTGTCCTGATCTTTCACTTGTGCGACATTTGGATCAAGGTCAGGTGAACCAACACATCGGTACAGGTAGTAGCCTCTAAGCCAGGTACGTTGCCCAGACCGACTCAAGCCTTCTCGTAGGCACCGGTCGTACTACGTTCCGATCACATATAGTTATTCGGGACCATTTCTTTCTTTACAGGTTTAAGCATGTCACATGCTTCTGACATGGAGGACACCATGTCTCTCCCTGGAACGTCCATCTCAGGCCAGCCGAGCAACACGTCCCTGAGAAGCTGAACGGTTCCCAGGCTCATCGCGAAACTCAATAGAAGGGGCATCCCTCACCCGGCCTCTGCCCACAAAGCAGAGTTATACAAGCGGTTGATGACCACCCCGGGTCCGTCAGGCGTCCAGCCGGGCACCACGGACACTCAACAGTCTTTGAGGCATCTGCAAGCCACCATTGACTCCTTGGTCGGCATGGTGACTGATGCCCAGTCCAGGGTTTCGGTACTGGAGTCCCGGGCCCCGACCCCTCCCCCCCAGGCTCCCTACCCTCCGGCCGAGTCCATGGTTCTTCAGACGGCCTCCGTAGGTACGGCCATTTTCACTCCCAGGGTGGCCCCGGCTCATTTCATCCCGGACGGCATTAAGAAGGATATTCTGGCGGGAAAGGATGTGAACTTGGCGTCCATCCTTATCGCCTCACAGGACCTCCCTGAGAACAGGGTCATCAACTGTGGTGACGTCTCCCTTGTCCTGAGGGCCAAGGACGCAAGGCTGAACCGAAAGCTCACCATCCCGGAATTTGGTTTGGCGTTCAGCCTGTTCAGGGATATCGTGTGCTCGGCCCAGGCCACAAGAAGGGAGAAACTAGATTCCTACCTCTATCTGGTCACCGATCTGGGGCATAAGTACGGTGGCGCTTCATTTTTTGACTATCACCGCTCCTTCTCTGCGAAGGCTGCGGCTGCCCTGGCTCAATTCCAGTTCGTCACCAATTGGGCAAATATAGACATGGAATTGTTCTGTTGCCACTTCGCGGGTCTCAGGGCCCCGTCTTGCTCAGGGTGCCAGTCCACCTTCCATTCCGCGGACTGGTGTCCGAACGCGGTCAACCCTGTCCAGGATAGGTCCCTGCCTGGTCCCTGCCTGGTCCCTCAGGTCTCCAACTGGGCACCCCCGGAGTGGACAAACTGGGCAGGCCCATCGTGTACCTGGGCAAGAGCCAGGTCTGCAATAATTACAACATGAACGGTTGCGGCTTCAACAGTTGCAGGGCCCTCCATATCTGCTCCCAGTGTTTCAGGGTTTACCCGCGTTCCGCCTGTCCCAAGAGGTCGGCGAAGCAGCTATGACTAGCCGACATTGACCTCGACCTCCTTGGAATCCTTCTGCAGGATCACCCCGACAGGGGGTTTGTGCAATTCTTGCTGTCCGGTTTCACAGAGGGATTTCACACGGGCCTCATCATCCTGCCGCAGACGTCTTGGGAAGGCGGCAACCTGAGGTCGGCTTCTGAAGACCCGGCAGCGGTTGAGGAGTTGCTCCAAGCAGAAGTCGACAAAGGGTTCCTAATTGGGCCGCTTGAGTCGATACCGTTTCCTTCCTGGCGCATCAACCGCATTGGCCTGGTATCCCAAAAAAATACAAATAAAAAAAGGTTAATCTATGACCTGTCCGCGCCTCATGCCTCTGCCGTCCCCAGTCTCAACTCGCTCATCCCATCCGAGGAGTTCTCCATTAAATATTCCTCTATAGACGAGGCGATTAAAGACATAGTAAACTCCGGCAGGGGTTCCTGGTTGGCAAAAGCGGACATCTCAGACGCTTTCAAGCTCCTCCCCGTCAAACCGTACTTATGGGGTTACTACGGGCTTCAATGGGCCAATCGCTATTATTTCGCAAACAGGCTCAAGTTTGGGTCGAAGAGTAGTCCTTGGTTGTTCAACCAATTTGCCAAGGCCCTGCACTGGATCCTCGTTCACCATGGCGGATTACCAACGGTCATCCACTACCTTGATGACTTCCTGATCATCGAGGGTCCACAAGGAGGGTCGGGCAACCTGGCTACTCTTCTCCAGATTTTTTCCAGCCTGCAGGTCCCGATAGCCCACGCAAAAACTGAGGGCCCCGCCCATAGGGTGACGTTCCTCGGCATCACCCTGGATTCCATCCGGAAAAACTGGCGAGTTGCCGTGCGGCAATTTCCCACGCCATGTCCGTGGGCTATCTGTCCAGGGTGGAGCTCCAATCCCTGCTGGGGCGTTTCAACTTCGCCTCCAGAATTATGCCCCAGGGCAGGGCTTTCACCACCAGGTTGCTCCAGCTGTTGCCTTCGGCTCCTAACCAGAGCAGCATCGTCCACTTGGACAGCCATGCCAGGGCGGACTTGGCCATGTGGTCCCTGTTTCTATCCTCCTGGAACGGGATCTCCCTTTTTGTACCATCATGGGCACCGTCATACCCCACCGTTTTCTCGGACGCTGCTGCGTCCCAGGGGAATGCCGCTATTTTTGGGTCCCATTGGATGGCTGGCCAGTGGCCTGTAGAAATCCGGTCAGTCGCCGAAAATCTGAGTTCATCTTCCCTCCTGGAGCTCTACCCCATCGTGGCGGCAGCCCAGGTGTGGGGTCATCGCTGGGCGAACACACCGGTGATGTTCATCACCGATAACCAAGCGTTGGTGGACATCATCACAAAAGGTTGGGCTAAATCCCCCAGGATCATGTCCCTCCTGCGCAGACTAGTTTGGCTCTCCCTCACTTATAATTTCCATGTGTTCTGCAGTCATATCCCGGGGGTTGAGAACGTGGCGGCAGATGCCCTGTCCCGATTTAATTTCCCCCTCTTTTTTCAGGTGCTGCCAGGAGCGGACCCCTCGGGGTTCCCCCTTCCGGTCTTCCAGTCTCTAGTGATGGACTAGAGTCCCTCCTTGCTCACGCCAGGAACCTGGTTCAGCACTCCCTCTCCTCCAATACCATCAGGAACTACCAAGCCGGTGTCAAGGTTTACGAAGGTTTCGCCAGGTCCCACCCGCAAGGTGGC
Source organism: Bufo gargarizans (assembly GCF_014858855.1). Classification (NCBI taxonomy): domain Eukaryota; kingdom Metazoa; phylum Chordata; class Amphibia; order Anura; family Bufonidae; genus Bufo; species Bufo gargarizans. Next base: position 65,071,003 of record NC_058089.1, read on the forward strand.
TTGGACGATGTCTCCTACACCCTGGTGTTTATAGCCCACTGTCACCACAATCTCAGGCTGTCATTCAACACCATCAAGCTGTACCTAGCGGGGATACAGCACTGCGCAATGCTTCATAACCCGAATGGAGGTTCCATTTTTTCAGTGCAGGCAGTGAAAGCTGCCCTTAGGGGGATCCAGAAGTGCGGGGACGTCCCTCCCGCCCGTAGGCAGCCTGTCTCCGGCGAGATGTTTAGGCGACTCTCGTCCACGCTGGATGGACTTCCTTTTGGGCACTCTCCTAGTTTGATTATTAAGGCAGCCATGTATCTCGGGTTTTATGGGTTCCTCAGGCCAGGTGAGTTCACCAGCACCTCCCCTAAACGTCAGGGGTTGCAGGTGCGACAGTTGTCCTGGGCCCATGACCATTTTGTCCTCTGGCTCCCTTCCACGAAGGCCAATCAGCATGGACCACCCTCGGAGGTCAGGTTTTTTAAAACCTCCAACGATTGGTGCCCAGTCATGGTCCTCCGTCAACTGCTAGCCCTGTTGCAAGATGCCTCCCCAGAGGCCCCGCTGTTTCCTTGGCGTGGGGGGCCCCTGACGTCAATCCAGTTTGTGTCCCACATTAGAACGCTGGCCTCAGGTCTCGGTTATAACCCGCTGGCCATCACAGGACACTCGCTCCGAATCGGAGCCGCGTCCTCAGCATCAAAAAACGGGGTCCCGGCGCACATGATTAAATGCATGGGTAGGTGGCGCTCTTCTTGCTTCACGAGTTACATCCCGAACCCGCATGTTGAGATTTTCCAGGCATCTTGTAATCTTGCTCTCTGAGTGGTATTAAAGGCTTTTGGTCACTACTCTGCTCTCCTCGTTTATTTTGCCCACTACTAGGCTTACCCTCGCTCCTGGCTTCCGGCACAACACAGCCAGCTAGGTCAGGGGAAGCGATTCACCCACTCATCACAGTTAAGCCTCTTCCATAAATGTAAATATAAACTTTATTATCCTGCTTGGCAATAACTAAAACTTTTTGTGAAAAAAAAACTTACTAAAACCACAAAAATCCGGGAAATGTTTAACAGTGAAAGTAGGTGCTTTTTTAAAAAGCACAATGAAAAGGGTACTAAAGACATTGGTACTGAACATTTGTTTACATTACCCGTATGAAAAAACTGATAATATTTATTGAATTTTGAGACAAAAAAATCAATATGCGGGGGAGCTTAAAGATCGGACTCTGGAGCAATGTCAGAATTTTATGTTGTCGGATGATTCAAGATTTAACATGTTCCAGAGTGATAGGCTCAACAAAAAGAGATTAAGATGAAGTGATTCACCCATCATGCCTAGTGCCTACTGTACAAGACTGTGGGTCCAGTGCTATATTCTGGCGTTGCTACAGTTGTTCAAGTCTATGTTTAGCATTGAGCAACAGTATGTGTTGAAAGAATGAGGTCACAGGACTAATTCAACAGATCAAGTGACCAGGTTATTAATTCATTAATTAATGTTTTCTTCCATGATGCCATGAGCAGTCTAGAAGAAGACAATGCGATCATGCATCTTGTATCAAATGTGAACTAGTGGTTCAGGGAGCATTAGACCTAATTTAGGGCTCTTTCACACTTGCGTTCTTTTCTTCCGGCATAGAGTTCCGTCGTCGGGGCTCTATGCCGGAAGAATCCTGATCAGTTTTATCCTAATGCATTCTGAATGGAGAGAAATCCGTTCAGGATGCATCAGGATGTCTTCAGTTCCGGACAGAACGTTTTTTGGCCGGAGAAAATACCGCAGCATGCTGCGCTTTTTGCTCCGGCCAAAAATTCTGAAGACTTGCCGCAAAGCCGGATCCGGAATTAATGCCCATTGAAAGGCATTAATCCGGATCCGGCCTTAAGCTAAACGTTGTTTCGACGCATTGCCGGATCCGACGTTCAGCTTTTTCTGAATGGTTACCATGGCTGCCGGGACGCTAAAGTCCTGGCAGCCATGGTAAAGTGTAGTGGGGAGCGGGGGAGCAGTATACTTACCGGATGACGTGCCATGTGAACACGTCATCCATGCACGTGGGGCGCCCTGACGTCATTCTGGAGCGCCCTGGGAGCCACATGGACTGTAAGTATGCCGCTCCCCTGCTCCCCACTACTACTATGGCAACCAGGACTTTAATAGCGTCCTGGCTGCCATAGTAACACTGAACGCATTTTGAAGACGGATCCGTCTTCAAATGCTTTCAGTTCACTTGCGTTTTTCCGGATCCGGCGTGTAATTCCGGCAAGTGGAGTACACGCCGGATCCGGACAACGCAAGTGTGAAAGAGCCCTTAAATCCAGGTACAAACCAGATATTCGAGATCTTTACGACAGTATTTTTTTTTTTATGACAGTGTACTTAATGGTTATTTTATGCCCTTATTCTGCATAGTTATGAATCATAATTTGTGAATCATAACTTTTGAGTTGGCATTTTACTACAGTGTTGACTGTAAAATATGAAGGTTCTTAATCGTGTGTAGGCAACCAGCATGGATCACTTTTTCTACTTCGCACTATAACAAGTCTAGAGTGTAGAATTCTCAAAACATGGTTTGGATTGTTCATATTCATGCATGTGCTGTGTTAATTATGTATTGTCAATATTTAGACAATTAAATATATATATAAATAATATTATTAAAAAAAAATCCTGTGTTGTTTGGCTTCATTTGCAAAATTTATTTTATTTTATTATGTTTTATTTAAAAAAAAATTGGGTTTGGGGCGCTAGTGTTGTGGTTCACGATGTAGCAAGTTGTGGACGGCATGTGGCCTTTCCTTGTCAAAAGGTCTTGTGCACTAAAAATTGTACTGGACTTATTGATTTATTATATTTTTTTAATATATTTTTTTGCTACAGATTAGGGTTCGAACATGGTGTTGTCTGTTGTCCTGGGAGGGATGGCTGACTTTCATGTTGACCTATCTACATGGTTGGGTCTGACTGGCATTATACTCATCCGTGTGGCAATCTGGTTTTGTTAATGAAGCCTGAATGACACATGTATATAGGGATAGTTATTTTTATATGTTTTTTTTTTAATATTGACAATTATGTAATGATAATTTGCACATGCAAAATATATATAGACACAGCTTTAAAAAAATGTAATAAAAAAATACGTACTATATAATGTTCTGGAAGCCAGCTCACCAGTTAGAGAATTCTTATACTCAGAGTCATGGGCTACTTTCACACTTGCGTTCAGAGCGGATCTGTCTGAGACGGATCCGCTCATATAATGCAGACGGTGGATCCGTTCAGAACGGATCCGTCTGCATTATATTGTAAAAAAAATTCTAAGTGTAAAGTAGCCTCAGACGGATCCGTCCAGACTTTACATTGAAAGTCAATGGGGGACGGATCAGTTTGAAAATTGAGCCATAGTGTGTCATATTCAAACGGATCCGTCCCCATTGTTCAGGTGCCTGCTGAGCGGAGCGGAGGCCAAACGCTGCCAGACTGATGCATTCTGAGCGGATCCGCATCCACTCAGAATGCATTAGGGCTGGACGGAAGCGTTCGGGACGCTTGTGAGAGCCTTTGAACGGAACTCACAAACGGAGCCCTGAACGCTGGTGTGAAAGTAGCCTAATCAAATTTTTCGGTCTGTTTGGCGGAAGCAATGTCAGGACATTTACATTTTTTTTTTAAAGTGCGCCATCAAGGATCCGTGCTGTTTAGTTTTTACAACATGCCTTTACCATTTTGCTTATTATAAAAAAAAAAATTGTGGGGTATCCAGAATTAATTCTAAATAAATTTGATATTAATTCTCAGTCTTATGAATTGAGCTCTTTTAATAATAATGTTTTTGTTCCTAATGATTTAATTGGCTAGATACAAATATTAATAATTTTTATTCTTATAACAAAAATTATTATTTATTTATTTTAAATAGTATTAATCAATCAGTAAAATGTATGTAAATTTTAAAAATAATGTATTTATGTTGAAAGTAGCAATTTCTTGTATTTATAGATGAAACTTGCTGCCTTCAATTGTTTTTGTTTTCCTAAAAAAATTGGATTACCTATTAATAAAGAAAAAATTTCAATTTTCTTTTAGACGTAACGCTAATAACTAATAACATTTTGCTGTCTGTTCCTGCAGAGTGAGTCAGGGCTATGTGTAGACCTTAAACTACAATGTTAACTAACCATCAGCCTGCTGCTGGTTTGTCAAGATGATTTGGAGATTGGTGTAGGCCTTATAATCCACCATTACCAATAAATGTTGATATTATCCAGATGCTTAATAATTATGTGTAGGCCATATAATCAACGATTATCAAGGACTACTGCTATTATCAATATGCATTGAAGTTCTGTGTAGGACAAATAAAGTCCCTTTTATATGTACCTGCAGGTGATGTGTAAGATCCTCACCTGCTTTGCACTCCAGGGGAACCAAGAGGGGTCCTCGTGGAGTTGCGGGACAGGTTATGCGTGTCTCTGATGCACCAGCGCTGACCCCTTTGCGAGCCAGTGCGGAGATGCGTTCGCGTGGACATCGGAGGGGAGGACCGTCGGAGTCCCGGGGACAGAGTGGCCAGGCGAGTGACAAGACGCCGCGGCCAGGGTTGTCTCCGGTGTCTCCTGCGACTTCCGTTTCCGCATCTGGGTCCACGCGCTCGCATACTCGCGCTGAGTCAATCATGCGTCCGTGCGTACGCACGAGGGCAGGTTCGCAAAGGGATACACGGTCGCGAGTACGCGCTTCTTATGCACTTCGTCGACCAGTGGCGCATATTATACTGACTCACAAGAGCAAAGTGGATTAGGGAGCCAGCCATGGGTTAATCAACTTGTGATTGCCTTAGGCCTTGTACTCAGGTGCAGGGCAATTTGTTCACCTATGGTAGTGGACACTTGGCACCCTGGGATTGGTCAGCAGGCATTTAAAACGAGGTCTCTCAGGGTGATCAGTGCCCACTGTTATTTTCCCTCAACCAGGTATAGGTCACAACTCCTAGTGACTGAAGACTGCCAGGAACTTTGTCCTTACAGCGGACCCAAGATCTGGAGTGACTCGACCGCCAAGTGCACAGCATCATTCAGCACTGGTTGGGACTATTCCTGGAATCTCCTTGCCTGGTTTTTTGTTATTATTCCTTGTTACCAGCAAGTGTCCTGGACGTTTATGTTTCTGGTGAATAAACACCTTTTTGCTTTCATCACTGGTCTGTTTGTTGGTGCCTTGCATTACATGATGTTTGTCAGTCTACTGATGAGTTTGTGATGGAGTATAGGGGCCTTACTGTAACCTAATGTTTAGAAATTAATAAGAAAACTTCAATTAATAAAATAACAAACACACAATATATGTTAACAATTAAAACAGTATATTTTTTAAAACAAAAATAAAATAAAAAATTAATAATTAGCCTTAAGGCAACGCTTTTAATTGAGCATGGAGATTGAGGAGTTCCTCCATGGCCTTTGTGTGCTGCTCCTCCAACACAGCCATTTGGTGGGAGAACTGGAGTCTCATCTCCCTCATCTTGTGGCTGTGCTGCTCCCGGTACTGCCTCAATTGTTTGGTGTGGTCCCGTTGCAGGTCCAGATTTTTTTTTCCAGTGCTTTAAGTACCGTTAACCTCTTCAGGGCACATGTCCTGGTACTTAAGGACACAGGGCGTACCTGTACGCCCTGTGTATTTCTGATCACCACCGTGATCGGAAGCCAGTGCCTGCTCAAATCATTCAGCAGGCACCTCAGCTAAATGCCCGGGGGGTCTTGTGATCTCCCCATGTCGGCGATCGCCGCAAACCGCAGGTCAATTCAGACCTGCGGGTTGCGGCTTTTACCTATTGAGGCAGTGCCATAGGGTCCCCATGGGGCTGTAGGAGGGACCCGATTGCATGGAAGGCAGCGCGATGTCTAAGGAAGGCATCATGCTGCCTTTCTGTGACGTGCCTGTGAGATCCAGCCCCCTGGATCTCACAGGCTGGAAGCTGTATGAGTAATTCACACAGTATTACTCATACAGCCAATGCATTCCAATAAAAAGTATACATATTAGGTATCGCCGTGTCTGTATCGACCGGCTCTATAAACATATCACATGACCTAACCCCTCAGATGAACACCGTAAAAAATAAAAAATAAAAACTGTGCTAAATAAACCATTTTTTGTCACCTTACATCACAAAAAGTGCAATAGCAAGCAATCAAAAAGTCATATGCACCCCAATATAGTGCCAATCAAACCGTCATCTCATCCCGCAAAAAAATTTAGACCCTACCTAAGATAATCGCCCAAAAACTGAAAAAAACTATGGATCTCAGACTATGGAGACACTAAAACATGATTTTTTTTCAAAAATGATATTATTGTGTAAAACATAAATAAAAAAAGTATGCATATTAGGTATCGCCGCGTCTGTATTGACCGGCTCTATAAAAATATCACATGACCTAACCCCTCAGATGAACACCGTAAAAAATTTAAAATAAAAACTGTGCTAAATAAACCATTTATCACATGACCTAACTCTTCAGATGAACACCGTAAAAAAATAAAAAAAAAACTCTGCTAAATAAACAATTTTTTTGTCACCTTACATCACAAAAAGTATTATAGCAAGCGATCAAAAAGTCACACGCACCCCAAAATAGTGCCAAAAAAAGTCATCTCATCCCGCAAAAATCATACCCTACCCAAGGTAATCGCCGAAAAACTGAAAAAATTATGGCTCTCAGACTATGGAAATACTAAAACATGATTTATTTTGGCTTCGAAAATGAAATCATTGTGTAAAACTTACATAAATAAAAAAAAAAGTATACATATTAGGTATCGCCGTGTCCGTATCGACTGGCTCTATAAAATATCACATGACCTAACCCCTCAGATGAACACCGTAAAAAATTTAATATAAAAACTGTGCAAATGTTTTAAAAAAATTTCACCAACCAAAAATCATATGTACCCTAAACTAGTACCAACAAAACTTCCACCCTATCCCATAGTTTCTAAAATGGGGTCACTTTTTGGAGTTTCTACTCTAGGGGTACATCGGGGGGCTTCAAATGGGACATGGTGTAAAAAAAAAACAGTCCAGCAAAATCTGCCTTCCAAAAACCGTATGGCATTCCTTTCCTTCTGCACCCTGCAGAAAATTGAAAATTTGCCCAAAAATTTAAATTCTGAAATTTCATCCCTATTTGCCAATTACTCTTGTGGAACACCTAAAGGGTTAACAACGTTTGTAAAATCTTTTTTGAATACCTTGAGGGGTGTAGTTTCTTAGATGGGGTACTTTTATGGAATTTCTACTCTAGGGTTGCATCAGGGGGGCTTCAAATGGGACATGGTGGGAAAAAAAACAGTCCAGCAAAATCTGCCTTCCAAAAACCGTATGGCATTCCTTTTTAGTTCTGCGCCCTGCCATGTGCCCGTACAGTAGTTTACGACCACATATAGGGTTTTTCTGAAAACCACAGAATCAGGGCCATAAATATTGAAATTTGTTTGGCTGTTAACCCTTGCTTTGTAAAAGTAAAAAAAAATATTAAACTAGAAAATTTGCCCACAAATATTAATTCTGAAATTTTATCTCCATTTGCCAATAACTCTTGTGGAACACCTAAAGGGTTAACGATGTTTGTAAAATCGGTTTTGAATACCCTGAGGGGGTAGTTTCTTAGATGGGGTCACTTTCATGGAGTTTCTACTCTAGGGGTGCATCAGGGGGGCTTCAAATGGGACATGGTGTAAAAAAAAACTGTCCAGCAAAATCTGCCTTCCAAAAACCGTATGGCATTCCTCTCCTTCTGCGCCCTGCTGCGTGCCCGTACAGTAGTTTACGACCACATATGGGGTGTTTCTGTAAACTACAGAACCAGGGCCATCAATATTGAGTTTTGTTTGGCTGTTAACCCTTGCTTTGTAAAAGTAAAAAAGTTAAATTTGAAATCGTATCTCTATTTTCCATCAATTCTTGTGGAACACCTAAAGGGTTAACAAAGTTTTTAAAATCAGTTTTGAATACCTTGAGGGGTGTAGTTTATAGAATGGGGTCATTTTTGGATGGTTTCTATTATGTAAGCCTCACAAAGTGACTTCAGACCTGAACTGGTCCCTTAAAATTGTTTTTTTTTAAATTTCTGAAAACTTTCAAGATTTGCTTTTAAACTTCTAAGCCTTGTAACATCCCCAAAAAATAAAATATAATTGCTAAAATGATCCAAACATGAAGTAGACATATAGGGAATGTAAAGTGATAACTATTTTTGGAGGTATTACTATGTATTATAGAAGTAGAGAAATTGAAACTTGGAAATTTGCAATTTTTTACAAATATGAAGTACAATATGTGACGAAAAAACTATCTCAGAATGGCCTGGATAAGTCAAAGCGTTTTAAAGTTATCACCACTTAAAGTGACACTGGTCAGATTTGCAAAAAATGGCCTGGTCCTTAAGTTGAATTAAGGCTGTGTCCTTAAGGAGTTAAAAAAAAAAAATATGTATATATATATATATATATATATATATATATATTTTTTTTTTTTTAATTATGGGTTTATTAGTTAAATGCAGATTAAATGCAATTTAGTGAATATTGTATAAAGCTGTTGACTATTGGCGATCGTAGGTGAAAAAAATACTGTGAATACATTTTTCAGTGGTTAACCTAGCATTAGTCCAGGAATAGTCTATGTCATTGAGGTCATAATTTACATATTCTATGTGATTTGTATGATAAATTTTGATTTATTGGTATAAATGATAGGGCTCTTGTTATTTTTTTAAATTTTATAATCGTTTTATTTTTAAATAATATTGCCTCTACAAGATTGAAAAGTGTGAATACTAACCGTTATCTGATCTACTAAATAACACTAGACTGTAATGAAGTATTCCGAAATAAAAAAAAAATCCAATATTTTATTCATTGAGATGTAACTAGTATTCTATAATTTTTTGTAAAAATAAAAAAATCTGAAATGTAAACTGTGGTCAAAGTGGATTCACCTCCAGAAGTCTTTACTCTTGAGTAAATGAGCTTTGTATGGCGACTGTGGCAAAGTACGACGGGGTTAGCAGGTGGTTGGCACAATAGTGTTCTTGTTATAACTTTATTTTTGCCATAATTATTAACATTTTTATTTTAACAATATAAAATTTAGAAACTAAGGATTTAAATTGCTATATGCACTGTAGTAAACCAAAGGGGAGAATCAGGGATGCTTGGTATGTCTCAATGGAAATGTATGCCTCAGGGAGATAATTTACGTTAATCAGTACGCCTGGAATCAGCGTGCCTGTTTTGTTTCTGGGGTTTTGTCTTTAATATTGATTTTGGATCGGGTTTTAAATAGTTAACATAGACATTGGGTGGGACAGGTCTCACCCGTACTCCATCCTATGTTCTCATAACGGTGCTGTTAAAAAGGCTGTTAAGATAAAGTGTGGACAGGCCATCCCAACGCAGAACAATCTGAGAAGGGAACCAGAAAGGTGACAGACTGTAAAGAGTGTTGCGATAGTACTGTCTTGTTACCCTGCTTGTAATGAACTGTAAGTGTGGGACTTTCTGTTATCCAATATAACTAAACTAATACATGTGTGTGGGGGGGTGTGTGAATAAGTTTAAACAACAAAAGCAAATATTTACCCTCCTTGTGTGGGGTGGTGACTAGTCCGTCATCATCCTCTTCCTCCTTGTCCTCATCCTCAAAAACTGGGGGGGGGGACCCTGGTAGGGCTGACGGTCTACCCTGTTCCTCCACCATTAACCCCCCCTCCTGTGGTGGTGCAGGGGAATTTGGTGGCCCTGAGGGTCCTGGCTGCTCCTCCTCCTCCCCCTCAGACGCAGACACCTCCCACGAATCCCTCCTGGCAGGCCTGCGTCTGACAGAGGGAAGGCGAGCACCTATAATAACAAATTAGACTTATGGAGAAAATAAAAAAAATCACAAATAATAAATGTACCTCAGCATTATGTTACTTTTGTTTATTTCACCAACACTCAGTAATCATTGTACCTGGACAGTGTGTATCCTGGATTTGGCAGATTCTCTCAAGATGCCGCCGCTTCAGGTCTGACCATTTTTTTAGCATGGCCATCTGAGTATGCTGTCCGCCATGCTCCCTCCGTAAGTCGTTTCATAACTGACGGATAATGGCCTGCTTGGCTCGGTATGAACTTAGCTCATCATAGCCTTTCTCTAACAGGTGCTGCGGGATTAAAAAAGGAAGCATTTAATCCAAAAAACTAAGATTACGCAACTTTAATATTAGCAGAAGTGGAGTACGTCAGGCTATTCCAGGAGGTTGGACAAGCGGTCGGATCCGTCCTGCCGCTAGTTCACTTATGCCCCCAGACAGTGGCATAGCTAGAAATGACTTGGCCCCACAGCTAATTTTTTAATGGGGCAAACCTACCTACCACAGACATTTTTTCACAAGCACTTCCTTTCATGCCACCCACATAACTGTGGATAGTAAAGATCGCTCTCTCACACCAGGCCCGGCAGTTGTTCCATCCGTTTCATACACTGCCTATACTGTCACTGTGTATAATTTCATTGTGTAATACTGTTGAGGGGGCCCTGACAAATTCTTTTAGTCCTTCTCCTCCTCCTGGATGGGCCCCTTCTGGGTCAGGGACCCCAAGCAGCCGCTTCACCCCGCATCCCCTGTAAATATGCCCCGGCGACAAGAATGACGATCTGTCAACATTTACTATAATGGTGGCGGCCAGGGGCGTAACTATCGGGGAAGCAGGAGAAGCGTCTGCTTTGCGGCCCTGACCCAGAAGAGGCCCATCCCGGAGCAGGAGGACTAAAAGATTTTGTCAGGGCCCCCTCGACAGTATTACACAATGAAATGATGTAACACAGTGACAGTATAGACAGTGTAGGAAACGGATGGAACAGCAGCCGGACCTGCAGCTACACAAATGGTGGCGAGGGAAACGTTCCAGCACCAGCAAGGCAGCACACGGCGAAAGGCAGTCTAACTAAAAGCTCTGCATGTTGTAGTTTAATTAGAGGGAACCGCTCGCCGTGCGCTGCCTTGATGCCGCAGTAACTGACCACCACCATGTCATCATCATCTCAACCACCAAACCAACAATTATTATTGTTTGAGAGTGAAATACTACAATTTAAGTTAACGTAAACGTATAAAATCTAATTGTATTGAAATTGTATGTGTGTGGGGTATAAGCTATTAGATATTGTCCATCTGAAGAGAGATGTACCTGTTTAGTGACGTGACGGCATAGTATGGGGTGTAAAGCTGGTCCGCCTCCACGTGGTGCACCCTGGGTGACGCTAAATGAACCAGCAAATATAGAATGTCAAAAATTACTTCTCCTGACCAACAGGACACTTATTAGAATCTTTAGACTAGCCATCCGCACACTGCGGCCCTCCAGAAAACTGCGTCCCTATAGCTGTGGCAAAAATACATCTCCCATCATTCCATGACAGCCTACAGCTATCATCCTATAGAACGGCATAATGGGAGTTGTAGTTTAAGAACAACTGGAGGACCGCTGTTTGAATAGACTGTGTATGTGTGTTTGTGTGTTGGGGTGGGGGGTGGTCAGAGGGGGTGTGGGTTTGAGGGGGGGTTTGGTGGTATGTAGTGTGGGTATATTGTGTGAGACAGGAAATTAGATGTACAATCTGCATCTGATATATATTTGTCTGCTATCCATACATATGGACATGTCGGCCACATGTATGTATGGATAGCATATAAATATATAGCAGATCCCAGTGAGATAGTGCTTTGATGGCAGACCAACCATTTGTCATATCAAAAATGCTTAACTATTTATTTTAGTAAAACAAATAAAATCACATTTTATCTAGTATGAGTATATGTTAATGATTATGTGAAAAAAATATTACTTTTGAATGTCAACAATACTTGTTTCAACCAATCATTTATATCTAATCAAAGTATGTGCTATGCGAGTTAAATTGTCATGCGAAAATAGTTTTCACATACAAAGACATCCGAAAACTTAAATTCAATAAACCTAGATAACAATACTAGTAAGATAACTCAACGAGCATGTGAGATAGAATGTTCAATTTACTTATACTTACTATGAAGAGGATCTCTTCCTCAGCTTCTTTGAACTTGCTCGCCACCATCTTTTCAATCGCATCCAACTTCCAACTCGACTCAACTCACGCTGGATTCTAGATGAAACCAGTTACTTCCTGCCAGGAGTGACTCACGCGCATGCGCATGAGCATACGAACATTTCATTGCCGTTTCAGCTATGTGTATTTTTACGAATATTCGATATATTGCTGATATATCTTAGGTTTTAGAATATTCGTAATATTCGAAATCAATTATATATTAGAATATCGAGAATATTCGTAAAAGACACAGCGGAGTAATTTTTTTTTTAAACTAAGTTGGGAAGAGAACCAAAAAACTACACTATAATAAAAAAGATTATAGCACTATTACTAAAATTTAAGTCTATTCTATTGGTGATTTTTACTAATATTGGCTATATTGCAATAACATTGTTTTTTATAATATTCGTCTGATTCTATATTGCAATACACATTAACGAATATTCGATTTTGGCAAATATAATACAAATACTCACTAGTCACTTGCACAAATGGCCCGATGCATGCTTACTTGCTTGCATAGTGACAGCCGAATTGTCAGCATTCTGAACTGCTATAGAGACATCCTATATAGTCAGTTGGCCGCTGCCTATCTGCACCATCGTAGATCCGCTCACAGGTCTGACCTGACCGGGGGGGGGGGTCCTCTGCGCTCAAGTTCCACTGCCATGGCTGCTGGGAAGGGAAGGGGGGGCTGGAGCAGTACCATCTCCATCAGCAGCAGCCTAGAGTCTAGAATCGCTGATGAGCAGCTTTCTTCACCAGCTAGTTAAGAAACTACTTACCAGCAGCTAGACATAGAGCAGAACCAGCACATGGTGGCATACTTGGAGTGCACCCTGCCAGCCCTCATTGAAGATCCGCTGGACTACTGGACAGCCAAACTGGATTTGTGGCCCCAACTGGCCGAGTTTGCCCTGGAAAAGCTGTCCTGCCCGGCCAGTAGTGTGGCATCAGAGCTGGTGTTTAGTGCAGCGGGGGCCATAGTTACCTCAAGCAGAACTCACCTGTCCACCCTAAATGTGGAGAGAGTGACCTTTGTCAAGATAAATTCAGGCGTGCATCAGCCAGGATTTCCACCCACCAATGCCTCATGCATGTCACTACCTGGATTTTACTAGAGCCTTTGATGGTGAGTATATACTTGAGACGTTAGGGTAGTTGCCAGGGGCTACTCCAGAGCAATCCCAGAGTCAGTGGCAGCTGGTCCGAGCAGACTAGGAGATACCTGAGTAGGTGCCAGAAGTACAAGTGTAGTCAGGCAGGCAGAGATGTTACCAGGAGCAACGGCGCAGGATCGAAGGATGAGGCAGAGACGTGGTCAGACAGGCAATAAGTCAGGGATCAGACGATAAGCAGAGTCCAGGAACGAAGTATAGATCAGGAGCACACGTGAGTATCAGGAACCAAAAAACACAAGGACCTTGACACTGAGGCATCTGGGAAGGAGGCTGAGCTACTTAAATATATGCAGAAGAGCCAGAGTTGGTCAACAAGGTCACCTGACCAAACCGTTATGTGCGCTGCCCTTAAAGCAGTGTAACACGAAACCAGCCGAGCTCAAGCTGTGTCAAAGGCTGAGTGGAAGCTGTGGAGCGGAATCCTCAGAAGCAATAACCCCTACAGAAACAGAGCCTAGGACCACTGCGGTGAAATGGGAAGCACCGGCCACAGGTCACTGCTGAGCGTGGTTCCCGGGACTGCAGCGATAAGCGGGGGAACAGCGGCGTGCAGCAGCTGTTGTTACAATGCATCAAATTAGATCATCCATGCTGCCTCACCCAAACCTTGACAAAAGAGACTGGTTTCTTCTGGCTACCTGCCTCAGCTACTAGTCTGATGCTGCCAACAGCCTGATGCCACACATTTGATGCCAAGTGCTCCTTCTTACACTCACCATCGTCAGTGGGTACTGTTTGTGCCACCCACCTCCACACTCTGTCGTCATGCCTCTCTGTGGCCTCCTCATGGTGCTGCCGTCTCCACACTCTGTTGTCGTGCCACTCTGTGGCCTCCTCATGCTGCTGCCATCTCCACACTCTGTTGTCGTGCCATTCTGAAGGCTCCTCATGCTGCTGCCACCTCCACAGTCTGTCGTCGTGCCACTCTGAGGCCTCCTCATGCTGCTGCAACCTCCACACTCTGTCGTTGTGCCACTCTGTGGCCTCCTCTTGCTACTGAAAATGCCACACTATGTAATTGTGCCACTCTGTGGCCTCCTCATGCTGCTGCTACCTCCACACTCTGTCGTTGTCGTTCACCTCTGTGGCCTCTTCATGCTGCTGCCACCTCCACAATCTCTCGTCGTCATACCACTCTGTGGCCTCCTTATGCTGCTGCCACCTCCACCATTTCTTGTTGTTGTGCCACTCTGTGGCCTTCTCATGCTGCTGCCACCTCCACAATCTCTCATTGTCGTGTCACTCTGTGGCCTCCTCATGCTATTCCCATCCTCCCCACTTCATGACTGGGCCACTATTTAGCCTTTTTGGCTCGGCTGACATCATCTTTTATTTGACCCTTCTTCTGATCTGTCAGAAGGAAAGAAAAATGAGACGCACAACGGATCCTGTCTGTGTAGCAGCTGTAAGGCCTGTATGGTCCCATCAGAATTGGCTTGTGATTTGGTAGCCAAAAGCAGGAGTGGGTACAAAACACAGAAAACTTGCAAATATTCTGTTCACGTGTCATCTCTGTTTTAGATCCATTCCTGTTTTTTTGCATTAGCAATACTGATGGATTACTGATCAAATGCTGACCGAGTGAAGGCGGATGCTCCACAGACAGGATCCGTTTTTTGGGGGTTATTCTGATGGATCAGAGGAAGGGCAAAATAATCAGTGACGTCAACACAAACTTACTGCTGACACCCTCTCCATTCTGTCGGGAGGCTCAACTTGTTTAAGCGTTTAATAGAACAGGTTCTGTCGACATCTATGTGGAATCAGCTGACAACGATGTAAAAGGAGTGCGCTTCATCTTGGCGCTAACATCGACCTGTAAGGCTGAGTTCATACTTGAGTTATTTGGTCAGTTTTGGCCCCGTGACTGCCCAAATAAGTGAAGTGTGCAGTGATTCTAAGAGCGACGCCTGTCATCTGCATGTCATAGGACTCACAGTAATATTTCACTATCAAAGCAGATCCCCTATATGTGTTACTGCAAGGCTCAGTGTTCTACACCACTATAAAGGCTCTCTGCAGCCAGGAAATAGTTTTTTTTAAACAAATTTCCCAATGAACAAATTTGGATCAAACAAAATTTTTCCCCCAAAATTTGGCGAACCGGCAAATCGAATTTTTGAAAAATTCACTCATTTCTAATTATTACTACTGGACTAAAGGGGCACTATAAAGAGCATTATTGAGGCACAATAGGGGGCAGCATTATTGCTGGGTATTCTAGGGGTGTTATTACTAGGGGTACAGTAAAGGAATTTATATTGCTGAAGGTATTATTGGAGTATTGTTATTGCTAGGGTCATTTAATTGGACATTATTATTAATCCTGGGGGCACACAAAATTAAATTAATACTGGGCCATTTTTATTACTGAGGTCACAGTAGGGGGTATTATTATTATTGCTTTAGACATAATGGGGGGATTTTTATTAATGGGAAATTTTAGGGAACATTATTATTGATGCGGGTACTATAGAGGGGTATTATTTCTGGTGGCACTATTGGGCCATTATTATTATTAATGGAGACAATTTAGGATGCACTAAAATTTGTGCAATATAGTATTTGGGGGCACAGCAGGCACAATCCTGGGGTGACCACAGGGTGGCACTGTTGGGGCATTAGGATGGGGAGTTTGTGTTAAAAAACTGGGGGGATGATGGAAAAGTAGGGAATCTAAAATGTCGGTGTGTGAAACTCTGAAAAGGCAAGATGTGGCTGAAAGGATTTGTCATGGTGTTTTGGTTCAAATGGAGATGAGGAATGTAAAAGGTATTTAGGTCTTTATTTTCCTGTATGACTAGGAAGCATGCTGTTGGTACGGTTCGCTAGCTGATGTGCCGCCCTGGGTCTCATCTCCTTAGCCCTCTCCTCCTTATCTTACAGACAACTGGATGAGGAGCATGGAATTTGGCAGCTGGCATTGGCCACCACAGAGAAGAAGCTTCTGGGGAGGTATTTAGTGCTACTGGGGCAGTATATTTTGCTGTATCGTGATATTTGGTTCTTTTCGGGTAGTATATTGTGCTGTAGAGTGGTATTTGGTTCTACTGGGATAGTATATTGTGCTGCAGTGTGGTATTTGGTTCTACTGGGATTGTATATTGAGCTGCAGTGTGGTATTTGGTTCTGTTGGGGCAGTATATTGTGCTGCAGTGTGGTACTTGGTTCTGCTGGGGCAGTATATTGTGCTGCACTGTGGTATTTGGTTCTGCTGGGGCAGTATATTGTGCTGTGCTTTGGTAGATGGTTCTGCTACTGAAGCAAACATAAAAATGTAGCACAATACACTGCCCCTTTTGGCCCCCCATACTTGAGTTGACCCTCCCTACTTCTGTTGCCCCACCTTCTGACAATCTGGGCTCACCTGCAACATGGGGCCACTATTAGTTTTTTTTTAACCCGGGGCCACTTTAAATTCCCGGTCATACCCTGGCACAAACTCTCTTTCCATATTATCAAGGTATCTCAGTGTTTCAATGTAGATCTAGGATCTGGGCCTCCAAACGTGTTAGGCTACTTTCACATTCGCGTTTGTTGCGGATCCGTCATGAATAATACAACAGCATGCATCCGTTCAGAATGGATCAGTTTGTGTTATCTTTAAGATAGCCAAGACGGATCTGTCTTGAACACCATTGAAAGTCAATGGGGGAACGGATCAATTTTCTATTTTGCCAGATTGTGTCATAGAAAACTGATCCGTCCCCATTGACTTACATTCTGTGTCACAACGGATCCATTTGGCTCAGTTTCGTCAGCAGCGTTTTGGTGTCCGCCTCCAGAGCAGAATAGAGACAGAACAGAGGCAAACTGATGCATTCTGAGCTGATCCTTTTCCATTCAGAATGCATTAGGGCAAAACTGATCCGTTTTGGGCCGCTTGTGAGAGCCCTGAATGGATCTCACAAACAGAAAGCCAAAAAAACTGTGTGAAAGTAGCCTTATATGCACACATTTTATACAGCAATATGCACTTTCAAATTGCTGTTCAAGGACAGCATACATTGCACAGGATGGGTACTGGACTGCATTGTCAGTCATATTACCAATGAAGATTACACAAGAAACAAAAACAAGAATTAGTCAAATGTAGTGTTGATCGAGCACCAAAGTGCTCGTGTGCTCAGGTGCTCTGGCCGAACACATCGTTATGCTCGTGTGCTCTACCGAGCACTCGAGCACAATGGAAGTCAATGGGAGAACCCCAGGCACCCCCTGCTCGGAAGAGAAGAGGGTGTCTTGTTCACAAAAAAAAGGTTAGAAATTGATGAAAACCCCATCAAAATGGTTTGGAAATTGCATTAAGAAGATAGCTGGCTGCGTCTTGGACTCCTATTATCTGCGACATACAATAGACAAACACACAAAGGCTATCTGCCAAAAGCCAGGTATGTGCAAGCCATCAATCTATCCATCAGATGGATAACAGGCTTAGTTAGCATACCTTACAATAGCAGCCTTGTACACTATAAGACATTCCAAACCAGCTCTCATCTGACTGAGAGCCAGTAAGCCTCAAAGTTACTTCAGATCTGTTGGATGGCTTGGGTGGACCTGCGCACCTAGATTGTCCTAACATAATATTCAATAACCTTTCTATACAGTTTTGTCATGTAAAAACTCATTTGCATAAACATGGGGATATGGGAAAGACATGCTGAAAAACTATTTGCATGGAAAATTTGCAATCTACACGGCTCATGAACAGCGCCATCTATTGGTTTCATAGTCTTATGACAAGAGTGATAGTCTTGTCAAAAGACTATGAAACCAATATATGGTGCTGTTCATGAGTCATGAACAGCGCCATCTCTGGACAGCAGAGAAACAGAGCATTAACATGATTGATACCTTTTTAATACAAAATCACAGTGAGATAAAGTTGTCACCGTGATTTTGTAGTAAAAAGATCACAGAGAGGCACAGAGCATTATCAATCATGTTAATGCTCCGTATCTCTGCTGTCCAGCGCGGGGCTAGGCTCTCTTTCACGCAGCAGATTCCATGCACGGCATCCGCTCGTGTGAAAGAGCCCTAACTGTCCCATCCCCCCATCATGTTCTTCAGTTATGTCCTCCTAAAGTTACAGCAACACACATGTCAATTAGAGATTTCGCAAACATAAAAATATCTGTTCGCGAACGGCGAACGCAAATTTCTGCAAATGTTCGCGAACGGGCGAACCGCCATTGACTTCAATAGGCAGGCGAATTTTAAAACCCACAGGGACTCTTTCTAGTCACAGTAGTGATGGAAAAGTTGTTTCAAGGGGACTTACACCTGGACTGCAGCATGCCGGAGGGGGATTCATGGCAAAACTCTCATGGAAAATTACATAGTTGACGCAGAGTTGGATTTTAATCCATAAAGGGCATAAATCACCTAACAATCCTAAATTTTTTTGAACAACATGGTATAAAACATCCAGTTCGTGTATACGATCAGGTATGATGTTGTATCGATCAGGTAGTGTAAGGGTTACGCCCGTTTCACAGACATTGACAGACCAAGCTCCCCTTTTAATGCACCGCAAACAACTGCAAACAACAGCAAACAACCGCAAACAGTCCATTTGCCCAACAGCAAACTTCCCATTTGCACAAGGTTGGATACCAAGCTAGCCATGTCCCGTTGATGTCATTGAAGGTTTCTTCCTCCACCCAGCCACGTACAACACCAAGGGTCCCCAAAAGGTGAATTGAATAGATTTTTCGAATGGGGAGATGGTT
Source organism: Bufo gargarizans (assembly GCF_014858855.1). Taxonomy (NCBI): domain Eukaryota; kingdom Metazoa; phylum Chordata; class Amphibia; order Anura; family Bufonidae; genus Bufo; species Bufo gargarizans. The sequence goes on from NC_058089.1 coordinate 65,090,055, forward strand.
ATAAAAACGCTGGCTCCCTCCCCTTTGTTTGAATCCACGCCACGGTCACTGCGTCTGCGCCGTGCAATTTACTGTCATACCCGATATGAGTGGTATTTTCTGTAGTACTATTCTCATTAGTTTAATCCCTGTTACGTGACGGCCTCAATCTGGGGTCCATTTATTAAATTGATTTTTCGAACAGGGAGATGGTTAAAAAAACGCTGGCTCCCTCCCCTTTGTTTGAATCCACGCCACGGTCACTGCGTCTGCGCCGTGCAATTCACTGTCACACCTGATAAGAGTGGTATTTTCTATAGTACTATTCTCATCAGTTTAATCCCTGTTACGTGACGTCCCCAATCTGGGGTCCATTTATTAAATTGATTTTTCGAACGGGGAGATGGTTAAAAAAACGCTGGCTCTCTCCCCTTTGTTTGAATCCATGCCACGGTCACTGCGTCTGCGCCGTGCAATTTACTGTCACACCCGATATGAGTGGTATTTTCTGTAGTACTATTCTCATCAGTTTAATTCCTGTTACGTCCCCTATCTGGGGACGTGTGTCGAATTGATTAATCATTGTCGAATTAACGACATCCTGAAATAATTTTGTTCTGAGCTCTGTACTTGCTTTGTATTGGAATTGATGGGGATTTTTTACATTGTCTGCATTATTTCTAATAAAAAAAATCATAATAAAGTCTCTTAATAGTTTATTTTATGTATTAAAAAAACCATACTACTTAAAAAAAAAAAAATAATAATTCTATGAAAAATTATCCAGCCAATCACTTTTAGTCTGATCAGAATGAAGCAACGGCCTTATCTAGGGTGTGGCAACATTGCCAACACACTCATAGAGGTGATGATCGCTTCATTGTGATACACAAGCCCCTTCACCACAACAATGTACCGATCACGAAGGGGAATTGACACATGTATGTGCCTTTTTTTGTTTTGTTTTTGCAGCCACAGTGCAGCACTAGAGGCCAGAAAAATTAGGCATGTACACATGCCTGAAAAATTAGGTATTGTTGCAGCCGCTGCTGTAGCAGCAGCCGGAAAAATTTATGTTTTCCAGGCAGAAAGGTGACTAAACATTGCGGCTTGAACCCTAGTTGGTGGCGGAGAATTCACAAAAGTCATCCGGTATGCAGACATTAAATACAGCAGCGTGGGGACCATTTTGAGGCCAAGGCATGTCATCAGGCCTTTTGTTAGTCAAATGTATCCCCCACTGTCAGTCCCTTCGGAATCCATGCCTCATTCATCTTAATGAAGGTGAGGTAATCAACACTTTTTTGACCGAGGCGACTTCTTTTGTCAGTGACAATGCCTCCTGCTGCACTGAAGGTCCTTTCTGACAGGACACTTGAAGCGGGGCAGGCCAGAAGTTCTATTGAAACTGGGATAGTTCAGGCCACAGGTCAAGCCTGCACACCCAGTAGTCAAGGGGTTCATCGCTCCTCAAAGTGTCGATATCTGCAGTTAAGGCGAGGTAGTCTGCTACCTGTCGGTCGAGTCATTCTCTAAGGCTGGATCCCGAAGGGCTGTGGCGATGTGTAGGACTGAAAAAGCTCTGCATTTCCACCATCAACAACACATCTGTAAAGCGTCCTGTCCTTGCCGCCGTGGTCGTGGTAGGAGGAGGATTACTTTCACCTCTTCCCCTGTTAGATTCCCATTGTGTTGTGACATCCCCCTTATAAGCTGTGTAAAGCATATTTTTTATTTTTGGTTTTGAACTGCTGCATACTTTCTGACTTCCGGTAATTTGGTAACATTTCCGCCACTTTCTCCTTATACCGGGGGTCTAGTAGCGTGGCAACTCAGTACAGGTCGTTCGCCTTCATCCTTTTTATACGAGGGTCCCTCAACAGACATGACAGCATGAAAGACCCCATTTGCACAAGGTTGGATGCCGAGCTACTCATTTCCCGTTCCTCCTCCTCACTGATGTAATTGGCGGTCTGTTCTTCCCCCCAGTCACGTACAACACCACGGGTCCCAGATAGGTGACAACAACGAGCACCCTGGGATGCCTGCTGTGGTTGGTCTTCCTCCTCCTCAAAGCCACATTCCTCCTCTGACTCCTCTTCCTCATACTCCTCTTGCAGCGTTGCCGCAGGTCCGGCAAGCGATGATGACAAGGCTGTTTCTGGTGCTGATGGTGACCACAACTCTTCCTCTTCACGCTCATCTACAGCCTGATCCAGCACTCTTCACAGGGCACGCTCCAGGAAGAAAACAAATGGGATTAGGTCACTGATGGTGCCTTCGGTGCGACTGACTAGGTTTGTCACCTCCTCAAAAGGACGCATGAGCCTACAGGCATTGCGCATGAGCGTCCAGAAACGTGGCAAAAAAATTCCCAGCTCCGCAGAGGCTGTCCTAGCACCCCGGTCATACAAATACTCGTTGGCGGCTTTTTCTTGTTGGAGCAGTCGGTCGAACATTAGGAGTGTTGAATTCCAACTTGTCGGGCTGTCGCAAATCAAGCGCCTCACTGGCATGTTGTTTCGGCACTGAATGTCTGAAAAGTGCACCATGGCCGTGTAGGAACGCCTGAAATGGCCACACACCTTCCTGGCCTGCTTGAGGATGTCCTGTAAGCCTGGGTACTTAGACACAAAGCGTTGTACGATGAGATTCAACACATGTGCCAAGCACGGCACATGTGACAACTTGCCCAAATTCAATGCCACCAACAAATTGCTTCCATTGTCAAACACCACTTGCCCGATCTCCAGTTGGTGCGGGGTCAGCCACTGATCCACCTGTGCGTTCAGGGCGGACAGGAGTGCTGGTCCGGTGTGGCTCTCTGCTTTCAGGCAAGTCAACCCCAAGACAGCGTGACACTGTCGTATCCGGAATGTGGAATAGCCCCTGGGGAGCTGGGGGGATTCAGTTGATGTGCAGCCAGACGCCGCAGCAAAAGAGGACTCAGCCGAGGAGGTTATGGAAGAGGATGGAGTAGGAGGAGTAGAGGAGGTGGCAGTAGGCTGCCTGCAAGTCGTGGCGGTGTCACCAACTCCGCTGCAGAGCCACGCATACCATTAGCAGGTTGACCCAATGCGCAGTGTAGGTTATATACCTGCACTGACCGTGCTTTGCAGACCAGGTATCAGTGGTCAGATGGACCCTTGCACTAACACTGTATGCCAGAGATGCCATGACTTCCTTTTTAATCACTGAGTAGAGGTTTGGGATTGCCTTTTTTGAAAAATAAAATTGTCCGGGTACCTTCCACTGTGGTGTCCCAATAGCGACAAATTTTTTGAAGGCCTCAGACTCCACCAGCTGGTATGGTAAAAGCTGGCGGGCTAAGAGTTCCGTCAAGCCAGCTGTCAGACGCCGGGCAAGGGGGTGACTCTGTGACATTGACTTCTTATGCCCAAACATTTCCTTTACAGACACTTGACTGTGGGCAGATGAGATGGAACTGCTGAAGGTGAGAGGCGGAGTGACGAGTGGTTGAGAGGGGGCAAGGAGGACAGCAGTGGTTGATGTGGCTGAAGATGCTGGTCCAGGAGGAGAATGGTGGCTTTTAGCTTGTGTGCTGCTTCTACTCGTCATCATGTGTTGATCCCATAGGCGTTTGTGATGTGCGATCATGTGCCTTCGCAAAGCAGTTGTACCTAGGTGGGTGTTGGATTTCCCACGACTCAGTTTCTTTTGGCACAGGTTGCAAATGGCATCGCTGTTGTCAGAGGCAGACACACCAAAAAAAATGCCACACTGCTGAGCTTTGCAATGACGGCATTCTGGTGGTGGCAACAGCATGCGTTGATTGGCTTGCTGTCTGGCTGACCCCGGGTGCCGATACATGCTGTCTGACTGTGCCACTAGCTCCTTGCGACGACCTCCCCCTGCTTTAACTCGTCTCCTCCTTCTCTCTGTCTCCCCTTCTGAACATTTCGCCTCTTTTTCTTCTCTTCGAGCAGGCACCCACGTGGCATCAACGGACACATCGTCATCATCAACCACTTCACTTGTATCTGACACCTCAGCAAAGGAAGCAGCAGCGGGTACAACATCATCATCACACTGTACGTCCATGTGTGTAATGCTGCCTGACTGAGACATATCTCTGTTATCTACATCCTCTGGCAATAATGGTTGCGCATCACTAATTTCATCCAACTGATGTGTAAATAACTCCTCTGAGGGATCAAGTGAAGCGGCTGTGGTGGCTGTGGTGGTAGTGGTGGTGGTGGCGGCGGGCGGGAGAGTGGTAACTTGAGAGCAGGTGACCAAAGCTGAGCTAGAGGAGGATGGTGCGTCAAGGTTCTTAGCGGAAGCTGTTGAAGATTGGGTGTCCTGTGTAAGCCAGTCAACTATTTTCTCAGAATTTTTGGGGTTCAGGCTACGTGGCCTATGAACACTGGGGATTATTCCAGGGCCAGTGGAAATCACAGCACCACGACCACGACGGCCCCTGCGGGGTGGCCTGCCTCTGCCTGACATTTTTTTTTAGATAAGTGGTACTATGCGTGCAAGGTACTGTGCCACACTATATAAGTGGTGGGCAGTGGGCACAGTGCAGTCTGTGTGGGCCTGACACACACGGGCTTGCAACTGTGATTATATTACAGAAAAATATTAAATATAATTTTTTTTATTTGCAAGGTATGTGAGTGAGTGACACCCTGTAATGGTATGAGTGGAGGCCTAGCCACTAGCCAGTGGCCACAATACAGTCTGTGTGGGCCTGACACACACTGACTTGCAACTGTGATTATATCACTGAAAAATATTAAATATATTTTTTTTATCTGCAAGGTATTTGAGTGAGTGACACCCTGTAATGGTATGAGTGGAGGCCTATACACTAGACAGTGGCCACAATACAGCCTGTGTGGGCCTGACACACACTGGCTTGCAACTGTGATTATATCACTGAAAAATATTAAATATATATTTGTTTATCTGCAAGGTATTTTAGTGAGTGACACCCTGTAACGGTATGAGTGGATGCCTAGCCACTAGCCAGTGGCCACAATACAGTCTGTGTGGGCCTGACACACACTGGTTTGCAACTGTGATTATATCACTGAAAAATATTAAATATATATTTTTTTTATCTGCAAGGTATTTGAGTGAATGACACCCTGTAACGGTATGAGTGGATGCCTAGCCACTAGCCAGTGGCCACAATACAGTCTGTGTGGGCCTGACACACACTGGCTTGCAACTGTGATTATATCACTGAAAAATGTTAAATATATATTTTTTTTATCTGCAAGGTATTTGAGTGAGTGACACCCTGTAACGGTATGAGTAGAGGCCTATCCACTAGCCAGTGGCCACAATACAGTCTGTGTGGGCCTGACACACACGGGCTGGCAAATGTGATTTTATCACAGAAAAATATTAAATAGAATTTTTTTATCTGCAAGGTTTTTGAGTGAGTGACACCCTGTAATGGTATGAGTGGAGGCCTAGCCACTAGCCAGTGGCCACAATACAGTCTGTGTGGGCCTTGACACACACGGGCTTGCAAATGTGATTATATCACTGAACATTTGTAAATAGAATTTTTTTTATCTGCAAGGTATTTGAGTGAGTGACACCCTGTAATGGTATGAGTGGAGGCCTATACACTAGACAGTGGCCACAATGCAGCCTGTGTGGGCCTGACACACACTGGCTTTCAACTGTGATTATATCACTGAAAAATATTAAATATATATTTGTTTATCTGCAAGGTATTTGAGTGAGTGACACCCTGTAACGGTATGAGTAGATGCCTAGCCACTAGCCAGTGGCCACAATACAGTCTGTGTGGGCCTGACACACACTGGTTTGCAACTGTGATTATATCACTGAAAAATATTAAATATATATATTTTTTATCTGCAAGGTATTTGAGTGAATGACACCCTGTAACGGTATGAGTGGATGCCTAGCCACTAGCCAGTGGCCACAATACAGTCTGTGTGGGCCTGACACACACTGGCATGCAAGTGTGATTATATCACTGAACATTTGTAAATATAATTTTTTTATCTGCAAGGTATTTGAGTGAGTGACACCCTGTAATGGTATGAGTGGAGGCCTAGCCACTAGCCAGTGGCCACAATACAGTCTGTGTGGGCCTGACACACACTGGCTTGCAACTGTGATTATATCACTGAAAAATATTAAATACATTTTTTTTATCTGCAAGGTATTTGAGTGTGTGACACCCTGTAACGGTATGAGTGGAGGCCTATCCACTAGCCAGTGGCCACAATACAGCCTGTGTGGGCCTGACACACACTGGCTTGCAACTGTGATTATATCACTGAAAAATCTTAAATATAATTTTTTTATCTGCAAGGTATTTGAGTGAGTGACACCCTGTAACGATATGAGTGGAGGCCTAGCCACTAGCCAGTGGCCACAATACAGTCTGTGTGGGCCTGACACACACGGGCTTGCAAATGTGATTATATCACTGAACATTTGTAAATATAATTTTTTTATCTGCAAGGTATTTGAGTGAGTGACACCCTGTAATGGTATGAGTGGAGGCCTATACACTAGACAGTGGCCACAATGCAGCCTGTGTGGGCCTGACACACACTGGCTTGCAACTGTGATTATATCACTGAAAAATATTAAATATATATTTGTTTATCTGCAGGGTATTTGAGTGAGTGACACCCTGTAACGGTATGAGTGGGTGCCTAGCCACTAGCCAGTGGCCACAATACAGTCTGTGTGGGCCTGACACACGGGCTTGCAAATGTGATTATATCACAGAAAAATATTAAATAGAATCTTTTTTTTTATCTGCAAGGTATTTTCTGTCACACTCTGTATGAATGGTGTGCACACAGTGCTGTCTATGACTGAGCCTGCAGCCTCTCACACATGGGCAGCCAGGCAACTGCAATATATATATATATATATATATATATGGAAAAAAAAAAGCTGACTGATGTACCAGCCCAGGCCTTTTGGGGTGCTGTCAGGACGCTGTCCTTACATCAGATGAGTCTGTGGACACAGAACACTGCCCTAGCTATCACTTTCCCTATTGAATCAGCAGCAGCAGCACTGTCCCTCCTCTCACTGAGAATGCAGCTTCTGAATAAATCTAAAATGGATGCTGACCAGGAGATGGGAGAGTCTGGGAGGGAGGCTCTGCTGCTGATTGGCTAGAATGTGTCTGCTGACTGTGAGGTACAGGGTCAAAGTTTACTCAATGATGATGTATAGGGGGCGGACCAAACATCTCATATGTATAAAGCGAACAAGCTATCAACAAAATGGTGGTATGCATAAGATGGTGGCTCAAGTGTTCAATCTTGTCATTTTAACATAAAATGGTGGATATATTTCTCTCTTGAGTATCAATACTCTCACTTTAAGTTATTTAAGCACTTTATGGTCTCTCTGAGAGGTATATCTGAGGTCTAACTAATAGTTCACTTGCTGAATTTGGTCGGAATTTGCAGTATGTAGTTAGCAGTAACTATTTGTGGATTGGTTGAGTATGATATGGTATGGTTGTATGCAATTTGGATTGCAATATGGAATTGGAATTTGGATTGTGAACTTTGTAGTTTGCAATTGGTGGAACTTTACACACATATGACTAGTTCAGTATAAAGTTCTAATGACTATATTAACAGTTGGAACATTATATAACTGTTTTAAATACCTATTTCGATTTTTAAATACCCCTCTGCATCTAAGTGGAGTGAATGTCTGTTCAGCTTCTCTCCTCTGGTGCAATGATTCTAGCAGCTCCTTCTAGGGGGATTTCCCACACAGACTGTGTGTGAGACTGGCTGTGATTGGTCAAAACTCCTGCTGCCTGTGAGGCTGGCTGTGATTAGTCAAGATTCCTTCCCAGCAACAACAGTTTAACTCTATGCTTTCTGTTGTTTCTGTTGTGTCATTGAGCTTAACTCACATCCATATAATGAATCTTAAAGGCATGTTATGTTTTCTGCTTCTATGAACACAATATATAACAGTTATATGACATCTAAACATGAAGTCACTGTAAATAACTCAGCTTTTTTTTTTTTAGCACACAAACATAGGAACTGTATTAAGGTTATTGGCAGGTCTAGCTGTATAAACACACAAGCTATATTAGCAACCTAGGACAGGCCTTAGCTGGCCAGCTATACACCCTAAGATATGTCTATTCCATATATTAGATGATGCGGTATATTAATTCCTCCAAGAATCACTATTCTTGGCAAGGAAAGCCTTTGCCTGGAGATGGATGGGAGAGAGAAGTCTGTCACTTAACCAGTAAAAAACATTGGTCAATGTCATCATTTCATATGAATGTATTGTATACAAGCATAGGCTAAGTTCGACAAGGTGTGGGGACTGTGGTGTTCATCTCCGCTTACACAATATTCAGCATGATACATGAACAATTCATTACCTTCAGTTTATATAAGACGTATCAATAAAAGCCACTTCTGTAACTTCATCATTACCTTGCTTGTGTATGTGCCCTTCCATCCATCTCGTATGTGTCTATAGTCATATGAAATACGATCATGTACAGTAAATACCATGTCAAGAAATGTACAAACATAGCATAAACACTTCAAGTAACCCACGTACACCAATTTCATTTTTTTATTTTAAGTTTTAATTCCATTGTTTAATAAAACGAGTTAAAAAAAATGTATCTTTTCTGCAATATAATTACCACCTAACTGATATTTAGGCATACAATAAGCCAACACATTGTAAATTAATCCAACAACCCAACTAGAGGTTGTTCAATCTGCTACCTAAGAGTTTCAAAGTTTTAATGTGTCTTTCATCTGCTGCACCAACTTTTTATTGGCCAACTACGGCATCTATAATCTTCAATGTGGTCAGGATTAATAGTGTTCTCTATGCTGAGAAAAACAGACAGATACTTATCCATAATGCAATACCATTAGGGAGGCGTCTGGTTCCAAATTTATTCTGCAGCAAGACAACGACCCCAAACCTAGGGTCCATTTACACGGGACGATATTACAGCAGATTTTTGGGATGGAAACGTTCCTTTCCGACAATCTGCTGATTGGCAGCGGATCTCCTCAAGAGTATGGGGAGGAGCAATTGCTAATGCCATCACTCTTCTCCTTCAAGACTCTTTGTTTGCCAGAAGAAGCTTGTGTTTACACAGCATGATCTACTGCCGATAAACAATCACTTTTGCGTGCGCACAAACGATCGGATTACCCGATGAACAATAATCTTTGCGATTCTCGGCCTGTATAAAGGGCCCTTTACAGTCAATGTCATAAAGAACTGTCTTTAGAGTAAAATATGAACATAGAGTCCTGGAAGTGATGATATTGACCCAACAGAGCCCTTATCTTCAACATCTTTAAGTCTGTGTGGGATTACACAACGAGACAGAAGGATTGGGGCAAGTCTACGAGAGAAGATTTGTGGTTAGTTCTCCAATGAACATCCTTCCTGCTGAGTTCCTTCAAAAACTGCGTGCAAGTTTAACTAGAAGAATTTATGCTGTTTTGAAGGTGTAGGGTGTTCACACTAAATACTGATTTGATTTAGATTCATCTTCTTTTCCTTCACTTAGAATTTTGTTAATTGCTAAAAATAAACTATTAATACTTGTAAATCACAGAAAAAATGCACCACACGGATATGCCACTGACTATACTGGCTAGTCATAAATGCAGATATTAAAAGCTGAGACTTTTGCCAATATATTCCTGTCAGGAAGATATCGGAGCCCCAAGCACCACGTCACGGTTCTCAGCATGGCAAGGGGTCCTACCACTACGCTACCTATGGTGTGAACAAGGTCTGAGGGTGATGTAATCCAGCTCACAGCCAGGCTTCCACACAACCGCCTAGCAGGACAACTAGTGCAATGTGAACAAAGCCAGACTGTAAGCCACACCCATATCAGACTATGTAATGGAGGCTACCAGGTGCAAAGAGTGTTTGAATGCCAGGTGAAGGCACATACACTACATATAAAACAAGACAAAAACACAGAAATATAGTGGCAAATCTGGGGGAGCTGCTCAACCCCTAACACTGTAGCGTGTTTTTCATTGGGGGAGCAGCCCCACCGCATGTGGACCGCAGCAAACGACTATCCCCAGCAAAAAATATTTTGCATACGGTGGAGGATGTCGGCGCGGTCCACATGCACCACAAAGGCATCCTACACAAAACGGAGCATTGTGCGGATGAAAATATAATCATAAATCACAGAAAAAATGCACCACACGGATATGCCACTGACTATACTGGCTAGTCATAAATGCAGATATTAAAAGCTGAGACTTTTGCCAATATATTCCTGTCAGGAAGATATCGGAGCCCCAAGCACCACGTCACGGTTCTCAGCATGGCAAGGGGTCCTACCACTACGCTACCTATGGTGTGAACAAGGTCTGAGGGTGATGTAATCCAGCTCACAGCCAGGCTTCCACACAACCGCCTAGCAGGACAACTAGTGCAATGTGAACAAAGCCAGACTGTAAGCCACACCCATATCAGACTATGTAATGGAGGCTACCAGGTGCAAAGAGTGTTTGAATGGGGGCTGCTCCCCCAATGAAAAACACGCTACAGTGTTAGGGGTTGAGCAGCTCCCCCAGATTTGCCACTATATTTCTGTGTTTTTGTCTTGTTTTATATGTAGTGTATGTGCCTTCACCTGGCATTCAAACACTCTTTGCACCTGGTAGCCTCCATTACATAGTCTGATATGGGTGTGGCTTACAGTCTGGCTTTGTTCACATTGCACTAGTTGTCCTGCTAGGCGGTTGTGTGGAAGCCTGGCTGTGAGCTGGATTACATCACCCTCAGACCTTGTTCACACCATAGGTAGCGTAGTGGTAGGACCCCTTGCCATGCTGAGAACCGTGACGTGGTGCTTGGGGCTCCGATATCTTCCTGACAGGAATATATTGGCAAAAGTCTCAGCTTTTAATATCTGCATTTATGACTAGCCAGTATAGTCAGTGGCATATCCGTGTGGTGCATTTTTTCTGTGATTTATGATTATATTTTCATCCGCACAATGCTCCGTTTTGTGTAGGATGCCTTTGTGGTGCATGTGGACCGCGCCGACATCCTCCACCGTATGCAAAATATTTTTTGCTGGGGATAGTCGTTTGCTGCGGTCCACATGCGGTGGGGCTGCTCCCCCAATGAAAAACACGCTACAGTGTTAGGGGTTGAGCAGCTCCCCCAGATTTGCCACTATATTTCTGTGTTTTTGTCTTGTTTTATATGTAGTGTATGTGCCTTCACCTGGCATTCAAACACTCTTTGCACCTGGTAGCCTCCATTACATAGTCTGATATGGGTGTGGCTTACAGTCTGGCTTTGTTCACATTGCACTAGTTGTCCTGCTAGGCGGTTGTGTGGAAGCCTGGCTGTGAGCTGGATTACATCACCCTCAGACCTTGTTCACACCATAGGTAGCGTAGTGGTAGGACCCCTTGCCATGCTGAGAACCGTGACGTGGTGCTTGGGGCTCCGATATCTTCCTGACAGGAATATATTGGCAAAAGTCTCAGCTTTTAATATCTGCATTTATGACTAGCCAGTATAGTCAGTGGCATATCCGTGTGGTGCATTTTTTCTGTGATTTATGATTATATTTTCATCCGCACAATGCTCCGTTTTGTGTAGGATGCCTTTGTGGTGCATGTGGACCGCGCCGACATCCTCCACCGTATGCAAAATATTTTTTGCTGGGGATAGTCGTTTGCTGCGGTCCACATGCGGTGGGGCTGCTCCCCCAATGAAAAACACGCTACAGTGTTAGGGGTTGAGCAGCTCCCCCAGATTTGCCACTATATTTCTGTGTTTTTGTCTTGTTTTATATGTAGTGTATGTGCCTTCACCTGGCATTCAAACACTCTTTGCACCTGGTAGCCTCCATTACATAGTCTGATATGGGTGTGGCTTACAGTCTGGCTTTGTTCACATTGCACTAGTTGTCCTGCTAGGCGGTTGTGTGGAAGCCTGGCTGTGAGCTGGATTACATCACCCTCAGACCTTGTTCACACCATAGGTAGCGTAGTGGTAGGACCCCTTGCCATGCTGAGAACCGTGACGTGGTGCTTGGGGCTCCGATATCTTCCTGACAGGAATATATTGGCAAAAGTCTCAGCTTTTAATATCTGCATTTATGACTAGCCAGTATAGTCAGTGGCATATCCGTGTGGTGCATTTTTTCTGTGATTTATGATTATATTTTCATCCGCACAATGCTCCGTTTTGTGTAGGATGCCTTTGTGGTGCATGTGGACCGCGCCGACATCCTCCACCGTATGCAAAATATTTTTTGCTGGGGATAGTCGTTTGCTGCGGTCCACATGCGGTGGGGCTGCTCCCCCAATGAAAAACACGCTACAGTGTTAGGGGTTGAGCAGCTCCCCCAGATTTGCCACTATATTTCTGTGTTTTTGTCTTGTTTTATATGTAGTGTATGTGCCTTCACCTGGCATTCAAACACTCTTTGCACCTGGTAGCCTCCATTACATAGTCTGATATGGGTGTGGCTTACAGTCTGGCTTTGTTCACATTGCACTAGTTGTCCTGCTAGGCGGTTGTGTGGAAGCCTGGCTGTGAGCTGGATTACATCACCCTCAGACCTTGTTCACACCATAGGTAGCGTAGTGGTAGGACCCCTTGCCATGCTGAGAACCGTGACGTGGTGCTTGGGGCTCCGATATCTTCCTGACAGGAATATATTGGCAAAAGTCTCAGCTTTTAATATCTGCATTTATGACTAGCCAGTATAGTCAGTGGCATATCCGTGTGGTGCATTTTTTCTGTGATTTATGATTATATTTTCATCCGCACAATGCTCCGTTTTGTGTAGGATGCCTTTGTGGTGCATGTGGACCGCGCCGACATCCTCCACCGTATGCAAAATATTTTTTGCTGGGGATAGTCGTTTGCTGCGGTCCACATGCGGTGGGGCTGCTCCCCCAATGAAAAACACGCTACAGTGTTAGGGGTTGAGCAGCTCCCCCAGATTTGCCACTATATTTCTGTGTTTTTGTCTTGTTTTATATGTAGTGTATGTGCCTTCACCTGGCATTCAAACACTCTTTGCACCTGGTAGCCTCCATTACATAGTCTGATATGGGTGTGGCTTACAGTCTGGCTTTGTTCACATTGCACTAGTTGTCCTGCTAGGCGGTTGTGTGGAAGCCTGGCTGTGAGCTGGATTACATCACCCTCAGACCTTGTTCACACCATAGGTAGCGTAGTGGTAGGACCCCTTGCCATGCTGAGAACCGTGACGTGGTGCTTGGGGCTCCGATATCTTCCTGACAGGAATATATTGGCAAAAGTCTCAGCTTTTAATATCTGCATTTATGACTAGCCAGTATAGTCAGTGGCATATCCGTGTGGTGCATTTTTTCTGTGATTTATGATTATATTTTCATCCGCACAATGCTCCGTTTTGTGTAGGATGCCTTTGTGGTGCATGTGGACCGCGCCGACATCCTCCACCGTATGCAAAATATTTTTTGCTGGGGATAGTCGTTTGCTGCGGTCCACATGCGGTGGGGCTGCTCCCCCAATGAAAAACACGCTACAGTGTTAGGGGTTGAGCAGCTCCCCCAGATTTGCCACTATATTTCTGTATTAATACTTGTACTCTTAAAAGCATTCTTACTTTGCAGCATTTTTCCACCCTCGCCCAAAACATTTGTACAGTACTGTGTATTAGCCACCAGACTGGATTCAGACCAGACTTGTATTCACCATCATATTAAAGACTTTACCTTTCCATTGTATTCTACACTACAAGAGTGCATATTGGAAGTGTAGACGCACAATGATATATGGATATATTATACATAGTTGCCGTGTGCTGGTATGTGAAATGGTATTGTAATACCCCAGAGTGGTATTACCATTCCTACACCCTGCTGCTGTCTCTAATGGCTAATCATAACATCATCTGTGCATTACTTCCAGGTCTTCCACATTGTGCATTCATAATCTTTCTATGTAACTGTTTTGTATGTGAAATGTGCCTGGTTCACCAGTAGGTGGCAGTGTGTATGGCAGAGATATCTTTAGACAGAAAGGAACTTAATATTCCACTCTCCCCCTTTTGGGAAGAAGTGGACTAATCCCATTTCCTACCAAGGGAGGGTCAGCAGAAAGTGTCAAGGCAGTCTAAGCCAGGGCAGCATCATATGCAGATGTACCATGATTTAGCAGCTAGGGAAGGCCCCCTTGCTGTAGCAGGAGTCCCTCCAGAGGGAAGCAGCTAATAGAGCACCATGATTCCTTGCAGATTTACATACAGAGTGTCACGAGGCAGTCAACAGCCAAAGGCACCCCACTCGAGAGATACCAGAACAGTCCTAAAGTCCAGCTGCCAGAATAGAACCGAGTTGAGCACAGCAGAGAGAGAAAATAGAATACTCAAGTTTGTCTCCCAGTTTACGCCAAAACCTTCTGGAACCAAGAGAGAGCCTGAATATTGTCTGGATGCAAGTTGATGCAAGTAAAGCTGTTGAACTTTATAAAAGTTTGGACTCTACTTTTTCTCCACCTCCACCATTACTCTTACCCTTTATTGCTTTGGAGCCAGGCCCTGGGGAGTGATGGTATCCAGGTAGGAGCACCGTGATACACACAGAGACTGTTAAGGCCGCACCACACCACTTGGCATTCCGATAAACCTGGGACAGGATCGACCCGTTGCAGTATGAGCATCTGAATGAAAATGAAGCTGAAAATTGAGATACATGTGCTATGAAATGAGCCATTAGCCTATGTAAAATATGTTTGTTGTGCAATGGAATATTAGTGATATCAGTACTTGATATTGCAGCTTTTCTTAGGCTGAATTCACACTTCAGTTATTTGGTCAGTTATTTCCATCAGTGAACTAAAACCAGTACTGAAGCCTACTCTGAGATAAGGTATAATGGGAAGATCTGCAGCTGTTGTGTGCTTTTGCCCCACACCTGGTTTTGGCTCACAATAACTGATGGAAATAACTGACCAAAAAACTGAAGTGTGAATGTGCCTTTATACTGATTAGATTCCTATTTTTGTGTATTAGGAATGCCTGTGTTTTAAGGACACTTGAAAGGTCTGTGCTCTGATATCTGCAATTTAGGCAGACTTGGGATGTTTGTATATTGATGAATTTTAGATGCTAAATGCTATATCCTGGTGCCTGTGTATTACAGGTATGGGATCTATGTCCTCTTATCTTTATTTAGAGGAGAAATTATACACCTAATTAGTTTTGTAGGAGATAGGACACAGTACTAGAAAGGGCTTGCAGGCGTATATCCTTCTATTCTTATGTCAGATTGTAGAGTATTTAGAAATGACAGTTATAAATGCTGTGCAACTATGTGTCACTGTTTTCACACCACAAAAATACACACACCCTTCTAACAGGCTCGTGCACATACTCCTAACAAGAGCTACTTGATTTTTATGTGGCAATGTGTGTGCAGGTCAGGGTGTGGGCCTTTTTTTCTTCTCCCACCCAGAAGCCATGTCCCCACCTTACCAATCTTCATCTCCTCCCTGAAGCGTTTCCACCTCACTCCAAGCGCTTTTTAAACTGGTTCAGCAGGTTGAGAGAAAATGATGAAAAAAAAATAATAATACAGAGGATCCTCCCCCCACCGTTATTTCACAACTGGTTCTTCTACAGAAGACACTCACACTTCATCAATATATATTTCAGCTTTGGAAGAGCAATCATTCTGGAGACTTACATGAATTTTGGATGTTTACACCTTTACACTTCTGGAGTTAAAAAATAACAAGTCATTTTACGATTGGATTCCAAAGTTTTATCGCTTCATATTTAAAGAGTAAGATTGTTTCAACCTTGGTTATGATCTTGAGTTGGTTCTCCAAATCTGGACATAGACACAATCAATCAAGAAACATTATTATCATCCAAAGATCGTGGGACACCTAACAACAGAATACAGTGGACTTTTCATTTTCAGTAGGATTCTATCTTGAAAGAGGTGCCGTGACGACTATAATAGTATCATTGATGCTGTGTCCCATTTTTTATATATTTTTTTTAATGCTTTTTTATTACGCGCATTTTATTTTTCTATTGGAAAACATTCCATTTAATTATCAAAATTTTTATTACAAACAAAATGCAACTTCAAGAATGACGTGATCCACTATCTCTATACCCTTTGGAAATACAAAATAGACTGGCTTACATATTACTATGTAAAGAAAGTGCCAAATTTTTCTGACAATAATTAGTGATTCAGATTAATTTACCAAGAGCCTAATGGACTGTGCGGACATCAGCAAAGAGACACTTATCACAATAAATACTTATTTGATCTAACTGGTTGGTTGTGGAATTTCCAGCTTTGGTGGCCCCTACTGCTGAATATATCTGGGAGATTTCCAGGTAGTTCAAGATGCCCAGGGCATTTCTGGTAAGGAAGTCCAGTTTGGGAAGTTGGAAGAGAAAGTGGAGTGAAGTACCCGATGATGACAGAGGAGAGATGTACATTCCAGGTGAATAATCTATTATTGTCAAATATTTTAATATAATCTTTAGCCTCTGTTATTAAAAGACCCAAGACAGCTACAATGTAACATTTTCCTGATGGATCCCATTGACTTATAATGGTGTCCAACAGGTTGCCATCAAGTTTTCAGTCATTTTGACTGCAAGACAAATGCTGCAGAATGTACTAGTCTGGCTAATTGAAATGTGGAAAAGAACAAGAAAATGACAAGTTGATGTGAACAGAGCTTTGCCTACACAATTACAGAATGCAGATACATATTTGTGACATGGTTGACCATATATTTATAAGTAAATATATATATATATATATATATATATATATAATACTGTATAACATAATATCCACAAAGTTTTCTTTAATAACCCCCCCAACCCCCTTTCACTAGGTCTGCTCTGGGCATATAATGATCATCTGAGTCAACTGACAAATCGGGTAAAGCATGTGTAGTATCTTTATTCCCACAACTGCATATTCACTCAAGTAACATACACTTAATAGGAACATACCCTAAAGGAGCCTTTAATAAGGACACTTACAGTCAATCTAAACATTAGAGATTCTGTTAAGAGCCTCTAAAAACCTATCCCGTCAAAAATGGCAGAAAAAATATTTTAATTTTGCTTGGTAAAATGGCTGAAATTTTGACAGTTTAAAAAAATAAAAAAACTTTTTGTATTGTTTATAAAACCAATGACATGTATACATACACATTAGTCATTACATAAATGTAAATGTAATAATCAGTGTTTGCATGAAGAAAAATACATATGGCATTAATATCAGTTACATTTTCATGAAGTTCCCCATGGAAAAGAGTGGTGTTTTCTATATGACATTTGGGACATGTGGTCATTTTGTCTATTTGGTCTTTCCGGGTATAAAAAACGTATATTACCCTATGTATTATGCGGAAATGTGTTTCCCTCCACACCTCATTTACTGTTGCAGGGCATACCCTCTTCCATCCCTCTAAAACCTCTTGGAGTATTTAGTTCAGGTACCTCTTTTTACATTTATGAAAAACTGATGTGACTTGTTTCCTTGATATATTGCTTCTTATGTCTCTGTAGTGAGACGCAAAAGTGACGGTTGAGTCTGTCTGTCTAATCATTAGATCGAATTCGTTTTGGGAGAGTTCAGTAAAGCAATCCCGTAATTTAGCCTTGAGTAAACTAATGATGCTGTAGTAGGACAGGAAAGAGGAATCTTTCACTCCCATTTTCAAGCTAAATTCCTGGAAGGTGTGATATCTTCCTTGTTACGGGTTCCAAAAAAAAGATAGGGTTTGAGTACCCTGCCAGCTCAGTGTTTTTCCTGCTACTGGTATGCCTAGATGTTAGATGTCAATGCGTTTGGAGCATTGAAAAGATAGACCAGAGAGTTTTCTGACTGTCCTCCACGTCGCATATGTGTCTTTAAATAACAAACTACGCCTAGCTTTAGGGGGGATATCTGTGAATTTGGTATGTAATAAGGTATTTAGGTTCCACGGACTGAGGAGGTCTGTTTCTAGTAAATAGTTCGAGTATCTGTCTCTCTTTTTTATTCAATCTATGCAATATCTCATTAAGGCTTGCCAGATTGTGCGAATATCAGGGTAGTTGATGCCACCATGTGCTTTAGGGCTCATGCACACAACCATATGCCCTCCGAGGAGACATATGGTCCGTGAGCGGGCCATATGACCCGAAGCGGCATATATCGTGCGCATCAGGCCGCCCGCGGGACTATTGTACCGCACTTATATGATATTATGAGTGCGGGACAATAGCCCTATGTGCATGAGCCCTTAGTCAGTTGTAGGGTTTTTAGAGATATTCTTGGCCTTTTTGTAGCCCATATGAAGGATCTAAATGATGTTTCCAGTGTTAGAACATCTTGGTGTTTAATGAGTAGGAGGATCGTTTGCATGAAATCCAGTAACTTGGGTGTACTCATTATTTTTAGAAGGTGGCATCTCCCTAAGATGGATATTGGGACACGCCTCCATCTGTCTACATCTTCCATTATTTTTTCAATTGGGGGGGATAGTTTAGAGTGTGTATATATATATATATATATATATATATATATATATATATAGATATAGAGTTTTGGGTTTTACCTATGTATGTGCAATAGCTACTGGGCTTATTACTTGTTTACGGTACATAGGGGAAGATGGCGGAGTCAGGTTTAGTAATTCGCATTTATGTTGATTGACCTAGAACCCTGAAATAGTATCAAAGTGTTCCAGTAGGGTTAGTATAACCGTTATATCTTTACCCGAGAAAAACAAAATGTCATACGCAAATAGAGCATGCCGTATTTCCGATTTCCCTATCTGAATACCTTTGATGTTAGTTGCTAGCAGTATCGCCTTAGAAAGGGGCTCCAGTGCCAGATTAAATAGCAAAGGCGTTACGGACATCCTTGTCTCGTTCCTTTTTGTAGTGTGAAAGTGGAAGACAGAAAACCTGGCGTGTATATTCTGGCTTGTGGTGTATCAAATAAGTTATTCAGATATGTTCTATAAGGTCCCCTGAGACCCACACAATTGAGTACCTCTTTTTCCGTGTCAATGCTAAATATGCCTGGTTATATGTACTTATTCGGATCGATTTGGATAGCATCTAGGACAGTGAGTACCTTGTGTATATTGGATACCGCAGCTCTTCCTTTACCAAAACCTGCCTGATGGGGTGAGATGAGTCGTGGCAGTACATTAGCCAGCCTGTCCACTAGTACTTTAGAAACTATTATGAGGTCCACATTTATCAGTGAGATAGGTCTAAAAGAGGATTGTAATGTGTTGTCTTTTCCTGATTTCGGGATGATCTTGATATTATATTGGATGTCATGGGAATCGTCTTCTCTGACTTATAGCCATTATATACATTTGTTAATAATGGGGTCAGATCAGTGTTTAGTATTTTGTCAAATTCTCTTGTGTACCCATCTGGTCCCGGGGCCTTTCCCATATGCAGCATCAGTCACTTCAGTCAGTCAGTCACTTCTTGCGTTGTAATAGGTGCATTAAGTGAGTTGAATTCTTACTCTGTCATACTAGGCATAAGTAATGAGTCCAGCCACTGTCTGGCCAATGGGTTTGGTTGTGTGGTATCAGAATATAGATGTTTGTAACATTGCATCAGGATGTTGTTTATCGTTTTGGGGTTATGTGAGAGTACACCTAGAGAGTCTTTTAATGACATTATGGGAGAAGATATTAATTTACCTTTAGCTAAGCATGCAAGTAGTTTCCCTGTTGTGTTCTCATGGTGATACATCTGAACTTCTAGTTGTGTGCGATATATATCCTCACGCTTATTCCTGCTTTTGCCTTGTCCATGACTGTTTAGTTTCTTGACCACTTCCCATCAGGGCCATTTGCTCCCTTCCTGACCAGGCCTAATTTGGCAAAACTGACATATCTCACTTCATGTGGTAATAACTTTGGAACGCCTTTATTTATCCAAGTCATTCAGAGACTGTTTTCTCGTGACACATTGTACTTCATGATCGTCATAAATTTGAGTCAAAATATTTCACCTTTATTTATGAAAACATCCCAAATTTACCCAAAAATGTGAAAAATTCGCAATTTTCTAAATTTCAATTTCTCTGCTTTTAAAACAGAAAGTGATACCTCATAAAATATTTATTATTTAACATTATTATTTAACATTCCCCATATGTCTACTTTTATTTTGGCATCATTTTGGAAATGTCATTTTATTTTTTTAGGACGTTAGAAGGCTTAGAAGTTGCCAAAACCCACCTTATAAGGACCAGTTCAGGTCTGAAGTCACTTTGTGGGGCCTACATAGTGGATACCCCCATAAATGACCCCATTGTAGAAACTACACCCCTCAAGTTACTCAAAACTGATTTTACAAACTTTGTTAACCCTTTATGCGTTCCACAAGAATTAAAGGAAAATGGAGATCAAATTTTTAAATTTCACTTTTTGGGCAGATTTTCCATTTTAATCCAATTTTTTCTTTAACACATCGATGGTTAACAGCCAAACAAAACTCAATATTTATTACCCAGATTCTGCGGCTTACAGAAACACCCCACATGTGGTCGTAAACTGCTGTATGGGCACACGGCAGGGCGCAGAAGAAAAGGAACTCCACATGGTTTTTAGATGCCATGTCCCATTTGAAGCCCCCTGATGCACCCTTACAGTAGAAACTCCCAAGAAGTGACCCCATTTTGGAAATTAGGGGATAAGGTGCCAGTTTTATTAGTACTATTTTTGGGTACATATGATTTTTTGATCATTCATTATAACACTTTATGGGGCAAGGTGACCAAAAAATTGGTTGTTTTAGCACAGTTTCTATTTATTTATTTTTACAGCGTTCACCTGAGGGGTTCAGTCAAGTGACATTTTTATAGAGCAGATTGTTACGGACGTGGCGATACCTAATATGTATACTTTTTCTCATTTATTAAAGTTTTACACAATAATAGCATTTTTGAAACAAAAAAATTATGTTTTAATGTGTCCATGTTCTGATAGCTATATTTTTTTTATTTTTTGAGAGATTTTCTTATGTAGGGGCTCATTTTTTGCGGGATGAGGTGACAGTTTTATTGGTACCATTTTGTGGGACATACGCGTTTTTGATCACTTGGCGTTGCACCTTTTGTGATGCAAGGTGACAAAAATTGCTTGTTTTATCACCGTTTTTTTTTTTTTTTTACGGTGTTCATCTGAGGGGTTAACTCATGTGATATTTTTATAGAGCTGGTTTTTACGGACGCGGCAATACCTAATATGTATACTTTTTTTTATTTGTTTCACTTTAACACAATAATAGCATTTTTGAAACCAAAAAATGATGTTTTAGTGTCTCCATGTTCTAAGAGCTATAGTTTTTTTATTTTTTGAGAGATTTTCTTATGTAGGGGCTCATTTTTTGCAGGATGAGGTGACGGTTTTATTGGTACCATTTTGTGGGACATTCGCATTTTTGATCACTTGGTGTTGCACCTTTTGTGATGCAAGGTGACAAATTGCTTGTTTTGACACAGTTTTTTTGGGTTTTTTTTTACGGTGTTCATCCGAAGGGTTAGTTCATGTGATATTTTTATAGAGCTGGTTTTTACGGACGTGGCAATACCAAATATGTCTATTTTATTTTATTTTTTCAATTTTTAATTTTTTTTTTTATTCCTTACTTGGGGACCTTTTTTTTTTACATGTGAAACTTTTTTTTATTTTATTTTTTTCAACCCTTTATTTATTTATTTTTTACACTTTTCGTCCCCCATAAGGTCATACAAGACCTCTGGGGGACATTTGCTTCACTTTTTCTTTTTTTTTTCACTGTTGATTTCTCCTGTAACTGGGGCTGACATAGTAGCCCCAGTTACAGTGGAAATGCACCCCCCAGAGAGGCTGTACAGCGCAATACAGCGCTGTACAGCCTCAGTGCAGGGCTGATCGAGGTCTCTGTAAGACCTCACACAGCTCCTGCAGCTCCGGTCCCGGCGGTCACATGACCGCCGGGCCGGAACAGGAAGCGCACAGCGCTTCCTGCTCTGCATACACAGCGCTCGGTGAGCGCTGTGTCTGCAGCGATCTAGAAGGCAGGGACACCTGGGCACTGTCCCTGCCTTCTCTCTGGGTTGCCCTGCTGTCACTGACAGCGGGCAACCCGATCAGCAGCTGCACGATTAGCGTGCAGCTGCTATTTCTGAAAGGACGTTTTAAAACGTGCTTTCAGAAATAGAGGTCCACCCATAGGACGTTTATATCCTATGGGCGGACTTAAAGCGGTTAAGTTGGGGTTGTGCAGAATATCGTATACACCCTCTCAAGATCTAAACTGTATTTCTGAAATTGGGAGGAGATCAATTTTTTACGGTGTGTCATGTGGGCTATTATGTGTCCTCTCATTATTTTGACAGTTTTGACAGATACTTGGAAGACAAGTTAGACACCATCGTTGGCTATCATATCACTGTTTCGGCACTACCATCATTTTCGTTGTTTTGTTCCTATAGTGCAGCAGAGGAACGGAAATGAGAAACGGTGATGTAAATGTAACTTTACCAGAACAGCAGGGCTGTAAGTATCACATAGTTCACTTTTGCATATATCCACTTCATCAGTATGATAACATGATCAAATACAAACATACTCCCGGATGCTCACTCTCCCCATCACAAGATACCGAAAATAAACTAAACAGCAACATCTTTATGCACGTCTACATATATCAGTACAATATAACAGGAAAAATACACATTCATAGTTTACTGGAGAAATTAGGGTGCACTTACAAGTGCTATTTTTATGCATTTTTTAAGCACTTTTGAAGCCTAGACTAGGAGTAGATTAAAGTGATTGTGAATTTTTTCAGACCCCCCAGCATGACTGGATCTGCAGTGATGAGCATACTTATCTGATCCCAACTGCTGGGTTCCAGCTCCATTACAATTGTGCCGCTGGTCCCGGCTGTACAAGTGGCCACTGCAGCCAATGACTAGTCATGGTGGTGACACATCACTGATGTGTTAAATCACTGAGGTGAGGATGCTGAAATGGTCTGAGTTTTACTGTAAAGTGAAAGAAGATGATCATGAGAAAATATACTGACCTTTCAGATCTAACAATATTGGATGGTGATCCAGAATGATTCTTACCATCTTTCTACCATCCATTACTCCTCCTATCCCATGGAAAATTGCCAAACCCAGGAAGACAGCTAAAGCCTTGAAATGCTGCAGCAAGATCATCCCAAATCAAATCACCATGTAACCTGACTAAACCAACCTCATAGGTTACATGAGAACTGTCTAACTGAATTTACGCAATGATTTCCTTGTTTGCTATCTGCCTTGAACAAAGTTGAACATTTCACTAAATTTAGATCTCTCACTGTGACCGAGGTTTTCTCAATGTTTTCACCTTTTGTGCATTGCCTGCTCAATCTGCCACTGGCTTAGCAGGGGTCTCTTTGAACATGCACAGGTTGACATTATGGTATTGGCAACCACTGGAGCAGACACCCTATTAGGTTACATAGTTACTGAAAAATAAAACATTTTATAAGAATTTACCACCTATGCATTTTTTAATGCTGACATACTATCTGCCATTACTAGCTCTTGCGGTAGGTCATTCCATAGTTTGATTTCTGTAACTATAAAAAATTCCTGTATTGATGTCTAAATCACCTTATCTCAATAAGTAAAGATGTCACATGGACATGATCCATTATAAAGTCCTTGAAAATAAATCACTTGCCAGTTATTTGTATTTTCCACACATATTTTACAGGTGAATGAGAACACCTCTAAGGCTAGTTCATTTCAATGATTTGGTCAGTGATTTTCATCAGTGATTGTGAGCCAAAACCAGGTGCTGGTCAAAAATACTGAAGATGTGCATATCTTTCCATTTTAACATATACTGTAGGCTCCACTTCTAGTTTTGGCTCAATGATCAAACAGGGAGGCCATTTTCACACAATCAGTTTTTGATCAATTACTTCCATAGTGATTGTATGCCAGAACCATGAGTGGAGGCTACACAGAGACAAGGAAATGAATAGATTTGCACCTGTTCTGTGTTGTTGACCCACACCTGATTTTAGCTCACAATCACTGATGGAAATTACTGACCAAATCTCTGAAGTGTGAACTTGGCCTAGGGAGTCTTTTTTTCCAAGCTGAGCAAGCTCAATTTTTTAAGCCTCTCATAAGAGACACCTTCCATTCCATTAAATAATCTGGTTGCCCACCTTCGAACCATTTCTAGCTCTCCTATTTCCTTTATAGTATGTGGAGCCATTAACTGAATGCCATATTCAAGAAGTAGCCTTATCAGGGATTTATAAAGGGGTAATATTACATTGGGATCATGGGTTTTTGTCTCTCGTTTTATACACCCTAAAATCAGATTTGCTTTTGCAGCTGCTACCTGACATTGAGTACTGCTGCTTAGCTTAAACAAAACAGCTGCACCAGGATGATCTCCTTAATGCTATTTGTTGTATTACTGTTATGCCAAAATTTCAGTAGTTACATCTGTACTTGTACCCAAAATGCTCAAGCCCTTTTCTTATTTGTTGTCCAGAGTTTTTTTTCAATTTAATGTGTATGCAGCCATATGATTACTGTGGCCTAGGTGCATTATTTTACATCTATCAACATTAAAATTCATTTGTGCCCATGCTGAAAATCTATCTACGTCTTTCTTTAACGGCTCATGCACACAAACGTATCTTTGAACCGCATCCGATCCGCATTTTTTTTTGCGGGTCAGATGCGGACCCTTTTACTTCAATTGGGCCACAAATGATGCAGGTGTGCTGTCCGGTTCTGTATGTCCATTCCCTGCCCAAAAAAAAGCATTGACTGTTTTATAGACAAGGATAGGACAGTTCTATAGAGGGCAGGAAGTTCCATTCCACAAAATGCAGAACACATGCGGCCAGTTTCCTTACTTTGTGGATCTGCAATTTGTGGACTGCAAAAACGACAACAGCTGTGTGCATGAGCACTAATATTTGATAGAACACATTGGGCTAAGTATTCTTTTGTAGTAGATTGGTTAGCTTAGCTGAAGAGATCTACATCAAGCTGCCAGACATATCTTATGGCGCAAAACACGACAATATCCGAGGTAGGTGTCATTTGTTTATTAGTGCAAGACTCCCTCCGTACAGTATTAGAATGTATTGGCTTTGTGTAATAACTTCATAAATTAATTTGTACAAAAAAAAAATAAAAAATCGGGTTCGGTTCCAAGGTACCTTTTGTGCTTAAATAAGTAGCCTATATATTAACCCCTTCAAGACCAAGCTAGATTTTACCTTCAGGACCAGGTCATTTTTAGCAAATCTGACATGTGTCACTTTTTGTGGTAATAACTTTAAAACGCTTTTACTTATCCAGGCCATTCTGAGATTGTTTTCTCGTCACATATTGTACTTCATGACCAATACCAAATTTACAAAAAATAAATGAAAAAAATAGCAAGTTTCCAGATTTCAATTTCTCTACTTTTATAATAGACAGTAATACCTCAAAAAATATTATCACTTTACATTCCCCATATGTCTACTTCATGTTTGGATCATTTTGAGAATGCCATTTTATTTTTGGGGACGTGAGAAGTAGAGTTGAGCGGACACCTGGATGTTCGGGTTCGAAGGGTTCGGCCGAACTTTGAAAAAAAGTTTGAGTTCGGGACCCGAACTTGACCTGAACTTGACCCCGAACCTCATTGAAGTCAATGGGGACCCAAACTTTTGAGCACTAAAATGGCTGTAAAAATGTCATGGAAAGGGCTAGAGGGCTGCAAATGGCATGAAAATGTGGTTAAGAGCATGGCATATGTGGATAGGGAAATGACTTTAAATAACATAAAATGCGTACAAATAAAAAATAATAGTCTTGATCTAGGAGGACCAGGTCCATATGGAGTAGGAGGTTGAGGAGGCGGTGGAAGCGGCGGTGGAGGAGGAGGTATCCTACACTGTTTTTTGGTTTTAAATTTTATTTTTTAAATTAGGGTACACCCCAAAAAAAAAACTGTTTAGTGGGGTGACAGAAGCCCTTTAAAATTATAGAGTTGAATTATGGGAGAAATTATTAAAGCTTAAAAGTGTGACAACTTTTTAAAGCATTGAATGAAAGGATGTGGCGTGCATTAATTACTGAAGAATTTATTAAATTTTATTCCCTGTCACCTGTGCAGAGCAGGGGTTTATTCACGTCTAAAATTGTATAATGTCAACCCAAGAATGTAGCAGAAAAATTTGTGAAATTTATTAACCTGTCTACTTGGTAGAGCAGGGGTCTATGACAGAAAAAAATTGTTTATTGTCACCCGAAAATGTTAAAGAAAAATTATTGAAATTTATTAAGCTGTCAACTAGGTAGAGGAGGGGTATATTACCCCCAAAAATTGGTGAATTTCACCCAAAAATGTGACAATTTTTTTTTTTACCTGTCTAATTGGTATAGCAGTGGTACATCACACCCAAAAATTGGTGAATTTCACCAGAAAACGTAACTGACTATTTATTTTTTTAACCTGTCTACTAGGTATAGCAGTGGTACATCACGCCTAAAAAATTTTGAATTTCACCCAAAAATGTAAATGACAAAGTAGTGAAATGACATAAAATACGTACAAATAAATAAAATAATTTGATTTATGAGGTGGAGTTCCATATGGAGTAGGAGTTTGAGGAGGCGGTGAACGTAGCGGTGTAGGTGGAAGTAGCGGTGGAGGAGGACGAGGTAGCCAACACAGGTTTTTGGTTTTAATTTTATTTTTTAAAATTAGGGTACACTCTAAAAGAGTGTGAAATATCCAAAATACAAGAATGAGCAATTGCGCTTGTGTCGGTATACATGTCTATTCTGCACAAGGTACGGACAAGTCCTGTGGGATCCATGCCTGGTTCATTTTAATGAACGTGAGCTTGTCCACATTGGCTGTGGACAGGCGGCTGCGCTTGTCTGTGATGACGCCCCCTGCCGTGCTAAACACACGTTCAGATAATACACTGGCTGCAAGGCAGGCCAGTACCTCCAAGGCGTAAAGGGCAAGCTCAGGCCATGTGCCCAATTTAGAGACCCAGAAGTTGAAGGGGGCAGACCCGTCATTCAGTACGTGTAGGCGTGTGCACACATACTGCTCCACCATGTTGGTGAAATGCTGCCTCCTGCTTAGACATTCCATATCAGCTGGCAGTGCTGGTTGTTGTGGCGTGCTGACAAAGCTTTTCCACATTTCAATGTAGAATAGAATGACAGTATGTACAGGGTGTATCTCACATGCCCTGAACCAGACTAGACCTCAATTAAATTTGTTTGCCCAAAATGGCTGTATTTCAAATACCTGAATCAAACCCCTGTATTTAAAGGGTGTATCTCACACAGCCTGAACCAGACTAGGCCTCAATTAAAGATTTGTGCACTAAATGTCGGTATTTAATATTTCTGAATATAACCCAAATATATAAAGGGTGTATCTCACAATGACATATGCAGCAAAGGCTTCCTAAATAAACTTTTTTTGCCCAAACGGGTGTTTGTTTAATAGCTGAATATGGCAGCAGTATATAACCCTGGAATTTCAAACATCAAGATGCTGCAAGGCCTGAAATATTGTGTATTTTGCCCTAAAAAGGGTGTTTTATTAATAGAAGAATATAAGCCCTGTATATACAGGGTGTATCTTACACGGCCTGACCCACACTAGGCCTCAATTAAAGATTTGTGCACCAAATGGCGGTATTTCAAATATCTGAATAGAACCACACAATGTAAAGGCTGTATCTCACAATGACATATGCAGCAAAGACTGCAAATTTTTATTTTTTTGTCCAAACGAGTGTAAGGCCTCTTTCACACTTGCGTTGTCCGGATCCGGCGTGTACTCCACTTGCCGGAATTACACGCCGGATCCGGAAAAACGCAAGTGTACTGAAAGCATTTGAAGACGGATCCGTCTTCAAAATGCTTTCAGTGTTACTATGGCACCCAGGACGCTATTAAAGTCCTGGTTGCCATAGTAGTAGTGGGGAGCTGGGGAGCAGCATACTTACAGTCCGTGCGGCTCCCGGGGCGCTCCAGAATGACGTCAGAGCGCCCCATGCGCATGGATGACGTGTCCATGCGATCACGTGATCCATGCGCTTGGGGCGCCCTGACGTCACTCTGGAGCGCCCCGGGAGCCGCACGGATGGTAAGTATGCTGCTCCCCGCTCCCCACTGCACTTTACCATGGCTGCCAGGACTTTAGCGTCCCGGCAGCCATGGTAACCATTGAGAAAAAGCTAAACGTCGCATCCGGCAATGCGCCGAAACGACGTTTAGCTTAAGGCCGGATCCGGATCAATGCCTTTCAATGGGCATTCATTCCGGATCCGGCCTTGCGGCAAGTGTTCAGGATTTTTGGCCGGAGCAAAAAGCGCAGCATGCTGCGCTATTTGCTGCGGCCAAAAAACGTTCCGTTCCGGAACGGAAGACATCCTGATGCATCCTGAAGGACGGATTGTCCATTCAGAATGCATTAGGAAAATCCTGATCAGTATTCTTCCGGCATAGAGCCCCGACGACGGAACTCTATGCCGGAAGACTATAACGCAAGTGTGAAAGAGCCCTTAGTCTAATAACTGAATATGATAGCAGTATATAACCCTGTAATTTCAAACGTGCTGATGCTGTAAGGCCTGAAAAATTGAGTATTTTGCCCCAAAAAGGGTGTTTTATTAATAGAATATAAGCCCCGTATATACGGTGTATCTCACACAGCCTGACCCACACTAGGCCTCAATTAGATTTGTTTGCCCAAAATGGCTGTATTTCAAATACCTAAATAGAAGCCCTGCATTTAAAGGGTGTATCTCACACGGCCTGAACCAGACTAGGCCTCAATTAAAGATTTGTGCACCAAATGGCGGTATTTCAAATATCTGAATATAACCCAAATATATAAAGGGTGTATCTCACAATGACATATGCAGCAAAGGCTGCCAAATAAACTTTTTTTGACCAAAAGGGTGTTTGTTTAATAACTGAATATGGCAACAGTATATAACCCTGGAATTTCAAACGTCAAGATGCTGCAAGGCCTGAAAAATTGTGTATTTTGTACAAAATAAGGTGTTTTATTAATAAAAGAATCAAACCCCTGTATTTAAAGGGTGTATATCACATGCCCTGATCTACACTAGGCCTCAATTAAATTTGTTTGCC
The DNA here is from genome assembly GCF_014858855.1 of Bufo gargarizans. Taxonomy (NCBI): domain Eukaryota; kingdom Metazoa; phylum Chordata; class Amphibia; order Anura; family Bufonidae; genus Bufo; species Bufo gargarizans. The sequence continues at coordinate 65,119,274 of NC_058089.1, forward strand.
CAAAATGGCTGTATTTCAAATACCTGAATAGAAGCCCTGTATTTAAAGGGTGTATTTCACACACCCTGATCCACACTAGGATGCTATGAAAGAATTGTGCCCAAAATGGTTTATTTCAAATAACTGAATAGAAAGACAGTATGTAAAGGCGGTATCTCACAATGACATCTGCAGCAAAGGCTGCCAACTATTTTTTTTTTGCCCAAACGGGTGTTTGTTTAATAACTGAATTTGACAGCAGTATATAACCCTGGAATTTCACACATTCTGATGCTGCAAGGCCAGAAAAATAGTGGAAACTGGCTAAAAAGTCTGTTTTTAAAAATGATTGCTGTATTTCTAGCTTAAATTGCATACTGACTAATCCAGATGTTGTATATTGCCAAAAAAGTGTTCTTTTGGTAACAGAATTTAAAGGCTGTATATATTAAACTTGAATTTAACACTTGCAGATGGGGATGGAAAGAGGAGTGTAATTACTTAGAGGTGTTGGAGTCAGGTTTTTTGGGGAAAGAAATACTGGTAACAGGACACTAAACCTAGTAGAATACGTATGGGGGGAAATTAAGAAGATATTGGAAACTAAAGGGTTTTTGCACTATACACCGATTTGGAAAAATCTTAATTTAAAGGAATTGGAAATGATTAGGGACTATATAGACTGGGGAAAAAAAGGAATGAAATACTTAGATCAGATTTTTGAGGAAGATAAGCTGAAGGACTTTACTACAATGGTAGTGGAATTTGGGATCCCCCATAGAGACATGTATAAATACTTTCAGCTTAGGAATGCGCTGCGGACAGTGGAGCAGGACGATAGGTATAGAAGGCAAAAATCTGACATGCTGGACAAGTTTACCAGAGGAGGGGAAGGAGGAAGAACAACCGCAAGGAGATACGGGATTTTGATGGAGGGAAAGAGAAAAAGGATTACAATGCTTGCTGTGAAAAAATGGGAGAAAGATCTAGAATCTTTTACGGAAGAGAAATGGAGAGATGCCCTTAAAAACTATGTGACGATTTCGGACAGGGGTTCACACAAGATCTCACAATTTTTCATAGTGCATAGACTACACCGATCTCCATGGATGTTGAAAAGAATGGGTGTGAGAGCTACAGATAAGTGTCCAAAATGTTGGGAGGAGAAAGCTGATTTGATACATTGTTTTTGGAGATGTCCCAAACTCCTTAGATATTGGACAGAAATAGTAGAAACCGTGTTTTTGCTTTTGAATGTTCAGTTGCCCAATGATCCAGTAATTTGTATTCTAGGGGCAACTGGACATTTGAAGTTAAATTAAAAAAATACGACTGGTTTTGAATAAAGTACTATTCCAGGCCAGACTTCTTATACTTAGGAAATGAATAAAGGCAGATTCACCGACAGTGGGACAGGGGAGAAAAGCAATAGATAATTTAATCAAAGAAGAACGTGTGATGGAGAGTCATACTAAAAGATCACAAAATCTTGACCAAGTATGGAAAAACTGGTTACTCTAGGGGCTAAATCGTGTGATATTTTTATGGAGCAGGTTATTATGGATGCGGCGATAACTAATATGTATACATTGTTTTATTATTAAAGTTTTACACAACAACAGCATTTTTTTAATTAAAAAAAAACATGTTTTAGTGTCTACATATTCTGAGAGCCATATTTTTTTGGGGGGGGGTGATTGTCTTAGGTACAGTCTCATATTTTGCGGGATGAGATGACGGTTTGATTGGTATGATTTTGGGGTGCGTATGACTTTTTGATCGCTTGGTATTACACTGTTTGTGATGTAAGGTGACCAAAAAAATTTACACAGTTTTTCTTTAATTTTTTTACGGTGTTCACCTGAGGGGTTAACTCATTACAGACCTGGCAATACCTAATATGTCTACTTTTTCTATTTATTAAAGTTTTATACACTAATATATTTGAAACAAAAAAAATCATGTTTTAATGTCTTCATAGTCTGAGAGCCATAGTTTTTTTTTTTTTTTGGGCGATTGTTTTAGGTAAGGGCTCATTTTTTTGCTGGATGAGGTGATGGTTAGATTGATACTATTTTGGTGGGGAAACGCCTTTTTGATCGCTTGGTGTTACACTTTTAGTGATGTAAGGTGACCCCAAAAATGTTTTTTTTTTTAGCACAGTTTCTATTTTACTTTTTTGACAGTGTTCACCTGAGGGGTTATATCATGTGATATTTTAATAAAGCCGGTCTATACGAACGCGGCGATATGTTGTATGTCTACTATTCCTATTTTCCCCCAAAAAAATTTACTTTATTTTGGAAAAAGCATGCTTTTTCACTTGTAACACTAATAAAATGTTATTTACATGGGACAGAATATTAACCCGTTAAGGCCCTATTTCACCTTAAGGCCCAGGACATATTTTGCAAATCTGACCAGTGTCACTTTAAGTGCTGGTAACTTTAAAACGCTTTGAATTATCCAGGTCATTCTGAGAATATTTTTTTCGTCACATATTGTACTTCATGACACTGGTAAAATGAAGTTAAAAAAAATCTTTTTTATTTATAAAAAAATACCAAATTTACCAAAAATTTTGAAAAAATTGCAAATTTCTAAGTTTCAATTTCTCTACTTCTATAATACATAGTAATACCTCAAAAAATAGTTATTACTTTACATTCCCCATATGTCTACTTCATATTTGGATCATTTTGGGAATTATATTTTATTTTTTGGGGATGTTACAAGGCTTAGAAGTTTAGAAGGAAATCTTGAAATTTTTCAGAAATTTTAAAAAAAAAATTTTTTAGGGATCAGTTCAAGTCTAAAGTCACTTTCTGAGGCTTACATAATAGAAACCACCCAAAAATGAACCCATTCTATAAACTACACCCCTCAAGGTATTCAAAACTGATTTTACAAACTTTGTTAACCCTTTAGGTGTTCCATAAGAATTAATGGAAAATAGAGATACAATTTCAAAAATTCACTTTTTGGGCAGATTTTCCATTTTAATAATTTTTTTCCAGTTACAAAGCAAGGGTTAACAGCCAGACCAAACTCAATATTTATGGCCCTGATTCTGTAGTTTACAGAAACACCCCATATGTGGTTGTAAACTGCTCCTACGGGCACACTGCAGGGCGCAGAAGGAAAGTAATGCCTTATGGTTTTTGGAAGGCAGATTTTGCTGGACTGTTTTTTTTTGACACCATGTCCCATTTGAAGCCCCCCTGATGCACCCCTAGAGTAAAAACTCCAAAAAAGTGGCCCCATTTTAAAAACTACGGGATAGGGTGGCAGTAATGTTGGTACTAGTTTAGGGTACATATGATTTTTGGTTGCTCTTTATTACATTTTTTGTGAGGCAAGATAACAAGAAATAGCTGTTTTGGCACTGTTTTTATTTTTTTATTTACAACATTCATCTGACAGGTTAGATCATGTGATATTTTTATAGACCAGGTTGTTACGGATGCGGCGTTACCTAATACGTATACTTTTTTTTTTTATTTATGTAAGTTTTACACAATGATTTCATTTTTGAAGCAAAAAAAATCATGTTTTAGTGTTTCCATAGTCTGAGAGCCATAATTTTTTCAGTTTTTGGGCGATTACCTTGGGTAGGGTATGATTTCTGCGGGATGAGATGATGGTTTTATTGGCACTATTTTGGGGTGCGTGTGACTTTTTGATCACTTGCTATTACACTTTTTGTGATGTAAGGTGACAGAAAATTGTTTTAGCACAGTTTTTATTTTAAATTTTTTACGGTGTTCATCTGAGGGGTTAGGTCATGTGTTTTTTTTATAAAGCAGGTCGATACGGACGCGGCGATACCTAATATGTATACTTTTTTTATTTATGTAAGTTTTACACAATAATATCATTTTTGAAACAAAACAAATGATGTTTTAGTGTCTCCATATTCTGAGCCATAGTTTTTTTTATTTTTTGGGCGATTGTCTCAGGTAGGGGATAATGTTTTTATTTTTTTACGGTGTTCATCTGAGGGGTTAGTTAATGTGATATTTTTTTTGAGCCGGTCGATGCGGACACAGCGATACCTAATATGTATACTTTTTTCCCCCCTACTTTTAACTTTTTTTTTTTTACTTTATTTGAGGAAAATGACGTTTTTGTTTATTTTTACTTTAAACTTTTAATTTTGGGGGGGAAAACTCTATTTTTTGCAACTTTTTTTCACTTTATTTTTTGTCCCACTTTGGGACTTGAACTATTGGGGATATATTCCTTTACAATGCATTCCAATACTTCTGTATTGGAATGCATTGGCTGTATGAGTAATACTGTGTATTACTCATACAGCTTCCGGCGCTGGCTTCCATGCCATCGGGTCCCCTCCACAGCACCATGGGGACCCGATGGCACTGCTGCCGCCGCCGCCCGCGCCGTATAAAGTCGCAAACTACAGGTCTGGGACCCCCCCACGCATTTAGCCGAGGTGCACCTTGTTCCGATCACCGCCTGCAGCGCATATACAGCGCACATACCTCTTACATCCAGTGATGTCTCTTTGACGTAGATGTTCTCTTTCCTCATCTTCTCCTTTCAGACCTTCAGACCAGACCACCAGTTTTCAGCCATTTTTCATCTCTGCAGTTTGACAAAAAAAAAATATTAGTTTACTACTTTTCCATCATTCTCGCATCTTTTGGACAAATCATCCTACCACCATACTGTGCCGCTATGCTCCCCAATACAATACTGCAGAAAATGATAAACCCCCTGATATTACTAGTACCACACAGAGCCCCCCATATAAAATACCCCTTCTTTGTGGCCTCAGTAGATGCCCCCATAATGTCCCCAATAATGTGCCAGTAAATGTCCCCATAGATGCCCCCCATGTGCCAGTATCAACTGCCTCTCTCCTTCCCCCCTATGTCCCAGTATCATAGTGCCATCTCCCCCCACAATGTGCAGTATTAGGTGCCTCTCTCCTTCCCCCCCACCTATGTGCCAGTATCATAGTGCCATCTCCCCCCCCAATGTGCCAGTATCAAGTGCCTCTCTCTTTCCCACCCACCTCCCCATGTGCCAGTATCACAATGCCATCTCCCCCCAAATGTGCCAGTATTAAGTGTCTCTCTCCTTCCCCCCTATGTGCCAGTATCAAGTGCCTCTCTCCTTCCCACCTACCTCCCCATGTGCCAGTATCATAATGCCATCTCCCCCCCAATGTGCCAGTATTAAGGGCCTCTCTCCTCCCCCCATGTGCCAGTATCATAGTGCCAACCCCCCATGTGCCAGTATCATAGTGCCATCTTCCCTCCAATGTGCCAGTATCATAGTGCCCACCCCCTCAATGTGCCAGTATCATAGTGCCATAGTGCCTTTCACCTCCCCCCCATGTGCCAGTATCAAGTGACAACCCCCCCATGTGCCAGTATCAGGTGCCAACCCCCATCCCCCATGTGCCAGTATCAAGTGCCTCCCGCTCCCCCCATGTGGCAGTAACAGTCCGGTATTTAAAAAAAAACCACATATACTTACCTACCTCCACGTCAGCTATGCGATGCAGCATCTTCCTGTCTGTGTCCCGCGCTGTATGTCCATATATGAGGTCAGTGCTTGTGTATTTCAGAAACGTTTCTGCTGGGACTCGTACCCACGACCTTCTGCATTAGAGGCAAGGCACCTAACCACACAGCTCTAAGAGCTGCATAGCCGCTGCCTGAAAAAATATTGGACTTCTACTGTAGACTCTAATAGCTTTGATAGCCAGTGTACAGCCATACACATGACAGCTGTCCCAGCACACTCAGCACTGCTACATCTATACACATAACAGCTGACCCAGCACACCCAGCCTGCTACATCTATACACATGACAGCTTCTCCAACACACTCAGCTCTGCTATATCTCTATATGACAGCTGCCCCAGCACACTCAGCTCTGCTACATCTATACACATAACAGCTGCCCCAGCACACCCAGCTCTGCTACATCTATACACATGACAGCTGCCCCTGCACACCCAGCTCTGCTATATCTCTATATATGATAGCTGCCCCAGCTCTGCTACATCTATACACATAACAGCTGCCCCAGCAAACCCAGCTCTGCTACATCTATACGCATGACAGCTGCCCCAGCACACTCAGCTCTGCTATATCAGATAGCTGCCACAGCACACCCAGCCCTGCTACATCTATACACATAACAGCTGCCCCAGCACACCAAGCTCTGCTATATATCTATCTACTGTATAGTAATACTTACAGATATATAGATATAGCAGAGCTGAGTGTGCAGGGACAGCTGTCATGTGTATAGATGTAGCAGAGCTGAGTGTGCTGGGGCAGCCTTCATATATATATAGAGAGAGATATAGCAGAGCTGAGTGTGCTGGGACAGCTGTCATATATAGAGATATAGTAGAGCTGAGTGTGCTGGAGAAGCTTTCATGTGTATAGATGTAGCAGAGCTGGGTGTGCTGGGGCAGCTATCATATATAGAGATATAGCAGGGATGAGTGTGCTGGGGCAGCTGTCATATAGAGATATAGCAGAGCTGAGTGTGCTGGGGCAGCTGTCATATAGAGAGATAGCAGTGCTGGGTGTGTTGGGGCACTGTCATGTGTGCAGATGTACACTGGCTAGAACAGCTAACTGAGTCTACAGTAGAAGTCTCATATTTTTTCAGTCGGTGGCTATACAGCTCTAATAGCTGTGTGGGTAAGTGCCTTGCCTCTGATACAGAAGGTCGTGGGTTTCAGTCCCAGCAGACACTCATCTCCCTCTCCTGCTGAGGACAGTGATAGAGGTGACTATGCCTGGGATTCAAAAAGTTTTAAAATCACCAGAGCCTTTGCCTGCACACAAAGAGTTAAAATCTTTTTTCAACCCAAAGTAATTCACCCTTGCTAGCACAGCTCACAGATCAGAGGTACAATTAGCACCTCCTTGCCAAAGACTCTTCCTGCCCCCATTCCAGGTTAAGTACCCATCAATCTGGTATTCTCCTGACAGAACTTCATAAAAACTCCCTTTCTGTAGTCGCAGCGGCTCCAACCCCAGCAGCAAGCCTCACACCTTAAGCCTCGTCAAAAAGGTTCAAAAGAAAGGACAGATCTGTATCAGACAGCTGGAGGATACAGGGAGAAAGGTGACCTTGACCCTCCATTCCATATTTTCCCATATTTCCCTCATATTTCATAGAATAGGAAAATACAAAATGAATAATCTCTTCAGGAATTGTTCAGATTATTATAACCCACCTTCCAAAAAAAACGCTGGCGAATCAGAGATATAAAGGTTCTCAGGCACACTGTATTGTTGTCCAGTCATATTTGGTATCAGATGATGCGTAAAATTATACTGATTATCAATATCAGCTCTATTTCTTGATTGGACTTACGGGTACGGAGAAACTGGCAAAGCAAAGATTCTGCCAGATTTTCTCCCTATGGGGCAAAGGACTGCCCCTGTTCCAATTACACAAGGCTGGACCTGTACGTGTCATAACCACCGCCCGCTTCAGAGTGGGTAAAAATAGTGACACGCTCAGGTCCTGCGTCCTTCACCTACCATCTGACATCGACTAACATCACGACCGCCCGCTGGACACGGGCACCCCGGCCTCCTGGATTATTCCTTACTAAGACGTTATCTTTTACTGGACTATACCACGATAATTCTGAACTTACAGACATTCTATTCCCTTCCATCTCTTACCTATTTCTATTCAACCAATCTGTTCGACTGGCAGGTATATTTAGGTAATATATTAATGTATATATTTTTGTGTATAGTTTTTAGAATAAAACTAACGATTGCATCGTTCCAGTTTTGCCCTTGTTCCTTGATTATCTGGTTATTCTAAGAACTCTGTCCTCAGAGGAGACATAATACCGCATTGTCTTATTTTTCTAAATTGTTAATTGGTTAGCTAGATTGCAAATAACAGTTTCTTCCCTTTAGGATTAGCTAGCCGGGGTCTCTTCGCCTCGATTCAATACAAAGAGTGGTGGCAGCAAATTAATCTGATTTCCAGCGTGAAATCAATAATTTAATTTTTCCGATTGTATCATGTATGGGCACACCAACCAATCTTAAACGTCTACTGTGCTCACAGTGGATTTGCCTCCAGAAGTCTCTAGTGGACGAGACCTGTATGGCAACTGTGACATAGTACGACGGGATTGATGGGTGGTTTGTCACATTGGTTGGCAGCTAGTGGGATAGCAGAACCCAAAACCAGACAGAAGTCAGCTTTTGGGAGATCAGAGCACAAAGAACTGACAAGTGCAGTTTTTTGTGCGATCAGAACAATAGGACTGCGGAACTTGAGTCCCGGGGGCGCAAAACGGTACACATTGAGAGCGAATAGATTGGTATATATTTTCCCACCTTTTTCTTTGCTATATCCTATTCTTTTACTCTGAATGTCTAATTCAGTTCCAAATTACCTAAGTTAGTCTGTCGCCGACTTATGAGCCTTATGTGAGTCACAAGGCATTGACATTCTGAACAAAAATCGATCACAGTTGGTCAAAGCTTTGACAGAAAGAGACAGCCAAGCAATGGAGGATTCCAATCCCGTGTGGGAGGCTTTGCTGCCCCTTCGTTCATTACCCAGCACCCCAGCTGTGGGAGTGCTGATGTTGCCACTTCATCTCCGGGTGATGTGGATACCCTGGATTACACCATGTGCACTGCTCCTGCTAACCCTCAGCAAGGAACAAGCAACTCTGGACTGAACTTCACTACCTTGGGCCCCATGAGCCAGCAGTTGTTACCGGGCCTGATTGGCTCGGATTTGCGTTTATACCTGGAGATGCAGCTCGAAAGAGAGGAGCGACAGCAGCAATTCCAGCTTCAGAGAGAAGCACTGCAACACCAGCGTGCACTAGAACTGGCCCAAATGAGACAGGCCGAGCGGTCTTCCTCTCCTAACACTCCTGCTGCAGGATGCGTACCTCTACCCATGGTCTCCATAGCAAGGTTTCTAGTTATGGAGAAAAACGGGGACGTTGATTTATATTTACGCTCGTTTGAGAGAGCATACCGCCAGGTCTGCATCCCTGAGGATCAGTGGGCTCTACACCTGACGCCTCAGCTGACTGGTAAAGCCCTGGATGCTTTTGCGGAGCTACCCACAGACCAAGACTGCGATTACCAGACTATCGAAGGATGCCATAATCGCAAAGTTCCAGTTAACCCCTGAGATTTACCGGAGAAAGTTCTGTGCCATCCATAAAGGGTCCACAGACTCTTACGCGGATGTGGCTAGACGTTTATGCACCACATTCCGCCAAAGGACTTATGCTCACCTTGAGGATTTGATGATCCATGACCAGCTCTTCACTGTATGCCCTACAGACGTGAGACAATTTGTGCTGGAGCGCAAGCCCCAGTATGCCAAAGAAGCCACTGAGCTGGCAGACATGTTTGTCGCAATACGGGTGCCGGATGTTCGCAAACCTGTGGTGGCGAACGTTCGCAGGCCTATGGTACAAGACATCCACAAACCCCTGGTACCTGACAGCCGCAGAACTCCAGTATCCAACAAGGACAGAGCCATAACCCAGAACTGGAGAGAAGGCAGGCCTGCTGTCCCTGTGAACCGTGAGACAACCAGGCCCTGGTGTGAGCTGTGTCGCAGATCTGGTCACACCAAGCAAACTTGCTACGCAGGGAAGGTAGCCCAACCACCTAGCCAGGCAGCTAGCAATGCGACGATGCCATGCCCTAAGGGTACGAACGCCTCTACACCTGCCTCATCTGCTATATTGATGGTCGGAGGATCCAATGTGCATGGCGGATACCAGAATCACCAGTCCGTCACTGTGAATGGGCAGACTGTCTTCGGATTCCGAGACACCGATGCAGATGTCACCTTGGTCCGTTCACATCTTGTAACAGAAAAGGATATCCTTCCAGGAAAGTACCTCACTCTGACTGGAGTTGGGGGGGCACTCGCACTCATGTGGCCCAAGTCCAAGTCCTGGATGATATTCCTGTCGCCACGGTGCTTGCCACTGATTTGGGCACCCTTGTTTGCCATTATGAGTACCCTGCAACCACGCAGGAGACCCAAGCAGGACTCCCTGACCAAAACCAGGTACTGTACAACCCTTTGGGGAAACAGGGAGACAGGGACACTTTACCTGCTATTTCTATCGTACCTAACGCATCTAGGCGGGAGGTATTAGATTTAAGTGTGCAAACAATTGAATGTAATTTGCCTATTTCTGCACCTGTCATTGTTGATCCAAATACATGTGTTAGTGTTAACAATGGTAATATACATGATGCTGTACCTGTTCTGGTTATTACAGGTGCTATGGCCAGCCGCCTGAACTCAGAACCGACCGAAGGGACCCCCTCGGGCGATTCTGACCTTCAGGCAGATGACAACAATGCGAGAAACACCTTCTCATGTGATAAGGATGATCGTGTAACTGTGCTGGCAGACGCTTCCAGTGTCGCCAGTAACCTTGGCTCAGATGGGGCTGCGGATACAGAACCAACCGTCCCTCTACCCACCTCTGACCCCCGCATTGAAGGTAACTCTCTGCAGCTGACATCCTACATCACCGGTCAGCTGGAGGAGACCTGTGGCACTGCATTCGTGCAGGCCTTGAAGAGTGACCCCAGTCTGAAGACGCTTAGGGCTCGACCTGGCCAGCCTCCAGGCGAGGGCACTTCATATAAGGTCTATTGGGAGAGCGACTGACTGTACTGTGAAGCTGTACAGCCTGCAAAAGGTGACGCAGGAGACCTGCTAGCAGACCTACGAGAAGTGGCGGAATATTGGAACATCAATCCCCACCTCTCGTACCCACAGCAACTTCAGCTCACCACACTCCTGAGAGCGAAGAGCGCCACCTTCTCAGGACTAATGCGGATACATCCGGTTTTAAAAACACCAGAGTCTTTGCCTGCACACAAAGAGTTAAAATCTTTTTTCAACCCAAAGTAATTCACCTTTGCTAGCACAGCTCACAGATCAAAGGTACAATTAGCACCTATTTGCCAAAGACTCTTTCTGCCCTCATGCCAGGTTAAGTACCCATCAATCTGGTATTCTCCTGACAGAACCTCATAAAAACCGTTTCTGTAGTCGGAGTGGTTCCAACCCCAGCAGGAAGCCTCACACCTTAAGCCTTGTCAGAAAGCTTCAAAAGAAAGGACAGATCTGTATCAGATAGCTGGAGGATACAGGGAGAAAGGTGACCTTGAAGTCACCCTCCATTCCATAGATCTCATATTTTCCCATATTTCCCTTGTTGTGGTAAAAAATATTAATAGTTGTAATCAGCCCGCATCATAGTTAGTGTAAGGAAAAGGCAACTCCCTCCTCCATGCCCAGTGCGTCCTTTATTGACTAAAACAAAAGGTGTAAAAGGGGCTGGCCCAAGACAAGGATGCAGGAAGTGATGACATATCAAAGGACAGGGAGGGGCAGCCAATGTGGCTGTGCAGACAATGGACACACCCCATACAAACACATGCATACAATAATCTACCATTACCACTGAGAGACATGATGACAATCTATAAAACACACACACATCCTAAGATAAAATGTCTGCATAATAAAATTTCCACAACAGTCCCTCCTCTTTGTCATATGCTCCCCAGTGTCCCTTGACAAATCTTGATCTTCTTCTTTGCAAAAAAAACTGTCTTGTCTTCGAAAAGTCCTGAATCCATAAAACAAAACAGATGATGGAAAACAGAAAGTCAATCTTGACACATAGCTTCTTTTCTTCGGGAGGTGACTTAGGAGGTGGTGTTTCGCGTTGGTCGCCGGCTGGTTTGGAATCCTCTGCATCTGGTCCATGGTTTGGTCTTCAGGGCGTCTTGTCTGTTCGGGCTTCGTTATATCAGTCGATTAGACATCAGGAATAGGGATGAGCGAACCCGAACTGTATAGTTCGGGTTCGTACCGAATTTTGGGGTGTCCGTGACACGGACCCGAACCCGGACATTTTCGTAAAAGTCCGGGTTCGGGTTCGGTGTTCGTCGCTTTCTTCGCGCTTTTGTGACGCTTTCTTGGCGCTTTTTGAAAGGCTGCAAAGCAGCCAATCAACAAGCGTCATACTACTTGCCCCAAGAGGCCATCACAGCCATGCCTACTATTGGCATGGCTGTGATTGGCCAGAGCACCATGTGACCCAGCCTCTATTTAAGCTGGAGTCACATAGCGCCGCCCGTCACTCTGCTCTGATTAGCGTAGGGAGAGGTTGCGGCTGCGACAGTAGGGCGAGATTAGGCAGATTAACTCCTCCAAAGGACTTGATTAACTGATCGATCTGCAGCTGTGGATCATTGAGCTGCTGATCCTCAATTGCTCACTGTTTTTAGGCTGCACAGACCGTTTGTCAGTCTCATTTTTCTGGGGTGATCGGCGGCCATTTTGTGTCTTGTGGTGCGCCAGCACAAGCTGCGACCAAGTGCATTTAACCCTCAATGGTGTGGTTGTTTTTTGGCTAAAGCCTACATCAGGGTGAAGCTGTGACACCAAGTGCATTTAACCAGCAATAGTCTGTTCATTTTTTGGCCATATACAAAATCAGGGGCAAGCTGCGCCTGTCACCAAGTGCATTTAACCCTCAATGGTGTGGTTGTTTTTTGGCTAAAGCCTACATCAGGGTGAAGCTGTCACACCAAGTGCATTTAACCAGCAATAGTCTGTTCATTTTTTGGCCATATACAAAATCAGGGGCAAGCTGCGCCTGTCACCAAGTGCATTTAACCCTCAATGGTGTGGTTGTTTTTTGGCTAAAGCCTACATCAGGGTGAAGCTGTCACACCAAGTGCATTTAACCAGCAATAGTCTGTTCATTTTTTGGCCATATACAAAATCAGGGGCAAGCTGCGCCTGTCACCAAGTGCATTTAACCCTCAATGGTGTGGTTGTTTTTTGGCTAAAGCCTACATCAGGGTGAAGCTGTCACACCAAGTGCATTTAACCAGCAATAGTCTGTTCATTTTTTGGCCATATCCCAGTCTAATTCTGTCACTAAATCCATACCGGTCACCCAGCGCCTAAATACTAGGCCTCAAATTTATATCCAGCTAAATCTGTCCCTAGTGCTGTAGCTGGGCGAGTTATTTAGTGTCCGTTCAAGCACATTTCTTGTTCTGGGTTGAAATACAATTCCCAATTTAGCAATTTCATAATTTAGTGGTTCCTGCTATATCAGAGCTCTTTGAAATCTATCCCAAAAAGGGTATATAATATTGAAGGTGCACATAGGGTCATTCAGAGTAACTTCACACACACCCGCTACTGTGTATTTCCAAGTCTAATTCTGTCACTAAATCCATACCGGTGACCCAGCGCCTAAATACTAGGCCTCAAATTTAATTCCCTCTAAATCTCTCGTTACCCACCGCTGTACTGTTGTTGCTGGGCAAGATATTTAGTGTCCGTCAAAGCACATTTTTTGTTCTGGGTTGAAGTACAATTCCCAATTTAGCAATTTCATAATTTAGTGGTTTCTGCTATATCAGAGCTATTTGAAATCTATCCCAAAAAGGGTATATAATATTGAAGGTGCACATAGGGTCATTCAGAATAACTTCACACACACCCGCTACTGTGTATTTCCAAGTCTAATTCTGTCACTAAACCCATACCTGTCACCCAGCGCCTAAATACTAGGCCTCAAATTTAAATCCCTCTAAATCTCTCGTTACCGTTGTCCTGTTGTAGCTGGGAAAGTTATTTAGTGCCCGTCAAAGCACATTTTTTGTTCTGGGTTGAAGTACAATTCCCAATTTAGCAATTTCATAATTTAGTGGTTCCTGCTATATCAGAGCTATTTGAAATCTATCCCAAAAAGGGTATATAATATTGAAGGTGCACATTGGGTCATTCAGAATAACTTCACACACACGCTTCTGTGCATTTCCAAGTCTAATTCTGTCACTAAATCCATACCGGTGACCCAGCGCCTAAATACTAGGCCTCAAATTTAATTCCCTCTAAATCTCTCGTTACCCACCGCTGTACTGTTGTTGCTGGGCAAGATATTTAGTGTCCGTCAAAGCACATTTTTTGTTCTGGGTTGAAGTACAATTCCCAATTTAGCAATTTCATAATTTAGTGGTTTCTGCTATATCAGAGCTATTTGAAATCTATCCCTAAAAGGGTATATAATATTGAAGGTGCACATAGGGTCATTCAGAATAACTTCACACACACCCGCTACTGTGTATTTCCAAGTCTAATTCTGTCACTAAACCCATACCTGTCACCCAGCGCCTAAATACTAGGCCTCAAATTTAAATCCCTCTAAATCTCTCGTTACCGTTGTCCTGTTGTAGCTGGGAAAGTTATTTAGTGCCCGTCAAAGCACATTTTTTGTTCTGGGTTGAAGTACAATTCCCAATTTAGCAATTTCATAATTTAGTGGTTCCTGCTATATCAGAGCTATTTGAAATCTATCCCAAAAAGAGTATATAATATTGAAGGTGCACATTGGGTCATTCAGAATAACTTCACACACACGCTTCTGTGCATTTCCAAGTCTAATTCTGTCACTAAATCCATACCGGTGACCCAGCGCCTAAATACTAGGCCTCAAATTTAATTCCCTCTAAATCTCTCGTTACCCACCGCTGTACTGTTGTTGCTGGGCAAGATATTTAGTGTCCGTCAAAGCACATTTTTTGTTCTGGGTTGAAGTACAATTCCCAATTTAGCAATTTCATAATTTAGTGGTTTCTGCTATATCAGAGCTATTTGAAATCTATCCCTAAAAGGGTATATAATATTGAAGGTGCACATAGGGTCATTCAGAATAACTTCACACACACCCGCTACTGTGTATTTCCAAGTCTAATTCTGTCACTAAATCCATACCGGTGACCCAGCGCCTAAATACTAGGCCTCAAATTTAATTCCCTCTAAATCTCTCGTTACCCACCGTTGTACTGTTGTTGCTGGGCAAGATATTTAGTGTCCGTCAAAGCACATTTTTTGTTCTGGGTTGAAGTACAATTCCCAATTTAGCAATTTCATAATTTAGTGGTTTCTGCTATATCAGAGCTATTTGAAATCTATCCCTAAAAGGGTATATAATATTCAAGGTGCACATTGGGTCATTCAGAATAACTTCACACACACACGCTTCTGTGCATTTCCAAGTCTAATTCTGTCACTAAATCCATACCGGTCACCCAGCGCCTAAATACTAGGCCTCAAATTTATATCCCGCTGAATTTGAATACAATACATTGGGCCAAATAATATATTTGTTGTTGTGGTGAACCATAACAATGAGAAAAACATCTAGTAAGGGACGCGGACGTGGACATGGTCGTGGTGGTGTTAGTGGACCCTCTGGTGCTGGGAGAGGACGTGGCCGTTCTGCCACATCCACACGTCCTAGTGTACCAACTACCTCAGGTCCCAGTAGCCGCCAGAATTTACAGCGATATATGGTGGGGCCCAATGCCGTTCTAAGGATGGTAAGGCCTGAGCAGGTACAGGCATTAGTCAATTGGGTGGCCGACAGTGGATCCAGCACGTTCACATTATCTCCCACCCAGTCTTCTGCAGAAAGCGCACAGATGGCGCCTGAAAACCAACCCCATCAGTCTGTCACATCACCCCCATGCATACCAGGGAAACTGTCTCAGCCTCAAGTTATGCAGCAGTCTCTTATGCTGTTTGAAGACTCCGCTGGCAGGGTTTCCCAAGGGCATCCACCTAGCCCTTCCCCAGCGGTGAAAGACATAGAATGCACTGACGCACAACCACTTATGTTTCCTGATGATGAGGACATGGGAATACCACCTCAGCATGTCTCTGATGATGACGAAACACAGGTGCCAACTGCTGCGTCTTTCTGCAGTGTGCAGACTGAACAGGAGGTCAGGGATCAAGACTGGGTGGAAGACGATGCAGGGGACGATGAGGTCCTAGACCCCACATGGAATGAAGGTCGTGCCACTGACTTTCACAGTTCGGAGGAAGAGGCAGTGGTGAGACCGAGCCAACAGCGTAGCAAAAGAGGGAGCAGTGGGCAAAAGCAGAACACCCGCCGCCAAGAGACTCCGCCTGCTACTGACCGCCGCCATCTGGGACCGAGCACCCCAAAGGCAGCTTCAAGGAGTTCCCTGGCATGGCACTTCTTCAAACAATGTGCTGACGACAAGACCCGAGTGGTTTGCACGCTGTGCCATCAGAGCCTGAAGCGAGGCATTAACGTTCTGAACCTGAGCACAACCTGCATGACCAGGCACCTGCATGCAAAGCATGAACTGCAGTGGAGTAAACACCTTAAAACCAAGGAAGTCACTCAGGCTCCCCCTGCTACCTCTTCTGCTGCTGCCGCCTCGGCCTATTCTGCTGCTGCCGCCTCGGCCTCTTCCTCCGCCTCTGGAGGAACGTTGGCACCTGCCGCCCAGCAAACAGGGGATGTACCACCAACACCACCACCACCACCTCCGTCACCAAGCGTCTCAACCATGTCACACGCCAGCGTTCAGCTCTCCATCTCACAAACATTTGATAGAAAGCGTAAATTCCCACCTAGCCACCCTCGATCCCTGGCCCTGAATGCCAGCATTTCTAAACTACTGGCCTATGAAATGCTGTCATTTAGGCTGGTGGACACAGACAGCTTCAAACAGCTCATGTCGCTTGCTGTCCCACAGTATGTTGTTCCCAGCCGGCACTACTTCTCCAAGAGAGCCGTGCCTTCCCTGCACAACCAAGTATCCGATAAAATCAAGTGTGCACTGCGCAACGCCATCTGTAGCAAGGTCCACCTAACCACAGATACGTGGACCAGTAAGCACGGCCAGGGACGCTATATCTCCCTAACTGCACACTGGGTAAATGTAGTGGCAGCTGGGCCCCAGGCGGAGAGCTGTTTGGCGCACGTCCTTCCGCCGCCAAGGATCGCAGGGCAACATTCTTTGCCTCCTGTTGCCACCTCCTCCTTCTCGGCTTCCTCCTCCTCTTCTTCCACCTGCTCATCCAGTCAGCCACACACCTTCACCACCAACTTCAGCACAGCCCGGGGTAAACGTCAGCAGGCCATTCTGAAACTCATATGTTTGGGGGACAGGCCCCACACCGCACAGGAGTTGTGGCGGGGTATAGAACAACAGACCGACGAGTGGTTGCTGCCGGTGAGCCTCAAGCCCGGCCTGGTGGTGTGTGATAATGGGCGAAATCTCGTTGCAGCTCTGGGACTAGCCAATTTGACGCACATCCCTTGCTTGGCGCATGTGCTGAATTTGGTGGTGCAGAAGTTCATTCACAACTACCCCGACATGTCAGAGCTGCTGCATAAAGTGCGGGCCGTCTGTTCGCGCTTCCGGCGTTCACATCCTGCTGCTGCTCGCCTGTCTGCGCTACAGCGTAACTTCGGCCTTCCCGCTCACCGCCTCATATGCGACGTGCCCACCAGGTGGAACTCCACCTTGCACATGCTGGACAGACTGTGCGAGCAGCAGCAGGCCATAGTGGAGTTTCAGCTGCAGCACGCACGGGTCAGTCGCACTACAGAACAGCACCACTTCACCACCAATGACTGGGCCTCCATGCGAGACCTGTGTGCCCTGTTGCGCTGTTTCGAGTACTCCACCAACATGGCCAGTGGCGATGACACCGTTATCAGCGTTACAATACCACTTCTATGTCTCCTTGAGAAAACACTTAGGGCGATGATGGAAGAGGAGGTGGCCCAGGAGGAGGAGGAGGAGGAGGAGGAAGAGGGGTCATTTTTAGCACTTTCAGGCCAGTCTCTTCGAAGTGACTCAGAGGGAGGTTTTTGGCAACAGCAGAGGCCAGGTACAAATGTGGCCAGCCAGGGCCCACTACTGGAGGACGAGGAGGACGAGGATGAGGAGGAGGTGGAGGAGGATGAGGATGAAGCATGGTCACAGCGGGGTGGCACCCAACGCAGCTCGGGTCCATCACTGGTGCGTGGCTGGGGGGAAAGGCAGGACGATGACGATACGCCTCCCACAGAGGACAGCTTGTCCTTATCCCTGGGCAGCCTGGCACACATGAGCGACTACATGCTGCAGTGCCTGCGCAACGACAGCAGAGTTGCCCACATTTTAACCTGTGCGGACTACTGGGTTGCCACCCTGCTGGATCCACGCTACAAAGACAATGTGCCCACCTTACTTCCTGCACTGGAGCGTGATAGGAAGATGCGCGAGTACAAGCGCACGTTGGTAGACACGCTACTGAGAGCATTCCCAAATGTCACAGGGGAACAAGTGGAAGCCCAAGGCCAAGGCAGAGGAGGAGCAAGAGGTCGCCAAGGCAGCTGTGTCACGGCCAGCTCCTCTGAGGGCAGGGTTAGCATGGCAGAGATGTGGAAAACTTTTGTCAACACGCCACAGCTAACTGCACCACCACCTGATACGCAACGTGTTAGCAGGAGGCAACATTTCACTAACATGGTGGAACAGTACGTGTGCACACCCCTCCACGTACTGACTGATGGTTCGGCCCCATTCAACTTCTGGGTCTCTAAATTGTCCACGTGGCCAGAGCTAGCCTTTTATGCCTTGGAGGTGCTGGCCTGCCCGGCAGCCAGCGTTTTGTCTGAACGTGTATTCAGCACGGCAGGGGGCGTCATTACAGACAAACGCAGCCGCCTGTCTACAGCCAATGTGGACAAGCTGACGTTCATAAAAATGAACCAGGCATGGATCCCACAGGACCTGTCCGTCCCTTGTCCAGATTAGACATTAACTACCTCCCCATAACCATATATTATTGGACTCCAGGGCACTTCCTCATTCAATCCTATTTTTATTTTCATTTTACCATTATATTGCGAGGCTACCCAAAGTTGAATGAACCTCTCCTCTGCCTGTGTGCTAGGCCTAAATATATGCCAATGGACTGTTGCAGTGGTGGGTGACGTGAAGCCTCATTCTCTGCTATGACATGCAGACTGATTCTCTGCTGACATGAAGCCAGATCCTCTGTTACGGGAGCTCTCTCCTCTGCCTGGGTGCTGGGCCTAAATTTATGACAATTGACTGTTGCAGTGGTGGGTGACGTGAAGCCTGATTCTCTGCTATGATATGAAGACTGATTCTCTGCTGACATGAAGCCAGATTGTCTGTTACGGGACCTTTCTCCTCTGCCTGGGTTCTGGGCCTAAATTTATGAAAATTGACTGTTGCAGTGGTGGGTGACGTGAAGCCTGATTCTCTGCTATGATATGAAGACTGATTCTCTGCTGACATGAAGCCAGATTGTCTGTTACGGGACCTTTCTCCTCTGCCTGGGTTCTGGGCCTAAATTTATGAAAATTGACTCTTACAGTGGTGGGTGACGTGAAGCCTGATTCTCTGCTATGATATGAAGACTGATTCTCTGCTGACATGAAGCCAGATTCTCTGTTACGGGACCTCTCTCCTCTGCCTGGGTGCTGGGCCTAAATTTATGACAATGGACTGTTGCAGTGGTGGCTGACGTGAAGCCTGATTCTCTGCTATGACATGCAGACTGATTCTCTGCTGTCATGAAGCCAGATTGTCTGTTACGGGACCTCTCTGCTCTGCCTGTGTGCTAGGCCTAAATATATGCCAATGGACTGTTGCAGTGGTGGGTGACGTGAAGCCTCATTCTCTGCTATGACATGCAGACTGATTCTCTGCTGACATGAAGCCAGATTGTCTGTTACGGGACCTCTCTGCTCTGCCTGTGTGCTAGGCCTAAATATATGCCAATGGACTGTTGCAGTGGTGGGTGACGTGAAGCCTCATTCTCTGCTATGACATGCAGACTGATTCTCTGCTGACATGAAGCCAGATTGTCTGTTACGGGACCTCTCTGCTCTGCCTGTGTGCTAGGCCTAAATATATGCCAATGGACTGTTGCAGTGGTGGGTGACGTGAAGCCTCATTCTCTGCTATGACATGCAGACTGATTCTCTGCTGACATGAAGCCAGATTGTCTGTTACGGGACCTCTCTGCTCTGCCTGTGTGCTAGGCCTAAATATATGCCAATGGACTGTTGCAGTGGTGGGTGACGTGAAGCCTCATTCTCTGCTATGACATGCAGACTGATTCTCTGCTGACATGAAGCCAGATTGTCTGTTACGGGACCTCTCTGCTCTGCCTGTGTGCTAGGCCTAAATATATGCCAATGGACTGTTGCAGTGGTGGGTGACGTGAAGCCTCATTCTCTGCTATGACATGCAGACTGATTCTCTGCTGACATGAAGCCAGATCCTCTGTTACGGGAGCTCTCTCCTCTGCCTGGGTGCTGGGCCTAAATTTATGACAATTGACTGTTGCAGTGGTGGGTGACGTGAAGCCTGATTCTCTGCTATGATATGAAGACTGATTCTCTGCTGACATGAAGCCAGATTGTCTGTTACGGGACCTTTCTCCTCTGCCTGGGTTCTGGGCCTAAATTTATGAAAATTGACTCTTACAGTGGTGGGTGACGTGAAGCCTGATTCTCTGCTATGATATGAAGACTGATTCTCTGCTGACATGAAGCCAGATTCTCTGTTACGGGACCTCTCTCCTCTGCCTGGGTGCTGGGTAGTGTTGAGCGCGAATATTCGAAAAGCAAATTTTTTTCGCGAATATCGCAACTTCGCGATTTCGCGAATATTTCGAATATAGTGCTATATATTCGTAAAAACGAATATTCGTTTTTTGTTTCCCCCCCCCCCCCACAAAATTACAGTACACATATAATTGATTGTTTCCCAAAGGTCCAACAGCTCAGATCTTACTCACATTGCCTAGAAAGTGATTGAGGCGCGAATCTTCGTAAGGCGATTTTATTAGCGCACATGCGAATATCGGCACGTCCCAGAACAGAGGCAAAGGGCTTTGCATTCATACATTAGTGAATTGAGTTGCGAATCTTCGTAAGGCGATTTTATTAGCGCACATGCGAATATCTACACTTGTCCCAGAACAGAGGCAAAGGGCTTTGCATTCATACATTAGTGATTGAATTGAGCTGCGAATCTTCGTAAGGCGATTTTATTAACGCAAATGCAAATATCTACACTTGTCCCCAGAACAGAGAGGCAAAGGCCTGTGCATTCATATAGTATAGCACCATATTCGCGAATACGTAGAACTTCGTAAAATTCGATTTACGAATATTCGTATTTTTTATTTTACTTTCCACCTTACAGATTACATTGATCTGTACTCTGTCAACTACTGTCATCACCCCCCACTGTATCTCGATTGATTCCCAAAAGTCTCACATTCCCTAGAAAGTGATTGAGGTGCGAATCTTCGTAAGGCGATTTTATTAGCGCACATGCGAATATCTACACTTGTCCCAGAACAGAGGCAAAGGGCATTGCATTCATACATTAGTGATTGAATTGAGTTGCGAATCTTCGTAAGGCGATTTCATTAGCGCACATGTGAATTTTGCATAGCATATGTATTATGCGATAATTCGAATTATCGCATATGCGAAATAATAACGAATTTGAATAATCGCGAATATTTTACGAATATTCTTTCGAATATTCACAAAATTTCGCGAATTCGAATATGGGACATGCCGCTCAACACTAGTGCTGGGCCTAAATTTATGACAATGGACTGTTGCAGTGGTGGGTGACGTGAAGCCTGATTCTCTGCTATGACATGCAGACTGATTCTCTGCTGACATGAAGCCAGATTGTCTGTTACGGGACCTCTCTCCTCTGCCTGGGTGCTGGGCCTAAATATATGCCAATGGACTGTTGCAGTGGTGGCTGACGTGAAGCCTCATTCTCTGCTATGACATGCAGACTAATTCTCTGCTGACATGAAGACAGATTCTCTGTTACGGGACCTCTCTCCTCTGCCTGGGTGCCGGGGCCTAAATATCTGAGAATGGACTGTTCCAGTGGTGGCTGACGTGAAGCCTCATTCTCTGCTATGACATGCAGACTAATTCTCTGCTGACATGAAGACAGATTCTCTGTTACGGGACCTCCCTCCTCTGCCTGGGTGCTGGGCCTAAATATATGCCAATGGACTGTTGCAGTGGTGGCTGACGTGAAGCCTCATTCTCTGCTATGACATGCAGACTAATTCTCTGCTGACATGAAGACAGATTCTCTGTTACGGGACCTCCCTCCTCTGCCTGGGTGCTGGGCCTAAATATATGCCAATGGACTGTTGCAGTGGTGGCTGACGTGAAGCCTCATTCTCTGCTATGACATGCAGACTGATTCTCTGCTGACATGAAGCCAGATTCTCTGTTACGGGACCTCTCTCCTCTGCCTGTGTGTGTGCTGGGCCTAAATATATGCCAATGGACTGTTGCAGTGGTGGCTGACGTGAAGCCTCATTCTCTGCTATGACATGCAGACTGATTCTCTGCTGACATGAAGCCAGATTCTCTGTTACGGGACCTCTCTCCTCTGCCTGTGTGTGTGCTGGGCCTAAATATATGCCAATGGACTGTTGCAGTGGTGGCTGACGTGAAGCCTCATTCTCTGCTATGACATGCAGACTAATTCTCTGCTGACATGAAGACAGATTCTCTGTTACGGGACCTCCCTCCTCTGCCTGGGTGCTGGGCCTAAATATATGCCAATGGACTGTTGCAGTGGTGGCTGACGTGAAGCCTCATTCTCTGCTATGACATGCAGACTGATTCTCTGCTGACATGAAGCCAGATTCTCTGTTACGGGACCTCTCTCCTCTGCCTGTGTGTGTGCTGGGCCTAAATATATGCCAATGGACTGTTGCAGTGGTGGCTGACGTGAAGCCTCATTCTCTGCTATGACATGCAGACTGATTCTCTGCTGACATGAAGCCAGATTCTCTGTTACGGGACCTCTCTCCTCTGCCTGTGTGTGTGCTGGGCCTAAATATATGCCAATGGACTGTTGCAGTGGTGGCTGACGTGAAGCCTCATTCTCTGCTATGACATGCAGACTAATTCTCTGCTGACATGAAGACAGATTCTCTGTTACGGGACCTCCCTCCTCTGCCTGGGTGCTGGGCCTAAATATATGCCAATGGACTGTTGCAGTGGTGGCTGACGTGAAGCCTCATTCTCTGCTATGACATGCAGACTAATTCTCTGCTGACATGAAGACAGATTCTCTGTTACGGGACCTCTCTCCTCTGCCTGGGTGCCGGGGCCTAAATATCTGAGAATGGACTGTTCCAGTGGTGGGTGACGGGAAGCCAGATTCTCTGCTATGGAACCTCTCTCCAATTGATTTTGGTTAATTTTTATTTATTTAATTTTTATTTTAATTCATTTCCCTATCCACATTTGTTTGCAGGGGATTTACCTACATGTTGCTGCCTTTTGCAGCCCTCTAGCTCTTTCCTGGGCTGTTTTACAGCCTTTTTAGTGCCGAAAAGTTCGGGTCCCCATTGACTTCAATGGGGTTCGGGTTCGGGACGAAGTTCGGATCGGGTTCGGATCCCGAACCCGAACATTTCCGGGATGTTCGGCCGAACTTCTCGAACCCGAACATCCAGGTGTTCGCTCAACTCTAATCAGGAACATCTCACTCCGGCATATAGAAGGAATGGAGACAAAAAACATAAGTATATGTCCTATTTCCTTTCGCCCGGATCCAATGGAAAACCAGTGAGCCCCAAGACCTCCCAAAGTTTTAAAAAGGATTCTGACTCTCACTAGTCATAGCTCCGCCCCTGCCCTGCTCCTGTCAGTATGGGCCTGACCCTTGTCAATGGTGTCTGCTAGCCTGGCGTAACCATATACCTTCCTCACAACTGGAGGATCCCAAATCTACGGGTTGCCTAGCTGCCCGGACACCCATACAGGATTAACAAGCGAGGAGCAGGAGCCAGAGCTAATATTAATATCGTCTATCAACAAATGCCTCCTTGAAACAAATAAACAAAAGTGATACTCTGCATTCTTTGATTTAGTTGAGCAGCTTCTTGTAGTGACCGGTGTGGATCCAGTTGTCTCGTCCCTCGAACTTCAGAGAGGTTGGCGTCATCAGCAGCACCTGGAATGGCCCAAGATATCTCGGCTCTAGTCCCGTCCTCAGATGTTTCTTTAGCACGACCCAATCACCTGGTTGGCTAGAATGAACACTGGTTATTGAGTCTGGGTCCGGGAGCAACTCCTGAACCCGGTGGTGGACATCGGGTGATAACCCGTGGGGCTGCCT
This sequence comes from Bufo gargarizans, assembly GCF_014858855.1. Lineage (NCBI taxonomy): Eukaryota > Metazoa > Chordata > Amphibia > Anura > Bufonidae > Bufo > Bufo gargarizans. The sequence continues at coordinate 65,143,346 of NC_058089.1, forward strand.
GGAGGCATACCTGATGGAATAAAAGGGTTACAGCGGAACATTCAGGCCATGGATCGGCCGTGATTTTTACCTACTTTGCAAAAATCTGACCCAAGTACCAGCAAAGAAAAGGCAGTTGTGATTGATTGACATTTGAGAGGTTAGAAAGTTTGAAGATCGTTGATTTCTGCACCACTTTCCCCCCTTCTCGTCGGCCTTAAAACCAGGACAAAGAGAAGCTGGATTAGCATGGTGCATCATCTCAAGGTTAGATGGAGAGATGACGGAGGGATGAGAGAGATAGAGAAAGAGAAAAAGAAAAGCGCTTCTCTTGGACTCTGCAGTCTTAGCGGGATGGGAGTACATGACAGTGTTAGTTCGCACTGTCTGGGACTTTTGAATGTCCTGTTGCTGGAGATTGATGGATTCGTGCAGCCACAGTTCTGCTTTCTGGAGGGAACCATGGCTTTGGAGTCTAGTGGGGAATTTACGGATGAACTTTTTCCCAATCCAGACCTCAAAGGTCCCTTCTTTGGGGATGATCCACTCTGAACCTACGGTCCCTTGGTGCCAATCTTTGAGGGGGCTTAACAACTCCTCCTCTATAGATGGATTTCATGTACTGCTTGGCTGTCCTATAGTAGTCAGAAGTGGTACCCTTCTGATCCCTAATTTTCCCTAAACCCATGCTCGAGCATAAATTTTCCTGCAGCCTACGCAAGGAATTTTCTAAAAGTAGGTGCGTCCACCTCCAGTGTCCTGCGACAAACGCCTGGACGGCTGCTACTCCTCTTCGTTCGCCTCTGAGTTGCCCTAGGGTTTCTGGCACCGACACACGGACCCGTTCACCCTAGTTAGACCTCAGGAAAAGGAGTAATCAGTGTGAGGAAAAGGGCTCTCGCCGACACACGGCGGCCCTCTGAGTCTCCTAATGAGATATACCAGCCTCGGTTTTGGCTCTGAATAGTGACCTGACCACAGGATAGGGCTTCCAATTGACCTGGAGTGGAAAAGGGGGGTGCACAGAGAACACACAGTACCCTCTGTGGGGACGAGGGGTGCACAGGAAACAAACACACAGTACTCCTGTGGGAAATGGGGTTACTCGCACAGCTATTGGTATGCCCGGGTGATATACATCACCTTGTCTCCTAAAAAAAAAATGCTCATCAACTCACTTTCCTTTGCCGATATGATTCTATATAGTCAAGCTGAACAGCACACAAAGCCCTTTTTGCAGTGACTGATCAGAAACCTCTCGCTCAGCAGCAGTCCTTGAATTCAGACAGTAGTTCCCACACAATATCATGAGACCCCCAGTACTCCTAACCAAATCTACTGAGAAAAGAGAGGGAGAGAGAGAAAAGCAGCAAATATGCAATATAGAGAAAGAGAAAAATAAGAAAAATGTAAATATAAATTAATCAAAGAAATACCCACACAAAAATAGACAAATATAACTGAAAAATAAAAAAGGAAAAAAACACTTCATTACATACATTGAGCTTCAGTAAAAAAGTAATTTTACCTTAAAACCCAAAACTCATGCAAAAACTAAACCCTTAGGAACACATACAATTGTATAGGACTGAATTAACAAATCAATGTCCTGGAGGGTTCCCCTGAAACCGTACAAGAGAAACTCTACCCACCCAGTAATTGAAATGTTAATTTGCCCAGCCCCAAACAGCTTCAGATTCATTTGACCAGAGAAGCAGGATTTAACATCACAAGGTCCCAAAACCGGTTTCTTTCACATTTTAACCGTTCATATTGTGATTTAAAATCCGCCTCACTGATCCAAGATCTTGACTGTCCCTGGGTTCTCTGCCTTTGCAAAGAAGCATATCTGGGACCATTACCCCACCTCGCCGCTAGGTGTGGTTGTGGGGTACTTAGCAACATTACAATATCGTGACCATACATTGCCTTTAATCCCAGACACATTACTCTCCAAGGGTTGTTTCAATAAAACAAACACCACAATGGTTGCTACAAAAAACAAAACACTAGTACTAGTTGTCCCAATACTTTTGGCACAGAACCTTTCTACACTGTAATACCCACATTAATTATGCCAAACAGGTCTACAATTCAGTGTAACAGCCACAGATACACAAACATTAAGCAGAATCATCAACTCTAGGACGATTTCACCGTTAAACTGCCACTAATGCTCACACAATGATTCCTATATCAGACTGGTCACTGAGCTATAACATAACCGAACACTAAACCGATATCCAGCACAAAACTTATTAAAACAAAATCAAACTGCACATAGAAAGGTTACAAAAAGACAAGATAACTATTCAACAAAACTAACATTTCAGGCAAAAACAATCAAATCGCTTCCCATAGCAAACTAATTAAGATGGCCGACAAACTTAAAGATGGCTGACAAGCATGGTAAAGATGGCCGACAAGCATGATAAAGATGGCCGACAAGCATGGTAAAGATGGCCGACAAGCATGGTCACACAAAGGAAATCAAGATAGTGTCTACAATATCCAGCAATAAAAACAGTTTTTATATTTCCCTATGTTTAAACCAGAGCAAAACCTCCACTCTATGGGTGATTTACAGGCTACCAATACAAAAACCACTCTGAACGCTGTCTCTAATGTACATACACTAAAACCAATTGCTGCCTCTATAAAATCGCCTCTTACAAAATCACAGTAACATAAAAGTTAAGAAGTTACAAAAAACACAATTCCCTGTACTGCTCATCATACAATCTCTGTACAATCAACACAATGGAAAAACACTTACCCCACCCTTACACCCCTCGATGCGGCAGACAACAACCACATAGGTTGTGTGAACAGATTTCTTTTTCCTCTGATACCAGCAGATTGGAGGACACAGATTTCAGTTCACAAAGAGCAAAACTTTCTCAAAAATGAGAGTAAAGAAAAGAATTGCCATATTATGAGAATTCCGTTTATAATTGTCAGTGCAGGCACACATGTCATCTTGTATATTTTACGACTTCTACTTGCACTTGAAGCCAAAAGTGATATAAGCAATGTTATAGCACATCAACAATAATAGAAAAATAAGAAATAAAGAGAAGAAAAGAAACAAGAAATAAAGGGGGGGGGAAAGGGGGGAAAGGAAAAGATAGGGATGGGGGGAAGGTGGATGGTTGCAGCACACGCTTCGACACCTCCTAAAAAATTGTACCTCATTCTCTCAGACATTGAGGAAGAAGATGGATAAGCTACCTTAAGTGGATTGGAGGCCTCTATATGTTACCCAAGGGTCCCACACTTTTTGGAACATATGAGTGGATCTATTCTCCCAACCTGCTATCTGTTCCATTCTATATATATCGTCACACCTAATTTCCCAATTCCCCAATGGAGGGGGGAGTGTTTTCCGCCAATTAACTGCGACTAGTACTCTAGCTGCTGCCAGTAGTTGCGTGATGAGGCGTTTGGTAGCGACTGAACATTTTATCTGGTCTAATAAGTTAAGTAGACAGATCTGTGGAGAAGGCTGCAAATTAGTCTTGCATACCTTTGTGATAACTAAGCAGATCTGTTCCCAATACGTTTTGATTATCTCACATTTCCACCATATATGTAGAAAGGTGCCTCTCCCTCTTTGTGATAATTTTGCATAATGTATTAGACTACATCCGTACCTATACTGACAATTGTGAGTTGTTATCTCATAGGTTTAAAAAAATAAAATAAAAAATAAATAAATAAATAAAGAAAAGGATATTACCTTATGCCGGCCTTTTTTGCTTTTTGAAAATTAAACTGTGTCTCCTTTTAAGTTCTGCCGATAACAGGGAAAAAATATTATTTCCTTCCTGAGCTCGCCATCTGTTGTGGTAAAAATATTAATAGTTGTAATCAGCTCGCATCAAAGTTAGTGTAAGGAAAAGGCAACTCCATCCTCCATCAGCTACAGCCAGAGAACCACACAAATGCTACCATCTTCATTCAACTCTCCTGAGCATATCCTCCCTCCTCCATGCCCAGTGCGTCCTTTATTGACTAAAACAAAAGGTGTAAAAGGGGCTGGCCCAAGACAAGGATACAGGAAGTGATGACATATCAAAAGACAGGGAGGGGCAGCCAATGTGGCTGTGCAGACAATGGACACACCCCATACAAACACAATACAATAATCTACCATTACCACTGAGAGACATGATGACAATCTATAAAACACACACACATCCTAAGATAAAATGTCCGCATAATAAAATTTCCACAACACCCTCATATTTCATAGGATAGGAAAATACAAAATGAGTAATCTCTTCAGGAATTGTTCAGATTATTATAACCCACTTCAATGAAACCCACGGGAAAATCAGAGATTCCCGCTCTGAGATATAAAGGTTCTCAGGTACACTGTATTGTCGTCTAGTCATATTTGGTATCAGATGATGCGTAAAATTGTACTGATTATGCAGCGTCCCACTCTGGACACGTGGGAACTGCAAAATTACTGTGAAACGGCATTATCATATTGCATGTCATTTTGTATTACAACACCTGTTGTATCCCTGTTTATAGGCTGGTTAGGTGTAGTTTATACATCCCACCACTAGATGGGGATAGCACTTAGGTCATATAAATACTTAGGTCAGGCCTAGTGTGGAGGAGAAGGTAGAGAGTGGAAAGTGGTTGTTGAGAGGAGTAGAGCCAGTTGTTAAGCTGAGGCTACACACCACGGAGTAGTGGGTGAAGCCTGATGCAGAAATGAGGTAGAGCCAAGGTATGAGGGGCAGGAGAGCGTTTTTCTCCTGTGATCCTCTTAGTTCCTACATCCTACAACCAGAGGATAGTGTTTGCGTCCCTGGAAGAAGAAGTCCAAGCTAAAGAGACACATCGGTGATAACAGCCATTACTTAAGGCTTTATGGGCACCTTTGCGCATGGTGGAGGACAATCTAAATACAGGCAGCCTCACCATAAATTGAAGAATACAGATTAGCTACCTGTTCAATGGCTTGGAAGATACAGAAACAATAGGACTAAGCATACCAGTAAGTACTACAGGCAACCTCACCAAATTCTACTGGTTTAAAAAGTTAAACCCAGCCAAACCTATTAACAGTGGATCAACAGAATTCCTCTAAATTGCAAAAGACTGTATTCTGTCTGAATGTATATGACGCAACTGGAACCAACATCAGTAAAAGTTGTGAGTTTTATCCTACCACTGTCTACATCATTCTTCAATATTACTACAATTGGTTGTACCACCATTAACGGTACTGGCGTCACGACAAATACAACCAAGGGACCCAGCCACCGCAAGCACCCTAAGCACCCCTGACATCAAGGGCACCTTACCCTCCATCTAGGCTGGTGCTTCCCTCTTACAGATTTATTGCTGTCTTCCTCATCACTGTGCTGCTGGCCAGGGAGGCTTTCTGATAACCATGAGTAAACTGATGAACTGTATTATTATTGGTCCCTCATCGGCCCACGGTGCACCTCACGTGTAGCCCCTGCGGTTCTGGCATGCCACATCTAGAAATGGTGTCACGAACAGGATATTAACCCCTGCGCCTTATTTGAAAGACTGTTGCATGAGAATAAGCCCCATTGCTTTATTTAGAGACTTTTACTTATTGTGCACTGTATTGGGCCACAGAACTGTTTAAACTGTTTGGAAATTACATGAAAGTGCTATACTAGTCATCAGCATAAAAATCGCTGTGTCAAAAGTGAGAAAATCAGACATCTGTGTGTTACTAAAACGGCTTGCTGTCATTGAATAGACTGTTTCTATGCATTTAAGATGGCCGCCGGAGGCCTTCTTGTTTAAAAAAGTACTGCGCCATCACTGTGGATAAGTTAGTAACACCCCTGAAGAGCGGGAAAACCTAGTGCCGCCCATTTATACAAAATTGTCCGGCCAGCCCGTCCTACCATTACTGTATCAATTCTGAGAGGCCGATCCTATATGCAAACGCAGCACTGCCTTCTTTACCCAATAAAGAGTTCTACCATAAAAACAAAATGGGTGGAACCATGTGTGGAATATCTTAATGCACAAAAGACTGCTCCATTATTGTGTGTCACCAAACCACCAAAAGTGGGATACTGACCATTGTTGCTCTGGACACCCGACTCCCTGAGACCGCCCCTTGTACGGTGGATGATGGTTGCATCACCCCTGTCAGTCATACAGACCTGGGAGGCGGGCCCAGCGCTCAGGAAGAGCGTGACGTGCGTGCGCACGTTGAAAAGGGAGACGCCGATTGCTTCATGGAGAAAGAAGAGTATATTGCCGAAGCAGCATGGCGGAGAAGCGAGTGAGCTCTGCGCAAGAGACTGGATCCGAACGGGACCTTGTCACCGCACCGACATGGACCCCTACACCCATTACGCCTGAACTGCAGGTCCGTGTCCAGGACTTATGGGATCGCCACTGGAAGGAACGCAGTGTTGATCGCAATACTGAATCGGTGGATTACAGTACAGGTCAGCACATAGTCGTGATGCCACGAAACCGGCCTCAGAAGTATGCCGAAAGGTCCAGTCTGGTTGCTGATTCCCCCACCATGGCGTGGCCCACTACTGAACAGACAGCACTTTGGGCCAAGTTGTCAGCGGAAATTAAGTCAGCTCGACTCCCGCCCACCCACGTTTGTAAGAAATATAATGAGGGTCTGACTCGCAAATTGCTAGAGGAACCAGTAAAAGACTTCCTGGTTCCGGTACGGAGATTGGGCCGAGTTCTCGACTTCTGTAAGCAGCGAGGATTTGGATTTATCCGTGATATGGAGACCAACAGAGATTATTATGTGAATCGCCGGTTTGTGAAGAGGAAGGAGCTCTCTAGTTGGCTACATAGTCTGTACATCAATGAAACAGTTAAGTTCACCCCTGCAGAGGGTGCATGTGGACCTTACGCTACTGCGGTACGTCGGCCATTACAGCCCACGGAGACCCAGGAGCTTGCCAAAGACTCTGAGTCTGAGGAGGATCTGGAACAAGAATCTTCTACCGCCCCAGTGCGGCCTGCTGCCAAGTATGTGCCACCTAGCACTCAAAACCAATATGCCACAGGATTTGCAGGCACCAATATTCTATGGCAGCCCGCCATTGTTACCAAAGAACCCGTCAGTGAACCTAGACCCCAGAGGGAACGGGTTAGAAGAAGAAGGCCAGAGCCAAAAGGCCTAAGTACAGCTGTAGAGGACTGTGCAGTTTTATTTCAGCAACTAGCTGTACAACAGCATCAAGGATTCACTATCCCAACTTGTACAGGTGAACCAGTGAATTCATCATTAATGAAAAATCCACCAGAGGAATCAAACCCTGTAACCAGGATTGACCCTGCAATTGGGCTGGATTATAACATAAAAAAAGAACAACCTCCTATCTTTGAAAAGGTGAAAAAGGGACCGAACTTGCCATCTACTCCTAACATAGTAACATAGTACATAAGGCCGAAAAAAGACATTTGTCCATCCAGTTCGGCCTGTTATCCCGCAAGTTGATCCAGAGGAAGGCATAAAAAAAAAAAAAACCTGTGAGGTAGAAGCCAATTTTCTTCACCCTAGGGGAATATAAACTTCCTTCCCGACTCCAATCAGGCAATCAGAACAACTCCCCGGATCAACGACCCCTCTCTAGTAGCTATAGCCTGTAATATTATTAAGCTCCAGAAATACGTCCAGGGCCCTCTTGAATTCCTTTATTGTACTCACCATCACCACCTCCTCAGGCAGAGAGTTCCATAGTCTCACTGCTCTTACCGTAAAGAATCCTTTTCTATGTTTGTGTACAAACCTTCTTTCCTCCAGACGCAGAGGATGTCCCCTCGTCACAGTCACAGTCCTGGGGATAAATAGCTGATGGGATAGATCTCTGTACTGACCCCTGATATATTTATACATATTAATTAGATCTCCCCTCAGTCGTCTTTTTTCTAAAGTGAATAACCCTAATTTTGATAATCTTTCAGGGTACTGTAGTTGCCCCATTCCAGTTATTACTTTAGATGCCCTCCTCTGGACCTTCTCCAGCTCTGCTATGTCTGCCTTGTTTACAGGAGCCCAGAACTGTACACAGTACTCCATGTGTGGTCTGACTAGCGATTTGTAAAGTGGTAGGACTATGTTCTTATCACGGGAATCTATGCCCCTTCTGATGCAACCCATTATCTTGTTGGCATTGGCAGCAGCTGCCTGACACTGGTTTTTGCAGCTTAGTTTGCTGTTTATTAAAATTCCTAGATCCTTTTCCATGTCAGTTTTACCAAGTGTTTTACCATTTAGTATGTACGGGTGACTTGCATTTTTTCTTCCCATGTGCATAACTTTACATTTATCAGTGTTAAACCTCATCTGCCACTTATCTGCCCAAGCCTCCAATCTATCCAGATCCCTCTGTAGTATTATACTGTCCTCATCAGTGTAAATTACTTTACACAGTTTAGTGTCATCTGCGAAAATTGATACTTTACTATGCAAGCCTTCTACAAGATCATTAATAAATATATTGAAGAGAATAGGGCCCAATACTGACCCCTGAGGTACCCCACTAGTGACAGTGACCCAATCTGAGTGTGTACCGTTAATAACCACCCTCTGTTTTCTATCACTGAGCCAGTTACTTACCCACATACAGATGTTTTCTCCCAGTCCGAGCATTCTCATTTTATATACTAACCTTTTATGTGGTACAGTGTCAAATGCTTTGGAGAAGTCCAGATATACGACATCCATTGATTCGCCGCTGTCAAGTCTAGAACTTACCTCATAGAAACTGATAGAAACTCATAGAAACTGATTAAATTAGTCTGACATGACCGATCCCTCACGAAGCCATGCTGATATGGCGTTATTTGCTTATTTCTGTTGAGATGCTCTAATATAGCATCTCTCAGAAAACCTTCAAACAGTTTACCCACAACAGATGTTAAACTTACCGGCCTATAGTTTCCAGGCTCTGTTTTTAGCCCCTTTTTGAATTTTGGCACCACATATGCCATGCGCCAATCCTGTGGGACATTCCCTGTCAGTATAGAGTCTGCAAATATCAGAAATAAGGGTCTGGCTATGACATTACTTAATTCCTTTAGGATACGGGGGTGTATGTCATCCGGTCCTGGCGATTTGTCTATTTTAATCTTTTTAAGTCGCTGATGTACTTCTTCCTGGGTCAGACAGGACACTTTTAATGGGGAATTTATTTTTGCATTCTGCATGTCATCTGACAATTTATTTTCCTTAGTGAATACATTGGAGAAAAAAATATTTAACAGCTTTGCTTTCTCCTCATCGCTCTCTGCGACTTCCCCCTCATTACTCTTTAAAGGGCCGACACCTTCAGATTTATACTTTTTAACATTTATATAATTGAAGAACATTTTAGGGTTAGTTTTACTCTCTTTGGCAATTAATCTCTCGGTCTCTAGTTTGGCCGCTTTTATTTGTTTTTTACATGTTCTATTTTTTTCCTTATAGTTTTTCAGTGCTTCCGTGCTCCCCTCCTGTTTCAGTGAATGATATTCTTTCTTTTTGTCATTTATTGCTTTCTTTACAGTTCTATTTATCCACATTGGTTTCTTTTTGTTTCTTAACCTTTTATTACCATACGGTATGTACCTCTCACAATGAGATTTTAGGATGTTTTTAAAGATATCCCATTTTGTGGCTGTATTTTTATTTTTGAGGACTTTGTCCCAGTTAGTTTGGCCTATGGCCTCTCTTAGTTGGCTAAATTTAGCTTTTTTGAAGTTTGGTATTTTTGTTCCTCCCTGTAGAAACGCTCTTTTGAATGATAATTGGAAGGTTATTACTTTGTGGTCACTATTTCCCAGGTGTCCCCCAACCTGCACGTCTGTTGTTCTGTCCGGCCTATTGGTTAATACTAAGTCCAGTATGGCCGTCCCTCTAGTCGGGTCCTGAACCAGTTGGGAGAGGTAATTGTCTTTGGTTATTGCCAAGAACCTGTTTCCCTTATGAGATATACAAGTTTCAGTTTCCCAGTCTATATCTGGGTAGTTGAAGTCCCCCATAATAACCACCTCATTATGATTTGCCGCCTCGTCTATCTCGTTTATTAGTAGATTTTCTGTGGACTCTGGTATATTAGGTGGTTTATAGTAAACTCCTATTAGTAATTTATTGTTGTTTTTAGCTCCATGTATCTCTACCCACACTGACTCCACATGTTCATGTCCCTCACTTATATCTTCGCGGAGTGTGGGCTTTAGACCTGACTTTACATAAAGGCAGACCCCTCCCCCTCTCCGGTTTTGACGATCCTTTCTAAACAGACTGTAACCTTGTACATTAACCTCCCAGTCATAGCTATTATCCAGCCATGTCTCAGTTTTTCCCACTATGTCATAGTTCTCCTCACACATCACTAATTCCAGTTCACCAGTTTTATTAGTCAGACTTCTGGCATTAGTATACAGGGGCTGGAGAAGATCCAGCGGTCATGGTCCATATCGGAACCAATGACAAAGTTAGAGGTAGGTGGAGAGTCCTTAAAAATGATTTCAGGGATTTAGGTCAAAAGCTGAGGGCAAGGACCTCAAGGGTAGTATTTTCCGAAATACTGCCTGTACCACGAGCCACACAAGAAAGGCAACGGGAGATTAGGGAGATTAACAAGTGGCTCAAGAACTGGTGTAGGAAGGAGGGGTTTGGGTTCCTGGAGAACTGGGCCGATTTTTCTATCGGCTACAGGCTCTATCGTAGGGACGGGCTGCACCTCAATGGGGAAGGGGCAGCTGTGCTGGGGAGAAAGATGGCTAGAAGGTTGGAGGAGTGCTTAAACTAGGGACTGGGGGGGAGGGTAATTACGTTATAGGACGGGAAGATAGCGCAGATAGAGACCGGGGGCAAGGTAATGGGACTGGGGGAGGAATGGAAGGAGGGACTAGAACAGTTCAGAAGGAAAGGTGTAGGGTAAAAAATATACATAAACCTCTCAAATGTATGTATACTCCTAAGCAGCGGATAATAGAGGGACAACCGGAACGATCTTCCCCTGATTTATGGGATTCTGAAAGTCCAATCCATATGGATGTGTTCAGATCCCTACAATTAAAGTAGGCCGTTTATTAAACACTTACAGTATGTGGAGCAGGAGCTGCCATTGGTTTGAGAGCAGATAATGGCCAATAGGATAGAGAAGGCGCTCATAGGGTAAGTAAATTCAACAAAACTAATTTCTAATAAAATAAATGGTTTGCTCACCTATTGTGGTTGCATCAATTGGATGCAACTGCAATGGAGATCGAGTATAGATAAGTGATGGTTGGTGCAGCCTAGATTCGTCCGATCGCCTTGGGCAGGAGCCACCCTGCCACTAGGGTAATGGTAATGAAGAAAAGTACGCTGAACCTTAAGTGGAGCGTGTGGACTGTTGGGGGTGCATGAAACAACCGATCGAAGACAATGTTTTGGTTTCAGCAATGTTCCATTTATTCGTAAGACAATGCGTTTCGGGGTGCTAAAGTCCCCTTTATCAAGTCTAAAAGAAAGATTAGGTAAGAAAGGAGAAACATATGTTGGGAAACACAGAAATTGTGTTTCCCTATAGTGATTCTGTATACAGTAACAAACGGAATATACAAATAAATAAATAAATAGGCATAGATAAATATAGATGTAAATATAGGTACCAAAGTATATACTGATAAAATAGTAAGTCTCACAAAAGTACACATAGGGAAAGGATAAAAAGTACATATAGAAATAAGTTAGTAATAATAATCGTAAATGATGAGATAAATACGGAATTAAAACAATGTTGTATCTATGCTGCTGTATTATAATAAAATATCTGTTATGAGAATAAACTGTATGTTATATTAACAACAATGCTGCAGGATACTAGTATATAAGACCAAATCCGGGACCAGACTTTTTGATATAGTTGCAGGTAGACTATAATAGCATACGGCTGATATTTCCATACATTTGGAAAAAAAAACACTATCAGATGTAGTTGGCAAATGTAATGTGTCCACTGGCAGAGTGTTGGGGGGTGTATTGTCTATTAGCCGACAGGGGGTGTTATTACTGTAGCCTGCATGATGTGGTCACAGAAAAACATATAGTGCTTCAACCTTAGGGCATCTTACCTGAGCCGGAAAGGCTAGGAGAGTGTCACGGCTCGTGTGCAGAGGCGCGTGCTGACCTCTTTGGTGCCCGCGCTGCTGGAGAAAAGGGGGAGTGGGTGGGAGGGGCTACCCGGGTCCATAGGAGGAGCCTCCATGGGGGGGTGTAGTTGGGGAAAGCGCACAGAGCCTGACGGGGTGGTGGAGAGGAGGACTTGTCTGAGTGGACGGGCAGGGAGCTCGTATGGAGGCGTGGTAGGGGGGGACCGCCTGGAGAACATCGGGGATGGTTGGAAGCATTGGGGCAGGACTGCATCACGTGGTGAAGGGGCGGAGCTGCAGCCGGCTTGTGAGGGACGGAGTAAAAGAGGAATGGGGAAGAGTAAGAGCGTTGGCCTGAGTTGGTGGGCGGCGAGTTCATATGGGGGCGTGGTTGGGGGTGGCGCATAGGGAAGAGAATAAGGACTATTAGAGGGGATGGAGACAGGACTACATTGCACGGGGGAATTGTGGGGCTGCAGCCGGCATGTAGGAAATAAATGGTAGACTAAATGTGTATATATATTTATATATATATATATATATATATATAAATGTATATGACCCATGGGAATGATGTTTATGCATGTTGTCTTACTCCAAGCTGTATAGGCTCGAAAGCCTACTACCAATTAAGCATATTAGGTGATGTGCATCTCTGTAATGAGAAGGGGTGTGGTCTAATGACATCAACACCCTATATCAGGTGTGCATAATTATTAGGCAACTTCCTTTCCTTTGGCAAAATGGGTCAAAAGAAGGACTTGACAGGCTCAGAAAAGTCAAAAATAGTGAGATATCTTGCAGAGGGATGCAGCACTCTTAAAATTGCAAAGCTTCTGAAGCGTGATCATCGAACAATCAAGCGTTTCATTCAAAATAGTCAACAGGGTCGCAAGAAGCATGTGGAAAAACCAAGGCGCAAAATAACTGCCCATGAACTGAGAAAAATCAAGCGTGCAGCTGCCAAAATGCCACTTGCCACCAGTTTGGCCATATTTCAGAGCTGCAACATCACTGGAGTGCCCAAAAGCACAAGGTGTGCAATACTCAGAGACATGGCCAAGGTAAGAAAGGCTGAAAGACGACCACCACTGAACAAGACACACAAGCTGAAACGTCAAGACTGGGCCAAGAAATATCTCAAGACTGATTTTTCTAAGGTTTTATGGACTGATGAAATGAGAGTGACTCTTGATGGGCCAGATGGATGGGCCCGTGGCTGGATTGGTAAAGGGCAGAGAGCTCCAGTCCGACTCAGACGCCAGCAAGGTGGAGGTGGAGTACTGGTTTGGGCTGGTATCATCAAAGATGAGCTTGTGGGGCCTTTTCGGGTTGAGGATGGAGTCAAGCTCAACTCCCAGTCCTACTGCCAGTTTCTGGAAGACACCTTCTTCAAGCAGTGGTACAGGAAGAAGTCTGCATCCTTCAAGAAAAACATGATTTTCATGCAGGACAATGCTCCATCACACGCGTCCAAGTACTCCACAGCGTGGCTGGCAAGAAAGGGTATAAAAGAAGAAAATCTAATGACATGGCCTCCTTGTTCACCTGATCTGAACCCCATTGAGAACCTGTGGTCCATCATCAAATGTGAGATTTACAAGGAGGGAAAACAGTACACCTCTCTGAACAGTGTCTGGGAGGCTGTGGTTGCTGCTGCACGCAATGTTGATGGTGAACAGATCAAAACACTGACAGAATCCATGGATGGCAGGCTTTTGAGTGTCCTTGCAAAGAAAGGTGGCTATATTGGTCACTGATTTGTTTTTGTTTTGTTTTTGAATGTCAGAAATGTATATTTGTGAATGTTGAGATGTTATATTGGTTTCACTGGTAAAAATAAATAATTGAAATGGGTATATATTTGTTTTTTGTTAAGTTGCCTAATAATTATGCACAGTAATAGTCACCTGCACACACAGATATACCCCTAAAATAGCTAAAACTAAAAACAAACTAAAAACTACTTCCAAAAATATTCAGCTTTGATATTAATAAGTTTTTGGGGTTCATTGAGAACATGGTTGTTGTTCAATAATAAAATTAATCCTCAAAAATACAACTTGCCTAATAATTCTGCACTCCCTGTATTGTGTATAAGGATATTGATACTGAGGGGAGGGGGACAGAAAATGGGGATAATGAGACCGGAGCGTAGCTGTCTTTTAAATGAAGATGCAGGATAAGTGACAGTTGGATATAAGGAGTGTACAGGTGGGTGGGAGCGGGGAGATTGGTTGTAGTGAGAAGGGGGGGGATCAATGCGATGGAGAACCACGAAATGAGGAAAAAGAGGGGTCCCAAAGGTGGAGAGGAGTGTCCTGACTATACTTACAGGCCATAGCTCAGTATGTGTGATTGAAAAACTTTATTTATTTTATTTTTTGTATGCTTGGCAGAGAACTGATCAGAAACATTTGCTCTCTAAGGACTCATTGAGTCCATGGGGTTCGAGGGTTTGTAATAAAAAAATCCAAAACATCTCTTTCTTCTGTAGAGTCCTAAATCTATCCGACGTTGTTTCTGCAATGGTTTCGATGGGTGTAATTGTCAATCCAGATGGGTCTTTATTATGAGAGGTGAGGAAATGACGGGACACACTGTGTTTAAGGTAGCCCCGTGAGATGTTCCAGTGGTGTTTATTTAGTCTTTCTCTAAGTGACTGGATGGTGCGGCCTACATATTGTAAACCACACTCACACTCCATCACAAAGATAACGTAGAAAGATGAGCAATTCAGAAGACTTTTAATTGGGTATTCCTCCCCCGTCACATTGCTCTTAAATGACTATCTCCGATTTGAAATATTATTACAGCATTTGCATAATCTATGATTAAATTTGTAGGTGCCTGTGATTTTCAAATGGCCTGTTGCACCAGTTAAGGTTGTGTTAGTGCTCTTGTTCTTTTTCTTCAGTTTACTCGGTGCAAGTGTGTTCTTCAGAAATTTCGCTTTCCTGAAGATAATGCGCGTTTTTTTTGGTATGGTGTCTTTAAAATATGGATCACATTTGAGTATGTGCCAATGCTTTGATAAAATTGTTCTTAGGATTTCATGGTTAGGGTAAAAAGTTGTAATAAAAGAGGTCTTATAGTCCATGCTTTTTGGTGTTTCGGCTGGTTCATTCTTCTCCCTTACATTCAGGCATTCCTCTTGGCTCTGGCTTTTTGCCCGCATGAACGCATTATCTACAATTCTTTTCGGGTATTTCTTCTTCATGAATCTGGAGCGTAATATCTCGCTTTGAATGAGGAAGTCGTCATCATCAGTACAGTTCCTTCTAATCCGTTTGAATTGACTGTACGGTATATTATCTTTCCACTTTTTGTGGTGGGCACTCCTATAGTCGAGGTAGCCGTTCCCGTCGACTGTTTTGAAATGTGTCTTGGACTTGATGTTCTTATTCTCTGAATAGAGGAGCAGGTCTAGGTATTCGATGTATGAGGTAGTTATATTGGATGTAAACGAGAGATTCCATGTGTTTTTATTGAGGTGGCCAACAAATCATTCGGCTTCTTCCTTGGGACCATTCCAAATTACTATCAGGTCATCTATATAACGCTTATAGAATATGATATTTTTCTTCCAATATTGACTTGAGTAGATAAAATCATCTTCAAAACAGCCCATATATAAATTGTCAAAACTCGGCGCGAAACGCGTCCCCATTGCGGTCCCGTTTCGTTGCTTATAGATCTTGCCCTCAAAGGTAAAAACATTATGCATTAAAATAAAGTGGATTGCATCCAATATAAAATCCCTATGTTTGTCAGAAAGACGGTCGTCTGTTTCTAAAAAACGTTTTGTAGTTTCAATGCCCGCTATATGTGGGATGTTGGAATAAAGCGCTGCAACATCCAATGTCAGCCAACAAAAGTGCGGTTCCCATTCGAGATCTGTTAGTAAACTGATTAGTTGTGTGGAATCTCTCAGATAGGATCGGAGATTTCTGACATGATTTTGAAGGAATATATCAACAAAATGAGAAAGATTACTGGTGAGAGAGTTAATTCCCGAGATGATCGGTCTACCTGGTGGATTCAAAGGGTTTTTATGGATTTTTGGTAGGTGATAAAATAATGCCATATTCGGGTGTTCAATCACTATGTACTCTGTTTCTTTCTTCGTGATGACTTCGTCCTCTTCAGCCTGCTTCAACATAATGTGCAGTGTCTTTTGATCCTCTATAAGTGGATTGGATGTAAGTAGTTCATAATAAAAGGCATCCAGTATCCTGTTGGCTTCCATTATATAATCCTCCTTATTTTGTAAGATTATTCCACCTCTCTTGTCTGCACTCCTAATGACAAGAAGGTCATTATTATTTAGTTCTGTTAGAGCATCTTTTTCTTCTTTTGATAGGTTGTTCTTGACCTTGATAGCTTTATTAATTTCTCTTGCTTCTTTGGATACCAAAGAATAAAAGGTGTTAATGTGGTTTCCTCTATGGTATGTAGGATTAAACGTAGATTTTGGTTTCAGGTTAGTGTGGGGGGTGCTTATTTCTTCTTCTTTTTCTTCATCCTTACTTGCCCTAGTTCCCTCCTCCTTGTTTTTCACAGGTAGTTTAGATTTAATGGCAAAATGCCTTTGGAGTATGACATTCCTGATGAATGTATTTAGATCCACAAAAAGGTCAAATTCATTGTATTTTTCCTGCTGGACAGAACGACAAGCCTCTCTGGAGGACTGGCGTCTGTGCCGCAGAGAGGTCAAACCTGGATAGATTAAATATCTTTACTGTAGTGAGGTTTTGTTCCTCTTTGGGCTGTGAGGGTCCTGCTTCGTTTCTTCCATTTTTGTTGTTTTTTCTGATTCCACGGTTTCGTATTCCTCCTCTTCGTCCTCTCCTGTATTTTTTATTTTTAGACCCTTTGGGGGGGGGGGGAGATTGGTTTTGGGCTTGAAGAAATGCTGGATCAACTTCGCCCCACCTGCTGGTGGTTTGAGAACATACGTTGCTTCCGGGGTCAATGCCCCGGGTAGCGCTAAAAAAGAGACTGATTGGTTCACAGCATGATTGGGAGAGATCTGTGTGTCGTCTGAAGTGCTTGTATTATGTACAGTAATTAAAGAATCCTCTAGTACAGAAGGTTCAATCTCAGTGGGATCCAATATTGTGGGTAATGAAGAAAAGAAAGTAGGAGGTAGATTGAGGGGACAACCTTGCGAAGGGTCCAGGGGCGGACTTGAGGGGGGACGAAAAGTGGATAATGGCGGAATGGGTGGTGGGGTGAACCATACTGGTAGGTCGGACGAGGGCAGGGAGGGGGTGGGCTGAGTAGTCTTGGACAATGTGCCTAACTTCGTGGATGAAGGCGTTTGTGGATGTCTGTGTGTAATTGTGCGTGCGTCAGGTCGCTGAGAGGTCTGTGTTTTATTTGGAAGATGGTGGGTTTGAGAGGGTGGGGCCCTTAGAGAGCAAATGTTTCTGATCAGTTCTCTGCCAAGCATACAAAAAAAGAAAAGAAATAAAGTTTTTCAATCACACATACTGAACTATGGCCTGTAAGTATAGTCAGGACACTCCTCTCCACCTTTGGACCCCTCTTTTTCCTCATTTCGTGGTTCTCCATTGCATTGATCCCCCCCTTCTCACTTCAACCAATCTCCCCGCTCCCACCCACCTGTACATTCCTTATATCCAACTGTCACTTATCCTGCATCTTCATTTAAAAGACAGCTACGCTCCGGTCTCATTATCCCCATTTTCTGTCCCCCTCCCCTCAGTATCAATATCCTTATACACAATAGTTATGTCCCCTATACCCCCAAAGGCAATTCATATTCCTTGCGCAATCAATTTAGGTTAATAGTACCTAATCACTGTTTACACTCATCTAAACATCATTCCCATGGGTCATATACATTTATTTATATATATTTACATCTATATTTATCTATACCTATTTATTTATTTATATATTCCGTTTGTTATACAGAATCACTATAGGGAAGCACAATTTTTGTGTTTCCCTACATATGTTTCTCCTTTCTTACCTAATCTTTCTTTTAGACTTGATAAAGGGGACTTTAGCACCCCGAAACGCATTGTCTTACGAATAAATGGAACATTGCTGAAACCAAAACATTGTCTTCGATCGGTTGTTTCATGCGCCCCCAACAGTCCACACGCTCCACTTAAGGTTCAGCGTACTTTTCTTTATTGGTTTGAGAGGACTTCTCCCTGCTTCAGAGTGGTTAAAAACAGTGACACACTCAGGTCCTGGGTTCTACACCTACCATCTGACGTCGACTAACATCACGACCGCCCGCTGGACACGGGCACCCTGCCATCTTGGATTATTCCTTACAAAGACTTTGCCTTTTACTGGACACTACCACGGTAATTCTGAACTTACAGACATTCTACTCCCTTCCACCTCTTACCTATTTCTATCCAACCAATCTGTTCGACTGGCAGGTATATTTATCTGTCAGTTTTAATGCATATATTTTTTGTGTATAGTTTTTAGAATAAAACTAACGAGTGCATCGTTCCAGTTTTGCCCTTGTTCCTTGATTATCTGGTTTATGCTAAGAACTCTGTCCTCAGAGGAGACATAATACCGCATTGTCTTATTTTTCTAAATTGTTAATTGTTTAGCTAGGTTGCAAATAACCGTTTCTTCCCTTTAGGATTAGCTAGTCGGGGTCTCTTCGCCCCAATTCAATACGAAGAGTGGTGGCAGCAAATTAATCTGATTTCCTGCGTGAAATCGATAAAAAAAAAATTCTGATTGTATCATGTATGGGCACACCAACCAATCTTACACGTCTACTGTGCTCATAGTGGATTCGCATCCAGAAGACTCTAGTGGACGAGACCTGTATGGCAACAGTGGCACAGTACGACGGGATTGGCAGTTGGTTTGTCAGATTAAGAGCACTATGGGGCCCTAATTACTACTTAGGGGTCTGTAGAGAGCTTTATTACCACTGGGGGAACAATAGGGGGGGCTTATTTCTACTGGTGGCTCTGTAAGGGCATTATAAATACTGGAGGGCTCTTCTACTAATGGGCGCACTCTTGGGGAGCACTATCACTGTTGAGGGCATTGTAAGGGGCAGTATTACTAATGAGGGTATTCTAGAAGGGAATTACTATTGGTGGAACTATGAGGAGCACTATTACTATGGGGAAGATTATCTGTATGGCACTCATTTTTTTTTTCAGGATAGTATTTGAGGGTACAGAAAAGTGAGGAAGATAAGATGTCTGTGTGTTACACTCTGCTGAGACGGGGTAGCTGAGAGAAGTTGTCCGGACTGAATGGAGAAGATGATGACAGAGAAGATCTACATCAGAGGAGACGTCATCTGGGAGGCACTGGATGTGTGAGGTACATGCTGCTGTACAGCTGTATGGCAAGTACAGTAAAATGTCTTCAGTGCTAGTGTTTGCAGGGGTGGGGGGGCGGTTGGTCGACTTAGAAAATTGTGCCATATGCATTGGGTCTTGGGCCCCAGATCTTTTGAGACCCTAGCAACGCCCCTGCCTGTGACAATCCCTGTAATTTTATATTAGCCACTGCTGACATCAGCAATAGTTAGGCCGCTGCAGACAGCAACATTATCTGAGCTACATCTCCTGTGTAATGTGTGTGCATCCCAAAAATATCAGTGACATCCAGTGTACTTTTTCCGTAGATGGTGTCCGCTGCGGACAGTGACATTACCTGGGGTACATCTCCTGTGTAACTTTTCCACATCCCAAATACCTGTGACATTCCCTGTAATTTTATATTAGCCGCTGCTGACATCAGCAATATTATCAGCAGTATTTCTCCAGTGTAACGTGTGCGCATCCCAAAAATATCTGGGACATCCAGTGTACTTTTTCCATAGACGGTGTCCGCTGCGGACAGTGACATTAGCTGCGCTACATCTCCTGTGTAACGTGTGCACATCCAAAAAATATCAGTGACATCCAGTGTACTTTTTCCATAGACAGTGTCCGCTGCGGACATTGACATTACCTGGGGTGCATCTCCTGTGTAACGTATCCACATCCGAAATACCTGTGACATTTCCTGTAATTGTATATTAGCCACTGCTGACATCAGCGACATTATCTGTGGTATATCTCCTGTGTGACGTTTCCACATCCCAAATACCTTTTTTTATTTTTTGCGCATACACTGACAAATCCTAAGCTATTGAATGTGTGACATACTTTCAAGCATATATAACATTTAATATGAAGAAGGCGAGCAGAAAGGAAGAGGAGGTGGTGGACGAATAAGTCACTGGCCCAACCTGGGAAGGTGGCAAGCCGAGCCAGGACAGCAGTACAGAGGGGAGGGATCCACAGCACCGTAACAGGCTAGAAGAGGCAGTGGGGTGGCAAAAGGGAGAAGGCGGGCCACACCAAACAGGCCCTCAACCGTTCCCCGGAGCACACCCTTGCGGAAATCTCCCTTGCCAAGGGGTAGGTGTTCCGCAGTCTTTCACTTTTTTTAGGAAAGTGCGGACGACAACATGGTTGTGTCAGATAATGGCCATAACTTGTTGGCAGCTTTGGAGCTCGGCAAGCTCAGTGTTTTTTCAAAACATACCCCAATTTGCCTGAGCAACTGGTGAAGGTGCGCCGTGTGTGTGCCCATTTCCGCAAGTCGACAGCTTCCGCCGGTCTGTCAATGCTGCAGCAGCGCTTACAATTGTCAGCTCACCAACTGTTGAACTCCACATTCCACATGTTGGCCAGGCTTTGTGAGTAGCAGAGGGCTGTAGTGGAATACCAGCTGCAACATGGTTGTTGCCTTTCCAGTCAGCTTCCGCTCTTCACAAGCGACGAGTGGGCATGGATGTCTGACCTCTGTGGGGTTTTAAGAAACTTTGAGGAATCAACCCAGCGTCACCATTCCACTTCTGTGTCTACTTCTGTTGGCCGGACCGAACAACAGACGTGCAGGTTGGGGGACACCTGGGAAATAGTGACCACAAAGTAATAACCTTACAATTATCATTCAAAAGAGCGTTTCTACAGGGAGGAACAAAAATACCAAACTTCAAAAAAGCTAAATTTAGCCAACTAAGAGAGGCCATAGGCCAAACTAACTGGGACAAAGTCCTCAAAAATAAAAATACAGCCACAAAATGGGATATCTTTAAAAACATCCTAAAATCTCATTGTGAGAGGTACATACCGTATGGTAATAAAAGGTTAAGGAACAAAAAGAAACCAATGTGGATAAATAGAACTGTAACGAAACCAATAAATGACAAAAAGAAAGAATATCATTCACTGAAACAGGAGGGGAGCACGGAAGCACTGAAAAACTATAAGGAAAAAAATAGAACATGTAAAAAACAAATAAAAGCGGCCAAACTAGAGACCGAGAGATTAATTGCCAAAGAGAGTAAAACTAACCCTAAAATGTTCTTCAATTATATAAATGTTAAAAAGTATAAATCTGAAGGTGTCGGCCCTTTAAAGAGTAATGAGGGGGAAGTCGCAGAGAGCGATGAGGAGAAAGCAAAGCTGTTAAATATTTTTTTTTCCAATGTATTCACTGAGGAAAATAAATTGTCAGATGACATGCAGAATGCAAAAATAAATTCCCCATTAAAAGTGTCCTGTCTGACCCAGGAAGAAGTACATCAGCGACTTAAAAAGATTAAAATAGACAAATCGCCAGGACCGGATGACATACACCCCCGTATCCTAAAGGAATTAAGTAATGTCATAGCCAGACCCTTATTTCTGATATTTGCAGACTCTATACTGACAGGGAATGTCCCACAGGATTGGCGCATGGCATATGTGGTGCCAATATTCAAAAAGGGGCCAAAAACAGAGCCTGGAAACTATAGGCCGGTAAGTTTAACATCTGTTGTGGGTAAACTGTTTGAAGGTTTTCTGAGAGATGCTATATTAGAGCATCTCAACAGAAATAAGCAAATAACGCCATATCAGCATGGCTTCGTGAGGGATCGGTCATGTCAGACTAATTTAATCAGTTTCTATGAGGAGGTAAGTTCTAGACTTGACAGCGGCGAATCAATGGATGTCGTATATCTGGACTTCTCCAAAGCATTTGACACTGTACCACATAAAAGGTTAGTATATAAAATGAGAATGCTCGGACTGGGAGAAAACATCTGTATGTGGGTAAGTAACTGGCTCAGTGATAGAAAACAGAGGGTGGTTATTAACGGTACACACTGATTGGGTCACTGTCACTAGTGGGGTACCTCAGGGGTCAGTATTGGGCCCTATTCTCTTCAATATATTTATTAATGATCTTGTAGAAGGCTTGCATAGTAAAGTATCAATTTTCGCAGATGACACTAAACTGTGTAAAGTAATTTACACTGATGAGGACAGTATACTACTACAGAGGGATCTGGATAGATTGGAGGCTTGGGCAGATAAGTGGCAGATGGGGTTTAACACTGATAAATGTAAAGTTATGCACATGGGAAGGAAAAATGCAAGTCACCCGTACATACTAAATGGTAAAACACTCGGTAACACTGACATGGAAAAGGATCTAGGAATTTTAATAAACAGCAAACTAAGCTGCAAAAACCAGTGTCAGGCAGCTGCTGCCAAGGCCAACAAGATAATGGGTTGCATCAGAAGGGGCATAGATTCCCGTGATAAGAACATAGTCCTACCACTTTACAAATCGCTAGTCAGACCACACATGGAGTACTGTGTACAGTTCTGGGCTCCTGTAAACAAGGCAGACAGCAGAGCTGGAGAAGATCCAGAGGAGGGCATCTAAAGTAATAACTGGAATGGGGCAACTACAGTACCCTGAAAGATTATCAAAATTAGGGTTATTCACTTTAGAAAAAAGACGACTGAGGGGAGATCTAATTAATATGTATAAATATATCAGGGGTCAGTACAGAGATCTATCCCATCAGCTATTTATCCCCAGGACTGTGACTGTGACGAGGGGACATCCTCTGCGTCTGGAGGAAAGAAGGTTTGTACACAAACATAGAAAAGGATTCTTTACGGTAAGAGCAGTGAGAATATGGAACTCTCTGCCTGAGGAGGTGGTGATGGTGAGTACAATAAAGGAATTCAAGAGGGCCCTGGACGTATTTCTGGAGCTTAATAATATTACAGGCTATAGCTACTAGAGAGGGGTCGTTGAACCAGGGAGTTATTCTGATTGCCTGATTGGAGTCGGGAAGGAAGTTTATAGTCCCCTAAAGTGGAGAAAATTGGCTTCTACCTAACAGGGTTTTTTTTTTTTTGTTTTTTTTTTTTTGCCTTCCTCTGGATCAACTTGCGGGATAACAGGCCGAACTGGATGGACAAATGTCTTTTTTCGGCCTTATGTACTATGTTACTATGTTACTATGTTACTCAAACACTCGCTGCTCACAATTAAGGCTGACACTTTGCATGTGGAAGAGGTGGAAATGGTGGAATACAGTACACAGGGTGATAGCCAGACCACCCTCAGTTAGTTTTCTCAGCGCAAATTGGATGCTGAGGAGGAGGAGGAGAAGGAGACAGTTGACTCCGCTACAGAGGGTAGTACCCATGGAAGTTGAATTCCATCTGTTCAGCATGGATGGGCAGAAGAGGAGGAAGAGGATGAGGAGATTGAGAGTCAATGACGACAGCAAAGTCTTGCCTGTTTGGACTCTGGCACACATGGCTGACTTTATGTTAGGCTTCCTTTCCCGGGTCCCACGCATTTTACGCATTTTGGACAACACTGATTACTGGTTGCTCACCCTTCTCGACCCTTGCTACAAAAATAACTTCTCATCTCTCATTCCTGTGGTGGAATTCCCATGAACCCCTTCCACCACAAAAAAAGGGTATATGGTTCAATCTTCATTTTCTTGTCCTCCTCCTCCTCTTCCATCATATCAACATGCTGATTAGTCTGCCTTTGCTCCTAATGTTGTAGAGGGTCAGCTCAACTGCAGGCCCTCGCATATAACGTTTTAGAGGGTCAGATCACCAGCAGGCCCTCACCTACAATCTTTTAGAGGGTCAGCTCACCTGCAGGCCCTCGCATATAATGTTTTAGAGGGTCAGCTCACCAGCAGGCCCTCACCTACAATCTTTTAGAGGGTCAGCTCACCTGCAGGCCCTCACATATAATGTTTTAGAGGGTCAGCTCACCAGTAGGCCCTCACCTACAATCTTTTAGAGGGTCAGCTCACCTGCAGGCACTCGCATATAATGTTTTTGAGGATCAGCTCACCAGCAGGCCCTCACATATAATGTTTTAGAAGGTCAGCTCAACAGCAAGCCCTCACCTACAATCTTTTAGAGGGTCAGCTCACCTGCAGGCCCTTGCATATAATATTTTAGAGGGTCATCTCACCTGCAGGCCCTTGCATATAATATTTTAGAGGGTCATCTCACCAGCCGGCCCTCACCTACAATCTTTTAGAGGGTCAGCTTACCTGCAGGCCTTAGCATATAATGTTTTTGAGGGTCAGCTCACCAGCAGGCCCTCACCTACAATCTTTTAAAGGGTCAGCTCACCTGCAGGCCCTCGCATATAATGTTTTGAAGGGTCAGCTCACCAGCAGGCCCTCACCTACAATCTTTTAGAGGGTCAGCTCACCTGCAGGGCATCGCATATAATGTTTTAGAGGGTCAGCTCTCTAGCAGGCCCTCACCTACAATCTTTTAGATGGTCAGCTCACCTGCAGACCCTCGCATATAATGTTTTAGAGGGTCAGCTCACCAGCAGGCCCTCACCTACAATCTTTTAGAGGGTCAGCTCACCTGCAGGTCCACGCATATAATGTTTTTGAGGTTCAGCTCACCAGCAGGCCCTTGCATATAATGTTTTGGAGGGTCAGCTCAACAGCAAGCCCTCACCTACAATCTTTTAGAGAGTCAGCTCACCTGCAGGCCCTTACATATAATGTTTTAGAGGGTCATCTCACCAGTAGGCTCTCACCTACAATCTTTTAGAGGGTCAGCTCACCTGCAGGCCTTCGCATATAATGTTTTTGAGGGTCAGCTCACCAGCAGGCCCTTAACCATAATGTTTTACAGGGTCAGCTCACCAACAAGCCCTCACCTACAATCTTTGAGAGGCCAGCTCACCAGCAGGCTCTCGCATATAATGTTTTTGAGGGTCAGCTCACCAGCAGGCCCTCAACCATAATGTTTTACAGTGTCAGCTCACCAGCAGGCCCTCCCGTACAATCTTTTAGTGGGTCAGCTCACCAGCAAGCCCTCGCCCATAATTTTTTCAATGGTTAGCTAAGCAGAAGACCCTCACCCCTAATGTTTTAGATGGTCAGATCAGCAGCAGGCCCTCGCCCGTAATGTTTTAGAGGGTCACCAGCAGGACCTTGCTCCTAATGTTTTTGAGGGTCACCAGCAGGCCATCAATCGTAATTTTTCAAGGGTGTATGATGCACTCCTTTATGTGTAGTAAAAGGTGTATTGGAGTGCCTGTTCCTTGTAATTTTTGGAAGCCCTTTCACTTAGTACATAGCTTTATGAGTGTAGGAGTCCCACTACCTGAACAATTGTGCCACGATGTAAATGAGGACCTTCATTATGTGATATACAGGTTGCATCGGAGTGCCTCTTCCTTGTAATTTTTGGCAGCACTTGCACTTTTTTATACAAGTAAATATACAGGAAATAATGTTTCCTAACAATTTTTCCTCTAAAATCAATTTTATCTTCGTTTTTGTGCGTATTATTGTCAGTCTGTAAAAGTGGCATGCTACTCGGACAACATCATTCCCAGCAGCGACCTGGGAGTCCAAGATGCATCCAGACATGCTCCCCATGCTGTTACCGAACCATTTCGGTTGTGTTTCTATCAATTTCTGACCTTTTCCTATGAACCAGACACCCTTCCCTCTTCAGAGCAGGGGGAGCCTGGTTTAATGCTTGGGTTCTCCCATTGACTTTAAGTGTGCTCGGGTGCTCGATCAACACTGGTGTAAACATAATGTCCCCCAAAAATAACTGTGCTAAGCTGATACTGTGTCAGGGTGCCCCCCACAGTACTAGTTCTCCCCAACATCCCACCAATAGTAATAGTGCTTTGACAGTGCCCCCAACATGTCCCCACTGTGCCCCAGAAATAATAATGTTATCATAGTGCCGATACTAGTAATCATGTTCCCCATAGTCCCCCAGTAGCAATAAAGCCCACCACAATGCCCCAGTAGTAATAATTCTCCTTATAATGTGACAGTAGAAAAATGCCCCCTAATGTGTTCCAGTACAAAAAAATACCCCCTTTTAATGTTCCCATAGTGCCCTGATAATATGTGCCAGTATAAACTCCCCCTATATAATGCCCCCAAACTGCTCCTCTCCCCCTTCCCCATAGTGTCACCATAATGTGCCAGTATAAAATACCCTTATATAGTGCCCCCAGTAAATGCCCCCATAGTTCTCCTCTCCCCCCTTCCTCATAGTGCCCCCCATAATGTACCAGTAGAATATGCCCACTATAGTGCCCCGGTAGATGCCCTCAGTTTCCCCCATAATTTGCCAGTATAAAATACCCCTTATTTGTGCTCTCAATAGATGCCCTCATATTGCCCCCTAATAATGTTCCAGTAGGAAGGGCCCCCATAGTGACCCCTGTAATGTGCCAGTAAGAAGTGCCCCCATAATGCCCCCCAATAATGTGCCAGTAAGAAGTGCCCCCATAGTGCCCCCAATAATGTGCCCGTAAGAAGTGCCCCCAATAATGTACCAGTAAGAAGTGTCTGCATAGATTCACCACAGAGCCCCCCAATAATGTGCCAGTAAGAAGTGTCCCCATAGATGTCCCTATAGCACTCCTCTCCTCCAGTGTGTGCCAGAAAAAAAATGAAACACTAATACTTACCTCCATGCTGCTTTCAGCAATGCGATGCAGGCCTCTTCCGACCTGTGTCCCGCTCTTTACGGCTCAGGCGCCTGCACCGGCCTCTGATGGGACAGGGAAGGGAGATGCCTTTCCCTTCCCCGCCACTGCACATCCTAAGTACGGCGATACAGATGAATATAGAGATGAGCCCTTCCACAATGGAAGCACTCATCTCCACTCCTGTTGCCCTGCTGCTTCCTCCCCCCACCCTTAATTGGTGGTACGGCCCTGATCTTCCCCTTGAAGGCTATTCTCCCACTGCTGTCATGGGCTCTGTTTGAATTCTCTGTTAAATCTGAAGAAACTGCTGACAGAGGCTTAAAACAGAGAGAGATTTGTGCAGCATGTAACACTAATCTTCCTGTCAAAATGACAGACACCACATAAGGACCAATGATTGATGCCTATTACTATTGAAACTACATTCAGCACTACCAATCATACAGGAGAATACAGCACAACATGCCTATTACATCTATAAATGTCTTCTCTGATGTAGATGTTCTCTTTCCTCATCTTCTCCATTTGGACCAGGCCACCATGGTGACTTCTTTCAGCCATGTTTCTTTCTGCATACTTTGACAAACAGACATCTGGGCAAAGGCTGTGTTTATGAGCCCTTAGATTCCCACTTTTCTATCATCCTCCCTACCTTCTGAATAAACCCCCAATACTGTGCCCTCTGTGCTCCCCAATATTATACTTCGCAAACAGATAGTCTCACTGAAAATATGAGTACAACACAGATAGTGCCTCCTTCAATAATTATTGACACACAGTGCCTTGAAAATAAATTGTGCCTAGCAACTATGACAGTAATAGTGTCGCACTAATAGTAATAGTGTTGCAACATATTTAAGATAAGCTGAAACTGTGCCAGGGTACCCCCCACAGTAAATAGAGTGTTTAGTAATAATTGTCTCACAGAGTGCACTTAGTGGCAACAGTGCCCTTATAGTCAACCCAATAGTAATAATGTCCCCACAGTGCCCATACTAGTAATCATGATCCTCTTAGTCTCCCAGTCGTAAAAAACACACCACAATGCCCCCTAGTAGTAAAGATTCCCCTAATAATGTGAAACATTACAAAAAATTCCTCTTTATAATGTGTGTAGTACAACAAAAATACCCTCCTATAGTGCATTCCGGTAGATGCCCTCTTATAATGTGTGCCAATACCAAAAATGCCCCCTTATAATGTGGAATAGTGCAAAAAAAATACCCCCTTATAATGTGTGCCAGTACAAGTACCCGCTTTATAACATGTGCCAGTACAAAAATCCCCTTTATAATTTGTGTCAGTACAAACAATGCCCCCCTTAGTGCCTCCAGCAGAACCAATGTCCCCATAGTGCCCTCCCTTATAACGTGTGCCAGGGCAAAAATACCATATACAGTACATATGGGGTCATTTATCAAGCTGGTGTAAAGTAGATCTGGCTTAGTTACCCATAGTAATTAAATGCTACCTTCTATTTTCCATAGGAGCTGTCAAAAATGAAAGGTGATTGGTTGCTGTGGGCAACTAAGCCAGTTCTACTTTACACCAGCTTTAAATTGACCCCAATAGTTTGTAAGGCTGAAAAAAAAAGACATACGTCCATCCAGTTCAGCCTGTTGTCCTACAAAATTGATCCAAAGAAAGGCAAAAAAAACCTGATGAGATAAAAGCCAAATTTCCTCATTTGAGAGGAAAAGATTCCTTTCCGACTCCAATTAGGCAATCAAAATAACTCCCTGGCAGGGCTGACATTAGAGGGTGAAAACTGGGCAATTGCCCAGGGCCCCCATGCCTAAATAGGGCCCCCTGTTCACTCCACACAGCCACCGTCCACCACACAACTATACCACTCAGCTGCTGGCCCGGCTGTCAGATGTGGAAGAGAACAGACGGGCTGCAGCTGAGCAGGGCACAGAGACAGACTGCGAGTGCAACATTGACAGACTGTGAGTGCAGAGTGCAGAGTGCAGAGTACGGCACCTGTGGCATGCTCGAGACCTGGCAGTTTGCAGCTCCGCCTCAGCGCTCTGTCAGAGAAGCAAGGAGGTGGAGCAGAGGCACTGCATGCATGACATGAGCACCGCGTCACTGGCTCCACCTCCACATCTATGTAGCACTGAGCCAATTGTGACCACCGCATCTAAACGTCTAATTGCCAGGAGCACTACACTCCTAGTGACCAAATGGCTTCCCCACATTGTGATTGCAGGAACCATTGGGTTGCTTTGGCAGTCTTAGTCCTTCTGAAGAATATGAGGCTTGTCATATTGAGGTTCCTATCAAGGTGGTAGGGGTCATATAGAGCATCATTTACTATCCAGAAATAGGCCTATATTAGGCACATTTCTGGCGCAGATTGTAGTGCAAAGGACCTTTGTGCTGCAATCTGCAACTTTTCCCCACTCACACCAGGTCTAAAAAAGTGGGAGTGGTGTGGGTGGGGAAGGGGCCGGGACGGCAGGCACTTCTCATTCATCATTTTCTAAGCCTGCTTTAGGTGTAGAAAATGGTCTAAAACCGAAAATGATGCCTCTACATAACTCCAGCAGATCCACCGCCAGCTATATGGGTTATTAAGACCGGTGTCTAAAACACCAGTCTTAATAAATGAGCCCCATAGTTATTATCCTATAGACTAAATGTAAAAAAAAAAAAAAAAAAATTTAAAAAATATAAAGGATATACAAAAAAAGAGAATAAAAAAATAACATAACAAGGAAAAAAAAATCAAAACGGCCCTTTCCCCATCACGCCTACTTTTTTAGACCTGGCATGACCATGGAAAAGTCGCAGACTGCGGTGCAAAGGACCTTAGTGCCAAAATCATCAACAGAAATTGACCTAATTTAGGGGTATTTCTGTTTAATAAATGACCCCCTGTGTGTCTATATTTGTTATTGAACCTGAAGCTATAATGCTCCTTCACCTCTTCACATTTCCAATGACTGTATGGTTTAGTTGTTTCTGTGCTCCTTTTAATATTTTTCTGAATTGACTGAATATGACATTGGTGCAGTACTACAGAATTTTCATTTTGCATAGGGCCACATTTTGTCTAAAACCGGCCCTGCTCCCTCGATCAATGATCCTTCTCCAGAAAGTAACTATAACCAGAAATATAACACTCCAGAAACACATCCAGGCCCCTCTTGAACTCTTTCAGTAAGTTCACCATCACAATGTCTTAAGGTAGTCCCATAGTCTTACTGCTCTTACAGTAAAGAATCCTCTTTCATATTCATGTAGAAACCTTCTTTCCTCTAGATGTAGAGGATGCCCCCTTGTCATTGTCACAGGCCTGGGAGTCTATGTGAGGCATCTCTGTATTGACATACATAGTTATTTGATCTCCCCTCAGTTGTCTTTTTTTTTTTTGCTTTTGTTTACCATTTAGTATGTATTGGTAACATGTATTTTCCCTTCCCATATGCATAACCTTACATTTATAAGTGTTAAACCTCATTTGCCACTCTGCCCAAGCCTTCGATCTATCCAGATCCATCTGTAGCAGTATACTATCTT
Source organism: Bufo gargarizans (assembly GCF_014858855.1). Classification (NCBI taxonomy): domain Eukaryota; kingdom Metazoa; phylum Chordata; class Amphibia; order Anura; family Bufonidae; genus Bufo; species Bufo gargarizans. The sequence goes on from NC_058089.1 coordinate 65,173,784, forward strand.
TTTTAATGTTAGTTTACACAGTTTAGTATCATTAGTATCAAAATTTTTATTTTGTTGTGCAGCCCCTGCATCCAGCCAGTAGTGCAGGGGCAACATGTGAGGTGCACGGTGGACTGATGAGGGGCCAAATTATAACACACAGTTCATCAGTTTACTCACGGTTAGCAGAAAGCCTCCCTGGGCTGGTAGCACAGTGTTGGGGTGGACAGCACAAAATACTCCGGGGCACGCTCTGTGATAGGGAAGCATCAGCCAAGATGGTGGTTGAGGTGCCCTTGATGTTAGGGGTGCTTAGGGTGCTTGTTGCGGCTGAGTCCCTTGATGGTTTTTGTCGTGACGCCAGTACCGTTAATGGTGGTACAACCAATAGTTTTTTTTTTCCTTAGGAGGCGAAAACGATCTGGACAGGATTCCTGTATTCTCTCAATCGGTGTTATACTGAGAAATTTCTAGACATGCTGTGATTCACGTAGGCACTAGTGACATTCCACCGATGTGCTTCATCTGTAACAATACTGTATATTCTGGCAGAATTTACACTGACATTAATTTCACGGAGGAAGAACTTTAGTAATGTTATGGGTCAACATTTTTGCATCTGAATTGCTCTTCTACATGTGTGATCTACCTCAATGAATGTGATTTTGGCCTACAATGCATTGAATGAACATCCTCACTCTTTGGGAAAAGATGAATAAACATCACTGCTAGATATTCGAATTAAGTCAGTTCGCCCAATTTTCCAAAAAGATTTGATTCGATCCAAATTTATTTGTGGCGAATAGCATTAAAAAACTGTTATTTCCTGGCTGCAGAGAGCCTGTAGAACACTGTGCCTTGCAGTAACGCACATAGGGAGTCTGCTGTGGTACTGAAATAATACTGTGAGTTACTATGACACACAGATGACAGGTGTCACTCTTAGAATCACTGCACACTTCACTTATTTGGGCAGTTAAGGGGCCAAAACTGACAAAATAACTGAAGTGTGAACTCAGCCTTACAGGTCGATGTTAGCATCAAGAAGAAGCGCACTCTTTTTACACCATTGTCAGCTGATTCCACATAGATTTTTACAGAACCTGTTCTATTAAAGGCTTATACAAGTAGAGCCACCCTGACAGAGTGGAGAGGGTGTCAGCAGTAAGTTTGTATTGACGTAACTGATTATTTTGCTCTTCCTCTGATCCGTCAGAACAGTAACCCCCAAAAAACGTATCCTGTCTGTTGAGCATGTGCCTTCACTCGATCAGCATTTGGTCAGTAATCCATCAGTATTGCTAAAGCCAAAAAAACATAAGTGGATCCAAAACAGAGATGACATGTGAAATGAATATTTGCATGTCTTCTGTATTTTGGACCCACTCCTGCTTTTGGCTACTAAATCATAAGCCAACTCTGATGCAAAATAGGGACCATGTCATACAGGCCTTACAGCTGCTACATATACTGGATCTGTTGTGAGTCTCATTTTTTCTTCCATTTGAAAGATCAGAAGAAGGGTCAAATAAATGATGATGTCAACCAGGCCAAAAAGGCAAAATAGTGGCCCAGTCATGGAGTGGGGAGGGTGAAAACATTGAGCCACAGAGTGGCCCAGTGACAGAGTGGTGAGGTGGCAGCAGCATGAGGAGACCACAGAGTGGCCCAGTGACATAGTGTTGAGGTGGCAGCAGCATGAGGAGACCACAGAGTAGAGAAGTGGCAGCAGCATGAGGAGACCAAAGAGTGGCCCAGTGACATAGTGTAGAGGTGGCAGCAGCATGAGGAGACAGCAGAATGGAAAATTGCAGCAGCATGAGGAAACCACAGAACAGTGTTGCGGCAGCATCATGAGGAGACCACAGAGTGGCTCAATGACAGAGTGGGGAGGTGGGAACAGCATGAGGAGACCACAGAGTGGCCCACTGACATAGTGTTGAGGTGGCATCAGCATGAGGAGACCACAGAGTGGAGATGTGGCAGAAGCATAAGGAGACCACAGAGTGGCCCAGTGACATAGTGTTGAGGTGGCAGCAGCATGAGGAGACCACAGAGTGGCCCAGTGACAGAGTAGTGAGGTGGCAGCAGCATGAGGAGACCACAGAGTGGCCCAGTGACATAGTGTTGAGGTGGCAGCAGCATGAGGAGACCACAGAGTAGAGAAGTGGCAGCAGCATGAGGATACCACAGAGTGGCCCAGTGACATAGTGTAGAGGTGGCAGCAGCATGAGGAGACAGCAGAATGGAAAATTGCAGCAGCATGAGGAAACCACAGAACAGTGTTGTGGCAGCAGCATGAGGAGACCACAGAGTGGCTCAATGACAGAGTGGGGAGGTGGGAACAGCATGAGGAGACCACAGAGTGGCCCACTGACATAGTGTTGAGGTGGCATCAGCATGAGGAGACCACAGAGTGGAGATGTGGCAGCAGCATAAGGAGACCACAGAGTGGCCCAGTGACAGAGTGTTGAGGTGGCAGCAGCATGAGGAGAACACAGAGTGGCCCAGTGACATAGTGTTGAGGTGGCAGAAGCATGAGGAGACCACAGAGTAGTGATGTGACAGCAGCATAAGGAGTCAACAGGGTGGCCCAGTGACATAGTGTTGAGGTGGCAGCATAAGGACACCACAGAGTAGTGATGTGGCAGCAGCATGAGGAGACCACAGAGTGGTCCAGTGACATAGTATTAGGTGGTAGCAGCATGAGGAGACCACAAAGTGGAGAAGTGGCAGCAGCATGAGGAGACCACAGAGTAGTGTTGTGGCAGCAGCATGAGGAGACCACAGAGTGGCTTAGAGACAGAGTGGAAAGGTGGCAGCAGCATGAAGAGACCACAGAGTGTCCCTGTGACAAAGTGGGGAGGTGTCAGCAGCATGAGGAGACCACAGAGGGGAGAAGTGGCAGCAGCATGAGGAGACCACAGAGTAGTGATGTGGCAACAGCATGAGAAGACCACAGAGTGGCCCAGTGACATAGTGTTGAGGTGGCAGCAGCATGAGGAGACCACAGAGGAGAGAAGTGTCAGCAGCATAAGGAGACCACAGAGTAGTGATGTTGCAGCAGCATGAGGAGACCACAAAGTGGCCCAGAGACATAGTGTAGATGTAGCATCAGCATGAGGAGACCATAGAGTGGCACAGTGATAAAGTGGGGAGGTGGGGGCCAATACCAGTACCAGATGAAGATGGTGGCCGGCAGTAGGAGCACCTGGCATCAGGTGTGGCATCAGGCGGGTGGCAGCATCAGAATAGCTGCAAAATGTAAGTGTGGCATCATGGATGATCTAGTCTGCTGCATCAGGCACTGGTGTTTGAAAATCCTGGCTGATCCACGCCTGGTTCATCACAAAGGTCAGTTTCTCCACATGGACAGGTGAGTTCTCCTTGAGGTAACTATGGCCTTGCCGCACTAAACACCCGCTCTCATGCCACACTGCTGGCCAGGCAGGAAAGTTTGTCCAGGGCAAACTCGGTCAGTTGGAGCCACAAATCGAGTTTGGCTGCCCAGTAGTCCAGGGGATCTTCGATGTGGAATGGTAGGGTGCACTCCAAGTATGCCACAATCTGCTGGTTCAGGTTCTGCTCTATGCGTAGCTGCTGCTGGTGAGTAGTTTCTTCAGTAGGTGGGTGAAGAAAACTGTTTATCAGCGACTCTAGACTTAAGTTGCTGCTGATGGAGCCGGTACTGCTCCTGCCCTCCCCCCCAGCACCCATTTCTCTACACATTGCTTGTGCTCGAATGTCCTCCTCCTGCTCCTCCTCTAGTTCAGCCCCCACAGGGTCCACGTGGCCATGAGATCTAGTTGCCATGTCTCCTGTCCCCTTGTCAGCCAGATTTAGCAGCATCTGTTCTAGGACATGAATCAGTGGAATTACGTTGTTCATCCCATAGTCCTGGCGACTGACAAAGTGGCCTCCTCAAAGGGCTAGAACAAACGGCAGGTTTCTCGCATGAGTACCTCTGTCCGCCTGTTTCATCAGGAAATCGTTTATGGCATTTCTCTGTTCATATAATCGGTCCAACACATGGAGGGTGGAATTCTAACGGGTGGAAACGTCGCATATCCGTCTGTGTTGGGGGATGCCGCTCTGCCGCTGCAGCTCCAGGAGGGTGTGCTTTGCGGTGTACGAGTGGCTGAAGTGCATGCAAAGCTTCCTGGCCATTTTCAGGATGTCTTGCAGATGTGCAGAAGACTTCAGGAATCACTTTACAAACAGATTGAACACATGCACCATGCAGAGCGCATGGCTCAGCCCTCCTTGACGCAGCGCCAATACCATGTTTTTCCCATTGTCAGTCACCATGGTTCCGATTTTGAGTTGTCAAGGAGAAAGCCAGGATTCGATTTCTTGATGAAGCTAGCTAGATTGAGCTCCTCCCTGAAGCCCGTGTCACTGGAGCAATTACGTTTGTGGCGTGTGAATTCGCCTCTAGGAATATAGGATACAACATGAGCAGGATGACAGGAGGACGTGAACAAAGTGCTATTACCCGCCGTCTCCTTGCGGTAAGTGCGGGTGACTCTGTTGGAATCGGTATAAGTATTCAGGAACCAACGTAAGGAGACTATGGCTGCATGATGAGGGATGACAGTGTATAAGGATGTAACATCCGCAGTTATCCAGACATACTCCGGTTTCCAGGAAAATTGATGAAAGGAATGCAGTACAGTTCTAGTATCTAGAAGAAAACCCGGGATAGTCTGGTAAAGTGGCTGCAACAAACTGTCAACCCACGCAGACAATCGCTCCGTAAATGAGCCTATGCCGGCTACAATGGGCCGCATGGATGGGGGAAAACCTGGTTTATGGATTTTGGGTGAAGAGTGGAAAATGGGAATAATAGGATGTAAAACATATATAAAATCAACTTGTTTTTGGTCCATAAATCCTCTCTTGACCCGCAAAGACAACAAAGAAAGCAGATCTTTTTGGAACTGGGGGGTGGGGTCATGTGACATCTCCAGATATGTGTCCGAGAACTCTAACATGAGAAGATTTTGAGACGCATATATGGAGCAATCCATGACCACAACCGACTCCCCATTGTCCGCCTGTTTAAAGATAACATCTTTCATATTTTCAAGCTCCTTAAGAGCCATTTTTTCAGCAGTGGACAAATTACGATTGATATTAAATTTAGATCTAGAAACTGACAGATATCCCTCAATGCAACCAAATCTCGCTCCACTGATTCCTGAAAATGATCAAGAGCCAAAGAGCGAGACTGTATAGGATAAAAATCACGGTTGTGAGTAGCAAAATTATGAGAGAAATCAGACACAAGAAGAGAACTAGAAACGTCCCGATACTGCTAAAGATAAGAGATGTGGACAAGTTCCTGAAAGGATGTATTAATTTGGCGTGGAGAAATTACGGCAGGAGAAATTACGGCAGGAGAAATGAGAGCCGGAACAGGAGGAGCAGGGGAGGAATCATCTGTGTCACTATGAACGAAGTGTCTCCTCAAAGTAACGTCCCGATCTGTTCACATCCAGGAGGGTCTTGTAGATGTCAAAATGACATGTTGGAGAAAAAGATAGGCCTTTATATAGAACTTGAATCTGTGGTTTGGAGAGTATCTTAGAAGAAATGTTGATCACTTGAGAATGAACTAGGTCTTTCTCTGACGCGAGGGGTAACGCCCACCTTTTCTTGTGTCTTGTGGGAGCGCAATTATGGCCACATCTGCTGCCATTCAGCCCCATAGGATTCAGTCCACAAGCCCTGAAGCCTATGAGGCAACAGAGAGGCGCAAAAGGCCACAATGATGTCACTACAACCTCCTGCACAGGAGTAGTGATGTCATGTGGACCACCTGTCCTGGAACACAGTAAAACAGGCCACAGATCAAAAGAGGCAGCAGGGGAATGGGAGTGAGGTAAGTGTTTTTTTAACCTAATCAATGGCCTACTGGGGGTACCAAGGAAGGGGGCGGAGGATCATATATACCTGGCACTACAGGGGGAGGAGTATACATTATATACTGACACAGTGGGGAAGGTCAGCCTTGTATATTGGCACTAGGGTGTGGGGGACATTATATATTGACACTAGGGTGGGGTGGAGTATTATATATTGACAATGGGGGAGCATTATATACTAGCACTACAGGGGGCATATGTATACTGATACTACAGAGGGGAGAAAAAACTTATAATATACTGGAACTATGGGGGAGCTATATAATACAGGCGGCACTAAAGGGGTGCATTATAAATATTGGGGGCACTGGTGGCATTATAACTACCAGGGATACTGTGGGGCATTATTATTGGACACAATATTTAGGCATTGCTACTAATTAGGGCTCTCTTGGGGAGTATTATGACAATTGGGTGCACTATTGCTAATGAGGGCTGTCTGGGAGCACTATAACTATGGGGGGACTATCTGTATGGCACTATTATATCTGACAATATAGTGTTTGTCGGCATGGGGGAGGACAGTAGGCACAGTATTGGGAGTAGCAGCAGGATGATAGTGACCTGTATAAATGCGTGGGTTGATCTGTGGTCTGCATAAATTTGGGGGCTGATTTGCAAAATCTGCAACAGTCCCCCATGTGCCATATAATAATACTAGTGTCTTCTTATAAATCAGAGGGGACTGCACACACCTGACCAAAAACGTTTGCTTGTGGTCTGGACAAAAAGGAAAAGAAAAGGAAAATGAAGAACTGAAATCTGTGGAAAAATCAACTGTAAGTCATTGGATCTGCTTCTTTTAACCCCTTCAGTACCTAACCATTTTTTATTTTTTTTTGGAAATCTGACATGTCACTTTATGTGGTAATAACTTTAGAACACTTTTACTTATCCAAGTCATTTTGATTGTAGTTCATAATAGTGGTAACTTTGAGTCAATATAAAACACCTTTATTTATGAAAAGAAAAACTTAATTTCCTAAAAATTTAGAAAAATGTAAAAATTTTCAAAATTTTTATTTCTCTGCTTTTAAGGCAGATAGTGATACCTCACAAAATAGTTATTCTTTTACATTTCCCATATGTCTACTTTATGTTGACATAATTTTGGAAATGTAATTTTATTTTTTAAGACGTTAGGAGGCTTAGAACTTTAGAAGCAATTCTTAAAATCTTTAAGAAAATTTCCAAAACCCACTTTTCAGTTCTGAAGTCACTTTGTGGGGGCTTACATAGTAGAAACCACCCATAAATGACCCCATGTTAGAAACTACACCCCTCAAGTTATTCAAACTTTGTTTACCCTTTCACAAGAATTAAAGGAAAATGGAGGTTACGTTTCTAAATTTAGCTTTTTTGGCATATTTTCCATTTTAATAAATTATTTCCTTTAACACAGCAAGGGTTAACGGCCAAACTAAACTCAATATTTATCACCCTGATTCTGCAGTTTACAGAAACACCCCATTTGTGGACATACACTGCTGTATGGGCACACAGCAGGATGTAGAAGGAAAGGAGTGCCAGATGGTTTTTGGAGGGGAGATTTTGGTGGACTGGATTTTAGACACCATGTCCCATATGAACCCCCCCTTATGCACCCTACAGTAGAAACTCCCAAAAAGTGACCCCGTTTTGGAAATCATGGGATAAAGTGACAGTTTTATTGGTACTATTTTGGAGTACATATGATTTTTGATCGCTCAATATTATGCTCCAAAGAGGCAAGGTAACCAAAAAATGGCTGTTCTGGCAGAGTTTTTATTTTATTTTTTTACAATGTGTTTACTAATATGTCTATTTTTTATTTTATTTCGGTTTTACACAATAAAAGCATTTTTGAAAAAGAAAAATCATTCATGTTTTAGTGTTTTTATTTTTTGGGCGATTGTCTCATGTAGGGCCTTATTTTTTGCTGGATGAAGTGATAGTTTGATTGGTACTAATCTGGTCTATATTGGACTTTTTGATTGCTTGGCATTACGCTTTTTTATGTAAGGTGACAAGAAAATAGCTTTTTTGGCAAAGTTTTTTTTTACAGCATATACCTTAGTTGGGTAGATCATGTGATATTTTTATAGAGCATGTTGTTATGGACGCGATGATATGCGATTTTACACAATAAAAGCATTTTTGGGAAAAAAAATCATGCTTTTGTGTCTCCATTTTCTGAAAGCCATATATTATCTTTTTATGGGTGATTGTCGTAAGTAGGGGCTCATTTTTTGTGGGATCAGGTGATGGTTTGATTGGTACTAATTTTGGGTACATATGACTTTTTTTTTAATGGTGTTTACCCTGCAGTAAACGTAACATAATCCTTTATATATCAGGTCGTGTTGATACCAAACATGTTTTTTATAAATGTGTGGATATAGGAAGAAGTTAGATTTTTTTTTCTACTTTTTTACACTTTTTGGACTCAGACCCACTTGGTTTTTGAAGATCCAGTGGGTCTGTTGACTGTATAGTGTACTGAAGTGTATTTTCATTTACACTAAGCCTGATCAGGCTCAGATGTACCATGGCAAACCGGATGCCTGTGAAGGTGTCTGGTTGCCATGGTAACCATCGGGACGCTGCCACAGCAAACAGCGACCTGATGGGAAGGGAGCTCCCTCTGTTAACATCTTCCATGCAGCGGTCCCTACAGACCAGAGCATGGAAGGGGTAAACAGCCGTCATCTGTGCCAGCACCAATGTCGGCCATTAAAGCAGAATGTCAGCTGTATATGTTTCAAGAGCCACCACAGACTTATCCAGGACATGGGCTACAACTGTCATATTCCTTGTGTCAAGCCATTCATGATTTAGGAACAACATCTAAAGTATCTTAACTAGGCTAAGCAGAAAAAGGACTGGACTGTTGTGTGAAGTTTCCACAGTCAGAGATGGTTGGTCAAGCCATGTAATCTGTTGGTCGACAGTGTTATATCAAATCCAAAGTCAGTGAAGCCATCTACCAGGAAATTTTAGAGGACTCCATTCTTCCCTCTGCTGACAGGCTTTATGGAGATGCTGATTTAATTTTCCAACAGGACTTGGCACCTACCCACACGGCCAAAAGTACCAATACCGGGTTTAATAATTACTGTATCACTGTACTTGATTGGCCAGCAAACTCACCTGTTCTACACCCATAGAGAATCTATAGGGTATTGTCAAGAGAAAGATGAGAGACACAAGACCCAGCAATACAAATGAGCTGAAGGCCGCTATCAAGGCAACCTAGGCTTCCATGACACCTCAGCAGTACCACAGGCTAATCGCCTCCATGCCGAGCCGCATGGATACAGTAATTCAAAAGGAGCCCCGACCAAGTATTAAGTGCATATACTATACACACTTTTCAGTAAGCTAACATTTCTGTATTGAAAATCATTATATAAAAGGAAGAGAAAAAGATTAATTATGGTAAGAGCAGTGAGACTATAGAACTCTCTGACTGAGGAGGTGGTGATGGTGAATTCACTAAAAGAGTTGAAGAGGGGCCTGGATGTATTTCTGGAGTGTAAAGCCTCATTCACACGTCAGTGTTTTGGTCAGTGATTTCCTTCAGTGATTGTGAGCCAAAAGATCTGCACCTATTCTGTGTTCATAGCCGCACCTGGCTTTGGCTCACAATCACTGATGGAAATCACTGAACAAAACACTGACGTGTGAATGAGGCATAATAACATTACAGGTTATATTTATTAGATTTAGTGAGAGGTCGTTGATCCAGGGATTTATTCTGATTGCCTGATTGGAGTCAGGAAGGAATTATTTCCCCTTCAAATGAGGAAAATAGGCTTCTACCTCACAGGGATTTTTTTTCCTTCCTCTGGATCAACTTGCAGGATAAGAGGCTGAACCTGATAGACATATGTCTTTTTCAGGCTTACAACTATGTTAATATGTTCCTGTGTATTCTAATTTTCTGAGACACTAACTTTTGGGTTTTCATTATCTCTAAGGCATAATGATCAACATTAAATGAAATAAGCACTTTAAGTAGATCACTGTGTAATAAATGTATATAAGTATTATAACCTCTATAGATTTTGTCAAACTAAAAGTGACAGGTTGACACGCCCCTTTCCCTGCCCATAAACTCACCCACTCTACCCACAACCCCTCCCAGTCCCTCTCAAACCCTGCCTAAATATCGCCCCAAACCACGCCTAAACACCGCCCATTCAACGCCCCTTATTCTGTTAGATCTGATATTGCGTCAGTCATTTAATTAGGTTTTAATATCTTTAAAAATAAAATGATATTAAGCTTGTATTGACCTCTTACTAAGCCATTATAAATTTTGACAATGGCTAATTGATCCGTCTATCTTCCTTAAGCTAAAGCACCTTTGATGATGTCACACCGCCCATTCAATGCCCCTTTTATTCTGTTAGATCTGATAACGCAGCAGTAATTCAATTAAGTTTTAATATCTTCAAAAATAAAATGATATTAAGCTTGTATTAACCGCTTACTAAGCTATTATAAATATTTACAATGACTAATTGATCCGTCTATCTTCCTAAAGCTAAAGGATCATTGATGATATCACCACAGGCCCTGGAAGGTAACTGACGCAGCCCCTTTGTTAGATCCTGCAGGACCTGCGGTGTCTGAAATTTGCTTTAATTATATAAGATTGTATTTAATAAAATCGAAGGCGTCTATGATTTAAGCAAAATATGTAATCACTGCATCTAACACAAACATGTATCATTTATAAATATTAACAATAGCTTATTGTGGCACCCAACTTTCCCGGGTGCCGATAACATGTTGAAGTTATATTCTTCCTGCTGCGGCAGAAAAAACAGAAGCTGCGTCAGCCACGGCACCCAACTTTCCCGCGTGCCAATTCTGTCTTCCCATTTTGTCCTATTTCAAAGCCGCATCTATCACAGATATTCAACATATCTATCAATCGCAGATATGTAGCATTTATAAATATTAACAATAGCTAATTGCGGCACCCAACTTTCCCAAGTGCCGATGACACGTATCTATCTTCTAATACGCCATCTGTCCATCAATTTGTACAAACACCTACCAAATTTTGAAGTTCACAATGTTTATACATGTGTTACGAGACATAGTCGGCCTAATGAATGGGCAGCTGTGACAATAGCAAACAGTTGTTAAACGGAGACGTCCTAATATCTTTAAAAATAAAATGATATTAAGGGTCTATCCCAACTATCTATCTTTCAGCCATAGTCAATTAGCGGTATGTAAAAGAGCGATACACGCTCAACAAAAACACAAACATTGAAAATCAATATTACACAGTGCCAGTAATTATTTGATATCCACTTATTGGTGAGATCGCTCACAACATCCTTAAAGGAAAGATACCTCTTAGAGAGTGACAAAAAAATATACTGAAAAGATGGAGCAAGGCTATAACAAAATGAAGCGATAAAAGCCACCCCATTAAAGACAAGAAGCGCATTGTGAACCAGAGCGGTGGTTTTATAGGGTCGCTGCTCGGCTTTGCAATACCTTTAATCACTAGCTTGATAGCTTATAGAGTCGGCGGCTCATAATGGAGTATGCTGAGAAAATGTTCCTGGTTTCCAAACACGAACTGGACCGCCTAAAAAAAAATCTACAGAAACACCAGACATACGCCAAACTACTACACAGAAATGACCTTTCAGATGATGAAAAATTTAAGATATACACTAATGTGTTACAGAGATACTAGATCAGTGATGGCTAACCTTGGCACTCCAGCTGTGGTGAAACTACAAATCCCAGCATGCTCCATTTATTTCTATAGAGTTCTGAGAGCAACCAAGCAAGGGGGGCATCTTGGGAGTTGTAGTTTTACCACAGCTGGAGTGCCAAAGTTAGCCATCACTGTACTAGATGTTCAACAGACAGGCCAGTAAAGAAATGTCAACCCTAACTTTGATTACGCAGCCACAACCCGATCAACAATGATTGACAAATGACGCTTCTATTGGAGACGATGTTAAAAAGATACTTGACAATAAGGATTAGGAAAAATGCTGAACTTTTGTTGAACAAGCTGCGACGATCGGGTAACAAGCCATACTGAAATGCTAGGGGTGAATTCATTTACAAAGATCAAGTTATACCAGGATCCAACATCATCGACCTGATTCACACCGCAAAGCAGTCATGATTTGCTTAAGTCTAAAACGCCTCGCGGGTAGGACTCCTTCATGGAAACCATCGCCAAACTGAACGTGCCATCAACTTTGATTGATAATACAAGAACGAGTGAACTTTACGATAATTTAAAAAGCAGGTCACCCTTTTGAACCTTTTGAAGTGGTTCGTACCCCTTTTAGGCAGCAGCTGTTCGTAACAACAACCCCTGTGTTAACTCGAGGCTCTTTATTACCTAAAAAGAGAACGCCACATTTGTTATAGGAGTCTTGGTTAACGTTGTAACTTTTACTTTAAATCTATTTGTATGTAGTGCCTGATAATGTTTTTATTTGTTTTACATGACTTTGTTATAGATGGCTTGGTTAGTGTTGTCAATTTTACTTTGACTGTATATAAAAATTTATTTGTATGTAATATCTCAATGTTTTACATAAAATGACAATAAAAATGTAGGCCATTTTTCTTTTTACAATAAATACAGGTCCTTCTCAAAAAATTAGCATATTGTGATAAAGTTCATTATTTTCTGTAATGTACTGATAAACATTAGACTTTCATATATTTTAGATTCATTACACACCAACTGAAGTAGTTCAAGCCTTTTATTGTTTTAATATTGATGATTTTGGCATACAGCTCATGAAAACCCACATTTCCTATCTCAAAAAATTAGCATATTTCATCCAACCAATAAAAGAAAAGTGTTTTTAATACAAAAAAAGTCAACCTTCAAATAATTATGTTCAGTTATGCACTCAATACTTGGTCGGGAATCCTTTTGCAGAAATGACTGCTTCAATGCGGCGTGGCATGGAGGCAATCAGCCTGTGGCACTGCTGAGGTGTTATGGAGGCCCAGGATGCTTCGATAGCGGCATTAAGCTCATCCAGAGTGTTGGGTCTTGCGTCTCTCAACTTTCTCTTCCCAATATCCCACAGATTCTCTATGGGGTTCAGGTCAGGAGAGTTGGCAGGCCAATTGAGCACAGTAATACCATGGTCAGTAAACCATTTACCAGTGGTTTTGGCACTGTGAGCAGGTGCCAGGTCGTGCTGAAAAATGAAATCTTCATCTCCATAAAGCTTTTCAGCAGATGGAAGCATGAAGTGCTCCAAAATCTCCTGATAGCTAGCTGCATTGACCCTGCCCTTGATAAAACACAGTGGACCAACACGCGCAGCTGACATGGCACCCCAGACCATCACTGACTGTGGGTACTCGACACTGGACTTCAGGCATTTTGGCATTTCCCTCTCCCCAGTCTTCCTCCAGACTCTGGCAGCTTGATTTCCGAGTGACATGCAACAGTCCAGTGCTGCTTCTCTGTAGCCCAGGTCAGGCGCTTCTGCCGCTGTTTCTGGTTCAAAAGTGGCTTGACCTGGGGAATGCGGCACCTGTAGCCCATTTCCTGCACACGCCTGTACACGGTGGCTCTGGATGTTTCTACTCCAGACTCAGTCCACTGCTTCCGCAGGTCCCCCAAGGTCTGGAATCGGTCCTTCTCCACAATCTTCCTCAGGGTCCGGTCACCTCTTCTCGTTGTGCAGCGTTTTCTGCCACACTTTTTCCTTCCCACAGACTTCCCACTGAGGTGCCTTGATACAGCACTCTGGGAACAGCCTATTCGTTCAGAAATTTCTTTCTGTGTCTTACCCTCTTGCTTGAGGATGTCAATGATGGCCTTCTGGACAGCAGTCAGGTCGGCAGTCTTACCCATGATTGCAGTTTTGAGCAATGAACCAGGCTGGGACTTTTTAAAAGCCTCAGGAATCTTTTGCAGGTGTTTAGAGTTAATTAGTTGATTCAGATGATTAGGTTAATAGCTCGCTTAGAGAACCTTTTCATGATATGCTAATTTTTTGAGATAGGAATTTTGGGTTTTCATTAGCTGTATGCCAAAATCATCAATATTAAAACAATAAAAGGCTTGAACTACTTCAGTTGGTGTGTAATGAATCTAAAATATATGAAAGTCTAATGTTTATCAGTACATTACAGAAAATAATGAACTTATTATCACAATATGCTAATTTTTTGAGAAGGACCTGTACACTATCTTGATTAGTTACATTTGCATAAACTACGAGGGTGCACCAGTGATAGCAGGTACTTAAAAACGTTGCTAAATTTACAGCAAACACCGAAATATTGAGAAAACAGTAGTACATGCCAAAAGTTGTCGGTTCTTACGGCGGCGTTGAACCCTTATTCAGAGAAGTATGAAAATTTGGAATAAGAAAAGACGATGTAAAAAATTGGTTGAACAACGAGGATACTTACACATTGCACAAACCGGTTAAAAAAATCATTTAAAAGAAACAAAGTCGTGGTGTCTGATATAGACAACCAATGGCAAGCCGATCTTGTGTCAATGATAGATTTTTCTAAAGAAAATAATGGTGTAAAATACTTGCTAACGGTCGTTAATATTCTTTTGAAATATGCTTGGGTGTCTGGACTTTCCAATAAATCCGGGGCGACAGTAGCAGCCGCTTTTGAAGAGATATTTATGTTAAACAGGCGGTGTCACGAACTATGGATCCGACCGCTCCGGATCCCACAGCTCTGACGTAGTGGTCTGTGACGGAGTCTGCGCACACACAGAGACCTCACGTGACCGGGGTATTACCACTCGGCTAACACCCCCCACTACACTTCGGTAACTGCCACCACGTGGGTTCCCGGTCCACGAGCCGACTATTCGGGTCATTCACTATCACACAGATTAGTGGATGATCCGGATATCACTTACTGACCAACCGCAGTCAATCACCCCCAGCTACAATTCCTAAATGCAATTTAACTAACTACCTGGTAACGTCTCTTCAAAGGCAAGGTACGTTGTTCAGCAGCTTAGAATATGGAAGACTTGGCTACTTAGATTTTATAATCTTTAATAAGCGGTAAAAAGCAGTGCAGACAAGTCTAATGAAAATGACTATAAAACTACAGAATAATAATAACAATATAAATAATCACGACAGTTCAAATGAAAGGGAAAAAGATGAAAGAATACTTAGTTTCTCTGGAGGGTTTCAGATGGTCGTTCATATGTCCTTTTTGAATCCTTGCAAACCCCTTTTCAGTATGTATCAGGGGAGACCCTCAAAGTTCTTCTGATACAGGGATATGCCGTCAATGTCCAATTAAGTGTCTGGTGATGTTCCATGGGTCTCTCTCCTCTGTCCTTGTGCATGGATTTTTATGAACTCTGCCATGGGCAGGAGACTTACTCCTGTCAGCCAATGGCAGCAGAGTGACTGTCAATCCTAGGGATTGCCCCCAAGTGTTTTATGACCCCATCAAAGTTCAGTTCCTACAATGAGGATTATACTTAAGCCCGTATCTCCTTGATACATCGGCATATTGTTATACAGAATACATATTTGCGATCCTTATTTATTTACCTACAGAATGAGACCACACACGGTAATGCTGGGACCTGTAGTTCTTCTACCACCCATAGGTCAGCTAAGGAATCACATCCTCTAGTCATATTTGATACCCAATTAACCACAATACTCTGTAGAGCCTGGATCTGGTGTCAGAAAGGGCATAAGTTGATTCATAAATGAAATATGAAAGTGGACTGGTTTTATGCCCAGAGCTAATTAAGGGCTATTAGCTCTCCTCAAACCAGACCTGGAAATTAATGACGTCACGCTCCAGCCAGGCTTGACAGCGAGCTGATCTTATCTTATAGGATGAGCTGGGCCTGGTATAGCCTTTATGACCTTTTATTGCTGGGCTCACAGAGTAGGGGTAATAAAAGTGTCCATCTATATCATAGGCGACCCAGGCTTCAGAAAGATGAGAGTTCACAGCTTTTTACATGGGCCAGAAGCATATAAGATGGCTACCCAGAGGAATTATGTATGTATGCCGGCACAGGCGGTCCCCCAGGAAACTTCAGACGGATCGAGGTCGAGAGTTTATAAACTAGCCTATGAAAAAACGTTGTGACATCATTTTTTTACTTTGAATACGGTCAAAGCGTTGTTGGATGCTGAAAACAAGAATGTGGCATTATCTTAGAAAATAAAACACATACAGATACATTGACAAGTTACAAGACCTGGTGTATAGTTATAATTGTATGTACCACAGAACCATACAGTGTCGCCCTGTTCATGTGACAAAAGAGAACTCTTTAACTATTTGGAAAAATATCTACGGCGATTACGCTGCTATTAAAGTTAAACCGTTATTAAAAATAGGCGACCACATCAGAATTGCAGGATATAAGGGGATGTTCGCGAAGGGCTATGAACAAACCTATACGGATCATTTACCATTTATGCTGTAAACACTAGGGGCTCTTTAAGTTGAAAGACCTGTCCGACGAGCTCATTGAAGGATCGTTCTACGCGGATGAAGTCCAAAAAGTACCCCTTGATAAGCGACGCATTTAACGGATAGAAAAAATCGTGAAAAAGAAGGTTAGGGGAAAAACGCAATATTTTGTAAAGTGGGTCGGTTACCCCAAAAAGTTTAACACTTGGGTACAGGAAAAGCAGTTAGTGAGCGTGTAAACTATGGAAGACGGATCGTTTTTTATTATGCTCCCCTGCAACGCCTCCTTCAAACTTTACTCCAAAAATACCATCGCAGATTACGCCACTAAATTAGCAAATGCCGTCCATCTTCGCGGGCCTTATGAAGCAGCGTTAGTAGAGATTAAATACCCTCATATGTGGGAAACATTTGGGCCAGAGATGGTGTATTCTACGTCGCACATCGCGATGATCCTATCAGAGAGTTTTTGTTAAATCGGGGTATTACCCTAATATGAACAAACCATTAATAACAAACTTGATTCTATAAAAACTACTGCCTGATCAATTGCGCCTAAGATACAACGACATTGACAGAACCGTTTATGTAACAAAATTGCCCTTATACGAGTTCATGCCTGGTGAAAAGTTAGACAATATATTAGGTCTTCAGGGGTATTCGAGCGATCGCGCGAATAAGAATGTAGGCACAGTGTACATTTTTTTCCGCTACAGCGAATCTAGTTTGTCAGTTTAAGAACATTTTGCGGATACTGATTTCGTTTTAACAAAAGAGAACGATTCTTTAACTATGAAGAGAAAAATTCACCCGGATATTGACCCCTTAAGGACCCACGGCGCTGGTGGATGTGACTTAAGGAGCTGCGCCCGCCCGATCACCGGCAGGGGTCCAGCAATCACTGATAGCCAGACCCCTGCTGTATGGCGCCGGCATCGGTGAAAACACTGATGCCGGCGCATTAACCCTCGCTGTGCCGCGGTCAGCACTGACCGTGGCAAATGTGAGATTCTGCCGAGTCTGGGGTGGCCATCAGGTCCCCGTGCTGCTGTGACGGGAACCCGATGACAAGGAAGGCAGCCCCCTGGATCTCACAGGCAAGCAGGCTGTAAGTGTATTACAGTCTGTAATACTCTTAAAGCCAATGCATCACAATACAGAAGTATTGTGATGCATTTGTAAAGGGGATCAGACCCCCAAAAGTTGAAGTCCCAGAGTGGGACAAAAAATAAAGTGTAAAAAAAAAAAGTTTAAAAAGAAAGTTTTACAACAACAATTTTATGTTTTATAACAAGAAGGTATATAGTGGAAAACCGGCACTCTACATCTATCAGTAATGCTAAGGAGGCAATATACACGTAGGATAGTAAAATATGTATTTATTTTTATAAGGGTACATTTTAAGAGTGGAGGATAAAAAGGTAGAGGTTCTAAAAATGTGGAAGTCCCAAAAAATGAGGTTCTCAAAAATAAAAATGATGTTTTGCAATATACAGCATTGAAGGTGCACAATAACAAAAATAACAAAAATAACAAAAATATGCAGAGTGGAGATGTGACAATGCAGTGATTGTCTGGTAGCAGTTTCCACCTTCAGTGGGTACAGTAAATGGCTGTGTCCATTTGTGTACAGTCTATAAAAATTGTCTGTCTGTACCACCGGTGTTGGTCACATAGAAAGTATATAGTATATGGATAGAGCGATGAAAAGGTAAAAAGGATAAAAATATAAAATGCAAAAATATATATAGGTGGTATGTCAGTCGGGTGCTGTACTTAGTGTGGCGTCCCACACATTAAAGAAGACTGCACCCTGACTGTTTACCTTCTTTGCGAGGTGTCCTGGCTGTTGGAGCAGCTTTGCTGCGCTCTGCAGTGTTTGTTTTCCCGGTCTTTTCGGCGTGCCACGTGGATATGACGTCACTTCTTCGGCATCTCGCGTGTCTTTGCCGGACTTGGTTTTGAGATTTTCGTTGGTGGTCTTTTTCGATCCGGAGAATTCAGATGGAATTCGTTATTCGGAAGCGCTTCCAGGATAAGGTTCTTAGCAGGTTTTAGAGGGAGGTCACCAGACGCGTTTCGAAGGACTTAGCTGCCTTCTTCATCAGTGGTAGCCCTCTGACTGCCGTTTTACTGCTTTTTATGCTGCTGGTGGATCTTTCAGACCTGGACTGGATCTCATTTTATATGGTCCAGACTTTTGGATGTGATGGTTCCATCGAAAATCTGGATAAGTACTAGTTAGGTGTCTTCTTTTTGTTTGCTTTTTTCTGTGTGTGTGTGTTTGTTTTTTGTACTGTTTTTGGTAGTGTGATTGCTGGTTATTGTTTTGGTTCTTTGTTGATTTATGGTTTCTGACTTAATTCTGCGTTTTGTTTTTTTTTTCTCTCAGTGTCTGTGTTTTCTGTGGTACCGCTGCGGCTTCTACTAGTTGTGCATTTTTGTATTCGGGCCTGTTTGGGGACCCTAGTGTGGGTTCTGTGTTTTTTTGTTTTTTTGTTATGCTACCGCTGTATTTTTTCCCCTCAATGGATTGTTCTTTATTGATTTCTGGTCTCTAATGTACTCTGGATTCACAGAATGAAGAAGGCAGCTAAGTCCTTCGAAACGCGTCTGGTGACCTCCCTCTAAAACCTGCTAAGAACCTTATCCTGGAGGCGCTTCAGAATAACGAATTCCAGCAAAGCTGCTCCAACAGCCAGGACACCTCGCAAAGAAGGTAAACAGTCAGGGTGCAGTCTTCTTTAATGTGTGGGATGCCACACTAAGTACAGCACCCGACTGACATACCACCTATATATATTTTAGCATTTTATATTTTTATCCTTTTTACCTTTTCATCGCTCTATCCATATACTATATACTTTCTATGTGACCAACACCGGTGGTACAGACAGACAATTTTTATAGACTGTACACAAATGGACACAGCCATTTACTATACCCACTGAAGGGGGAAACTGCTACCAGACAATCACTGCATTGTCACATCTCCACTCTGCATATTTTTGTTATTTTTGTTATTTTTGTTATTGTGCACCTTCAATGCTGTATATTGCAAAACATCATTTTTATTTTTGAGAACCTCATTTTTTGGGACTTCCACATTTTTAGAACCTCTACCTTTTTATTCTCCACTCTTAAAACGTACCCTTATAAAAATAAATACATATTTTACTATCCTACGTGTATATTGCCTCCTTAGCATTACTGATAGATGTAGAGTGACGGTTTTCCACTATATACCTTCTTGTTATAAACCGCCTTTCTGATTGGGTGAATCAGTCCAGAACCAGAGCACCTACACATTGTATTGATCAGGTGAGCCACCAATAACCTACCTTCTCTCCTTAAATTTTATGTTTTAAGTAAAAAAAAAGCATCCATTTCCCAAAATAAAGTAACAAAAAATGTAAAGAAATTGTGAAAAAAAGAAAAGTTGACATATTTAGGTATCACCGCATCGGTATCGACCGGCTTTATGAAAATATCACATGATCTAACCCCTCAGGTGAACACTGTCAAAAAAATTAAATAAAAACTGTGCTAAAAAAAAACATTTTTTTGTCACCTTACATCACTAAATGTGCAACACCAAGCAATCAAAAAGGCGTATGCCCCCCAAAATCATACCAATCAAACCGTCATCCCATCCTGCAAAAAATGACAATCGTCCCCAAAAAAAAATATGGCTCTCATAATATGGAGGCACTAATACATGATTTTTTTTGTTTCAAAAATGCTGTTATTGTGTAAAACTTAAATAAATAAAAAAAAGTATACATATTAGGTATTGCCACATTTGTAAGAACCTGCTGTATAAAAATATCACATAACCTAAACCTTCAGATGAGCACCGTAAAAAAGCTAAATAAAAATGTCAAAAAAGCTATTTTTTGTCACCTTATCATAAAAAGAGTAATACCAATCATATGCACCCTAAAATAGTACCACTCAAACCGTCATCTCATACCCAAAAAAATTTGCCCCTACATAAGACAGTCGCCCAAAAACTAAAAATAAACTATGGCTTTCAGAATATGGAGACACTAAAAAATATTTATTTTCAAAAATGCTTTATTATGTAAAACTGAAACAAACAACCAAAAAAAGTTGTCATATTTCTTATTTTGGTGTCTGTAACAACCTGCTCTATAAAAAATATTATCTAACCTGTCAGATGAACATTGTAAATAACAAAAAATAAAAAGTGTGCCAAACCAGCTATTTTTTGTTACCTTGTCTCACAAAAAGTGCAATATAGATCAACTAAAATTCATATGTACCCAAAAATAGTACCAACAAAACTGCCACCTTATCCCGTAGTTTCCAAAATGTGGTCATTTTTTTGGGAGTTTCTACTCTAGGGGTGCTTTAGAGGGTCTTCAAATGTGACATGGCAACTTGAAATTATGCCAGTGACATCTGCCCTCCAAAAACCATATGGCGTTCCTTTCCTTCTGCGTCCTTCCGTGTGCCCAGCAGTTTACGACCACATACTGGGTGTTTCTGTAAACTACAGAATCAGGGCAATAAATATTGAGTTTTGTTTGGCTGTTAACCCTTGCTTTGTTACTGGAAAAAAAATAGATTAAAAGTGGGTTTTGGAAATTTTCAGAAACATTTGAAGATTTGCTTCTAAACTTCTAAGGCTTCTAACTTCCCAAAAAAAGAAAATGTAATTTACAAAATGATCCAAATATGAAGTAGACATATGGGAAATGTAAAGTAATAACTATTTTAGGAGGTATTACTATCTGTTTTTTAAAATTAAGAGAAATAACATTTTAGAAAATTGCAAATTTTTCAAAATTTTGGGTAAATTTGGTATTTTTTAATAAATAAAAATGAAATATTTTTACTCAAATTTACCACTGTCATGAAGTACAATATGTGACGAGAAAACAGTCTCAGAATGGTTTGGATAAGTTAAAGCGTTTTAAAGTTATTACCACTTAAAGTGACACATGACAAAAAAATTCCTGGTCCTTAAGGTGAAAAATGGCAGGGTTCTTAAGCAGGATTTTATACAATGTTTGTTTATACCGATATCATTCAACATCAACTTGTTGGCGATAGTTACATACAGCTTTTAAGAACTGTGGAGTTAAGCGGTAAAAATGGCAAAACAGTCACGTTAATGTATAACAGGCTGTACTATATACCTCTCTGCAAACAACACTTTGATACCATTACAATATTGATACTCACGGATCAAGCTATACCTGTTAAATTCAAATACGGGAAAACTATTGTGCAATTACACTTTAGACCTCGCGCTGTGACGACGCATTAAAATGTTGTCCCAGAGAGTGTACGATGACCCGGATGCGTATACACATTATTACATAGCTCAAGCCAAGGTCATGGTTTGAACGGCTTTCACGGTGCACAATTCATGCACGGTTCTGGTCTCGCCGGGTTATTTTGTGGGTTGTTCCGGTGAGTCGTTCCCCTATTCAAGAAAGGTGTGAAACTTGTAAAACCGCACGTAAAAACAGCTGCCAGGAATATTGCTAAAGAGCGCTATGAGGCCACCCGGAACTTACAGGGGGGTTCTGTTGGGAGGGGGGCAGTCAGGTCCCGTAACTCTCCACCCCGGACCCAACAACCGGTGCCCATCAAACCTGCCCGGGATATAACCCCTGTGGACCCCGCTCCAATAATCTGCTGGCGGTGTCGGGAGCCAGGTCATGTTCGAGCGGACTGTCCACGTCAGGGGGAACCCATGGACACGAACTGTGGCTTCCGTCATTCATTATATGCCGGGAAACTGTGTGCAGTGGATGCTTCGGAGTCTCTGAACCACCTGTGCCAGGTTGAGGTGGGAGACACTCCAGCGGAGGCTCTGTTGGACTCAGGAAGTCTGGTGACCCTGGTAAGGGCTTCCCTGGTACGCTCCGCTGAGTACACTGGCCGTAAAGTTGGAGTCATGTGTATCCATGGGGACTTAAAAGACTATCCTACTGCTATAGTGACTCTGTCTACGGTTTCCGGCAGAGGATCCACGAGGTGGCTGTTGCAACCCATCTCCACTATGAACTTATAGTAGGGAGAGACTTCCCGGGTTTCACGGCACTGTGGCCAGTTCCGAGAGTGACTGATATGCATGATACAGGTGTAACCCTAGCAGAATGGCCCGGCTCAGGGGGGAGACCAGAACCCTGGGAACCTGAGTCTAAAGGTCCCGCGGTAGGGGTGACCGCCACTTCGGTGGAAGAGGAGGAGACAACCCCACTGAGTGTAATGGTGGGAGACATGGAGGACTTGCCGCCGGGGCCTGAGCTGGCAGACCTCAATGTCTCTGGGGATAATTTTGGTACCGCGCAACACCGGGATCCAACCTTATCCCGAGCCTGGGAAAATGTGCTAATAATAGATGGTGAACCACAACAACCAGGGGCAGAGTCGGTGTTCCCCCGTTTTGTGGTCCATCAGGATATGTTGTATCAGGTAAATCAGCTGCGAGGTGAGTCCATTGAACAGTTGGTGGTGCCTCAGGCTTATCGCAAACTCATGTTAGAGTTAGCACACCAGCATGTTCTTGGGGGTCATCTGGGAATGCAGAAAACACAGGACCGGATGCTACAACGGTTTTACTGGCCCAGTGTGTTTAAAGAGGTGGACGAGTTCTGTAAGTCTTGCCCGACCTGCCAGGCAACTAGCCCCCAGCACCTTTTTCGCAGTCCCTTGGTACCCCTCCCGATCATTGAGGTACCGTTTGAGCGAATCGCTATGGACCTAGTAGGTCCTGTACCAAAGTCCACCAGGGGACACCAACACATCTTGGTTGTCCTTGATTACGCTACTCGGTACCTGGAGGCAGTGCCACTGCGACATACTTCTGCAAAACTTATAGCTAAAGAGCTAATGGAGATGTTCTCCCGAGTGGGGCTACCTAAAGAGGTCCTGACTAACCAGGGGACCCCTTTTATGTCCAAGGTCATGAGGGAACTCTGCAAGTTGCTGCGTATAAAACAGTTACGGACGTCTGTGTACCATCCACAAACGGATGGACTAGTGGAAAGGTTTAATAAAACTCTAAAAACCATGTTAAAAAGGGTGGTGACCAAAGATGGAAAGGATTGGGACCTTCTTCTGCCTTATCTCATGTTCGCAGTGCGAGAGGTGCCCCAGGCCTCTACTGGGTTCTCGCCCTTCGAATTGCTATATGGCAGACATCCTCGTGGCTTGTTGGACGTAGCCAAAGAGGCTTGGGAAGAACAACCCACTGCGCATAAAAGCGTCCTGGAATATGTTACCAAGATGCAACAGCGGATAGAGACCGTTTTGCCTCTTGTCAGGGAACATATGGAGGCCGCTCAGCGAGCCCAGAGTCGGATCTATAATCGGCAGGCTCGGGTCCGGAACTTTAACACGGGTGATCGGGTTTTGGTTCTGGTGCCGACAGTGGACAGTAAGTTCCTAGCCAGGTGGCAGGGGCCCTACGAGGTACGTGAAAAAATAGGAGAGGTAAATTACAAAGTACACCAGCCGGGGAGGCGAAAGCCGGAGCAGGTTTACCATGTTAATTTACTAAAACCTTGGAAGGATAGGGAAACCTCTACGGAAGACAGCCCGCGACCGGGCTTTCTTGGACAAGAGGTTCCGGCTCCTAAGTCTGATGCAAGGGAAGCGGTTGCCACAATAAAAATTGCTGACAGCCTCTCCTCTAAACAGGCTCAGGAAACCAGGGAGTTTGTTAGTCGGAACACGGATGTGTTCTCAGACCTCACTGGACGCACTTCCGTAATCCAACATGACATTGTCACCGAGCCTCAGGCAAAAGTCTGGTTAAAAGCATACCGAGTACCTGAGGCTCGGCAAAAAGCCATCTCGGAGGAAGTGCAACTTATGTTGCGGCTGGATGTCATCGAGGAGTCTAAAAGTGAGTGGGCCAGTCCGATAGTATTAATACCCAAGCCAGATGGGACGTTGAGGTTCTGTAATGACTTCCGCAAACTTAATGAGGTGTCCAAATTTGACGCGTATCCCATGCCCCGAGTGGATGAGCTTATTGAAAAGTTGGGCCAAGCCCGGTATTTTTCTGTGTTAGACCTCACCAAAGGGTACTGGCAGGTACCCTTGACAGAGGCTGCCAAAGAAAAAACGGCTTTTGTCACGCCAGAGGGGCTTTATCAGTACAAGGTACTACCCTTTGGTCTACATGGCGCTCCCGCCACGTTTAATCCACGGCTAATGGATATTATACTCCGTCCACATCGTCGATACGCTTCGGCGTACCTGGACGATATCGTTGTCCATAGCACCGACTGGGAAAGTCACCTACCTAAAGTACAGGCTGTAGTGGACTCCCTTAGAAAGGCGGGACTAACAGCTAACCCAAAGAAATGTGCAATAGGGTTAGAGGAGACTAAATACCTTGGGTATGTCATTGGACGTGGAGTCATTAAACCCCAAGTGAGCAAAATAGAGGCGATACGGAATTGGCCCCGACCTGCCACCTCTAGACAAGTAAGGTCATTCCTGGGAATGGTGGGCTATTACATGAGGTTCGTTCCCCATTTTGCCACTTTAGCGGCTCCATTGACAGGGCTTTTAAAGGGACGGAAGTCCGTGATAGTCCGCTGGAATGACCAGGCGGAAGAGGCTTTCTCCGCTTTGAAGTCCGCCCTGTGTGGGTCCCCAGTTTTGGTGACGCCCGACTTCAAGAGGGAATTTGTGGTCCAGACTGATGCCTCCGAAGTAGGCCTCGGTGCGGTACTGTCTCAGGAAGTCAACGGGGAGGAGCATCCCTTTGTCTTCCTCAGCCGTAAGCTCACTCCAGCGGAGACCCGGTACAGTATAGTGGAGAGAGAGTGCCTGGCCATCAAGTGGGCACTCGAGTCTCTCCACTATTATCTGTTGGGGAGGAAATTCCGTCTGGTGACCGATCACTCCCCTCTCAAGTGGATGAGCCAGGCCAAGGAGAGGAATGCTCGGGTCACCAGGTGGTTCTTATCGCTGCAAAACTTTAAATTCACAGTAGAACACAGGGCAGGCCGGTTACAGGGAAACGCGGATGCCCTGTCCCGAGTACACTGTCTGGCGTGTGTTCACCCCCTCAGGGTTGAACAAAGGGGGGAGGTATGTAGGAAGGTGCAAGGGTCCGTCATTGACGTGTCACCGAGGTTCCTGGCCTCGGTGAGATAAGAACCGGTTATTTTATGTGTCAGCCGCAGCTAGTGGTCGCTGACACTGTTTATTCTTAGTGTGGCTGAAAAGCCGATCCGGGCCGGTTCTTATTGGGAGCAGCCAAAGAGCAGGGTGGGTGGCTGTTCCCCACGTCCAGGCCAGGTTTTGGGCTGGGGTTTAAAAAACCCAGCCAGCAGCTCAGCTGGGTGTGGTATGTTCCTCCAAGTAAAAGTGGTGCTGTGAAGGCTCTGTGTCTTGGGGAGCTGCATGAGAGCCACCAGCTGGAAGCCAGGCACCCTAAAAGCCTGCTGTGGATATTCAGGTGATGTGTTTGTTTTGAGTTCTGTGGACTTTGGCCATGTGAAATAACATGAGGAATTTCTGTGGTGTGAATTAACACCAGGACTCTGCCAAGTGTTTGTGCTATTTTTTCCCTTGTTGTGTGAATAAACACTGACTTTTGCTTTACTACCGTGTTCTTGCCTCTGTACTGCGTCCGCTTACCCTGCCTACCAGAGCGAATCCCCACAACGCCTATATATTTAATCAGCCAAAGTTAATTCTGAACGGCCTAGATCTAAAGATTAAGTTGACCCGAAACAAAGACTCCTTCTGTCTTATGTCTGCCGAGGCAACACATTTTAAAGTCCAAATACAGCACACTTCGCTGTTTGTCAAAAGAGTTTGAGTATCGCCGCTGTGAGAATCGGACACAGTCGCGCTCTGTTAACCGCTAACGCAAAGTACTCAGTCGATTGCGCATCTCTTAAAGTGTATAGCAGGCACATAGCTAACCACGAGTAATGCTAGCGTTTGTGAATGAATAATTTTCCAGGAACTAACAAAGAAATCCTTTGTGTTTCAATCACTATAATGTGAATTATGCCGCCTTATATTTGGACGGACAACAAATAACCGCAAAACTGTTTCAGCCTAATTTTAAAGACGATTCGGCTGTTCGTGAATATATGTCACTCGTACATATTTCGGGGAAGCAAAAGACTGACAACGCTTTATCCGTGGATCGGTCCGATTTTTGAACGGGTACACTTTGGTCGCTTTTGATTTATTGCCGGATCAAGAACCTGGTGGACATTTCTCTCTAGTAAAAACTGGAAATTTCAGAGCTGAAATTAGATTTGCTGAGACGGTGCCAAACACTATTAATATGATTGTGTATTCTGTTCATTAAAATATTATTGAAATAAACAATAGAACGGAGGTTTTATATGATTTTCAATAAAAATGAATAATTATGAAATTACCTGCGTTGTCAAAGCCGACTTTCATGCCCGGCACATATTTAAAGTTGTATTTCCGTACAATTTATTACCGGAAAATAAAATCATCGACCGTCCAGTGGCCTATATTGTAAATACAGACAATTTGCACTGGATTTTAATTATATTATACCCGAATGACGTATCTATTTATTTTTTTTTATAGTTATGGATTATCACCCGCAAATGAAATATTTCCTGGTGAATTTATGAAATTTTTATCTAAAAATTCTAAGACTATAAGATATCAAAACAAATAAATACAGAACGCCGTTAGTTCGGTCTGTGGACATTACTGCATCTATATCTTACATTGTATCACTAAAGGAATGTCTTTTGAAAATGTATTAAAAATATTTCCGAGCCATTTCAGAAAAAATGACCGTGACCATGACCATGAAAAAGGCACATAAAACAATTATGTATACGTGGCTGTAATTAAGCACAAATGTGCCTATCCTACTAAGTTATTGAAAAATTTACTGTGATGCATCGTAAATAAATACATTTTGCTTAAATCACGTACGCCTTCGATTTTTATTAAACTTAAATTTTGTAACAAAGCAAATTTCCTAACGAGATAAAATGATTTTGACACTCCTAAATAATGTCTTAGGACATGTCCGAACATACCCTGATGCGCTTCACAAAACGGACATGAGGGTAAAAAATAAGGACGAATATGACTTCAAAGCGTTATCGGCACCTGGGAAAGTTGGGTGCCTTTTTAATTTTGTCATAGTCTGTTTTTAATGATTTTATTATTAAAGATTCTAAGAGATGGCTGAAAGATAGATGGTTGGGATAGTACCTTAATATCATTTTATTTTTGAAGATATTAGGACGTCTCCGGGCATGTTTTGACAACTGTTTGCTATTGTCACAGCTGCTCTTACATTAGGCCGACTATGTCTCGTAAAAAGATGTATAAACGTTGTGGACTCCTAAATTTGGTAGGTGTTTGTACAAATTAATGGACAGATGGCGTATTAGAAGATATATATGTGTTATCGGCACCCGGGAAAGTTGGGTGCCACAATTAGCTATTGTTAATATTTATAAATGCTACATATCTGCCTTAGATAAGGTATGTTGAATATCTGTGATAGATGCGGCTATGAAATAGAACTAAATGGGAAGACAGAATCGGCACCTGGGGCAGTTGGGTGCCGCCGCTGCCGCAGCTTCTTTTGTTTCTGCCGCAGCTGCTGTGTCTGTAAAGGGACAAAAGACAAATCTGTATGAAGACGCTATATGGCTTCAACATGTTATCGGCACCCTGGAAAGTTGGGTGCCGCAATTAGCTATTGATAATATTTCAAAATGATACATGTCTGTGTCCTGCATGAACTAACAAAGGGGCTGCGACAGTTAACTTCCAGCACCTGTGGTGACATCATCAAAGATCCTTTAGCTTTAGGAAGATAGACGGATCAATTAGCCATTGTCAATATTTATAATGGCTTAGTAAGAGGTTAATTCAAGCTTAATATAATTTTATTTTTAAAGATATTAAAACTTAATTGAATTACTGCCACATTATCAGATCTAACAGAATAAGGGGCGTTCACGGTTGCACGACAATTGTATGACATAATGTCGCGGGACACATGTCATCATGTAGCCCTAGCCTTAAAGTGATAGGGAGCTGTGGAGGTCACTGTTAAGGGGGCAGGGGCCACTATTAAAGGGGCAGCTGCTGTAGAGGTCACTGTTAAGGGGGCAGGGGCCACTATTAAAGGGGAAGCTGCTGTGGAGATCACTGTTAAAGGGGCGGGCACTGTGGAGGTCACTGTTAAAGGGGCAGGAGGCTGTGGAGGTCACTGTTAAAAGGGCGGGCACTGCGGAGGTCACTGTTAAGGTGGCAGGGGCCACTACTAAAGGGACAAATCCTGTGGAGGTCACTGGTAAGGCAGCAGGGTACTGTGAGGTCACTGTTAAGGGAGCATGGTACTTTGGAGGTCACTGTTAAGGGAACGGGGTACTGTGGCGGTCACTGTTAAAGGGATGGGTGGTGTGGAGGTCTCTGTTAAGGGGCAGGGAACAGTGGAGGTCATAGATAAGGGGACGGTCCCCTATGGAGGTCACTGTAAACGGGACTGGCCCCTGAGGAGGTCACTGTCAAAGGAGTGGGGTGCGCTCATCTGTAGTAAAGGCTTTGGTGGGGTGTTTTAGAGCAAAAAGAAAAAATATATTTGCTGCTTAGCGGTGTAGTTATTTCTTTTAAAGCCTGTTGTGACATGTATTAGCACTAGAGATGATCGAATTTTTCGGGAAAAATTCTGTTCCATCCGAATAAATGTGCAGCAAATTATGTTAAAAAAAAAACTGCTATTTCCTGGCTGCTGAAAGCCTTTATAGTGGTGTAAAACACTGTGCCTTGTAGTAACACTCATAGGAGTCTGCTTTGGTGGTGAAATATTACTGTGAGTCCGTATGACATGCATATGACAGGCGTTGCTCTTAGAATCACTGAATCACTGCACACTTCACTTATTAGGGCAGTCACGGGGGCCAAAACTGACCAAATAACTCAAGTATGAACTCAGCCTTACAGGTCGATGTTAGTGCCAAGAAGAAGTGCACTCCTTTTACACCGTTGGCAGCTGATTCCACATAGATGTTATCAGAACCTGTTCTATTAAACACTTATACAAGTAGAGACCCCCGACAGAGTGAAGAGGGTGTCAGCAGTAAGTTTGCGTTGACAACACTAATTAATTTGCCCTTCCTCTGATCCGTCAGAACAATAACCCACAAAAAAACGGATCTTGTCTGTGGAGCATGCTCCTTCACTCGGTCAGCATTTGCTCAATAATCCATCAGTATTGCTAATGCCCCAAAAAAACAGGAGTGGATCTAAAACAGATGACACATGAATGGAATATTTGCATGTCTTCTGTGTTTTGTACCCACTCCTGCTTTTGGCTACCAAATCATATGCCAATTTTGATGGTACCATATGCAATGAGCGGGACCGTGGTACGGTTACACAGATGCCAAATTATGCAGTGGGTCAGGATATGGGTATAATAATCTATTGTTTTGTTTGTGACGCCAATTGCACCATGTGCAGGGTACTAACACAGGGCCCTTTAAGGTGTTGTAACTCACGTACCAGGTTAGGAATGCCAGAGTGGTGTAATGTCTCTGTGTGGTAATGGCAATAGTGTCAATGGTGTCTCCTACCTGGGTATGGCTGGACTCCTGGATCCTGGCTCACTTGCAATAGAATGAGTGTGGTGCTAGTAGGAGTAATTGAGGAACTTGCATCAGTAATTGAGATCCAGACCTTTGGTAAAGTTCAAACTTGTCTTTACTAGTTGCAGCTTTCATCTAAGCGAGATACAGCATTAGTCTTTGGTCCCAGCAGGTATTGGCAATGTGTGGCAGGAAATTATCTTCTGCTCTATCATGTGCCTGGAGCTTTTGCAGGAAAGGACGTCTGCTTAGTAGCTCTGTAATGTGGCAGGAATTTATCTTCTGCACTATCTATCTTCTGTTGTCTTGGGGACTGACTAGCTGAGGAGGAATTTGGCTTCTCCTGGGGTCTCTGGACGGTACTCACAGTTATTGTCTCAGGGTATGCTTCTTCCTGTAACTGGATGGTTGCTTGCTTTCTTCCAGCTGAGGCTGCAAAGCTCAGGCTGGGGATGATGATCAGTGTCTCAGCCGAAACAAGATCCTGGCTTTGAATCCCTACATCTGGGAGTTACTACACGCACACCCTACCCCTAGCAGGGGTGGCTGGCACACTCACTTAACTTCCTTCTCTCCCCATGAGGCAGGATGTGGGATATTCCACTCTGCTCACAGAGGGGGGGGAGCTAAACTGGAATGTACTATTCCAGCCTAGAAACACTAAACTGAAACTAAGTCCCTGCTAACACATTGCTGCCACCTGCTGGTGAACATGGAAATTACAGCAATATATATGTAACAAAGATTTGAATGAATATTTGTGAGGATATTATGTGAAATTACATTAGATGACAAAGTTAATGCCCTTAACAGGTTGTAGCAGGGTAAAAGTTTCGTAACACAACTCTGGGGTGTTACACATACAGGCCTTACAGCTGCTACACAGACAGGATCCATTGTGTGTCTATTTTTTCCTTCCTTCTGACAGATCAGAAGAAAGGTCAAATAAATGATGATGCCAGCCAAGCCGAAAGGCAAAATAGTGGCCCAGTCATGAAGTGGGGACGATGGCAACAGCATGAGAAGTCCACAGAGTGGATCTATGACATATTGATGAGGTGGAAGCAGCATGAGGACAACCACAGAGTGGCCCAATGACAGAGTGTGGATGTGGCGGCAGCAGCATCAGGAGGAGGCCACAGAGTGGCACAATGACAAAGTCTGGAGGTGGCGACAGCAGCAGCTTAGGAGGATACCAGAGAGTGGCAAGGTGAAATAGTGTGGAGATGGCAGCAGCAGAATCAGGATACCACACAGTGGCAAGGTGACATAGTGTGGAGATGGCAGTAGCAGCAGCATAAGGAGTCCACAGAATGGCAAGGTAACATAGTGTGGAGATGGCAGTAGCAGCAGGAGGATACCACAGAGTGGCAAGGTGACATAGGTTGGAGATGGCAGTAGCAGCAGCAGCTTCAGGATACCACAGAGTGGCAAGGTGACATAGTGTGGAGATGGCAGCAGTAGCATCAAGATACCACACAGTGGCAAGGGGACATAGTGTGGAGATGGCAGTAGCATCAGCTGCATCAGGAGACCACAGAGTGGCAAGGTGACATAGTGTGGAGATGGCAGTAGCAACAGCAGCATCAGTATACCGCAGAGTGGCAAGGTGACATAGTGTGGAGATGGCAGCAGCAGCAGCATCAGGAGACCACAGAGTGGCAAGGTGACATAGTGTGGAGATGGCAGCAGCATCAGAAGCATCAGGATACCACAGAGTGGCAAGGTGACATAGTGTGGAGATGGCAGTAGCAGCAGCAGCATCAGGAGACCACAGAGTGGCAAGGTGACATAGTGTGGAGATGGCAGCAGCATCAGAAGACCTCAGAGTGGCAAGGTGACATAGTGTGGATATGGCAAACGCATCAGGAGACCACAGAGTGGCAAGGTGAAATAGTGTGGAGATGGCAGTAGCAGCAGCAGCATCAGGATACCACAGAGTTGCAAGGTGACATAATGTGGAGATAGCAGGGCAAACTCTGCTAGTTGCGGCCACAAATCCAGTTTGGCTGCCCGGTAGTCCAGTGGATCTTCAAAGTGGGTTGGCAGGGTGCTGTCCAAGTATGCCACCACCTGCTGCTGGTGAGTAGATTCTTCACTGTGCGGGTGAAGAAAGCTACTCATCAGCGACTGTAGACTCAGGCTGCTGCAGATGAAGCTGGTATTGCCCCTGCAAACCCACCCCTCCCCAGCAGCCATGGCAGTGGCAAAGGGCCCCCCTGGTCAGACCTGCAAGAGGATAGACGATGGCGCAGATAGGGAGCGGCCAACTGACTACATAGGATGTCTTTGTAGTAGTTCAGTTTGTCCTCCCTCTGAGTGGTTGTAAAAAAGGCCCCCATTCTGGACTGGTAGCGAGGGTCCAACAAGGTGGAGAGCCAGAAGTCATCCCTCTGACGAATGGTGACAATTCGGCTGTCACTACATAAGCAAGTGAGCATGCATCAGGCCATTTGTGCAAGTGACTCGGAAGGACTCCCTGCCTCCATCTCCACTGCATACTGACACTGTGTGTCTGGGTCCTCTGTCTCGTCTCATTGCCCTGCTCTTCTGGCTGCTTCTGCTCCTCCTCTCCTGTCACCTGAGTAGAAAAACCACAAATTTCGCTACACATTGCCTGTGCTCCAATGTCCTGCTACCCCTCCTCCTCCTCTTCCAGTTCAGCCCCCACAGGGTTCATGTGGCCATGAGATCTAAACCATGTCTCCAGTCCCCTGACCAGCCATTATTACCACCATCTGTTCCAGGAAATGAAGCAGTGGAATGATGCTGTTCATCCTGTAGTCCTGGCGACTGAAAAATAACGTGGCGTCCTCAAAGGGCCTAAGCAAACAGCAGGTGTCAAGCATGAGCTGCCACTGGCTGACATCGAAGTTACACAGGGGAGTACGCCTATCCACTTACATCATCAAGAAATCGTTGATGGCTTTTTTCTGTTCGTATAGTCGGTCCAACATATGAAGGGTGAAATTATTTACAGCTCCACACGTTGTCACTGCCGTGCACTTTGGCAGACACCGACAGGCTCAAGGACTGGCCCACCTTCTGTTTTACATATTTTTGCAGGGCTGGTACTGCCTTTTTGGCAAAGAAATTATGGCTTGGGACTCTCTACCTCAGCTCGGCAGAAGCCATCAGTTCTCTGAAAGGTGCAGTCCACCACTTGGAAAGGGAGGGACTGCAGCACCAGCAACTTGGACAGGAGCGCATTCAGCTTCTGCACCGTTGGATGCATGTATGCATACTGCTGTCCCTTGTCAATCGCTTCGGTGATCGGTTGCTGACGGAATGAGTGACTAGGAGGAGGAAGAGCAGGAGCATCTGGACCAGCAGAAGATGGGAATGTCAGACAGCTCCCTTCGGCTGAGGTGGTGGAGCCTTGACTGCCTAAAAACGGGTGCGTGCCACTGGGTGATGCAGCTCCTAGGCCACTTTATGGTGACGCTGCATATGTTGACGCAGGGCTGTGGTGCCAACATTGGCACCCTGGCCACGCTTCACCTTCTGCCCACATATTCTACATATGGCTATGTTAAATTCCTCCGGCAGCTTAACAAAAAACTGCCACACCACCGAGTAGGTGATTTTCCCCCCAACAGTCTGCACTGACTGACTGCTACCGCCTCTGCCTACGTGAACCACTCCACCACTACTTCCCGGGCAGGTAGGCTGCTGCGAAGCAGGTGGTTTAGCCCGGGCTTGTTCGGCTCCCGACATGCAACTGTTGCCACCCTGCTGACTCCCAGCGATGCTACCACCTTGCTGGCTCAGCCGCTGGTTCACGGGCAAGTTGACACCCTCTTCTCCTGATGATGATGAAGCCCCTTCTGCACCCGGCTCCCAAGTGCAATCGGCTTCATCATCATCGAGTAGTGTCTGCACATCACTGATGTCCTCCTCAACGGTCTCTGGGTCAGGACCTTGTCCGCTCGCAACACCACCTCCCACGCCACTATCTTCATCACTACTTGCCCGCCTAGTGGAGGAAGCGGCAGATGTCTACTCCAGATCTTAGCTGGGCAGTAGCTGCTGACTGTCCTCTAGTAGCTCATCCTCGCTGTATAGTGGAGCTGAGACTACAGCATATAATACTTCTTGTGGTGAGGGATCAAAACAGGACAGAGGCAGGTTGAGGACAGGTGAGGGTACTGGGCCTGCTCCTGGGCCATGCCAACTAAGGGTTGTGTCTGACGAACCCACCGACTGTTGGCTGGGGGTTTCTGATGTCACTTGGGATGAAGTAGATGACCGAGTTAACCAATCAAGAACCCCTGGATTGCTGGTCAAGACATAACTATTAGATGACACCGGGAGCTAAGGCCTCTCGCTGCAACTCCTGCTGCCACACCCCCTTACTCTGCTGCGACCTCTGCCTGCGCCAGAAACATTTATGCCTCTGCCACTCCTCTGTGCATGGCCTGGCACTTCTCTGTCTGACATACTTTTAGCTGAACTAAATAAATTAAAAGCAAATTAAAGCACCCCTAAAAACCCAAAAAATAAAATTTAATTATTTTTGTACTAAAATAGGCCACTTTAAACGCTTTCACCACAAATAAATGCAACAGTGAAGTGCATATATATTTATCTTTCTGTACTGAAATAGGCCCCTAAATGCTTTTGCCACAAATAAATGCACCAGTGAAGTGCATACATAACTGGAACACATAACTGCAGAAGTAAACTGAGAATATATTTTTCTTTTTGTACTAAAATAGGCCAGTAAACGCTTTTAGCAGAAATAAATGCACCAGTGAAGTGCGTATATATTTTTCTTTCTGTACGGAAATAGTCCAATAAACGCTTTCAACACATATAACTGCAGAAGTGAACTGAGAATATATTTTTCTTTTTGTACTGAAATAGGCCAGTAAACGCTTTTGCCACCAATAAGTGCAGCAATGAAGTGCATATATTTTTTTTCTTTCTGTACAATTTCAACACATATAACTGCAGAAGTGAACTGAGAATATATTTTTCTTTTTGTACTGAAATAGGCCAGTAAACGCTTTTGCCACCAATAAGTGCAGCAATGAAGTGCATATATTTTTTTCTTTCTGTACAATTTCAACACATATAACTGCAGAAGTGAACTGAGAATATATTTTTCTTTTTGTACTGAAATAGGCCAGTAAACGCTTTTAGCAGAAATAAACGCACCAGTGAAGAGTGAATATTTTTTTTTTCAGTACTGAAATAGGCCAGTAAACACTTTCAACTCATATAACTGCATTAGTGAACTGAGAATATATTTTTCTTTCTGTACTGAAAAAGGCCAGTAAACGCTTTCAACACAAATAACTGCAGAAGTGAAATGTGTATATATTTTTCTTTTTCCACAGATACAGTATAAGCCACTAAAGGCTTTTCAACATAGCACTTGCACCCCAATAACAAGAACAAATTGCTGGAATGTCAGAGCTGTATAATGGCTATTTGGAACCCAAAATAATGTTTCCCTGCACTTGTAAGTCACTTATTTTTTTCACAATGAGGTTTTTCTAGCACTGTTCATAGCGACTTCAGACCTCTCTCCCTGCACACAGATACGGTGAAATGCTTCCTCCCTATCCATTCCCTGTACTTATAAATCATTTTATCAGTTTTTTTTTTCACAATTAGGTTTTTCCTATTGCTGTTCCTAGCGCCTTCTCACGTCTGTCCATGCAGTCAGAACACTGGAAAATGTCTGACTCTAAGATGGCCATCGTATTTATAGGGCTGTGACATCACAGGAGTGGCTGGCTGCTGATTGGCTGCATGCATGGCATTATCAGTTAGCCCGCCTTCCCAGATTTCCTTGCCCCATGTCCTCACACGTGTAGCCGCTATTGTAGCTGCCATTTTAGGAAATATTGTGATTCGATTCGCTTATCTTAAATTATAGCAAAAAGAAAAAATACATTTACCGCTCTGCAGTGCACTTAAATGTAGTAAATGCCTTCAAACGATGTCACCCTGCTACTCTGTGGTCTTTTCATGCATGCTGCTGCCATACCCACACTATGTCACCTTGCCACTCTGTGGCCTTCTGATGCTGCCGGCACATTCAGACTCTGCAAATGTGCCACTCTGTGGTTTCCTCATGCTGCTGCCACCTCCAGACTCTGTTATCATGCCACTATGTGCCATCCTGATGCTGCTGCCACTTTCAGACTCTGTCATTGTGCCACTCTTAGCCTCCTGATACTGCCGCCATGTCAAGACTCTGTTATTGTGCCACTCTATGGCCTCCTCATGCTGCTAACACATCCAGACTCTGTCATTGTGCTACTCTGTGGTCTTCTCATGCTGCCGCCATATCCAGACTCTGTCATTGTGCGACTCTGTGTACTCCTGATGCTGCCGCCACCTTCAGACTCTGTCATTGTGCAACTCTGTGGCCTCCTCATGCTGCTGCCACCTCTACACTGTCATTGTGCCACTCTGTGGCCTCCTGATGCTGCCCCTACCGTCATACTTGATCACTGTGCCATTCTGTGGCCTCCTCATTCTGCTGCCACCTCCACAGTCTGTCATTGTACCCCTCTGTGGCCTCCTGATGCTGCCTCCACCTTCAGACACTGTCATTATGCCACTCTGTGGCCTCCTGGTGCTGCAGCCACCTCCAGACACTGTCATTGTGCTACTCTGTGGCCTCCTCATGCTGCTGCCATCTCCTCACTCTGTCAATGTGCCACTCTGTGGCCTCCTGATGCTGCCGCCACCTTCAAACTCTGTTATTGTGCCACTCAGTGGGCTCCTCGTACTGCTACCACCTCCAGACTCTGTATTTGTGCCACTCTGTGGCCTCCTCATGCTGCCACCACCTTCAGACTCTGTTATTGTGCCTCTCGCTGGCCTCCTCATGCTGCTACCAACTCCAAACTCTGTCATATGGCCACTCTGTGGTTTCCTCATGCTGCCACCACCTCCAGACCATGTCACTGTGCCACTCTGTGGCTTCCTGCTGATGCTGCCACCTTCAGACTATGTCATTTGTATACTCTGTGGCTTCCTGATGCTGTTGCCACCTTCAGACTATGTCATTGTGCCACTCTGTGGCCTCGTCATGCTGCTGCCACCTACAGATTCTGTCATTGGGCCACTCTGTGGTCTCCTCATGCTGCCTTCACCTTTAGACTCTGTTATTGTGCCACTCCGTGCTGTGGCCTCCTCATGCTGCTGCTACCTCCACACTCTGTCATTGTGCCATTCTGTGGCCTCCTCATGCTACCGCTACCTTCAGACTTTGTCAATGTGCCACTGTGTGGCCTCTTCATGCTGATGCCACCTCAACACTGTCATTTCGCCACTCTGTGGCCTTCTCATGCTACCGCCTACTTCAGCCTCTATCATTGTGCCACTCTGTAGCCTCCTCATGCTGCTACCACCTCCAGACTCTGTCATTGGGCCACTATGTGGTCTCCTTATGCTGCCGCCACTTTCATACTCTGTCATTGTGCCACTCTGATGCTGCCTCCACCTTCAGACTCTGTCATTGTACCACTCTGTGGACTCCTCATGCTGCTACTACCTCCACACTGTCATTGTGCCACTCTGTGGCCTCCACCTCCAGACTCTGTCATTGTGCTACACTGTGGCTTCCTGATGCTGATACCTTAAGACTCTGTAATTATGCCACGATGTGGCCTCCTCATGCTGCTGCCACCTCCAGACTCTGTCATTGTGCCAATCTGTGGCCTACTCATGCTGCTGCCACCTCCACAGTATTTCATTGCCCCACTCTGTAACCTCCTGATGCTGCCGCTACCTTCAGGCTCAATCATTTTGCCACTCTGTGGCCTACTCGTGCTGCTGCCACCTCCACACTTTGTAA
The DNA here is from genome assembly GCF_014858855.1 of Bufo gargarizans. NCBI lineage: Eukaryota > Metazoa > Chordata > Amphibia > Anura > Bufonidae > Bufo > Bufo gargarizans. The sequence continues at coordinate 65,211,556 of NC_058089.1, forward strand.
TTGGTCCACTCTGTGGCCTCCTGATGCTGCCGCTACCTTCAGACTCTGTAATTGTGCCACACTGTGGGCTTCTCATGCTCTTTCACCTCCACGGTCTGTCATTGTGCCACTCTGTGGACTCCTGATGCTGCCGCCACCTTCAGACTCTGGCATTGTACCACTCTGTGGTTTCCTCATGCTGCTGCCAACTACACACTATGTCATTGTGGCACTCTGTGGACTCCTGATGCTATTGCCACCTTCAGAATCTGTTATTGTGGCACTCTGTGGCCTCCTCATGCTGCTGTCACCTCTTTACTCTGTTATTGTGCCACTCAATGGGCTCCTCGTACTGCTACCACCTCCAGACTCTCTCATTGGGCCATTCTGTGGTCTCCCCATGATGCTGCCACTTCCACACTTTGTATTTGTCCCACTCTATGGCCTCCTGATGCTGCTGACACCTTTAGACTCTGTCATTGGGCCACTCTGTGGTCTATTTATTCTTCTGCCACCTCCACACTCTGTCATTGGGTCACCCTGTGGTCAACTTATGCTGCTGCCACCTCCAGACTCTGTCATTGTGCCACTCTTTGGACTCCTGATGCTGCCGCCACCTTCAGACTCTGTCATTGTGGCACTCTGTGGTCTCTTCATGCTGCTGCCACCTCCAGACTCTGCCATTGTGCCACTCTTTGGACTCCTGATGCTGCCACTACCTTCAGACTCTGTCATTGGGCCACTCTGTGGTCTCTTCATGCTGCTGCCACCTCCAGACTCTGTCTTTGTGCCACTCTGTAGCCTCCTCATGCTGCCACCACCTCCAGACTCTGTCATTGGGCCACTCTGTGGTCTACTCATGCTGCCGCCACTTTCATACTCTGTCATTGTGCCACTCTGTGGCCTCCTCATGCTGCTGCCACCTCCACAGTCTGTTAATGTGCCACTCTGTGGCCTACTGATGCTGCCGCCACCTTCAAACTCTGTCATTGTGCCACTCTGTAGTTTCCTCATGCTGCTGCCACCTCCACACTTTGTCATTGTGCCACTCTATGCCCTCCTGATGCTGCGGACACCTTTAGACTCTGTCAATGGGCCACTCTATGGCCTCCTCATTCTTCCGCCAACTCCGGACTCTGTCATTGGGCCACTCTGTGGTCTCCTGATGCTGCCGCCAACTTCAGACTCTGTCATTGTGCCACTCTGTGGCCTCCTCATGCTGTGCTGCCACTACCACCCTGTCATTGCACCACTCTGTGGTTTCCTCATGCTGCTGCAAGCTACACACTACAGGTCCTTCTAAAAAATTTTTAGATTCATTACACACCAACTGAAGTAGTTCAAGCCTTTTATTGTTTTAATATTGATGATTTTGGCATACAGCTCATGAAAACCCACATTTCCTATCTCAAAAAATTAGCATATTTCATCCGACCAATAAAAGAAAAGTGTTTTTAATACAAAAAAAGTCAACCTTCAAATAATTCTGTTCAGTTATGCACTCAATACTTGGTCGGGAATCCTTTTGCAGAAATGACTGCTTCAATGCGGCGTGGCATGGAGGCAATCAGCCTGTGGCACTGCTGAGGTGTCATGGAGGCCCAGGATGCTTCGATAGCGGCATTAAGCTCATCCAGAGTGTTGGGTCTTGCGTCTCTCAACTTTCTCTTCCCAATATCCCACAGATTCTCTATGGGGTTCAGGTCAGGAGAGTTGGCAGGCCAATTGAGCACAGTAATACCATGGTCAGTAAACCATTTACCAGTGGTTTTGGCACTGTGAGCAGGTGCCAGGTCGTGCTGAAAAATGAAATCTTCATCTCCATAAAGCTTTTCAGCAGATGGAAGCATGAAGTGCTCCAAAATCTCCTGATAGCTAGCTGCATTGACCCTGCCCTTGATAAAACACAGTGGACCAACACCAGCAGCTGACATGGCACCCCAGACCATCACTGACTGTGGGTAGTTGACACTGGACTTCAGGCATTTTGGCATTTCCCTCTCCCCTGTCTTCCTCCAGACTCTAGCACCTTGATTTCCGAATGACATGCAAAATTTGCTTTCATCCGAAAAAAGTACTTTGGACCACTGAGCAACAGTCCAGTGCTGCTTCTCTGTAGCCCAGGTCAGGCGCTTCTGCCGCTGTTTCTGGTTCAAAAGTCTTGACCTGGGGAATGCGGCACCTGTAGCCCATTTCCTGCACACGCCTGTACACGGTGGCTCTAGATGTTTCTACTCCAGACTCAGTCCACTGCTTCCGCAGGTCCCCCAAGGTCTGGAATCGGTCCTTCTCCACAATCTTCCTCAGGGTCCGGTCACCTCTTCTCGTTGTGCAGCGTTTTCTGCCACACTTTTTCCTTCCCACAGACTTCCCACTGAGGTGCCTTGATACAGCACTCTGGGAACAGCCTATTCGTTCAGAAATTTCTTTCTGTGTCTTACCCTCTTGCTTGAGGGTGTCAATGATGGCCTTCTGGACAGCAGTCAGGTCGGCAGTCTTACCCATAATTGCGGTTTTGAGTAATGAACTAGGCTGGGAGTTTTTAAAAGCTCAGGAATCTTTTGCAGGTGTTTAGAGTTAATTAGTTGATTCAGATTATTAGGTTAATAGCTCGTTTAGAGAACCTTTTCATGATATGCTAATTTTTTGAGATAGGAATTTTGGGTTTTCATGAGCTGTATGCCAAAATCATCAATATTAAAACAATAAAAGGCTTGAACTACTTCAGTTGGTGTGTAATGAATCTAAAATATATGAAAGTCTAATGTTTATCAGTACATTACAGAAAATAATGAACTTTATCACAATATGCTAATTTTTTTAGAAGGACCTGTATGTCATTGTGGCACTCTGTGGACTCCTGATGCTATCGCTACCTTCAGACTCTGTTATTGTGCCACTCTATGGCCTCTTCATGCTGCTGCCACCTCCACACTGTCATTGTGGCACTCTGTGGCCTCCTCATGCTTCTGCCACCTCTTTACTCTGTCATTTTGCCACTCTTTGCCACCTGATACTGCCGCCACCTAAAGACTCTCTCACTGGGCCATTCTGTGGTCTCCCCATGATGCTTCCACCTCAACACTTTATATTTGTGCCACTCTATGGCCTCCTGATGCTGCTGACACCTTTAGACTCTGTCATTGGGCCACTCTGTGTTCTATTTATTCTTCCGCCACCTCCACACTCTGTCATTGGGCCACTCTGTGGTCTCCTCATGCTGCTGCCACCTCCAGACTCTGTCATTGTGCCACTCTTTGGACTCCTGATGCTGCCGCCACCTTCAGACTCTATCATTGTGCCACTCTGTGGTCTCTTCATGCTGCTGCCACCTCCAGACTCTTTCTTAGTGCCACTCTGTAGCCTCCTCATGCTGTCACCACCTCCAGACTCTGTCATTAGGCCACTCTGTGGTCTCTTCATGCTGCCACCACCTCCAGACTCTGTCATTGGGCCACTCTGTGGCCTCCTCATGCTGCTGCCACCTCCACACTTTGTCATTGTGCCACTCTATGGCCTTCTGATGCTGCTGACACCTTTAGACTCTGTCATTGGGCCACTCTGTGGTCTATTTATTCTTCCCCCACCTCCACACTCTGTCATTGTGCCACTCTGTGGCCTCATCATGCTGCTGCCACCTCCACAGTCTGTCAATGTGCCACTCTGTGGCCTACTGATGCTGCCACCATCTTCAGACTCTGTCATTGTGCCACTCTGTAGTTTCCTCATGCTGCTGCCACCTATACACTTTGTTATTGTGCCACTCTATGCCCTCATGATGCTGCAGACACCTTTAGACTCTGTCAATGGGCCACTCTATGGCCTCCTCATTCTTCCGCTACCTCCTCACTCTGTCATTGTGCCACTCTGTGGTCTCCTCATGCTGCCGCCAACTCCAGACTCTGCCATTGTGCCACTCTGTGGTTTCCTCATGCTGCTGCCAACTCCTCACTCTGTCATTTTTCCACTCTATTGTCTCCTGATGCTGCCGCCACCTTCAGACTCTGTCATTATGCCACTCTGTGGTCTCCTCATGCTGCTGCCAACTCCAGACTCTGTCATTGTGCCACTCTGTGGCCACCTCATGCTGCTGCAACCTCAACACTTTGTCATTATGCCTTTCTTAGACTCCTGATACTGTCGCCACCTACAGATTTTGTCATTGGGGCACTCTGTGGTCTACTCATGCTGCTTCCACCTCCACACTTTGTCATTGTGCCACTCTGTGATCTCCTTATGCTACCGTCACCTTTAGACTCTGTTATTGGGCCACTCTGTGGTCTCCCCATGCAGATTTTGTCATTGGGCCACTCTTAGCCTCCTGATACTGCTGCCACCTACAAACTCTCTCATTAGGCCACTATGTGGTCTCCCCATACTTCCGCCACCTCCAGACTCTGTCATTGTGCTACTCTGTGTCCTCCTCATGCTGTTGCCACCTTCAGACTCTGTCATTGTGCCACTCTGTGGCCTCCTCATGCTGCTGCCACCTCCAGACTCTGTCATTATGCCACTCTGTGGCTTTATAATGCTGACCCCACCTTCAGACTCTGTCATTATGCCAATCTGTGGCCTTTTCATGCTACTGCCACCTCCACAGTATTTTATTGTTCCAATCTGTGGCCTCTAGATGCTGCTGCCAACTTCAGGCTCAATAATGTTGCCACTCTGTGGCCTCCTCATAATGCTGCCAACTCCACACATTGTCATTGGTCCACTCTGTGGCCTTCTCATGCTGCTGCCACCCTCACAATTTGTCATTGTGTCACTCTTAGCCTCCTGATACTGCCGCCACCTACAGATTTTGTTATTGGGCCACTCTGTGGTTTCCTCATGCTGCTTCCACTTCCACGTTCTGTCATTGTGGCACTCTGTGGACTCCTGATGCTACCGCCACCTGCAGATTCTGTTATTGTGCCACTCTGTGGCCTCCTCATGCTGCTGCCACCTCCACATTCTGTTATTGGGCCACTCTGTGGCACTCTGATACTGCTGCCACCTCCAAACTCTGTCATTGTGCCACTGTTTGTCCTCCTTATGCTGCTGCCACCTCCACACTCTGTTATTGGGTCATTTTTTGGCATCTTCATGCTGCCTCCACCTTCAGACTCTGTCATTGTGCCACTCTGTCTTCCTGATGCTGATGCCACCTTCAGACTCTGTCATTATGCCAATCTGTGGCCTCCTCATGCTGCTGCCACCTTCAGACTCAATCATTGTGCCACTCTGTGGCCTCCGCACGCTGATGCTCCTCCACACTCTGTCATTGTGCCACTCTGTGGCCTTCTCATGCTGCTGCCACCTCCACACTCTGTCATTGTGCCACTCTGTGTCCTCCTCATGTTACCGCCATCTTCAGACTCTGTCATTGTGCCACTCTGTGGCCTCCTCATGCTGCTGCCACCTCCACAGTGTTTCATTGTTCCACTCTGTGGCCTCCTGATGCTGACGCCACCTTCAGGCTCAATCATTGTGCCACTCTGTGGCCTCCGCACGCTGATGCTCCTCCACACTCTGTCATTGTGCCACTCTGTGGCCTTCTCATGTTACCGCCATCTTCAGACTCTGTCATTGTGCCACTCTGTGGCCTCTTCATGCTGATGACACATCAACACTGTCATTGTGCCACTCTGTGTTCTCCTGATGCTGCCGCCACCTTCAGACTCTGTCATTGGGCCACACCTGTCATTGGGCCACACTGTGGTCTCCTCATGCTGCTTCCACCTCTACACTCTGTCATTGTGGCACTCTGTGGACTCCTGATGCTACCTTCACCTTAAGAGTCTGTTATTGTGCCACTCTGTGGCCTCTTCATGCTGCTGCCATCTCCACACTCTGACATTGTGCCACTCTGTGGCCTTCTGATGATGCTGCCACCTTCAGACTCTGTCATTATGCCACTCCGTGGCCTCCTCATGTTTCTGCCACCTCCACACTCTGTCATTGTGCCACTCTGTGGCCTCTTTATGCTGCTGCCACCTCCACAATGTCATTGTGCCACTCTGTGGCCTACTCATGCTGCTGCCACCTCCTTACTCTGTCATTGTGCCTCTCTTTGCCACCTGATACTGCCGGGGCCTAAAAATATCTAACAATGGCCTGTTCCAGTGGTGGGTGACATAAAGCCTGATTCTCTGAAATGGGACCTCTCTCCTCTGTCTGGGTGCCGGGGCCTAAAAATATCTGACAATGGCCTGTTCCAGTGGTGGGTAACATGAAGCCTGATTCTCTGCTATGGGACCTCTCTCCTCTGTCTGGGCGCCGGGGCCTAAATATCTCACAGTGGCCTGTTCCAGTGGAGGGTGACATGAAACCTGATTCTCTGCTATGACATGAAGCCTGATTCTCTGCTATGGGGTCTCTCTCCTCTGTCTGGGTGTCGGGGCCTAAAAATTTCTGACAGTGGCCTGTTCCAGTGGTGGGTGACATGAAGCCTGATTCTCTGCTATGACATGAAGCCTGATTCTCTGCTATGGGCCCTCTCTCCAATTGATATTGGGTATTTTTTTATTTTTTATTATTCATTTCCCTATCCACATTTGTTTGCAGGGGATTTACCTACATTTTGCTGCCTTTTGCAGCCCTCTAGCCCTTTCCTGGGATATTTTACAGCCTTTTTAGTGCCGAACAGTTCGGGTCCCCATTGACTTCAATGGGGTTTGGGGCGAAGTTCGGGTCGAGTTCGGATCCCGAACATTTTTGGGACGTTCGGCCGAACTTCTTGAACCTGAACATCCAGGTGTTCGCTCAACTCTAGTTAGGTGTTGTGTAGATTGTATTATTTTCCCTTATAACATAATAGCATTCTTAATGCAGAATTCATAGCAAAATAGTGATGGAGGGGTTAAAAAAAATATGTATTTGACTCACCTTTATCCACTTGTTCGTGCAGCCCAGCTTCTCTTCTTTCTTCTTTCTTCATGACCTGGGTAAAGGACCTTTGATGACATCACTACGCTTATCACATGGTTTGGTCTGGTGGCATTCAGATGTGAATCTAAGGCCAACCTCATAGATGTTCAGGCTATTGGCCCATGTAGTAAATATTTCCATAGTGCCATTCCAAACTTCCCCCTTCCTGTGATGCCTGAGCAATATTGTAGTTTTCTACAGTGAAGGTTCCAGCTTCGTCTATGACGTCATCTCTGTATCCTGACCTTGTCTCTGCCTGATCCTCCTGTACCTCGCTGCTCTAACGTGTACAATTCGGATTGTAGATCATGCCTCTGTCTGCTGTTCAGCTTGTTACACCTGCTGCACCTGAGCTATTCAGCTCTGCTGATCTAACAGCTCCAGTTCTGCTTAATCACCAACTCAGCTCTGCTTCATCTGACTCTGCTGCTGCGCTTCTTCCATCCAGCACAGCGTGCTCCACCTGCCTGTATCCCCAGTGCTTGCACTGGGGTGTTCTGGCCTGCTCGGCCAGCTGCCACTTAACCGGGACCATTCTTCTGGTAGGGACCTGGTGTCTCCTCTGCAGCTAAGCCCAGCTTCCACATTCTAGAGCGGGATAAAGGGTGAGGACCAGGGGAACACTTAGATTCCGCTCCCAAGTTTGGCCCAAAGCCAAACCAGTAAGTTGCACAGCGGGTCCACACCTGATGGAGCATTACATATGCAGTGTGTGTCAACTGATGCATCATCTACAAAGATACAAGTGTCTTCGCACCAGCCCAGGAACACATTTACATACAATGGGGCACAAGAACTCCCCATCTGAGGGCCCCGGAGCTGGTGGTAAAACCTGTCATTAAATAGAAAAAACTTTTCTTGTTAATGAGAATTCAAGAAGCTGAAGGATGAATTGGTTGTGTTGTGAGTATTGGTGTCCACTGGTGGATAGAAAATATTCAACAGCATGTAGACCAAATTTGTGTGGGATGGATGAATATAATGCCTCAACATCAATAATCCCCAAAATATAATCAGTATCAAGATAGATACCCTTCCAATTGTTTCAGAAGGTCCCCTATGTCACATACATAAAAGGGAAGGGCTGCCACGAAAGGTGCTAATATTTTGTCTATATAAGTTCCCAAGTTCTGACAAAGGCTGCCCACCCCGAGACAATAGGTCTGCCTTTTAGTGGGTTGTGCCCCTTATGTACTTTCGAGAGACAGTAAAATTCCTGTCTGTATTGTATTGTCGGATCACCTTCAGTCTCGCACAGATTTATATACCTTGGTGTCAAGAATAACTGTATTGCCCCCATATCCAAAGGTTTAATGGTTATATTTTTTTCCCTTTCCAGGGTGCTTATGGCCTTTCGTTCCTCCTCTATGCAGTTAGGTAGAGAGAAACATAAAAAGGTTGCTTCTAGTTCTCTACTAACTAAATTGAGGAACACCTCAATACAGGTAGTGTCACCACCAGGTGGGGTTTTATTACTTTTATGCCCCTAGGGTATGACTAGGAACACAGTATATGGTATAAGGGGACATATTAGAGGTTAGGAGGCACAGTACAGGGGTATAAGGGGCTATGTAGAGGGTATGATGATGGAGCATAGTGCAGGGTATAAAGGAGGACAATACAGGTTAGGGGGCACATTACAGGGTAGGGGGTGTCAGAGTAACTACTTCTTCAGGTACAAAGCAATCAACAATCAAATATTATGTCAATCGGCCAATAACACAGACATAATATCACAAGAGCTGTATCTGCGGAGATCTGAGGTCCGCCTCAAAAGAGCTTTATTTTATATCCTGAGGATAGTAGGAGTAACTGGGGGTTTTCAAGGTGGTTACAGTACATATGATTAGACCTTTACAGGTTACATAGTTACACGTGATACATTTGGCATTATCTTATAGTCATATAATTAGATAATAAGTCATTCGGACAAGTATATAGGTAAAAGTTCATCTCTCCAGGCAATGGAAACATACACCGGGTATCTGGTACATTATCCTTGGAAAACATGTCAAAAAGTTCTGAGACCACTGATTTATACCGGCATGAAAATGCATTTTTAATTGTCTAATTGTGTTATTAATCAGATAGGAAAATACACCCTTTTCCGTACATGTTACACATGTCTAGTCACATCTAGAGATGGCCCTCAAAGTGTGTTCTCAAGGTCATAATGAATGTTATATAGCAGAGCAATATGATAAAATTCACATTATATTCAATCAGATTAATAACAAAACTTAACTATACTAGAATATAGGTTTATGTTTATGTATATGCATGGATTACAGAGTTATATAAAATAACATTGACCATTACTCTCACAGGGGCATAGTACAGGGAATGTTAAGGGGACACGGTACAGGGTAGGGGGCACAGTAGAGGGTTTCAGACTCAACAATCTTGCTCAGGCTGCCCATCAGGATCCATACAGACACCAGATAAGGAGTCTGAAGCAGGAGGTTAGTGGCACTGGCTGGCAGGCAGTCAGCAGCAGTGCTCAGAGGCAGGTAGGCAGGGACTGAGACACAGCGCTGCTCAGGGGCACTTGTGCTTCTCCTTGGCTGTCTGTCACGGGCAGGACAAGTCTGTCAAGAACGAGGCAAGTGGGCTGGCGCATCCAGGGCTCTTTGGTGCATCCAGGGTCCTCCTAGCGCTTCATCTTGGAGGACACAATTGGTAGAACAACAGTTTCCACCCACTGTTGCTCCACTGATCAGTTAACACAGTGCAGCAGATATAGATAAAATAAAAAATGGACTCTCTGGTGGATATAGTAGAGTCTAAAGTGCTAATTGTAGCAGAGCTGAGAAACTGCAGTTTGTGTTTTTCTCATTCCCCCTCCTCTCTCCATAGACGTCAATGTTAAAAGCAGGAAAGATAACTACAGCCTGACATGCACATAGTACAGAGAAGCATTTTTCTTTAACAAGATTTATTACAAAGTTTCTTATATTCACCTGTACTATTCATTTGTGGAAAGCTGTTTTCTACCTGGAGGCAGTGGCGGATCCAGGGGGCGGGGCAACGGGGCAATTGCCCCCCCCCCCCCCCGAGCTGGCGGCGGGCGGCGGTGGCTGGGCACAGGGAGATGAGCGCTTCCATTGTGGAAGCGCTCATCTCCAGTCATCTGTATCGCCGTCCTCAGGACAGCGATACAGATGCCTGCCTGTGCTGCGGTAGGGGAGGGAGAGGCGTGTCCCTTTCCCTTCCTCTGATAGGCTGCAGGCACTAGGTCGGCAGCCTATCAGAGGCCGGCGCAGGCGGCGCAATGACATCATCGCGCCGCCTGAGCCATACAGCGTGGGACACAGGCCAAAAGAGGCCTGCATTGCATCACTGACATGGAGGTAAGTATGTGTTTTTTTTTATTTTTATTATATACAATACTTTTACTGGCGGGGGCTGTTATTACTGGCAAAGGGGGGGCTGTTATTACTGGCAAAGGGGGGGCTGTTATTACTGGCAAAGGGGGGCTGTTATTACTGGCAAAGGGGGGCTGTTATTACTGGCAAAGGGGGGCTGTTATTACTGGCAAAAGGGGTGCTGTTATTACTGGCAAAGGGGGGGCTGTTATTACTGGCAAAGGGGGGGCTGTTATTACTGGCAAAGGGGGGGCTGTTATTACTGGCAAAGGGGGGGCTGTTATTACTGGCAAAGGGGGGGCTGTTATTACTGGCAAAGGGGGGTTGTTATTACTGGCGGGGGCTGTTAGTACTGGCAAAGGGGGCTGTTATTACTGGCAAAGGGGGCTGTTATTACTGGCAAAGGGGGGCTGTTATTACTGGCGGGGGCTGTTATTACTGGCAAAGGGGGGGCTGTTATTACTGGTGGGGGCTGTTATTACTGGTGGGGGCTGTTATTACTGGCAAAGGGGGGGCTGATATTACTGGCGGGGGCTGTTATTACTGGCAAAGGAGGCTGTTATTACTGGCGGGGGCTGTCATTACTGGCAAAGGAGGCTGTTATTACTGGCGGGGGCTGTCATTACTGGCAAAGGGGGGGCTGTTATTACTGGCGGGGGCTGTTATAACTGGCAAAGGGGGGGCTGTTATTACTGGCGGGGGCTGTTATAACTGGCAAAGGGGGGGCTGTTATTACTGGCGGGGGCTGTTATTACTGGCAAAGGGGGGGCTGTTATTACTGGCAAAGGGGGCTGTTATTACTGGCAAAGGGGGCTGTTATTACTGGCAAAGGGGGCTGTTATTACTGGCAAAGGGGGCTGTTATTACTGGCAAAGCGGGGCTGTTATTACTGGCAAAGCGGGGCTGTTATTACTGGCAAAGGAGGGGCTGTTATTACTGGTGGAGGCTGTTATTACTTGCGGGGGCTGTTATTACTGGCAAAGGGGGGGCTGTTATTACTGGCAAGGGGGGGCTGTTATTACTGGCAAGGGGGGGCTGTTATTACTGGCAAGGGGGGGCTGTTATTACTGGCACCTGGGGGCTGTTATTACTGGCACCTGGGGGCTGTTATTACTAGGTGCTGTTATTACTGGCAAAGGGGGGCTGTTATTAGTGGCACAGAGGGGCTGTTATTACTGGGGGCTGTTATTACTGACACAGAGGGGCTGTTATTACTGGCACAGAGGGGCTGTTATTACTGGCACAGAGGGGCTGTTATTACTGGCACAGAGGGGCTGTTACTACTGGCACAGAGGGGCTGTTACTACTGGGGGCTGTTATTACTGACACAGAGGGGCTGTTATTACTGGCACAGAGGGGCTGTTATTACTGGCACAGAGGGGCTGTTATTACTGGCACAGAGGGGCTGTTATTACTGGCACAGAGGGGCTGTTATTACTGGCACAGAGGGGCTGTTACTACTGGGGGCTGTTATTACTGGCAGAGGGGCTGTTATTACTGGGGGCTGTTATTACTGGCACAGAGGGGCTGTTATTACTGGCACAGAGGGGCTGTTATTACTGGCACAGAGGGGCTGTTATTACTGGCACAGAGGGGCTGTTATTACTGGCACAGAGGGGCTGTTACTACTGGGGGCTGTTATTACTGGCAGAGGGGCTGTTATTACTGGGGGCTGTTATTACTGGCACAGAGGGGCTGTTATTACTGGCACAGAGGGGCTGTTATTACTGGCACAGAGGGGCTGTTATTACTGGCACAGAGGGGCTGTTACTACTGGGGGCTGTTATTACTGGCACAGAGGGGCTGTTATTACTGGCACAGAAGGGCTGTTATTACTGGGGGCTGTTATTACTGGCATAGTGGGACTGCTATTACTGGCACAGGGGGGCTGCTATTACTGACATAGGGGGCTATTATTACTGGCACAGGAGGGGGCTGTTAATACTGGCACATGATTGGGGGCACTATAGGGGCATCTACTGAGGCCACAAAGAAGGGGTATTTTATATGGGCTCTCTGTACAGTACAATTTTATACTGGGACACATTATGGTGGGTACTATGGGGAAGGGGGGAGAGGAGTACTATGGGGTCATCTACGAGGGGCACTAAGAAGGGGTATTTTATACTTGCAAATTATGGGGGACACTGAGGACATCTACTGGAGCATTTTATACTGGTACATTATAGGGGGCACTAGGAGGAAGGAGGGTGTGGAGCACTATGGGGGCATTTACTAGGGGCACTATATAGGGGTATTTTATACTGGCACATTATGGGGGCACTATGGGGACATTAGCTCAACTGGGGGCATTACAAGGGGGTATTTTTTGCACTGTCACATTATAAGGAGAATTTTTTCTACTGGGGGGGCATTATGGTGGGCTTTATTACTCCCCCGTGGTATGACCCCCTAGTAGCAGCACCAGCCTCTCCCTGCTCTGCTATCCCTCTGCCCCTTCTCCAAATCCTTATTATGAAATCTTTCTCATTAGGATAAAACACAACATCAGCTCTGCCGAGCCCCCGGCCAAAGTGTGGAAGTGGTGTCCGAGATCCCCAAGGGCCAAGCCAAGTAACTGTAAGTTTTCATGTGAAATATGTTTGTTATACACATATAGCCTACACTGCGGAGTATGTTCTATAAGCACCATTGTTTTGTGGCGGCGGACAGAAAATAATCTGAAAGTGCCCCTCCCGAGACCAGGCTCTGGATCCGCCACTGCCTGGAGGTACACATTTATGTGACTTTAACGGTCAGTATGTAGTAAAGTGTTTTTGACTGCTTTGACATAACGATCATTCACTATCAGCCTACTTCTATCTAATGTCCTAATACATGTGCTGGAGCTGCGCATATCTCAGTGCAGTTACCTGCTAATTGGTGCAGCACACTAATTGGTGTGCACCACCTGTAAGAGAAAATATATAAACGTTATCTGGTGTGAAAATAATGGACCACAGCAGCGGTACCCTTAAGGGAGTAGGTTCGGTCTCCTAAATAGCAAAAAAAACAGAAGGTGCGGGAACCGCGCTCTAAATGAACAGTTTATGTCAGTTATTGAATCCTATAAGGACGGAGAACTGAAATCTCATCCAGCTATCAGAGGCAATAATTGCAGAGACGTATTGTTCATACGAAAAAGTTGTAATCCACCTCCTACTGGTGCGCAGATCTCGTCATGAGTCACCAACCACTAGTTCCAAACACCGGACCCGAATACCTTCGAGAAGGAACAGAACAGATGGTGCAATACCCTCGATATTTTTTAAGGTAAGGGGTTTATTATACTCACAATTTTTACGTTATAAGCATGCACATAGAATTGCCCGACCCGAAATTCGCACCCAGTTTCACCAACCTCTTTATGGCATATTGGGAGCATTTCACTATCTCCCCCGCCCTAAAGAGAGATACCGAGAATGGCAGTCTGCGATTTTGGAAAAGATATATCGATGACTGCATCGGTATCTGGCATGGTACTGAAAAAGGATTATTTGATTTTATTTCACGCATTAATTCTAATGCATGGAATATAAAATTCACTGACGACATCAGTAGAAACACCATCCATTTTCTGGACCTTGAGATCAGGCTAGAACAAGGTAAAATTATAACCAAAACCTACTTCAAGCCGACTGATCGTAATGGGTATATAGATAGGAGTAGTTGTCATTACAAACCTTGGTTATGCAATGTACCGAAAGGACAGCTACAACGTATCAGAAGGAACTGTACTAACATAGAAGATTATGAAAAACAGAGTAACATTATTATAGATCGGTTCATCGAAAAAGGATATGAAAGGGAAACATTGTATAATCAGAGGGAAGAAGTGAAGCTAGATAATTGTAAAACTAAAAACAAAAATAAGGACCCTAGTGAACACACAGAACGGATAAGGGACAAATACCAATTCGCTTTTTCTACCTCTTATTCCACTATCTGCCCCCAAATTAGGAAGATTATTCATCAAAATTGGAATGTCCTGAAAAATGACCGGATCATCGGAGACCTTATCCCCCCCAAAAAAACTTTTATTTTTAAAAGAGCCCCCACTGTTAGGAACCGCATCGTACATAGCTATGTGAAAGATGAGCCTATTATACCTAAACCCCGTAGTGTTTTCACCTGGTGCGGCTTCTGCCCTTGCTGCAAAAACCGCTCCAGGGAAGAAAAGAAAAAATCCAGAATAGAGGAGATTGTGTCCACCTCCAGAACATCCATATTAAAAGATAAAGGGGGGCGTGGCCGGATGCCGGGAGGAGAGGACGCTTAGAGCTTGAGCTCCGTCCGTGGATCCCCATACAGCGGCATATAGCGAAGAAAAGCAAGCAATTACTTCGATCCTACCTGCCTCTGGACGGTCCTTGTCCCCCGCAGATCCTCTGATGATGACGAGAGGGAAAAAGAAGGGTTCGCAGCCTCAGAAAATGACCGCTTTTTTTCACCCGGCTCCTGGCTCAAATGGCGCCGATTCCCGCCACACGGAGGGAGCGCTCCGTGCATCTCCGGCAGCGACTCCGGACCAGCGCTCTTCAGGGTCTCCTTCCTCAGCTGGCTCCAGCCCTCCAGCTTCACAGGAGCCTAAAAAACAAAAAAGGGTGAGTGAGCAACATTCATTTATACCTCCCCTTGATACTTACCCTGCTTCACCAGGCATAGACCCTGGACTCACTGTCAATGCAATGCAGGACATACTGACAGACTTAAAAAGATCCATTCATGGTGATTTCAAAGAGACAATCTCAGTCATCCATGCCGATATAGTAGCCATAGGAAAGAGAACGGCGCATTTAGAAGAAAAAATTGAGGAATTTGTTACAGCTCACAACTCATTAGTGGACAATCACAACGTGGTCGAGGATGATATAGCGGCCATTAAGCTTAAAATTGCTGATCTGGAAGACCGCTCCAGAAGAAACAACATCAGATTTAGAAATATCCCTGAAAACGTTTCAGATTCTCAGTTGCAAGATTTTATTTCGGATCTTATTATATCATATCTTCCAGATACCCCAGAGTCAGAGCTAATCATTGACCAGGTACACCGGGTTCCTAAGCCCAAAGCTCTCCCTGCCTCTGTTCCCAGAGACGTCCTTGCTAGGATCCATTTTTACCACTTGAAAGATTCCTTGATGAGGGAAGCTCAAAAAAAGAAGAAAGATATTCCTGATAGATTCAATAATGTCCTCCTTTTCACAGATTTATCCCCAGCGACACTAAGCAGGAGACGGGAGTTTCAAATATATACTAAAGTGTTAAGGGATAACAATATCCCCTACAAATGGGGCTTTCCTGTCAAACTTATTGTGAGACATCAAAACTCATCACATGTCCTAGCTTCTCCTCAGGAGGCATCAGAAGCTTTCTCCAAATGGAACATTATTCTACCACAAGAGGGCACCAAAGACAAAGACAAAGCTACGACTGCTTCTCCTACTAAATCGCCTGCTAATAAGAGTCATCTCAACCTAACTCCAGAATGGACAAGAGTAGGAAGAACCCCACCATGATCTCACTCCGGGACAGTAAATATAGCTACTCTTCCCTGTGTCTAAATTGCTTGTTTCACAAGGCTTGCGGGGATCCACACCCTGCTACTCTATTTTTTCAGGACACTTTTTCCATCTAGGTGTTCACAATCCCTAATCCTTTGTTCACTTTACGCCTCTTACACTAAGTGATAGACATCACTATTTATACGGTCACTGTTAGACCCTTACTATGTTACTGTTATGTATTATTTGTTATGTTTTACATTTTGATTTATTATTTTTTAAGGTTACACATAGGGGGTCTATTCTCACCTCGTCATGAATATGAAAACAAATAAATATTCCACGGTCCCCTCAATCATACAATGGTAACATTGGGGTACTCTGCTTTGTATTACCTGTTCTCTTTTTTCTTCTACAATTTCCTCAGGATATTGTCTTCAACAGGAATACTTCATCTGAACATTCAAGATGGCTAACAATGGCATAAAGTTCCTATCGACAAATGTTAAAGGTTTGAATAGCCCCTATAAACGATCCACTTACTCGAATGAAGTGAGAAGACAGAGGGCTGACATTATTTGCATTCAGGAATCTCACCTTAATGAGGAGGATTTCCACAGGTTCTGTCACCCCTCTTTCCCACACATATTTATGTCTCCAGCTTCAAAAAAAAAGAGAGGTGTGATTATAGGTTTTAAAAACACTATTGCATTCCAGTGCCACAATATCTCATTAGATAAGGAGGGTAGATACATTATAATCATTTGTGACATCAACAATTCCAGATACACGATAGTAAATCTTTATGCTCCCAACTCTGATCAGATAAATTTTATCAAACGCACTATTAGATTGGCTCAAGAATCCAAACAAGGTTCTCTGCTGGTCTGCGGGGACTTTAATATGTGCCCTGACTCTTCAATTGATAGGCTCCCTGTTCATCCCCCCTCCAATAAATCCTCCCGTCTACAAGATTTTTTTTTTCAAGAAGGTCTACATGATATTTGGAGAGTGCACCATGCAAATGAAAAGGACTTTTCGTTTTTTTCACATTCACATAATGCATACTCTAGAATTGATCTGTTTATCTCAGATAAATGGCTTCTCCAAAAAGTAATAGATGTATCCATATCTAATATAACATGGTCGGATCATGCATTTATAACCCTTACTCTGGACGATATGTACAACAATAGAGTTTACTCTCCTTGGAGACTTAATAATTCGCTACTCCAGAATTCAAGTATTCGTGTGGATGTGGAAAATTCGCTCAAAGAATACTTTAGGACTAATGATAATAACCTGATATCAGATACTACTCTCTGGAGTGCACACAAGGCGTTCATAAGAGGGATACTGTTAAAGCACGCGGCCATCCAAAAAAGAAATAGACAGAAAACCTTAGATAAACTATTAACTGATATTAAGTCCCTTGAGGAAACATCTAAATCCTCTCTTGACCCGAAAATTCTCAGCAAGTTAAAAACGGCCAGACACCACTTATATCTTTACTTGCATGAGAAGCATGAATTCCACTTACGGAAAATCAAAGCAGACCATTACTCACAAGGCAACAAAGCCTCTAAAATCCTAGCAAAGAGAATAAAAAAGAGAGAAGTTAGATCTAGAATCCCCTTTTTGTATGATTCCCAAGGCAAAAAACTATTCAACCCTAAACAAATTGCAGATGAATTTGCAAACTATTATGCAAATTTATACAACTTAGGAAATTCAACAGACGTTCTGCAGCCCACATCTAATTATATTAACGAGTTTCTTGATGGTGTTTCCCTCCCTTCACTATCATTAAGTCAAAAACAATCTCTAAATGCTGAAATTACACATTCAGAAATCTCAGAAGCAATCCATTCCCTCAAAAATAACAAATCCCCTGGACCAGACGGTCTCACAAATGAGTATTATAAAACTCTTTCGCATATTTTAAATCCCTTCCTAAACAGAACCTTTAACTCAATAGCAGCACAAAAGTCAATCCCAAAAGATATGTTAAGTGCACTGATCATAACTTTGCCAAAGCCTGGTAAACCAGCAGACACTCCAGCTAATTTCAGACCCATTTCACTTTTAAATTCCGATATTAAGATTTTTACAAAAATACTGGCAAAAAGGCTGTCCAATATCCTACCCACATTAATCTCCAATGACCAGATAGGGTTTGTTTCTAATAGGCAATCGTCAGATGGTACTAGAAGATTTATAGATTTACTAGATGTGGCACATTATACTCGGACTCCTTCTCTGCTTCTATCCTTGGATGCAGAGAAGGCGTTTGACAGAATACACTGGGACTATATTTCAGCAACTCTGAAAAAATTTGGGTTTGGAGACTTTTACTTATCTGCGGTGATGTCTCTATACTCTAACCCAAGTGCCTCTATATACTCATCTAGCTTTCTTTCCACCCCTTTTAATATCAACAACGGGACTAGACAGGGTTGCCCTATGTCACCCTTGATATTTGCACTTGCAATGGAGCCCTTTGCAGAGCATATTAGATCCTCCTCGCTTATTAAAGGGATAAAAGTAGGAGAAGTAGACCATCGCATAGGTCTTTTTGCGGACTATGTCCTAATTATTACTTCAAATCCAGCCATAGCTTTGCCTGCCATTAATGACATCATCTTAAAATTTGGTAAAGCTTCCTTCTATAAAGTAAACGTTAATAAATCTCAAATTCTGGACTTGGGCTTACCCCCTTCTACTAAACGTTTAATTTCCAGATTATATAAATTTCCTTGGGCACATGAGTCCCTGACTTATCTAGGTATTCAACTTGCCTTTCCAACTAGCAAACTATTTAAGGTCAATTTTTGGCCATTATATGATAAAATCAATAGCTCCTTGAACAGCTTAAAGATGGATTCTATTTCTTGGCTAGGGAGAATAGCCGCTGTGAAAATGGTTATTTTACCCAAAATTATTTACATGTTTCGCAATATCCCTATTTCTATTCCCTCTGGATACATAACTAAGCTCCAATCATTAATTAATCGTCACATTTGGGGTAAACTAAGACCCAGAGTGAAAACCCTCATACTTAATAAACCACTCAAAACGGGAGGCCTTAATGTACCCTCTATTAAGCATTATCATGCCTCTTCTATACTTGACCAACTGAGATATTTGCTCAAGGATGATTCCACAAAAAAATGGGTAGCACTAGAAAAAACTATCATGAGTCCCTATAATATAGAAATGCGCCTTTCGGCCGTAGCGGCTTTTGGTACCAGACATAACTCTCCTTTATTAACCTTGACAACAATGCTAAACACTTGGTATTCTGTTGCTAGAATAGATAAATTAGTTAGTACCTCTATCTTCACAATGCCCCTGAAGGTTTGTGAGCTAGCCATTCCAGACATTAGTCTAGACAACTGGGCGGGGTTGGGCATTACTGAAGTTAAACAACTATGGAGAGATAAGGTGTTTGTAGAATTTGCCCACCTTAATAAAAACTTTAATATCCCCAATGCAGATTTCTACAAATATCTAAGGTTAAGACACTTACTGAAATCCCCAAAATGTTTTACATACAATACAAACAATCAAGCTTTCTTACAGTGGATACACTTGACCCAAAGGCTTGACAAAGGCATCACTAAAGGGTATACCTTACTGAAAGAGTCATGCGCTAACCCCTTACAGAACACCCTAGACCTATGGAATCATGAATTGGGTTCTTCTTTATTGGACTCAGAGTGGTCAGAAGCCTTTGTCTCTGTATCCAAATTGTCTAAGTGCTCTGATCATTTGGAAGGGTCGAGAAAAATACTCTATAGATGGTATAGAACACCTATGCAACTTAACAAAATTTTTCCCGATTCATCCCCAGAATGTTGGAGATGCGGTCATAATCCAGGTAGTTTCCTGCATATGTGGTGGGACTGCCCAACTGTTAAATCCTTATGGATCTCAATATTTAAATTTATATCAGCATTAGCCTGCTACCCCGTTGATCCTTCGTCTAGGATGGCCTTATTGTCTGTAGGGTTGATAGACCTCCCGTATCACTTTAGATTCGTAGCTGGCCACTTAATTTTTATTACTCGCTTGAAAATAGCTGCTTGTTGGAAATCTGGGAGCCTCCCCAATCTTAGTAGGATTTGCAGATCCTTAGACAATAGCTGTTTATATGAAGGTCTAAGGGCATCTTCTAATAATATGAAAACTACATTTCTGAAGAGATGGGAAGTTTGGTTGAACCACAAAAGATGTAACTTACCTCCTAGTGCCTCCATTAGAATGTAAGGTTCTTGATTTATGCTTATTTTAGCTATAGTCTCTCCGAGGAAATATTCCTTTTCTTTATCTTCCTCCTGCGCAGCCTTTAATTGTACCCGTACAACCCTCTACCTTTTCCAAGCTTAACATTTGCAACTGTATGCTGGGAAAATCTATGTACCTGTATATTAGCTACATTTATGCCATAATGTTACCTATCACTCGATGCACATGTAGTGCTTTTCATTTGCTATGTAACCTATTGTTTTAAAACTTCTCAATAAAAATTATTGTTCAAAAAAAAAAAAAAAAAAAGATAAAAGGAAATATCTCATGCGAATCTATGGGAGTCATCTATATGTTGGAGTGCCCTTGTGGGCTCCAATATATAGGTAGAACTCTAAGGAAACTGAAAGTCTGGGTGGCGGAGCATATTAGAAATATTAAGAAGGGGCTGGAGACGCATAGTGTCTCAGCCCATTTTAAGAGAGTTCATCAAAAAGACCTCACTGGTTTGAAATTTTGCGGCATAGAATTAGTTAAACGGTATTGGCGAGGAGGTAATCCCGCCACACAAATCAATAAGAAAGAAGCGCAATGAATATTTGAGATGGACACCTTACAGCCACAAGGATTAAATATCGAGTGGGATATAAAAGCAGTCTGTATGGTTTGACTCGTCTGATACTATTACCGCTTTTTATATATTTTCATAAATTTTATACCTATATTTCTATATTTTTATATTCTATATATATATTTTTTTATATATCTTTTATATGTGTTTTTATATGATATTGATATTGTATATGTCATTGTATATTCCATGCGATTTTATATGTCTGTTTATGTTGCACATTTTGTATATGTCTGACATCCGACATCTATTGCTTGATTGACACGATATTGGACAACGGAAGTCCGTTTTAGTTCTGGGGTAGAAGTGATCTTTTACTCGTGGCCTGCAGCGGCGTTTGCACCGCAGCCCATGAAGAAGTTAATAGCGAAACCCGGGTCGGGCAATTCTATGTGCATGCTTAAAACGTAAAAATTGTGAGTATAATAAACCCCTTACCTTAAAAAATATCGAGGGTATTGCACCATCTGTTCTGTTCCTTCTCAAAGGTATTCGGGTCCGGTGTTTGGAACTAGTGGTTGGTGACTCATGACGAGATCTGCGCACCAGTAGGAGGTGGATTACAACTTTTTCGTATGAACAATACGGCTCTGCGATTATTGCCTCTGATAGCTGGATGAGATTTCAGTTCTCCGTCCTTATAGGATTCAATAACTAACATAAACTGTCCATTTAGAATGCGGTCCCCGCACCTTCTGATTTTGTGCACCACCTGTAATCTGCTACTGGGATAAAAAGGGGAAAAAGATGGAAAACTGGTGCCGCCAGGCAATTAGCACTAATAACGATGCAGTTAATGCAGTTTGACTGCATACATGGTGTGCTACAACCGTGAGATCCTTTTGTGGAAAACCACTAATTGTTGGGCTGCATCTGTACTTGCCATTTGAAATATTTTTCTCAGCAAAGCGGCACATATGAACATGGGCAAATACAGATGCCTTCAGCTGCTAAGCACATCAGACAATTTCATTTGTACAAATCTGTTGACAAATGGCATTTAAGTTTGTCCACTAAAATCCCTAAGTCCTGTTACCCAGTGTTTTACCATTTAGTATTAAATAAGGAGAGAAAAGAAGAAATGAATCGCACAGCCACTGCTAATGCTATGATCTCATCCCTGCAGGAGACAGCACTAAATAGCGCATGTGTACTACCTCCAAGGTACATGCTAAATGAGGCATTTGTGTACATTTTGATCAAAAGGCAATAAGCCCACTCACCACAGCATGGTCAAGCAGCAGGGGTGCTGTTTGGCCACTGGGTCCTGCCGCCGGCCGGGATGGCGCCACAGCGCTGGTGGTCGCCGTGTAGCGCTGGGCCAATTTTAGGTTAGGACCCACTCATAGAGGCAACCTTGGCGTGGTGAGTGGGCTTATTGCCTTTTGATCAAAATGTACACAAATGCCTAATTTAGCATGTAGCTTGGAGGTAGTACACATGCGCTATTTAGTGCTGTCTCCTGCAGGAATGAGATCATAGCATTAGCAGTGGATGTGCGATTCATTTCTTCCTTTCTCTCCTTATTTAATACATAGAATTCTGTCCCTGGATCAGCACTCCTTCCACTAGCCAGGTGATTTTAATTAGCCTAGTATTCTGTAGTAGGAGTTAAATTAGCCTATCATGCTCTCAGTTGGAGTTCCTGTGAGCTTCAGAGCAGGTGAGCTTTCACAACTGTTCACATGGTGCGGTGCTGCATGGGGGCCATTGTGCTGTTTTCCTGGCTGGTTGGTGGGGCCCAGAGATAGGTATGGCATGGTCAAGCAGCAGGGGTGCTGTTTGGCCACTGGGTCCTGCCGCCGGCCAGGATGGCGCCACTGCGCTGGTGGTCGCCGTGTAGCGCCGCGCCAATTTTAGGTTAGGACCCACTCATAGACCACTCATAGAGGCAACCTTGGCGTGGTGAGTGGGCTTATTGCCTTTTGATCAAAATGTACACAATTGCCTCATTTAGCATGTAGCTTGGAGGTGGTACACATGCGCTATTTAGTGCTGTCTCCTGCAGGAATGCAGGGATGAGATCATAGCATTAGCAGTGGATGTGCGATTCATTTCTTCTTTTCTCTCCTTATTTAATACATAGAATTTTTACCATTTAGTATGTACTGGTGTTTTCAGTGTTAAACCTGATTTGCCACTTCTCTGCCCAAGCCTCCAATCTATCCAGATCCACCTGGAGCAGTATACTGTCCTCTTCCGTGTTTATTACTTTACACAGTTTAGTATTTTCAGCAAAAACTGATATTTTAGGGTGCATTCAGAGAAAACAGACGGCTTCCAGGTATTTCTCTGTGTTTCCAGGTCTGTGCCTCTGCACTGCAAGGGATAGGACATGGCATGTCTTTGGCCACATCTGGTGGATTGCGGACAGGAGGTCAATGGGTCCGCACCGTGATGTGGGGTGCATGCGGCCAGTGCCCATGTTTTGCAGATCTGCAGTTCCCAAAAGGGATACAGCCATCCCACAGTTATGTGAATGTGCAACCACTCTAACAAATCATTAATACATTTTTTTTAAGGAATAGTGCCCAGTCCTGAACCCTGAGGTATCCCACTAGTAATGGTGACACACCCTTTGTTTTTACTGTTTTCAGGAAAGTCAGTTACTACCCACATACACACATTCTCCCCAAGTCCGAGCATTCTTATTTTATTTACTAACCTTTTATGTGGCACAGTATCAAAAGCTTTGGAGAAGTCAAGATATTTGACATCTTATAACAATTTTGTAACATAGTTTATAAGGCTGAAAAAGATATCTGTCCATCCAGTTAGGCCTGTTATCGTAAAAAGGTTGATCCAGAGGAAGACAAAAAAAAAACTCAGAGATAGAAGCCAATTTCCTCATTTTAGGGGAAAAAATTCTCTCCGGCTCTGATCAGGCAATCAAAATAACATCCATTGACTCACCACAGTCCAATCTTGAACTTACCTTCTCACAGAAATTGATTACATTTGTCTGACAAGACTGATCCCTCAAAAACCTGTACTGATACGACGTTATACTATTATTTTCATTGAGTGTCGATTGCAAAGTGTCGTGGGAGGATGTGATATCAGGGGCTGAGCTTCATTGTTTGGGCCCTGGTCGGGAGAGCTTACAATATAGGAGATAGGGGTCATACATGAGGCATAAGAGATTGTATTGTACAATGGCCCAGCCATCTTTTATATAGTATAGGGAAATACATATTAGTGTGGCAGGCGCAGCACTATGAAGTGCCTTTTACGCTGTGGCATTAGAAGAATTTTGGTATCTCTGACTTTTAGTCTAACCAGACTGTCTATCAGGCCCCATGCACACGGCCGTGTTTCACAGCCGTGTGCGGGCCGTGGAACCGCGGCCTGGATCCCTCCTGAGAGCAGGAGTGCACGGCGTCACTGGTTGCTATGACGCCGTGCGCTCCCTGCTGCCGGCACAGTACAGTAATACACTGGTATAGATCATACCAGTGTATTACTGTATTGCGGCGGCAGCAGGGAGTGCACGACGTCATAGCAACCAGTGACGCCGTGCACTCCTGCTCTCAGGAGGGATCCAGGCCGCGGTTCCACGGCCCGCACACGACTGTGAAACACGGCCGTGTGCATGGGGCCTCACTCTGTAATTCCTCTAGCGTCGTTCTATGGAAACAGTAGGTTTAAAAAGCACACCAAATGCTTGAAATAACTTCTTTATTAAACTTCAACTTTTCTTCATATAACACTGCTGCCTCCACAGCAGATAGTCCATGTACATAATACCTGTTGAAAATATATCACAAATGGTGGTATGATTAAGATGGTGGTTCAACTGTTCAATCTTGTCATTCAACATAAAATTGTGGATATTGTTCTCTCTTGAGTATCTGTACTCTCGCTTCAAGTTATTTAAGCACTTTATGATCTCTCTGAGAGGTATATGTGAGGTCTAACTAATATTCCTGCTTGCTCAACTTGGTTTGCAGTTTGCAGTATGCAATTGCTTATGATCTGGTATAAACAGTTTGCAGTTTTGTATTTGCAATTGTATTTGCAATTGTATTTGGTGGAACTGTAAGTAAACACATATATAACTGGTTCATTATACAGTTCTAATCACACTAACAATATGAACATTATATAACTGTTTTAAATAACTATTTTGGCCTCTTGTTCCCATAAAACTCAGCTCTCAGTGGAATTAATGTTTCTTCAGCTCCTGTCCCTGGTGAATAATGATACCAGCAGCTCCTGCTAGGGGAATTCCCAGACAGGCTGTCTGTGGCTGGCTGTGATTAGGGAAAAATTTTGCTGTGTGAGAAGCTGGCTGTAATTGGTCTAGACTTCTGCCTAGCAACAACAGATTAACACTATACTTTCTGTTGTTTCTGCTGTGTCACTGAGCTTACCTTTCATTACAAAATGAATCTTAAAAGGCATATTATCTTTTTCTGCTTCTGTGAACACAAAATATAACAGTTATATGACATCTAAAACATGATGTCACAGTAAATAACTCTGCTTTTGTCTTTAACACATAAACATAGGAACTGTATGAAGGCTATTAGCAGGTTTAGCTGTATACACATAAGGCTATACTAGTAACCTAGGACAGGTCTTAGCTGGCCAGCTACAATAAGGCTGTGTGAGCCGACACCAGGCAATACAAATATTAAATGCATAGGAATGTATGGAGTATCAGGGCTATGATTGGATGAGGGGAACATTTTCTAGGGGATAGTATAGAAGGTAGCACAAAAGAGTGACATAATGTAATGCTGTAAATCTTCCTAAAGATATGTGTTTTTAGGGCATGCTTGAAACTGAGAATGGTCATGAGGAATTTAAAAAAATGAATCCGAAAAACAAACCTGAATCTTTTCAAGTTTGCGTTTGATGAATCCAGTTAAATGTGACGCAGCACCATTTTACTGCACATGTTGGAAGGAAAAACCATAAGGGAGGAAGAAGCTCACATGACCCCAGGGAGGATGTGGGTGGGAGAACTTGCCCTGATTGGTTGATGAGGCTGTTATTCAGTCTCTGAGCCAATCAGTGGGGCAGCAGGCAGGGAGGTGCCCTTGTAGGAGTAGCAGAACATTATTCTGCATTGAACTGCTGATCAAGGTGGATCGGTATATTCAGGGTTTGACAGAAAACAATCTTATACAGAGTCACAAACAAGACTATTCTAGTGTTACAGGGACAGTGTAGGAACAGAATAGAAATAAATAATTGTATAGAACCGGGAGGATTTTGATTAGGGAAAGCTTTGAGGGGATGATGGGCGGAAGGGTTGTTTAAAATCAAAACCAAATACCTAGGCCTTATCCATCCAGAGCCAGAATGTGGGTAGTAGTGAGTACCAGCTATACGGTCTGAAGTAGTAGTACTAGTAGACCACAGTTATCCCTGACTTTGGAGAGGCGCAACATTATCATTGAGGAGAAAGATGAGATCATGGATTGGATGTCCCACTCCTCCTCTCGGTTACAGAAGGATGACACAGAGGTCAATTCTGAGTCTGACACCATGCCTTGGAGCCAGCGGTCACAAAATTCCTTCTCCTCCTCCTCCTTGCAACCCCAGAGAAGCGTTTCAGTGTTTGTCCTCTCTATATTCACTGTCCCTTCCTAGTGGGCCACCATTCTTTGCAGTCAAGCAGCAAACATTCCGCTGGCTGTCTCCCAGAAACTCCAACTGGACACAGTGGTCACTGACAAAGGCTGCACCATAGTGGATGCTTTTCCAGGGCAAACTCTGCTAGTTGCGGCCACAAATCCAGTTTGGCTGCCCAGTAGTCCAGCGGATCTTCAATGTGGGTTGGCAGGGTGCTGTTCAAGTATGCCAC
This sequence comes from Bufo gargarizans, assembly GCF_014858855.1. NCBI lineage: Eukaryota > Metazoa > Chordata > Amphibia > Anura > Bufonidae > Bufo > Bufo gargarizans. Next base: position 65,238,007 of record NC_058089.1, read on the forward strand.
CACCTGCTGGTTCAGGTCCTGATCCAGGTCTATAAACGAAAAAGCAAGTGGAGATAATATATCAAAATATCACTTTATTCTCAAATATAAAATGGGGGAAAAGACAGGATGATAGACAGTATACAGAGAAACATAGGGCAATGTACACAATTGCGAAATCATGTGTGTCCACACGAGGATAAGCATGGATAGCCTACAGGTAAAAATGATTATGGTGCATGGACAGCCAATACTGCATAGCAGATAGTAAGATTAACCCAAGGAAGGGTATATGCTGTAAAGCAGAATCAATGAATCACTGATTGTCCATGGACCTCACATCAAAATGTTTTATATATATATAGACATCCAAGACTAAGACATTTATAATAAAATGTCACAAAAAGAATCGGTCACTGGATATCAAGATGTAATGATGCCCCACCAGATGGTATCCTGGGCCTAATATGGATGTGATATGAAACCATGTATAGATATACCATAGTACTATACGTGGAACGTACCTGAGGACATGATAAACGCAATAGGTAAGCCCAAAGCACAAGACCTCGACGCGTGTTTCACCTCAGCGGCTTCGTCAGGAGTTACTAAGTAACAGAGTGACAGGGTATATATATATAGTCTAAGTAAAAGTCCAATTTAATTACCTGGATTGCGAACACCTGTGATCTGTTGGAGCGGGCGCGGAAACACCATGATCCACGGATCCTGTCCAAGTATGCCACCACCTGCTGGTTCAGGTCCTGATCCAGGTCTACCTGCTGCTTCTGCTGCTGGTGAGTAGTTTCTTCACTATGCGGGTGAAGAAAACTATTCATCAGCAACTGTAGACTCAGGCTGCGGCTGATGGAGCTGGTAATGCTCCTGCCACCCCACCCCTCCCCAGAAGCCATAGCAGTGGAATGTGAGCGCAGAGGGCCCTTCCTGTTCAGACCTGCGAGAGGATGGACGATGGGGCAGATAGGCAGCGGCCAACTGACTACATAGGATGTCTCTGTAGTAGTTCAGTTTGTTCTCCCTCTCAGTGGGTGTAAAACAGGGCCCCATTCTGGACCGGTAGCGAGGGTCCAACAAGGTGGAGAGCCCGAAGTCATCCCTCTTCCGAATGGTGACAATTTGATTGTCACTACACAAGCAAGTGAGCTACACATTGCCTATGCTCCAATGTCCTCCTCCCCTTCTTCCAGTTCAGGGCTCATGTGGCCATGAGATCTAGGCACCACGTCTCCAGTCCCCTGACCAGCCACTGTTACCAGCATATGTTCCAGGACATAAAGCAGTGGAATGACAGCTGACAACTAGCGCAGCGTCCTCAAAGGGCCTGAGCAAACAACAGGTGTCACGCATGAGCTGCCACTGGCTGACATCGAAGTTACACAGGGGAGCACTCCTATCCGCTTGCATCATCAAGAAATTGTTGATGGCCTTTCTCTGTTCATATAGTCGGTCAAACATATGGAGGGTGGAATTCCAACGTATAATAACATTGCATATCAGCCTATGTTGGGGGATGCTGTTCTGCCGCTGCAGCTCAAGGAGGGTGTGCTTTGCTGTGTACGAGTGGCTGAAGTGCATGCAAAGTTTCCTGGACATTTTTAGGATGTCTTGTAGATTGGTGGAAGACTTCAGGAACCTCTTGACAACCAGATTGAACACCTGCGCCATGCAGGGCGCATGGCTCAGCCCTCCTTGATGCAGCGCCGACACAATATGTTCTTCCCGTTGTCGGACACCATGGTTCCGAGTTGTCGGGGAGAAAGCCAGGAATCGATTTCTTGACGAAGGATATGGAGCAGTTCCTCCCCTGTGTGACTCAGTTCACCCAGGGAAACGAGGTGCAGAGCAGCGTGACACCGCCATGCCCTGCACATGTGGTATGCTTGAGGGGCACTGTGACTTGTTCCTGCAGTGGAGGCTAAGGACATGGTGGAGGATGAGGTGGCCAAGGCGGACATTGTTGCAGGACCAATGTGGAGGTGGACGCGGAAGCGGCGTGACCTGGCCAAGTTGCTGGTGTGGCTGTGCAGGAACCACATTGACCCAGTGGGCCATAAAGAACATGTACTGTCCCTGACTGTAGTTACAGCTCAACACGTCGGCGCTGCCGTGCACTTTGGCAGACACCGACAGGCTCAAAGACTGGCCCACCTTCTGTTCTACATATTTGTGCAGGGCTGGTACTGCCTTTTTGGCAAAGAAATGACAGCTTGGGACTCTCCACCTCGGCTCGGCACAAGCCATCAGTTCTCTGAAAGGTGCAGTCCACCACTTGAAAAGGGATGGACTACAGCACCTTCAACTTAGACAGGACCACATTCAGCTTCTGCGCCATTGGATGTGTGCACGCATACTGCTGTCTCTTGGCAATCGCTTCGGTGATCGATTGCTGACGGAATTACTGACGAGGAGTAGGAGCAGGAGCATCTGGGCCAGCAGAAGATGGGAACGACAGACAGCTCCCTTTGGCTGAGGTGGTGGATACTTGACAAGCTGAAATCGGGTTAGTGCCACTGGGTGATGCAGCGGTTGCTGCGGCAGGCAGGACCACCATATCAGAGCCATGGTTCTCCCAGGCCACTTTATGGCGATACTGCATATGTTGAGTGCCAACATTGGCACCCTGGCCACGTTTTACCTTCTGCCTGCATATTCTACATATGGCCATGTTACCCTCATCTGGCAGCTTAATAATAAACTGCCACACCACCGAGTAGGTGATTTTCTCCCCCAACAGTCCGCACTGACTGACTGCTACCGCAGCTGACTCCGCGAACCCCTGCACCACTACTTCCCGGGTGGGTAGGCTGCTTCAAAGCAAGTGGTCTACCTTGGGCACGTTTGGCTCCCGACCTCCACTGCTACCACCTGCTAGGTCAGCCGCTGCCTCACGGGCAAGCTGCCACCCTCTTCTCCTGATGATAAAGCCCCTTCTGCTCCTAAGTGCGATCGGCTTTATCATCATTAAGTAGTGATTGCACGTCAACGCTCCTCAATGGTCTCTGGGTTAGGAGCAACACCACCTCCCACGCCACTCTCCTCATGACTACTTGCCCGCTTAGCGGAGGAAGCGGCGGATGTCTCCTCCACATCTTGGCTGGGCAGTAGCTGCTGACTGTCCTCTAGTAGCTCTTCCTTGCTGAAAAGTGCAGCATATCAGTCTACAGCATATAATACTTCTCGCGGTGAGGGAACAGAAAAGGACAGAGGCAGGTTGACAGGACAGGGCCTGCCAACTAAGGGTTGTGTCTGACGATCCCACCGACTGTTGGCTGGGGGTGTTTGATGTCACTTGGGATGAAATGGATGACAGTTAACCAATCAAGAACCGCTGGGTTGCTGGTCAAGACACAACCGCTAGATGATACCGGGAGCTCACGCCTCTCGCTGCGACTCCTGCTGCCATGCCCCCTTACTCTGCTGTGACCTCTGCCTGCGCCAGAAACATTTAGGCCTCTTCCCCTGCTGTGCATGGCCTGGAACTTCTCTGTCTAATATAATTTTAGCTGAACTAAATAAATTAAAAGCAAATTAAAACACCCCTAAAAGCCACAAATATATATTTCTTTCTGTACTGAAATAGGCCACTAAATGCTTTCGCCACAAATAACTGCAACAGTGAAGCGCGTATATATTTTTCTTTCTGTACTGAAATAAGCCACTAAACGCTTTCGCCACAAATAAGTGCACCAGTTAAGTGCGTATATGTTTTTCTTTCTGTACAATTTCAACACATAACTGCAGAAGTGAACTGAGAAAATAATTAGCCTTTAGCAGAAATAAATGCACCAGTGAAGTGTGTATATTTTTTTCGTTTTTGTACACTGAACAATTTCACCACATATAACTGCAGAAGTGAAATGTGTATATATTTTTCCTTTTTGTACTGAATTAGTCCACTAAACTATTTTTAGACAAATATCTGCAGTAGTGAAATGCGTATATATTTTTATTATTCCACAGATATAAGCCACTAAAGGCTTTTCAACATAGCACTTGCACCCCAAAAGAAGAACAAATTGCTGGAATGCTGTGTAATGGCTATTTGGATCCCCAAATAATGTTTCCCTGCACTTGTAAAGCTCTTCTTTTTCACAATCAGGTCTTTCTGGCACTGTCCCAAGCGACTTCAGACGTCTCTCCCTGCACTAAGATGATGTGAAATGATTCCTCCCTATCCTTTCCCTGCGCTTATAAATCGTTTTTTCAGGTTTTTTTTTCACAATGAGGTTTTTCCTATTGCTGTCCCTAGCACCTTCTCACGTGAACGCTGGAAAATGTCTGACTCTAAGATGGCCGCCGTATTTATAGGGCTGTGACTTCACAGGACTGACTGACATGCATGCATGCAGCCAATCAGCAGCCAATCTGTTTGATCCCGCCTTCCCAGATTTCCTTGCCCCATGTCCTCAGTCCTCACACGTGTAACCGCCATTTTAGGAAAAATTGTGATTCGTTACCACAAAACGCGAGTAAATTTGCTCTGAAAGCTCATCTGAGCCCCCTGTCACATGCTGAAGCCTTTGGAATAGGCCACAAAATTTGCCAGTGGGGACAACTGTCACTTGAACAATCTCATCACCCTGATATTTATCTTAGAACAGACACTCACACTCATACAGCTAGGAACAACGATGGAAGAAGAACAGCTAAAGCATCAGATTATTTTATTACCAGGAAACACTGCGTACGCAGCTTGCCACAGCATTCAGTGAATAGCTTCTAGATGGGACAAACCAGGGGCGTTGCTAATGTCTCAAAAGATCCGGGACCCAAGTCCCAATAAATATGGTCCGGTTCTCTAATTCATCCCCCCTCCCCCCCACACACCGCATTTTGCTGTACTTGCTATAAAGCAGCACATACCTCTCACATCCAGGGCCTCCCAGGTGACGTCTCCTCGGGTGTAGATCATCTCTGTCATCATCTTCTCCATTCGGTCCACAAAACTTCTCTCAGCCACCTCGTCTCTGCAGAGTGTGACACACAGACATCTTAGCTTCCTCGCATTTCTATCATCATCCCCCAACCTGGAGTCCCAACAGTGTTATCCTGCTGCTCGCTGTGCCTCCCAATACCACCAGATACTATCCTGAAGAAAAATTAGTGCCCCCATAGTAATACTGCCCCTACAGTGCCCCCAACCGTGATAATGCTCCCCAAGAGTGCCCCATTAGTAGAAGAGCCCTCCAGTATTAATAATACCCTCACAGAGCCCCCAGTACAAATAAGGATCCCTATTGTTCCCCCAGTGGTAATAAAGCTCTCTACAGACCCCTCAGTAGTAATAATGCCCCCCATAGTACTCTTAGTAGAAATAAGGTGGATCTAAAAAGTCCCTCCTATAGAGCCCTCAGTAGTAATAAGAACGCCTATAATGTCCCCTGGATTAGCAGTGCCCCCTGTTGTTATATTCCCGCCTCCACCATACAGTCCCATGTAAATAACATCACTCCATCTCTCCTGCCCCCTCCAAAATACAGTCCTATGTAAATAACATCACTCCCCTCCCTTCACCCCTCCAACATACAGTCCCATGTAAATAACACTATTTCCCTCCCTCCGCCATACAGTCCCATGTAAATAACATCCCTCTCTATCTACAGCCCCCTCCAAAATACAGTCTCATGTAAATAACATCACCTCCTCCCCAGCCGACCTTCAACATACAGTCCCAAGTAAATAATATCACCCCCTCCACCGACGCCTCCAACATGCATTCCCATGTAAACATCACCCACTCAACATTCAGTCCCGTGTAAATATCATTCCCCCCACCAGCCACCTTCAACATACAGTCCCAAGTAAATAACATTGCCCCCTGAACATTCAGGCCCAGATAAATAACATCACTCCCTCCCACAGCCGCCATCAACATACAGTCCCAGGTAAATAACATCACTGCCTCCCCCAGCCCCCTCCGACATACAGTCCCATGTAAATAACATATATTATTCACAATTGGCCACTAGAACCATCAGTGTCCCTAGATTAACACATGTTATTAGTCCTAAAATATAACGTTTATTACTTGTCCTTAAAATCAATTACTTAGAACTCTATAATACTATAATTAAAAATATCAGCGTTTGCCTGCCTGCCTTTTATTTCATATAACTATGTGGTGTGTATTTTTCGAGTACGTCCACTAGATGGCTCTATACACGTTCAGCTGTTTGTCTCATTGCAACCTTTATTATAACGGTATCTCTCTAGTGGAATATTGCATGCTGTTATCCTCACAGCGTGCTTATTGCATGTCTGCCTTCCTAAGCTGTACTCCTGTTGTCTGTATATCTCCCAGACGTGCAGGCTGGGCAAGAGCTGGCTAAAACCCTAACATCACTGGCTGCCCCCCGACATGTTTCACCTAACAGGCGTCTTCAGGAATATGGGCAGAGGACTCAGTGTTGGGGGCGGAGCCGTGCTTATGAAACCTTCCTCCACATGTGACGATACTGTAGACCAATGAATGCCTCCGTTCTTGTGGGCCTGACCCGTTGGCTAATCACTGTATCTTTACTTGCTAACACATAGTCACTTTATTCAGAATAAAAAACTAAATAAACCCACCTGGCTTGGAATGAGTGGATCGTTTCAATGCGGGGATTGCAGTTTTTGCAAGATGATGTCACCAAAATGGGAATTCCTGAATCCTGGTGATAATAGGAAATATCAGATTAAGGAATACATCAATTGTAAGTCTATGGGAGTAGTGTATGCCATACAATGTGAATGTCCAAAAATCTACGTGGGCAAAACCACGCAAGAACTTAGAAGGCGTCTATCCAAACATCTGAGTGTAATAAATACCATTGGGGATACACCCCTTGCAAGACATATGCATCAGATACATAATGGAAATGTTCAGAATTTAAAAGTGTGGGGAATACAAAAACTTAGACTGGGCCCCAGAATGGGAAATTTAGACAGGAGACTACAACAGGAGAAAACCCGCTGGATTTATCGTTTGAAAAGTCTAGCCCCCTCAGGACTAAATGAGGGCTTTACATTTGCCTCATTTCTCTGAGAGAGATTCTAGCAAGAAGATTTAAGTAAAAGGAAGACATAAGATACAAATAGAACCAAACTATAAATAAAAGGAAAGCAGCCAAGCCAGAAACCACAAATAGATGACTACCATCAGAAATAAGATATTTGTCAGAACATGGAGTATGACCAATGTCACTGTATAGTCATGCCAGAAATCACATATTGAGAGTAGAAAAGTACCAAAATATTATCACAAAGAAATAAAAATAAAATCAATAATAAAAATTAGATGGATTAAAAAGAAGGAAGAAAAAATGGTAAGTCCCGGAAAAAGGGGGAAAACAAAGAGGGAAAACAAGGACTGATTCCGGAGTATACAGTAATATTAGCCACATAAGGGTATATTGATAGCAGTGGAATTACAACAATTAATTTTTAAGCAAATTAGTTACCTTGAGCATCAACACATAGCAAAGAAAAGAGAGGAACACAAGGGTAAAGGTCACAAGAAGCACCTGTATAATTCCAATGAAAATAAGTATAAAATTAAATATATAAGAAAAAATAAAATAAATAAAATAAAAAAGCAAAAAATAATAAATAATAAAAATACAAAGAAAAATTAAAAAGAAGGAATTGATAAATCAGTTTTAGTATAATAAAAATAGATAAAAGCACAAAAATTAAAATGGAACAAATGGGTGGTTATAAAACACAACCTGCACATAAACTCACCTCTTGGTTGCGGGGATGTACGGTGCCACCGGGACATCTGGAAGTCATCTGGACATATAGGGAAGAGAGTTGGAGATTAATATAGAGCCATGCATCAAAGATTGTACCCGCCCCCCCCCCCCCCCCCCCCAAATCCAATAAATGTGATAATGTTGGAACAACAAATCGATATCTGATGAAGTAATATTAATAGATATGACCCTAGAATAATGAATTAACAGCCTCCATACAGAGAGAGGGTACTTTACGATGCCTTAGAGAACTTGGAAATATTTATGAATATAAGAGGCATGAACATAGTAAAAAGAAGTAAAAACAAAGGATAAGGACTGTAGTATAGATGAAGGTGCAAAGAATAAGAACAAAGCAAGGATAAGAACTGTCTCTCCAAAGTCTCTATCTGTAGAATCTATGGCTGTTAATATTACTCTTACTCGTGGCTGTAATTACCAACTGAGGGGTACAGTATTAAGACAGTGTCCAAGTGTGAAAGGTGTTTTAGCAATGTCCCTCTCACTGCAGTAAAGTCTCTATCAGCCTTAGGCCTCATGCACACGACCGTGGGGTGTTTTGCGGTCCTCAAATCGCGGATCCGCAAAACACTGATGGCGTCGGTGCGAGTTCCACAATGGACAGCCTTCAATATAAATGTATATTCTTGTCCACAAAGCGCGGACAAGAATAGGACATGTTATATTTTTTTAGCGGGTCCACGGAACGGAGCAACGGATGCGGACAGCAGACAGAGCTGTCCACATCTTTTGCGGCCCCATTGAAGTGAATGGGTCCGCATCCGAGCCACCAAAACGGCGGCTCAGATCCGGACCAAAACAACGGCTGTGTGCATGAGGCCTTAAACAGCAAATACCTTCTGGACCTTCACAGTTCTTTCCTTTGTCTGGATCTTTCTAAAGTACTTTTGGAAAGCAATGACTTTCTTGATCAAAGTGCTTCAGAGAAAGAAAGAAAGAAAGAAAGAATGAAAGAGAAGGAAGATTAGAATGTCCAGAACCTGCAAGGCCATGAATTCGAGTCAGTCAGCAAGATACCGTCTTTGTTTAAGGCCTCATGCACACGACAGTTTTTTTTCACGGTTCACAAAAACGGGGTCCGTAGGTCCGTGATCTGTGACCATTTTTTCGTCCGTGGGTCTTCCTTGATTTTTGGAGGATCCATGGAAATAAAAAAAAAAGTCGTTTTGGTGTCCGCCTGGCCGTGCGGAGCCAAACGGATCCGTCCTGAATTACAATTCAAGTCAATGGGGACGGATCCGTTTGACGTTGACACAATATGGTGCAATTGCAAACGGATCCGTCCCCCATTGACTTTTAATGTAAAGTCAGGAGTCCCTTTTATACCATCGGATCAAAGTTTTCTCCAATCCGATGGTATATTTTAACTTGAAGCGTCCCCATCACCATGGGAACGCCTCTATGTTAGAATATACTGTCGGATATGAGCTAGATCGTGAAACTCAGATCCGACAGTATATTCTAACACAGAGGCGTTCCCATAGTGATGGGGACGCTTCAGGTTAGAATATACTGAAAAACTGTGTACATGACTGCCCCCTGCTGCCTGGCAGGTGCTGCCAGGCAGCAGGGGGCAGATCCCCCTCCCCCCTGCTGTTTTTAACTCATTGGTGGCCAGTGCGGCTGCCCCCCCTCCCCCCCCCCGTAGTTAACTCATTGGTGGCCAGTGCGGCCGGCCCCCCCTCCCTCCCCTGTAGTTAACTCATTGGTGGCCAGTGGGCCCCCCCTCCCTCCCCTGTAGTTAACTCATTGGTGGCCAGTGGGCCCCCCTCCCTCCCCTGTAGATAACTCATTGGTGTCCAGTGGGCCCCCCCTCCCTGCGCTGTAGTTAACTCGTTGGTGGCCAGTGGGCCCTCTCCCCTCCCTCCCCCTCCTAATTAAAATCTCCCCCCCTATCATTGGTGGCAGTGGAGAGTTCCGATCGGAGTCCCAGTTTAATCGCTGGGGCTCCGATCGGTAACCATGGCAACCGGGACGCTACTGCAGTGCCGGTTGCCATGGTTACTTAGCAATTTGTAGAAGCATCATACTTACCTGCGAGCTGCGATGTCTGTGTCCGGCCGGGAGCTCCTCCTACTGGTAAGTGACAGGTCTGTGCGGTGCATTGCCTAATGATCTGTCACTTACCAGTAGGAGGGGCTCCCGGCCGGACACAGACATCGCAGCTCGCAGGTAAGTATGATGCTTCTACAAATTGCTAAGTAACCATGACAACCGGGACTGCAGTAGCGTCCCAGTTGCCATGGTTAGCGATCGGAGCCCCAGCGATTAAACTGGGACTCTGATCGGTACTCTCCACTGCCACCAATGATAGGGGGGAGATTTTAATTAGGAGGGGGAGGGAGGGGAGAGGGCCCACTGGCCACCAACGAGTTATCTACAGGGGAGGGAGGGGGGGCCCACTGGACACCAATGAGTTAACTACAGCGGAGGGAGGGGGGGCCACTGGACACCAATGAGTTAACTACAGGGGAGGGAGGGGGGGCCACTGGCTACCAACGAGTTAACTACAGGGGAGGGAGGGGGGGGCCCACTGGCTACCAATGAGTTAACTACAGGGGAGGGAGGGGAGGGCTGGCTACCAACGAGTTAACTACAGGGGAGGGAGGGGGGGCCCCACTGGCTACCAATGAGTTAACTAAAGGGGAGGGAGGGGGGGTCTGCCCCCTGCTGCCTGGCAGCACCTGCCAGGCAGCAGGGGGCAGTCATGTACACAGTTCTTTTAGTATATTCTAACCTGAAGCGTCCCCATCACCATGGGAACGCCTCTGTGTTAGAATATACTGTCGGATCTGAGTTTTCACGAAGTGAAAACTCAGCTCTGAAAAAGCTTTTATGCAGACGGATCTTCGGATCCGTCTGTATGAAAGTAACCTACGGCCACGGATCACGGACACGGATGCCAATCTTGTGTGCATCCGTGTTCTTTCACGGACCCATTGACTTGAATGGGTCCGTGAACCGTTGTCCGTCAAAAAAATAGGACAGGTCATATTTTTTGGACGGACAGGATACACGGATCACAGTCTCGGCTGCAAAACAGTGCATTTTCCGATTTTTCCATGGACCCATTGAAAGTCAATGGGTCCGCGAAAAAAAACTGAAAATGGCACAACGGCCACGGATGCACACAACGGTCGTGTGCATGAGGCCTAAGGCTGATAAAGACATTGCTGCTGTGAGAGGGAATATTATCAGTGCACACTTTGAGATGGTTTGTCCAGCTGTATTCTAATTCTGTACCCCTCACCCTGGGAATTACAGAACCTGTTTCAAATTCAGTTGAATGCCTAAGGTTTTGCAGGGAGACTTTAGAAGGACAGAGAGAAGGAGTACCACAGCCCTCTTCATTGCTACTATGCATCCATATGCAGCCAGCCAGTAGCGCAGGGGCAACACGTGAGGTGCACGGTGGACTGATGAGGGGCCAAATTATAACACACAGTTCATCAGTTTACTCACGGTTAGCAGAAGGCCTCCCTGGGCTGGCAGCACAGTGTTGAGGTGGACAGCACGAAATCCTCCGGGGCACGCTCTGTGTAGGGAAGCATCAGCCAAGATGGTGGTTGAGGTGCCCTTGATGTTAGGGGTGCTTAGGGTGCTTGTTGCGGCTGAGTCCCTTGATGGTTTTTGTTGTGACGCCAGTACCGTTAATGGTGGTACAACCAATAATGGTAATAAGGACGATAATAGACTGTGGTGAAATACAACTCACAACTTTTACTTTTGATGTCTTTAGTTGCAGCAGTACAAAAATGCAGTTTCTTGATGTTAAAGAGTTGATTCTGCAAATCCACCGTTTCTAGGCTTTTCAGGTGTCTAGTTTTGGAGCAGTGGGTTAGGTGTACCTGGTTCCTTTTGATGTGTGGGATCCTATTTCTTGTCCTTTCCCTACAAGCTGAATATTTAGACAGGAAAACTGTCTCTCAGAAGTGTGGTGTGGTTGCCAGAAGCTATAAATCATCCACCATGCAAAGGTGTCTGTGGTCCTCAATAATGGCTCTTATCACCGATGATTCCTTAGGAAAGCTTGTTTCTTTTCCAGGGAGGCAAACTCTTCTCCTACTGGTCAGGGATGCAAGTCTATAGTCCGGCCACAGAAGGAAAACGCTCTTCTGCGCCTCACATCTTAGTATCACCTCCTAGCAAAGTTGGCTCCACTCACTAATCTGTGTAATGGAGTCTTCACCCAACATTCTCTGCCACTAATCTGATCTGAACTCCTCAGATCTGCTCTCTTCTCTGACTACATTTTTACTCCACTCTCATCTGACCTGGCCTGGCCTAGGTATATATACAGGTCCTTCTAAAAAAATTTGCATATTGTGATAAAGTTCATTATTTTCTGTAATGTACTGATAAACATTAGACTTTCATATATTTTAGATTCATTACACACCAACTGAAGTAGTTCAAGCCTTTTATTGTTTTAATATTGAAGATTTTGGCATACAGCTCATGAAAACCCTAAATTCCTTTCTAAAAAAATTAGCATATCATGAAAAGGTTCTCTAAACGAGCTATTAACCTAATCAGCTGAATCAACTAATTAACTCTAAACACTTGCAAAAGATTCTTGAGGCTTTTAAAAACTCCCAGCCTGGTTCATTACTCAAAACCGCAATCATGGGTAAGACTGCCGACCTGACTGCTGTCCAGAAGGCCATCATTGACACCCTCAAGCAAGAGGGTAAGACACAGAAAGAAATTTCTGAACGAATAGGCTTTTCCCAGAGTGCTGTATCAAGGCACCTCAGTGGGAAGTCTGTGGGAAGGAAAAAGTGTGGCAGAAAACGCTGCACAACGAGAAGAGGTGACCGGACCCTGAGGAAGATTGTGGAGAAGGACCGATTCCAGACCTTGGGGGACCTGTGGAAGCAGTGGACTGAGTCTGGAGTAGGAACATCCAGAGCCACCGTGTACAGGCGTGTGCAGGAAATGGGCTACAGGTGCCGCATTCCCCAGGTCATGCCACTTTTGAACCAGAAACAGCGGCAGAAGCGCCTGACCTGGGCTACAGAGAAGCAGCACTGGACTGTTGCTCAGTGGTCCAAAGTACTTTTTTCGGATGAAAGCAAATTTTGCATGTCATTCGGAAATCAAGGTGCCAGAGTCTGGAGGAAGACTGGGAGAGGGAAATGCCAAAATGCCTGAAGTCCAGTGTCAAGTACCCAGAGTCAGTGATGGTCTGGGGTGCCATGTCAGCTGCTGGTGTTGGTCCACTGTGTTTTATTAAGGGCAGGGTCAATGCAGCTAGCTATCAGGAGATTTTGGAGCACTTCATGCTTCCATCTGCTGAAAAGCTTTATGGAGATGAAGATTTCATTTTTCAGCACGACCTGGCACCTGCTCACAGTGCCAAAACCACTGGTGAATGGTTTACTGACCATGGTATTACTGTGCTCAATTGGCCTGCCAACTCTCCTGACCTGAACCCCATAGAGAATCTGTGGGATATTGGGAAGAGAAAGTTGAGAGACGCAAGACCCAACACTCTGGATGAGCTTAAGGCCGCTATCGAAGCATCCTGGGCCTCCATGACACCTCAGCAGTGCCACAGGCTGATTGCCTCCATGCCACGCCGTATTGAAGCAGTCATTTCTGCAAAAGGATTCCCGACCAAGTATTGAGTGCATAACTGAACAGAATTATTTGAAGTTTGACTTTTTTTGTATTAAAAACACTTTTCTTTTATTGGTCGGATGAAATATGCTAATTTTTTTAGATAGGAAATGTGGGTTTTCATGAGCTGTATGCCAAAATCATCAATATTAAAACAATAAAAGGCTTGAACTACTTTAGTTGGTGTGTAATGAATCTAAAATATATGAAAGTGTAATGTTTATCAGTACATTACAGAAAATAATGAACTTTATCACAATATGCAATTTTTTTTAGAAGGACCTGTATAGGACCCAAGCTATATCCCCATCTAGTGGTGGAATCTATAAATTGCACCTAATCTGCCCAGTAACAGGGATTTTGCAGATACATACACACAAAATCATACATTACAACCTAATACTGTAGACAGGGTAAAAAGTGCTTTTAAGCAGTGCCCACACACACGTAGTGGGACGCTGCACATACATTGCTATTGGGAAAGAATAGCACTCTGATCTATTTATTTGCACCAACACCATTTGCCCATGACTGCACCTCATCTACACTCCTGCTTTTCACCTTGCAAAAAAACACAACTCCAAGGACACCCAAATTATCCTTATGCAGGAGCCCCAACATCAAGGTGTGCCCAAGGGAAGAAAGGGTGCGCACACCTGTCACTACACGGCCCTAGGGGGAAATTGGTGGAAGGATTGCCACTGTGATCCATGTGTCAGAGCTACTACCACTCCCATGCTCCACTCGCTCCTCCTAGGTGGCCACTGCTCATATAACACATGTATGGTCTGTGTCCGATAGAGAAATAATTGTTCTTTGTGAGTGGCTGTATGCTCTGGCTTATAAACATGGGGCACAAACACAGAAACCTTCTCTATTATGTTCACGTTCCTTAACAAGACATATGGAAAGCGAAGGTCTTTATCAAACAACACTTTTACAAACTCACGGTTACTGTTATGCCTAACCTCCATTATGTTATTTATTAGAATATTCGTGTCATGCACAATTTCTAAACCTGACTGTCTGTTTATCCCAAAACAGTTACTTTAGAATATGTCCCCCAGAAAGATGTTGGACCTCAGTATGATAATGACGTGGCTCTGGATCTATCTCTTCCTCACCTGCGTTGTGTAGCAAACCCTTCATCCCATCAAGGGACACAGAGGAACACAAGCCAATCTTCTCATACTCAAGAGCTGAGACTTTCACCTCAGGTATCTACTAACTAAATATATTACTTTTCTCAAACAAATTCCTATTATATATAAAAAAGAAAAGAAATGAATTGCACATCCAGCTGCTATGCTTTGATCTAATCCCTGCTACTTTACCAGAAAACAGCACTAAATAGCGCATGTGTACCGCCTCCTATGCTACATGCTAAATGAGGCATTAGTGTACATTTTGATCAAAAGGTATAAGCCCACTCACCACGCCAAGGTTGCCTTTATAAGTGGCTCCTACTCCAAAATTGGCACGGCGCTGAGCTGCGACCACCGACGCTGTGGCGCCAATCTGGCAGGCGGCGGGACCCAGCAGTCAAACAGCACCCTTTGCTGCCCGACTAGGCCATACATATTTTCCATTTTAATCAATGTTTTCCAGTAACAAAGCAAGGGTTAACAGCCAAACAAAACTCTATATTTATCGCCCTGATTCTGTAGTTAGCAGAAACACCTCATATGTGGCAGTAAACTACTGTACGGCGGGCACACGGTAGGGTGTAGAGGGAAAGGTGTGCCGTGTGGTTTTTGGAAGGCAGATTTTTCTGGACTGGTTAATTTACACCATGTCCCATTTGAACCCCCCCTGATGCACCCTTAGAGTAGAAACTCCTCAAAAGTGACCCCATTTTGGAAACTACGGGATAAGGTGGCAGTTTTGTTGGGACTATTTTTAGGGTACATATGATTTTTGGTTGTTCTCTATTACATTTTTGTGAGGCAAGGTTACCATTTCCCATAAACTGTTGAGGAACACCTAAAGGGTTAATAAAGTTTGTAAAATCAGTTTTGAATACTTTGAGGGGTGTAGTTTCTTAGATGGGGTTACTTTTATGGAGTTTCTACTCTAGGGGTGCATCAGGGGTTCTTCTAATGGGACATGGTGCCAAAAAAAAGGGCCATCAAAATCTGCTTTCCAGAAACCATACGGCGTTCCTTTCCTTCTGCGCCCTGCCGTTTGGTCATACAGCAGTTTATGACCACATATGGGGTGTTTCTGTAAACTGCAGAATCAGGGTAATAAATATTAAGTTTTGTTTGGCTGTTAACCCTTGCTTTGTTACTGGAAAAAAAGGATTAAAATGGAAAATTTGCCAAAAATAGCTGTTTTGGCACAGTTTTGTTTTTCTTTTTTTTTACTGTGTTCATCTGAGGGGTTAGGTCATGGGGTATTTTTATAGAGCGTATTCTTACAGACACGGCAATACCTAATATGTCTACTTTTTTTATTTATTTTCGTTTTGCAAAATAATATTTTTTGGGGAAAAAATGTTTTAGTGTCTCAAGTCTGAGAACCATAGTTTTTTTCCATTGTCAGTGGCTAAATGGAATTAAAATTGGGGAAGGGGATTATAAATTTAGTACTCCATGGAAGTGTGGTACTCCCTGAAGCAACCAATAATGCAGAGGCATGAATGATCGGGGAACATGTCACACTGAGTGGTGGTGTCCTTTCATATCCCCCTCCTGTGACATACTCTGCACCTTTTTTGGGTCCGTTCCTTCTTTCCAGTATGGGGGACCACACCTGGAAAGTATTGGAGGAATTTCCCTGTGTTGCCAGCGCTCCGGGACAGCACAAAAGAGTTGTACAAGGCAACCTTTATCAAGTAGACTGCAACTTTTTTGTACCATGCGTAGGTTTTGCGCATGGCATTATATGGCTTGAGGACTTGATCAGAGAGATCAACTCCTCCCTCATACCGATTGTAGTCGACGATACAATCGGGCTTGAGGACCATCATTACCGCGGTACCTCACACAGGGACAGGGGTGATGCCGTTACTGTGAATTGTGGACAGTACAAGGACATCCCTCTTGTACTTATATCTGACCAGCAACAGGTTTCCACTGGTAAGGGCACGGGTCTCACCCCTGGGGATAGGTACCTGGAGGGGGTGGGTAGGGAGGCCGCGTAGATTTTTCCGCACGGTCCCACAAGCGGACCTGGAGACGAGGGACTGGAACAAGGGGATACTAGTATAAAAGTTAACCACGTACAGGTGGTAACCCTTATCTAGCAGTGGGTGCATAAGGTCCCACACAAGTTTACCGCTAACACCCAGAGTGGGGGGACATTCTGGGGGTTCAATACGGAAATCTCGCCCCTCGTACACACAAAACTTGTAAGTGTACCCTGAGGTACTCTCACAAAGTTTGTACAGCTTCACGCCATACCTCGTCCGCTTAGAGGGAACATACTGGCGGAAAATGAGTCTCCCCTTGAAAGCAATGAGAGACTCATCAACCACGACCTCCCTTCCAGGTACATAGGCCTCCAAAAATTTGGCCCCAAAGTGATCGATGACCGGCCTGATTTTGTACAGGTGGTCATAGGCAAGATCACCTTAAGGGGGACATGCTGCATTATCTGCATAATGCAGGCATTTCCGGATGGCCTCAAACCAGGTACGTGTCATGGATGTACTTTAAAGTGGGGTCTGGTAGAGGACGTCCACACTCCAGTAATGCCTGACACTGTTTTTTTTTTTTACTAGGCCCATGTGCAGCACGAGGCCCCAAAACGTCCTCATCTCGGCTGCACTGACCAGAGTCCAGCCACCGGCCCTAGCCAAAAAGGAGCCCGGGTGTTGAGCAATGAACTGTTGGGCAAACATGTTCGTTTGCTCCACCATCAGATTCACAAAGTGGTCACTGAAAAAAAAGACTAAAATAGTCATATTCAGTGAAGCCCACTGTGGGAATCTGGATTCCTGGTTGGCCAACAAAATCAGGAATCACAGGCTCAAAATGCTCTGGGGTACACCATGCAAGTTCACCGGTAGGGGGCTCCGGTGGACTTAACTGGGGGGCCGGAAAACTAGTACGAGCCCCAGAGCTGCTCGTAGTAGTGTGGGCCACAGGGTCCCTGGCATGGCGGTCCCCTTGCTCCGCCGCCTTGGGGGCTCATCATCATCGATAGATGATGAGGTGGAAGCTGATGACAAAAGGAAAGTGGGGTCATCCTCGTCCTCACTGGGGCTCTCGGAGTCGGAGGCAAGCTGGGCATATGCCTCCTCGGCCAAGAACATCCGGCGGGCCATAAGGGAGTGTGTGCGTGTGTAAATAATCTTTATTTAGTGTGCGTGTGTGTGGGGGCACGGGTGTTCACGTACTTATCCCTAAAACTAACAGAAAAAATAAATACATTTAAAAAAAGCCCCAAAAATGAGTGCCGGCCACAGTCAGCGTACACAGAAAAAAAAAAAATGCTTGCGCCCCAAAAAATGTGTGTGGGGGGGGGGGGCAATCTGCAGCACCCCTGGGGGGGTCTAGGGACACACAGCTGTGCTGTGGACCCCAGACACTCGATTAGGGTGATGCAACAATCAAACTTTTTCTTTTTTATAAACTATCCATGAATATCCCTGCCTAACCTAACCTGTCCCTAACCTTTCCCTAAGTACCTTTTAGTGCCATATGGCACTGTGGGGGATCAGAAGGGGGTGCTGGGCACAGATGGGGGGGGTGCTGGGCACAGATCCGATGCAGGCTCCTTGCTCCCGGACACAGAAAGGAGGAGGAGATGAGAGCTGCATCAAGTTAAACCTCCCGCCTGCCCGTGCAGCCAATCAGAAGCGTTCCTGTGAGGTGATGTCACCATCACCTCTCAGGATCGCAGGATGGTGATTGGAGGTGTATTATCACACCACCGATCACCATCCTGTTCCGGGTTTTCAGGACAACAGAGAGAATTGACCTGCGGTTTGCCGCGATCGCCGATCTGGGGGGGTCACAGGACCCCCCTGCGCATTGTCCCAGGGTGCCTGCTGATTGATTTCACCGGCGGCAGTGATCGTAAATACACATGACGTACCGGTACATCATGTGTCCTTAAAGGGGTATTCTCAAGACTCTATTTCATACTTACCTGCTCCCGGCGCGCTGTCCACTTCCTGGTTTCAGCACTCGGCAGGGGGCGGGCTCCATCTTGATTGAAGTCCTCTCCCGGCCGCGCCGCGCGCTGTACTGAACGCGCACGCCGAGGCCACGCATGCGCCCTGGTGACTTCTTCCTGGCAAGTATATTATACTGGCCAGGAAGAAATCACCATAGCGCATGCGCGGCCTCGGCGTGCGCATTCAGTACAGCGTGCGGCCGGCTGGGAGAAGAGAAGAAGTCGTCTGCGCACGCGCAGCCACCGCGATTCCTGAGAAGAGCAGTGGCCGTAACCAGGGAAGATGGAAGACAACAGTCAGGTAAGTATACGTTTATTTACTTCTAAGGGGTGGGAATTTAATAGTGATCATTAAGATGAGAATACCCCTTTAAGTAACAGGACATCATGACGTACCGATACGTCATGTGTCCCCAACAGGTTAAAGGAGTTTTGTCACTTCAGCAAGTGGCATTAATCACGTAGAGAGAGTTAATACCAGCCACTGTATTGTGTAAGGGATCATCTCTTTTCGGGGGGGGGGGGGGGGGTCACACTCACAGATATCTTCGCAGACATGGTTATGTCTTGCTTTATTTCAGACACTTCAGCAAAGCACAGGTTAAAAGGTTTGCAGCTTCAACTTATCGCGTGTGACATCCACACAAAATAACAAACTCTTGCCCGGCTAGGCTTCAACTAAACACATAAACGTATCCCTGACTCACCTAGAGAGCCCTGTTCACACATGGAAAAATAATGAACAGGACCTGTGATGACGTCACTCCGGTCATCACATGATCCATCACCATGGTAAAAGATCATGTGATGGAACATGTGATGACCGGAGTGACGTCATCACAGGTCCTGTTCATGTAATTAATGCTCACCCCAGGTCCTGTTCAGCAAAGGAGACAGAAGGAGATGCCGGGCTACGCGAACAAGTGAACTAAGGTGAGTTAAATTTGTATTTATTTTTTTAACCCCTCCAGCGCTATTTGACTATGCATTCTGTATTCAGAATGCTATTATTTTCCCTTATAACCATGTTATAAGGGAAAATAATACAATCTACAGAACACCGATCCCAAGCCCGAACTTCTGTGGAGAAATTTGGGTTTGGGTACCAAACATGCGCGATTTTTTTCACGCAAGTGCAAAACGCATTGCAATGTTTTGCACTCGCGCATAAAAATCGTGTGTGTTCCCGTAACGCACCCGCACATTTTCCCGCAACGCCGTGTGAAAGGGGCCTTAGTGCTGCCCGTGCTTGCACCCTATAGGAAAAAATGCAGGCCTCTCTAGTGACCAGGACCATGGGAGCTCATATACGTTGGTGCTTTTTTTTTATAGTATACAAGCACAGCCACACTGATGAATTGCAGGGTGGTAGTAACCATGGAAACGAGACATGTATAATTTGATGGAAAAATTAGTCTAGCCAGCAAAGGAAGCAATATGGATAATAACAATACATTAGTAAGTGCCTTGTATTAACTTTCTCTACATGATAAATGCCATTTGCTGAAGTGACAAAACTCCTTTAACCACTTCCCAACCGTCCATAGGATATAAACGTCCTATGGGCGATTGTTTATCTCAAAATAGATGTTCAAAAACGTCCATTCAGAGATGGAAGCTGCACGCTAATCGTGCAGCTGTCGAGCGGGGGGCCCGCTGTCAGTGACCCAGAGGGAAGGCAGGGACAGTTCCCATGTGTCCCTGCCTTCTAGATTGCTGTATAGACAGCGCTCAACGAGCGCTGTGTATACAGATCAGGAAGCGCAAAGCGCGGGTGAAGGCAGGAGCTGTCGGGTCTTCCATAGACCTAGATCAGCCCTGCACTGAGGCTGTACAGCATCTCTGGGTGCTGTATTTCCCCTGTAAATGGGGCTACTATGTCAGCCCCAGTTACAGGAGAAATCGATAGTGAGAAAAAAAAAAGTGATGTTAAATGTCCCCCAGAGGTCTTGTATGATCTTATGGGGGACGCAAAGTGTAAAAAAAAAAAAAAAAAAAAAAAAAAGGTGTTTTACAAAAAAAATGTAAAAAAAGCTTGCATGTAAAAAATAAATAAATCCCCAATTAAGTAATACATTTTTTTTTATAGAAAAATAATTAAAATAGACATATTTGATATTGCCACATCCGTGACGGCCGGCTCTATAAATATATCACATGATCCACCCAGTCCGATAAACACCATAAATTATTTTTTTTTTAAGTCATAAAAG
The DNA here is from genome assembly GCF_014858855.1 of Bufo gargarizans. Classification (NCBI taxonomy): domain Eukaryota; kingdom Metazoa; phylum Chordata; class Amphibia; order Anura; family Bufonidae; genus Bufo; species Bufo gargarizans. Next base: position 65,258,723 of record NC_058089.1, read on the forward strand.
CTATTTTTGTCACCTTACATCACAAAAAGTGCAACACCAAGTGATCAAAAAGGCGTATGTCTCACAAAATGGTACCAATAAAACTGCCACCTCATACCGCAAAAAATGAGCCCCTACATAAGAAAATCGCTAAAAAAAGAAAAAAAAACTATAGTTTTAAGAACATGGAGACATTAAAACATAATTTTTTTGTTTCAATAATGCTATTATTGTGTTAAAGTGAAATAAATAAGAAAAAGTATACATATTAGGTATCTGCTCTATAAAAGTGTTACATGAGTTAACCCCTCAGGTGAACGCTGTAAAAATAAATGAATAAAAACTGTGATAAAACAACAATTTTTTGGGTCACCTTAAAGTGTAAAGTGAGATAGACAATACTGGGCACTCTCTCTATAAGTAGAACCATGCGAAAAACAGGTATATATGGTGATAAATTGTTTATTATCATATACAATTTATATAAAGATTACATTCAATTTATTACTTAAAAATATGGATGTATAAAATATTAGCTTAAAATACCCAATTAATACATATAAGACATATAAGATAGTGGAACTACCTAAAACCCTAAATAGGCATCAGTGCAACAATATATTACATACAGATATACAAATAAATAGTAAAGCGTCAATGCCACATAAGGTGTTCTCCACTCTGCAACTTATAGCAGTTAGGTCCCAATAATGGCTAGACTAGTGGAAAAATAGGAGTATTCTTGGGGTCTAATTGTGTCCTCTGTATTCACTTCCCAAGTGTATCCCAATCTCTTAGTAAGAGCAAAGTTCCTGGATCTTTATGTAGATGAATCACAGTGAGTTTTTAGAGCGGCGTCCCGCTATTACTCACTGCTTGATGTCTGCTGGTGAAGCTCCGGTCCACCTTAAGTATAGAGATTCTCTCACAGGTTGCTGCTGTCGCCGGTCTAGGCTTCTCTGGGCACCGCTCCATTACGCTGAAGAGCCGGTGTCCTCCGAGAACCTAGTCGCCTGCTACTGCTCTGGATTTGGACTGCAGTTGCGGTCTGTGATGTCCTTTTGCTGTAGTCTTAGTTATCCAGCGTGCCAGGTCTCCGTTGTTTGCAGGATATTTCGGTATTTATCACAGTCAACCTAGGGTGATAAATACCGGAATATCCTGCATATCGGAGGCTCTTCAGCGTAACGGAGAGGTGCCCAGAGAAGCCTAGACCGGCGACAGCAGCAACCTGTGAGAGAATCTCTATACTTACAGTGGACCGGAGCTCCACCAGCAGACATCAAGCAGTGAGTAATAGCGGGACGCCGCTCTAAAAACTCACTGTGATTCATCTACATAAAGATCCAGGAACTTTGCTCTTACTAAGAGATTGGGATACACTTGGGAAGTGAATACAGAGGACACAATTAGACCCCAAGAATACTCCTATTTTTCCACTAGTCTAGCCATTATTGGGACCTAACTGCTATAAGTTGCAGAGTGGAGAACACCTTATGTTGCATTGACGCTTTACTATTTATTTGTATATCTGTATGTAATATATTGTTGCACTGATGCCTATTTATGGTTTTAGGTAGTTCCACTATCTTATATGTCTTATATGTATTAATTGGGTATTTTAAGCTAATATTTTATACATCCATATTTTTAAGTAATAAATTGAATGTAATCTTTATATAAATTGTATATGATAATAAACAATTTATCACCATATATACCTGTTTTTCGCATGGTTCTACTTATAGAGAGAGTGCCCAGTATTGTCTATCTCAGTATCTCAATTTGTCAGAGGAGGGGCGAATCCTCTTTACTGTGAGCACCTCCGCCCGTGGTCACATTCACTCCTGTGCGTCTCATACAATTTATATATATTAAAGTGTAAAGTGTAATAATGAATGATCAAAAAATCATATGTACCGAAAAGTGGTAGCATTAAAAACATCAACTCTTCCTGCAAAAAACGAACTCCTGCACAAGACGATTGGCAGAAAAATAAAAATAAATGTTTTTTTCCAAAAATGCTTTATTATGTAAAACTGAAACAAACAAACAAAGAAAGTAGACATATTTGATATCATTGCATCCGTAACAACCTGCTCTATAAAAAATGATCTACCCTGTCAGATGAATATTGTAAAAAATAAATAAATAAAATGTGCCAAAACAGCCTTTTTTGTTTTGTTACCGTGCCTCACAAAAAACGTAATATAGAGCAATTAAAAATCATATGTACACCAAAATAATACCAATAAAACTGGCACCTTATCCCCTAGTTCCAAAATTGGGTCACTTTCTGGGAGTTTCTACTGTAAGGGTGCATCAGGGGGGTTTCAAATGGGACATGGCATCTAAAAACCAGTACAGCAAAAAATCTGCCTTCCAAAAACCATATGGCGCTCCTTTTCTTCTGCGCCCTGCCGTGTGCCCTTGCATTCATTTACGACCACATCTGGGGTGTTTATGTAAACTGCAGAATCAGGGTAATAAATGTTAAGTTTCGTTAGGCTGTTAACCCTCGATGTGTTAAAGAAAAAAATGGATTTAAATGGAAAATTTGCCAAATAAGTGAAATTTAGAAATTTCATCTCCATTTTTCTTTAATTCTTGTGGAACACCCAATGGTTTAGCAAAGTTTGTAGAATCAGTTTTGAGTAACTTGAGGGGTGTAGTTTCTACAATAAGGTAATTTATTGGGGGGTTTCCACTGTGTAAGCCCCACAAAGTGACTTCAGACCTGAACTGGTCCTTAAAAAGTGGGTTTTAGAAAACATTTTCTTAAAAATTTAAAGAATTGCTTCTAAAATTCTAAGCCTTCTAACGTCTTCAAAAAATAAAATTACATTTACAAAAGGATGCTAACATAAAGTAGACATATGGGGAATGTTAAGTTTTAAGGCCGATTCATTGGCCTGTATTTGTGGGAGGGGCACTGCTGCCTATATCATGGCAGTATGCCCCTCCCTCAACGAATGTCGTTTTAACACTGGCCTTGTTTCTGTGTGGGGGAGCGCTACAGCTTTTGCGTCTAGCCTGAAAAATTTTCGTGCCTCACAAACTCGCACCAAGAACAGGTAAGTGGCTGCCTCGTATCGCAGCTCCGATTTCAAAAGTCCGGCCGGTGGTGCCGGAACCCTAGGTAAGGGGAAGCTACACCGCACCGGAGAGTTCTGCCAGACAGCTTCAGGTCCCACGCGGCATGAATCGTAGGGAGCAGGGGTCAGCACGATCCCGAATCGACTCACACATCTCACACCCGTAATGTATGGCACGGGCCGACGTGCCTCTAGCAAGGTAGGGTTGAAAACCACAGCACAAGTTCTTCATAGTCATGCCCGCTCCCGCACTCACTCACCCCTGCCTCGCGCTGATCTGCTGTTCGGTTTCCACAGGCGCTGTGACTCTGGTGCCCTCTAGTGGTCTTTCAGGTACTGCGGGCAGGAGGAGATTCACAGTTCTCATGTTTGCTCCCTCTAGTGGCCATCTCAGTTATTACATGTAGTTGTAGCAAAACAAAAAGAAAGAGAGGAAAATAAGGTTAAAAAATAAAAGACAAATTTGTGTGTGTATATATATATATATATATATATATATATACAAATAAATATAAAAAAATAAAAAAGCGTATATATAAATAAAAATATATAATTTAAAAAAAGAATGATGATGCATTTCGCATATACTCGTCTACTCGTTATTTCATCCATGTGCCAACACGCATTGGCCGTAGCGCGTATGCTATGTACTTACGTCTCCTTTTGTTTCAGGATCCGTGTTGTGGTTCTACGTAATTTTACGTTTCTTCCTACAACTAGCAGGGTACAGTACGATAGACATCAGTCTTTACTTGCTATTTCTATCCTAACGTTTTTGTCAGGTGGTAATGTTAGCTCCGTATCACCACCTAACATACCCGTCACCATGGGTAAGTCAGGATTCAGCTTTCGGTTCAGGTTGCTTCACAGGCTCACCATGTCACTCATCCCTCATATACAGTCAGGTCCATAAATATTGGGACATCGACCCAATTGTAACATTTTTGGCTCTATACACCACCACAATGGATTTGAAATGAAACAAGCAAGATGTGCTGTAACTGCAGGAATTATAACAGTTTGCATATGTGCCTCCCACTTGTTAAGGAACCAAAAGTAATGGGACAGAATAATAATCATAAATCAAACTTTCACTTTTTAATACTTGGTTGCAAATCCTTTGCAGTCAATTACAGCCTGAAGTCTGGAACGCATAGACATCACCAGACGCTGGGTATCAACCCTGGTGATGCTCTGCCAGGCCTCTACTGCAACTGTCTTCAGTTCCTGTTTGTTCTTGGGGCATTTTCCCTTCAGTTTTGCATTCAGCAAGTGAAATGCATGCTCAATCGGATTCAGGTCAGGTGATTGACTTGGCCATTGCATAACATTACACTTTTTTCCCTTAAAAAACTCTTAGGTTGCTTTTGCAGTATGCTTTCGGTCATTTTTGATCTGCACTGTGAAGCGCCGTCCAATGAGTTCTGAAGCATTTTGCTGAATATGAGCAGATAATATTGCCCGAAACACTTCAGAATTCATCCTGCTGCTTTTGTCAGCAGTCACATCATCAATAAATACAAGAGAAGCAGTTCCATTGGCAGCCATACATCCCCACGCCATGACACTACCATCACCATGCTTCACTGATGAGGTGGTATGCTTAGGATCATGAGCAGTTCCTTTCCTTCTCCATACTCTTCTCTTCCCATCACTCTGGCACAAGTTGATCTTGGTCTCATCTGTCCATAGGATGTTGTTCCAGAACTGTGAAGGCTTTTTTAGATGTCGTTTGGCAAACGCTAATCTGGCCTTCCTGTTTTTGAGACTCACCAATGGTTTACATCTTGTGATGAACCCTCTGTATTCACTCTGGTGAAGTCTTCTCTTGATTGTTGACTTTGACACACATACACCTACCTCCTGGAGAGTGTTCTTGATCTATCCAACTGTTGTGAAGGGTGTTTTCTTCACCAGGGAAATAATTCTTCTGTCATCCACCACAGTTGTTTTCCGTGGTCTACCGGGTCTTTTGGTGTTGCTGAGTTCACCCGTGCGTTCCTTCTTTTTAAGAATGTTCCAAACAGTTGTTTTGGCCACGCCTAATGTTTTTGCTATCTCTCTGATGGGTTTGTTTTGTTTTTTTCAGCCTAATGATGGCTTGATTCACTAATAGTGACAGCTCTTTGGATCTCATCTTGAGAGTTCACAGCAACAGATTCCAAATGCAAATAGCACACTTGAAATGAACTCTGGACCTTTTATCTGCTCATTATAATTTGGATAATGAGGGAATAACACACAACTGGCCATGGAACAGCTGAGAAGCCAATTGTCCCATTATTTTTGGTTCCTTAACAAGTGGGAGGCACATATGCAAACTGTTGTAATTCCTACACCGTTCACCTGATTTGGATGTAAATGCCCTCAAATTAAAGCTGACAGTCTACAGTTAAAGCACATCTTGTTCGTTTCATTTCAAATTCATTGTGGTGGTGTATAGAGCCAGAAATGTTAGAATTGTGTCGATGTCCCAATATTTATGGACCTGACTGTATATCCAACATGGTTTGCATGGTCCCGGGCCTTCTCATGTCTTGCACGAGTGTCGTTTGGCACGCGGTTCTGGTTACGGGTTGGTTAACGGGATTCATTGTAGCATACTGTACCCGCAGGAAAATGTCACACGCATCAGACATAGTGGAGGCTTCGGTCGACGAGAACGCCGCCAGGATGTCAGAAGGGGGCAGTATTCAGTCTCTGCGCAGCTGGACCATCCCCAGGTTAATGTCGGAACTATCAAAAAGGGGTATCTCGTTTCCCGCTACTGCCAGAAAATCCGAACTATATCGTCTGCTCATCGCTAGCTCATGCCCTCAACGTCAGGAAGAGGTCTCCATGACCACAAATTCATGTCATGCTGAACAACCTGACTTTGTCCATCTTGGATATCCAAACCAGACTGAAAGTGGTTGAGTCCTGCGGTACCGCTGATACTCCGCTTACTACCGACGTAGCCATCCCTTCCACATCTTCAGATGGGGGCTCAGGTGTCACAGTAGCAGTGCCCAATATCACCACGGCGCACTTAATTCCTGCCAATATAAAGAAAGACATCCTGGAAGGTAGGAATGTTAATCTTGTATCCGTGCGTCCTGACCGGAGGGAAGAGCTAGATCTGTATTTGTTCAGAGTAACCGAAAAGGGACACAAGTACGGTGGTAGTTCCTTCTATGACTACCACTGTTCGTTTTCAGCTAAGGCAGCAGCTGCTCTCAGTCAGTTGCAGTTCCTTACGAACTGGGCCAACATCAACACCGAGATATTTTGCAGGCATTTCGCCGGGCTGAGGGCCCCATCATGCTCCCTGTGCCAATCCATTTATCATTCCACAGTATGGTGTCATAAGGCCGCTCTTGGTGCTGAGTTCAGTTCCACAGTTCCGGTTGCCGGGCCCTCTGAACCGCAGAAATCCTCTGGCATTGTAGACAAGCTAGGTAGACCCATCAAACTTCTCGGTAGGTCACAGATATGCAACAATTTCAATTACTCATCCTGCTTCAGAGCCCATCCAGTCTGTTCATTAAAATCGGATAAAAGTTACATGTGTGTAATTAACGTAGTTTGCTTAAAACGGTTCTTGCGCTACCATCACGACCCAGGTTTTGGGGAATTCCTAGTCACAGGTCTCACGTTCAGTTTCCACACTGGGATGGTTGTCCTAACAGAATCTACACACAAATGAAAAAATTTACAATCCGCTGACCGTAACCCAAATGTCTCTGATAAATTGATCACAGCAGAGTTAGTTAAAGGTTTTCTGATAGGCTCTTTTTCATCCTCACCCTTCGAACGGTGGAGGGTTAATCCTGTAGGCGTGGTCACCGGTAAATTCAGCAAGAAAGAGAGATTGATTATCGACCTGTCTTCCCCGCATGGTTCCTCCATTCCCAGCATCAATTCCCTCATTCCGTCAGAAGAAGTCAGCATGAGATATTCGTCCATAGACCAAGCCATCTGCCATCATATTGCAGTTAGGCCCCAGCTCAATCCTGTCAAAAGCTGATATTTCAGATGCCTTCAAATTACTGCCTATCAAGCCGTCTCTGTGGCAGTGGCATGGTAACAAGTGGAGGGGTCTTTATTATTTTGCATCCAAACTCACTTTTGTCTCCAAGAGTAGCCCATGGTTATTCGACCAGTATGCCCAAGCTCTCCACTGGATACTAGTCCATGAATTCCACTGCAGTAATATCATTCACTACCTAGATGATTTTCTAATTATCGAACACCCTGACTCCACCACAAAAGACCTTCATTCACTTCTAAACAGTTTCAGTCAACTCGCTGTTCCTGTCCTGTATTTGTGGGAGGGGCACTGCTGCCTATATCATGGCAGTATGCCCCCTCCCTCAACGAACGTCGTTTCAACACTCCCCCCTACCCACCCTAAGCCTCAGTTTCTCACACCAAGGGGATGCCCTCCTTCAGGCGCGGTTTCAGCACAAATCTAACCGCTTTAGTTATACATCAACAGGTAGGAGTTACGTTCTCCCGTCAGTGCCCTGACTACCAAGTAATAAATATTTTATGAGGTATCACTTTCTGTTTTAAAAGCAGAGAGATTCAAATTTATAAAACAGTTAATTTTTTAAAATTTTTGTTAACTTCTAGATTAGTAAAATTAAGCCTGGTCAGGAAGGGAGCAAATGGCCCGGTCTGCAAGTGGTTAAGCTACCCATAAACATGAAAAACCTGTTGATGGACTGTGAGGAATATGGATTAATACTTACTGTCAGTCATGTCCTCACACCCTCCATTTGCTGAAAGATAGCAGAGCTCCACAGGTGGGCCCTGCTTCAAAGTCCTAGCCCTGATTGTGTTATATTTTTTTTTTTCAAATTGAATCTTTATTTTCATTTCAAAAAAAGGAAACATATACATTCCCAACATATCAAATATTTCAATATCCACAGAGAATAAATACATTTCCATTTTACCCTAAACAACTGATTCTTCTATACCTGAAGAATTTATTAATTTTTTCCGTTTACCCTCCCACCACCCTTATGGGAGGGGGAGGGAGAGGGGGGGGATGTATAAAAAAAAAAAAAAAAAATTCCTTTCTCAATCCAGCCCTAAAGTAACCATTTTTTCCAAAGTTCATCAATACTTTTTACTCTTTTACTATGGCCCTCCATCACCCGTTCTTCCTTAATCAAGTTATCAACCGCTTTTCTCCACTGTCCCACTGTCGGAGGATCTGCCCCTACCCATTTCTTAAGTATAAGAAGTCTAGCTTGAAATAACACTTTGCAGAGAACCACTCGTGTATCTCTATTTAGATTCAGATGTTCAATTGCCCCTAATATACAAATCACAGGATCTTCAGATATTTGGACCTTCAAAATTAGATATACAGTCTCCAATATTTCCCTCCAATATCTAAACAGCCTTGGGCATCTCCAAAAGCAATGTATTAAATCAGCATTCTCTCTACCGCATTTTGAACATCTATCCGAGGCTCTCACACCCATTATCTTCAGTAACCGTGGGGATCGATGCAACCTATGCACTACAAAAAACTGTGAGGTCTTATGTAAGCCCCTATTGGAGACCGCTGAATAACTTCTGAGGGCATCTTTCCATTTATCTTCCGTAAAAGATTGAAGTTCATCCTCCCATTTTTTTCTGGCAAGTATTATAATCTGTTTCTTTTTACTCTCCATCAATATCTTATATCTTTTTGCGGTTATACCTCCTCTTTCGCCCTCATTAGTAAATTTGTGTATTATGTCTGATTTTTCTATTTTATATTTATCCTCCTGAAGGACTGCCCGCAGGGCATTCCTAATCTGAAAATATTTATACATATCTTTTTGGGGGATCCCAAACTCACTAACCATTGTATTGAAATCTTTCAGTTTGCCCTGTTCAAATATCTGGCTAAGGTATTTCATCCCTTTTTTTTCCCAGTCTATCTAGATCTTAATCGTTTGCAATTCCTTGAGATTTATGTTTTTCCAAATAGGTGTGTAGTACAAAAACCCTTTAATCTCTAATATTTTTTTGATCTCCACCCATATGTACTCCAATAAATTCAGTATTCTATTACCTGTGCTCTTTTTGCCCATTGTACCCGATTCCAACACCTCTAAGTGGTTCCATTCCTCTTTCCACCCCAATCTATTTATAACTTGTCTGCCCACCAAACCATTTAAAGTACCTTTCTAACACCTCTAACATTTTTAACACCTTTAAACCCCTTCGGACTATTTTAGTTCTAGGCAGCTTCATCATCGTATTTAAAAACAAAAAAAAACAAACAGACATTCGATTCGTCGAGTGTCTGTTTGGGACGACTCAGTGCTATCTTTGTAAAAAGTGGACGGACAATATCTTCTTCATTGACCGGATTAAGGATCTGTGCCGAATAATAAGAGACTATCTACTTGCTACTCACAGGACTCTTTTTTCTCCCTTACCCTCTATTTGTGATATTTGTTTCTTTTCTGGGATATTAACGAATTGTATTTATCTTATGGTCTGTTTTGCTTTTTTATATTTTGGTAATCTGGTAGCAGTGGTGGCTTGGGTAAAAGAGGGGGGGAAAAAGGTGAGAGAAAGGGAGTTTAAAGTGCCACCCAAGAAACAGTCTGCCCCTACGGGTGGTAGCGGCAGGAGATCAACAACAGGCTCAGAGAGCGGGCCCAAACAACAGGGTTTAAATACATTTTTAGTTCCGAATTCACCAGGTTTTAGAAGCCCACAAAAAGAAAATACTATAGAGCCTGGGCCCCATGTTCTGACCCACGAGAATGGGTCGATGGGGGGAGGAGGAGAGAGGGGACTCTCTGCGATATTTACAGAGGCAGATGCAAGGATGATGAAGGACATACTCTGTCTCGAGGATGGAGAATGTAATGGGGAATATAGCAACCCAGATTGGGGCAGTGCTGACGGATGTCAGTATAATAAGGGATGTGATGGAGAAAATTAGGCAACGTCTACATGAGATGGAAAAAAGGGTCCCTGGTTTAGAACACTCGGTACAGAACTTAGAGAAGGAGGTAGTGTTTTTAAAAGAAATGAATATCAAGATGGAGTAAAAACGAATAAGTCAAGAAGATAGATCAAGAAGATCCAACATAAGATGCGTAGGGATCCCAGAGCGGGTAGAGGGAGATAATTGTACTGAATATATGGAGAGATGGATAAGGGAGAATTGTAAGGCGGATACCCTCTCCCCTTTTTTCGTTGTTGAAAGAGCACATAGGGTCCCTATGAAAAAGAGGATTCCCGGGGAATATCCCAGACAGATACTGGTTAAATGTCTACTTGCTAAGGATCGGGATGCAATACTATCCGACGCCAGGAACTCTGAAAAATATCAGATAGAGGGTAAAAAGATAAGATTGTTTCCAGATTATTCTGCTTATACTAATGCTAATAGGAAAGAATATATTGCCGTTAAAAAGAGACTGAGGGAAGCAGGATTAAAATATAGCTTACTTTTCCCGGCAAAATTAAGGGTAAAATATAAAGGTAGGACAGTTTTTTTTCAGGCGCCGGAAGAGGTTGTCGAGTGGGCGGACGGGGAGGGCCTTTGAGGTTGGGGGAGGTGGAGGGGAAAGGCATTAATATGCTGAGATATGGAGTCGCCCCGACTGCTGTTTAGCCGAAGGGGGGGCTATTTAGGGAGGGGAGGTATTTATGGGAACGGGGGAGAGGGGGGCGTGTTTTTTTTTTTTTTTTTCTCTCCTCCGCCTCTGCTAGATGGTTAGGATTCTCTCATTGAATGTGAGGGGTTTACGGGAGAGAGTAAAAAGACATGCTATCCTTGAGTGGATGAAGAGTTTCTTGCCAGCCATCATCTGCCTCCAAGAGACACATTTGGATAAGGAATCTTTAAGATGGTTGCAGAAGAGATGGATAGCGGAGGGGTACCATTCAGTATACACTACCTACTCTAGAGGGGTCTCAATTTTGATACATAATAAGATTAGATTTGAGTGTTTGGCCGAGGCGGATGACTATGGCAAGTACCTCTTTTTATATTGCAATATAGAAGGTGTTAAAATGGTTATTGCGAATATATATCCCAACGCCATATAAACCGGGTGTCTTGTATCAATTGTATAGATTTATGTTGAATAGACAGGAATCTAAAATGATCGCGATAGGAGACTATAATGCGGTGATGGATCCACTCAGGGATAGAACGTCTGGCAGAGGTGGAGGAGCATTAAAAGTAGATTTTTTTTAATTATCCCAAGAATTCAACTGGGTGGATGTCTGGCGTCTTCAAAACCTGGATGGAACCATGTATTCCTGTTATTCTAAAACACATCAAACCTGGTCAAGGATAGATATGGTCCTGGGAAACAAAAACCTAATGTCCCAAAATAGGATTAAGATAAAGTACCTGCCTATGGCTCTATCAGACCACAGTGCAGTGGTAATGGATTTAAAAAAAATATTTTGTTACCATTTAAGTTCAACTCCCACAGGTTAACGATGATTACAGATAAAGAGACTATAATGGAAGAACTAAAAATAATTTTGGGGAGAATAATGGCACTGCTAGTAGGCTAATTGTTTGGGATACTGCTAAGGCATATCTGAGAGGATTGCTCTTTAAAAAGGTGAATTATTGGAAAAAGAGTACTAGAGAAATAGGTAATGCACTGGAAAAAAAAGTAGAAGTAGCAAGAATGACCTGTATATCACACCCTACAGATTACAATAGGAAAACATGGGAGGAACAACAAGAAAAGTTTAAAGGTATACCAAATGGATATAAGTAGGAAAGAATTACTTTTCCAAGGGATCCGCCTAGCTTCAGAGGGGGAAAAGGTTGGTAAAATTTTGGCAAGTATTGTAAGAAATCAAAGAGGGAAATCCTGGATAGGGGCGATCAAAGATAAAACGGGTGAAACAATTAGTACACCGGAAGGAATTAAAGAAGTGTTTCTGGAACATTTCCAGAAACTCTATAAATCTAGGGTATATTACACAAAACAAGATCTGGACCTATACCTAGATAGGATATCTCTCAGAGAGATATCTCAGCCCCAAAAGGAATACTTAGAGAAAGAAATATCGATGGCGGAAATAAAAGAGGTTTTGAGTCAGGTAAAACCGGATAAAGCACCAGGATGTGATGGGCTCCCTTTTGAAATATATAAAACGTTCTTCCAGGTGTTAATACCAGAGTTAAAAACAACACTGAATGAGGCCAAAACAATCGGGGATTTACCAGAATCCATGAAAGAGGCAATTACCTTAATTCCTAAAAAGGATAAAGAACAACTAGATCCCGGATCATATAGGCCAATATCTCTCCTAAACACGGACGTTAAAATCTTGGCAAAGGTTTTGGCCGAGAGGTTGTCCAAGGTGATTGGGGGAGTTATAAATGAGGACCAGACAGGCTTCATACCTGGGAGAACGATATATTCAAACATAAGAAGGTTGTTCCTAAATATCAAAGCTAATAGATTAGAATCTGGGGAGAAAGCGGTACTTTCACTGGATGCCCAAAAGGCATTCGACTGTATTGAATGGGAGTACCTATGGGCAGTATTAAAAAGGGTCGGTATAGGGGAGGAATTTATAAGATGGATTCAGCTAATATATCACAATCCTAGGGCTAGGCTGATGGTGGATGGGAGCTTGTCCCTGCCCCTTGCCCTTTATCGGGGCACTAGGCAGGGATGTCCTCTCTCACCATTATTATTTGCCATTGCAATTGAGCCCTTGGCATGCATAATAAGAAATGATAGGGAGATTAAAGGTTTTCAATATGAGGGTGGAGAAGAAAAACTATTGATGTACGCAGATGACATGTTATTATTTATGCACAATACTGGGGATCAGTTTAATAGTCATTGATATAATAGATAATTTTTTTTTTTTTTCTGGATTAAATATTAACTGGGGGAAGTCACACTTGTTGATGTTAGGCGATGTACAATCACAGGCGCAAACAGGATACATATTTGTGTCCCGGTGGCCACAATGCACGTGCCCATGGGCTTTGTTTGATGGGGGCCTGCCAGGGAAAGGAGATATCCATATCTCCTAACAGAAACCAAATACTGGTACCATGTTTGGACTCTAGTTGAAGCAGGAACCCAGGCGGATCAATTGGGCCCGGAACCATCTTCCTGCGACATTCTGGTCTGGGGCTATGAGCCCTATGGGTCATTTGCTCCCAGCACCAGAGAAGGAGGGGTGGTGCCCTATGCATAAGCGTTGAGGGGAGCGGCTGGCTACAGGTCATAAGCCCATGCAAGCGAGGGCAGTGTCTTTTCTGAAGGGGGTCACATTGTGCCAATGTGTTTGCAGAGACTAGGAACCAGCTGACCACACTGCCCCCATGTGACTGCAGCCAAGGGCTATTCCACCCTTATGACCCAAAGGAACTTTCATCTACCCGGTAACTGACTTTTACTCTGCTTAACCCTGTTGTACCCATATAACCTGTATCTAACCTCAGACCACTGTATATATTCTCTGTGTATATTGTATTAAATCTAGTGTGCCCTTACGGCAATTAAATATATAATTTAATCTTGTGCTATCTTGTATCTCGATCACAAATCCTCACATCCATGTTTTGGCCTAGTTATAAGCTACCGCGGGTTGGTTTCTCACCCTATATAATCCCTTTAGCGGATTTGGCTTATATCAAACGAGAAGCTGGTGGCAGATTTCCCGGGCTGAGACAGCGCTGTTTTCACTGCGGCAGTGAAAAGGCTGTGTCATCTTGTTGCCTCTCTGTGCCCGCGTGGACAGGAGATGTGTGTGTAAACTGTACCAACCTGACCTTACCTGCTCCTCTGGAAGGCGCAACATCATGTTTTTGGTAACCCGTGACTATACCGTGTCTCGTGAGCTCGACGTAGGTGACGTCAAGCGGGCACGAGGTGTGGTATTCGTCACATTAATTTTGTTTCAGGATCTGTCAAAATATGTTGGGCTCAGCCCAACTGCCCGCTATTTGTTGGGGAAATTTTTTTGGGGGAAACTGGATTTATACTAAACTAATTAGAATCAGCCTTTGAGAAAGATGGGCTAGTCAAGAGTGTGCGGCCAAAATATATTTGCCAAGAACCTCAAATTTAGGGTCCATTCACACCACGAATGTGTGAATAGACCCTAATTCATATAGTGAGTATAGCATTAGTTCATATTTTCTATTTTTTCAGAGTGCTGTTGCATTGCATTTCATTTTGTATTCTCAGCCTTTGTGACATGCACCTGAACATTAGTATGTGCAGACTAGGGGCGCATTTGCAATGTGCCGCCCCCCGAGAGCCGATCGCGTCCCAGGTTTAGTGGAATGCGGAGTAGTGCAGCCCCAATAGTTTTCTGTGTGGTTCACTGTGCTCCTACCTGGTTACAGCCGATCCCCAGGGTTAGGCTCCGAAACAATAAAGGGCATAAGCATTGGTGGAGAATAAGTTGAGTCCAGACTCTTATAAAGTTCAATAGCTTTACTTGCATCAACTTGCATCTAGACAATATTCAGGCTTCCTCTTGGTTCTAGCAGGCTTTGGCATAAACTGAAAGTCAGACTTGATAACTCTGGTTTCTCTCTCTGCTAAGCTAAACTCGGCTTGGGTCTGGTTAAAGGACTTTTGGTCGGTTCTGGTATACCCGGATTGGGGTGATTTGGCTGTTGCCCCCCTCCTGACACTCAGTAAGTAAATAAGCAAGGAGTCAGGGTGCTCTATAAGCTACTTCCCTTTTGAGAGACTCCTGCCGCAGCCAGGGAACATTTTTCCCTTGCTGCTACATCTTCCACATATTTGCCCCCAACTCAGGCTTAGCTTAGAGTGCACTGGCTGCTACATGGTAGGCACATTTGGCTCTGACGGTGCCCAGGCTTAGACTGCTCTAAACTAGAAATACAACCCCTCCCTCTGGTATAAAGCAGGACTGGCCCACTTCTGCCCAAAGTGAGTTCTGTCTAGAGCTCTCTCACTCTGCCAGATACACACCACCACCTGCTGGTGAACAAGGCATATTACATGTACAGAACAGTTGCATAACAATAATATCAATGCACAATGTGAAGGACCTGGAATAAATACAAGGATGACATTTCTAATAGCCATTAGATACAGTAGCACTACTATGAGATATTACACATTTACACGACCGCACCCATCTATAATTGGCCGCTATTTTCATTCCGCAAATCACGGAATGGACACGGGCGGCATCTGTAAAACACGGATGCCGCCCATGTGTACTCCGCAATTTGTTGAACAGAAAGAGCGGCCGACTATAGAAATGCCTATTCTTGTCCACGGTCTGTGCAGTGTGTATGTGGATGTGTGGCTGTCTCCATTTTGGTTGTGCACTCCTGACTAGGGATGAGCGAACCCAGACCGCCACATTCTGGACCGTACCAGAAATCTGGGTGTTCGTGTGCCAAAACCGAACCAATACAAAGTCCATGTCTGGGTTAGTTGTTCGTACTTTAAATAAAGCTTGTTGAAAGGCTGCAGCGCAGCCAGTCAAGAAACGGTTAAGCTGTGGGCACTTGTAAGCCATCACAATCATGCCTAGTATTGGAATGGCTGTGATCGGCCAGCGCACCATGTGACCATGTATGCGCAAATGCTGGATCACATGGGTCGCCGCCATTCTGCTCTGACTAGTGTAGGGACAGGACGCTGCTGCAGGCAGGGAGAGTGTTAGGCTTTTATTAGTTTTAAAATGTGTGCTGATGAACTGTAGGCATTATTGGTGCAATACAGCTCCTTTGCACCAGTGACAGGGAAATATAATACTTAACCAGCCTATTAATTGTGTGGGCGAGACATACCTATTTTATTTTATTTTTTTGAAAAAACATTTACTTGTCACTGTCACAGGGATATATAATAGTTATTTTGTTGGTTAGTTGGGTCGGTGTGACCTACCTTTTTTTGGGTGTCTAAAACAGTGTAATTGCCACCGTCAAAGGGATATAATAGTTATTCAGACAGTTAATTGAGTCAGTGTGTCTTACTTTTTTTTTTTTTTTAAACAAAGTACTTGCCACCATCAGAGGGATATATAATAGTTATTCAGCCGGTTAATTGGGTAGGTGTGACCTACCTTTTTTTTAGTTAAAAAAATACCATACTTGCCACCACCAGAGGGATATATAATAGTTATTCGGCCGGTTAATTAGGTCGGTGTGACCTACTTTTTTTTTGTTTTTGTTTAAAAAACACTGTACTTGCCACCATCACAGGGATATACAGGTCAAACTCGAAAATTTTGAATAATTTGAATATTGTGCAAAGTTCATTTATGTTAGCAATGCAACTTAAAAGGTGAACTTAATATGTAAGATAGACTCATTACACGCAAAGCGAGATATTTCAAGCCTTTATTTGTTATAATTTGGATGATTATGGCTTATAGCTTATGAAACCCCAAAGTCACAATTTTGAGGTACCCTTTGCTTAGGGGGTATGGATTAATTAGCTGACTAGAGTGTGACACCTTGAGCCTAGAATATTGAACCTTTTTGCAAAATTTGAATATTAAGCTGCATAAATGCAATTCCTTTTCATTTGTCTTACTGAAATAAATGGACTTTTGCACGATATTCTAAGTTTCACCTGTACAATTATCACACCCGTGACAGGTGGTAGAAGATCTGAAAGACTGGCTACACGTCAGTGACCTGACAGCTTCTTTTGATTTCCACACCTCCTTTTCAGGTGTAGATCATGTGACCATTACTACTCCCTTCTTAGTCTGGCTTTACCCATCATTCCTTACTGTTGATAGCTCATTCTGGTTGTGGATCGTTTGGTGTCTTGATTTCCATTTACCCACAGTTAAGTGTCTTTCCGGGGGCAGTGACAATTTCATGCTGGAATCATTCAAATTATATTTTAAGCTACGTCCTCATTCTTCTGGTGATGAGAATCAAAGAGTGAGTATAATTATGTCGTTGTCTAAAGGAGACGCTCAGGCGTGGGCTTTTTCTTTGCCGACCGGATCGCAGTCCCTCCGGTCGGTAGATGAGTTTTTCAGAGCTCTAGGTCTGATCTACGATGACCTGGATTGGATTTCCCTGGCCGAGACCAAGTTGCATGGCTTACACCAGGGAAAGCGGTCTGTGGAGATCTATTGCTCTGAATTTAGGAGATGGGCTACGGATATGGAGTGAAATGATCCAGCTCTCCGTAGTCAATTTTGTCAGGGGTTATCCGAGAGGCTGAAAGTTGTGTTGGCCTTTCACGAAAATCCGTTGTCATCGGGGGAGGCTATGTCACTTGCTGTACATATCGATAGACGTCTGAGAGAGATATCTAAGGTCTCTCACTCTCAGGATGTACTATCCTATGAGGTGGTGGCTTCCTCTGACACACTCAAGTGCCTCTTCACCCAAAGTATGTCTGGTGACGAGCCTATGCAGTTGGGGGGAGCTACCACTAGACCTGTGGGAAAGAATGTTGTTTCTGTTTTTTCTGTGGTAAAGGGACATTTTGTTCAGCGTGAAGGTGAAAACAAAAATAAAATGTTTAATTCCCATTTTACTCTTGGTGGTGTGGGTGGAGATCCAGAGAACTTAAATTTATCATTTACTGGTAGTACCTGATTTCTCCTGTCTGCTGAGGTGGCGCTAGAGTCCAAAATTGTGAAAATTGAGGCCTTTACTGACAGTGGAGCAGGGGTTAACCTAGTTGATGGTCAGTTCGTTTGCATGCATGGATTGTCAATAAGTGCATTAGAAAAAAATATTTCTGTGTTTGCAATTGATTCTGCTCCACTTACTCAAAAATACTTATCACAGATGGTGCAGAACATCAAATTAAGGCCTCATGCACATGACCGTTGTTGTGTTCCGTGTCCGTTGTTCCGTTTTCCGTGATTTTCTGCGGACTTATTGACTTTCAATAGGTCCGTTGAAAACTCGGAGAATGCACCGTTTGTCATCCGCATACGTGATCCGTGTCCGTTTTTTTCCTATCACCTGCAAGGCAAACTTGACTTAGATTTTTTTTCACTTTCCTTCATGTCTGGTGATCCTCCAAAAATCAAGGAAGACACACGGAAACAAAAACTGAAACGGATCACGGAACAACGGAACCCCGTTTTGTGGACCGTGAAAAAATACTGTCGTGTGCATGAGGCCTAAGGGTGGGTGATTTTCATCAGGAAATCATTTCGTGTTTTGTGTTGGAGGGTCTGCCTGCTCCTTTGGTTTTGGGCTTGCCATGGTTAAGTAAACATAATCCTACCATCGATTTGGCAAGCGAGACAGATTCTCGATTGGAGTGATTATTGCACAGAAAATTGTCTTAATACATTGATTGCTGTTGTAACCACTAAAGCTGTACCTTCATTTATATCTGAATTCTCTGATGTATTTTCTGAAAGTGGAGGCCAGGAATTACCTCAGCATCGGGATTATGATTGCCCTATTAATCTTATTCCCGGAGCTAAATATTGCCCAAATCTCGATTATATAATCTTTCTGAACCCGAAAGAACGGCTATGAGAGAATATATCACCGTGAGTTTGGCTAAGCGACATATCAGACCATCTAAATGCCCAGTGGCCGCAGGATTTTCCTTTGTTAAGAAAAAGGACGTCACTCTCAGGGCATGTTTGGACTTCCGTGAACTTAATCTTATCACTGTCCGTGATCCTTATCACCTTCCTTTGATCTCAGATTTGTTTAATCAGATTGTCGGTGCGAAGGTGTTCTCAAAGTTGGATTTGAGGGGGGCATATAGTCTGGTAAGGATCAAGGAAGGGGACGAACGAAAGACGGCATTTAATACCCCTGAAGGTAATTTTGAGAATCTGGTCATGTCTTTTGGGTTAACCAATACACCTGCAGTTTTTCAACACTTTGTTAATTACACCTTTCAGCATCTGGTGGGGAGGTTTGTTGTCGTATATCTGGATGATATACTAATTTATACTCCTGATATAAAGACCCATCAGGATCACGTGAGACAGGTGTTACAGATCCTAGGAGAGAATACATTGTCTGCTAAGATGAAGAAGTGTGTATTTGCAGTTCAGGAAGTGCTATTCCTGGGTTATCTACTCTCATCCTTAGGTTTTCGGATGGATCCTGAGAAGGTCTGTGATGTGCTGGACTGGGATCGTCCCGAAAACTATAAAGCCCTTATGCGTTTGTTGGGGTGCACCAACTACCGTAAATCCATTTTGAACTACTCAACTGTGGTTAAACCTTTAACGGACATGACTAGGAAAGGTTTGGTTATCTCAGTCTGGTCGGATACGGCATTAAAAGCCTTTTCAGCGGTGAAGGAATGTTTTGCTTCTGCCCCTATACTGGTGCAACCAGATGTGTCACAGCCATTCATTGTGGAAGTTGACGCATCCAAGGTTGGGGTAGGACCTGTCCTGTCGCAGGGTCCTTCACCTAGTAAATGGCACCCATGCGCATTCTTCTCTAAGAAACTCTCAGCTATGGTATAGGTAATTGCTGGCCATTAACCACCTCAGCTCCCCTAGCTTAAATCCCCTTAATGACCAGACCGCTTTCTACAATTCTGCACTACACTACTTTCATGGTTTATTGCTCGGTCATACAACTTACCACCCAAATGAATTTTACCTCCTTTTCTTCTCACTAATAGAGCTTTCATTTGGTGGTATTTCATTGCTGCTGACATTTTTACTTTTTTTATATTAATCGAAATTGACCGAAATTTTCGCTAAAAAAAGTCATTTTTCACTTTCGATTGTAAAATTTTTCTATTAAAACTACATTTCTATATAAATTTTTCTCTAAATTTATTGTTCTACATGTCTTTGATAAAAAAAATGCAATAAGTGTATATTTATTGGTTTGGGTAAAAGTTATAGCGTTTACAAACTATGGTGCAAAAATGTGAATTTCCGCATTTTGAAGCAGCTCTGACTTTCTGAGCACCTGTCATGTTTCCTGAGGTTCTACAATGCCCAGACAGTAGAAACACCCCATAAATGACCCCATTTGGGAAAGTAGACACCCTAAGGTATTCGCTGATGGGCATAGTGAGTTCATGGAAGTTTTTATTTTTTGTCACAAGTTAGTGAAAATATTTTTTTTTTTTTTTTTTTTTTTACAAAGTCTCATATTCCACTAACTTGTGACAAAAAATAAAATTTTACATGAACTAACCATACCCCTTACAGAACACCTTGGGTTGTCTTCTTTCCAAAATGGGGTCACATGTGGGGTATTTATACTGCCCTGGCATTTTAGGGGCCCTAAAGCGTGAGAAGTAGTTTGGAATCCAAATTCGTAAAAATGCCCTGTGAAATCCTAAAAGTACTCATTGGAAATTGGGCAACTTTGCGCATCTTGGCTGCAAAAAGTGTCACACATGTGGTATCGCCGTACTCAGAAGAAGTAGGGCAATGTGTTTTGGGGTGTATTTTTACATATACCCATGCTGGGTGAGAGAAATATCTCTCTAAAAGACAACTTTTCCCATTTTTTTATACAAAGTTGTCATTTGACAGAGATATTTCTCTCACCCAGCATGGGTATATGTAAAAATACACGCCAAAACACATTGCCCTACTTCTCCTGAGTACGGCGATACCACATGTGTGACACTTTTTTGCAGCCAAGATGCGCAAAGGGGCCCAAATTCCAATGAGTACCTTTTAGGAGGGCATTTTTAGGCATTTGGATTCCAGACTTCTTCTCACGCTTTAGTGCCCCTAAAATGCCAGGGCAGTATAAATACCCCACAAGTGACCCCATTTTGGAAAGAAGACACCCCAAGGTATTCCGTGAGGGGCATGGCGAGTTCCTAGAATATTATTTTTTTGGGCACAAGTTAGTGGAAAATGATTTTGTAAGAGAAAAAAAAAATAATAATAATCATTTTCCCCTAACTTGTGCCAAAAAAATATATATATTCTAGGAACTCGCCATGCCCCTCATGGAATACCTTGGGGTGTCTTCTTTACAAAATGGGCTCACTTGTGGGGTGTTTATACTGCCCTGGCATTTTAGGGGCCCTAAAGCGTGAGAAGAAGTCTGGAATATAAATGTAAAAAAAAAAAATTATGCATTTGGATTCCATGAGGGGTATGGTGAGTTCATGTGAGATTTTATTTTTTGTCTCAAGTTAGTGGAATATGAGACTTTGTAAGAAAAAACAAAAAAACTTGTGCCAAAAAAATAAATAATCTTCTATGAACTCGCCATGCCCCTCAAAAGTGATCTTTTTATAGCGCCGCAGCGATTTTACTGTGTTTTTGCAGTGATCAGGAAAAAAATAATTCTGTCACTGCGGTGGGGCGGACTGAATGCACGTGTGCGCACAAGATCAGGCCTGATCGGGCGAACACTGCGTTTTTTGTAGAGCCTATAGAACATGTCCTTTTCTTGTCCGCAATTGCCGACAAGAAAAGGCATTTTCTATATAGTTCTGGAAATGTGCGGATCCGCAAAATGCGGAAAGCACATTGCCGGTGTCTGTGTTTTGCAGATCCGCGGTGTCCTTGTTTTGCGGATCCGTGGATCCACAAAACTCACCCCCCTGTCATTGATCACCCCCCTGTAAGGCTCCATTCAGACATCCGTATCCGCAGATCCGCGGATCCGCAAAACACATATGGACGTCTGAATGGAGCCTTACAGGGGGGTGATCAGGGAGTCTATATGGGGTGATCACCCCCCTGTTATTGATCACCGCCATGTAAGGCTCCATTCAGACGTCCATATGTGTTTTGCGGATCCATGGATCCGCAAAACACATACGGACGTCTGAATGGAGCCTTACAGGGGGGTGATAAATGACAGGGGGTTGATCAGGGAGTCTATATGGGGTGATCACCCCCCTGTAAGGTTCCATTCAGACGTCCGTATGTATTTTGCGGATCCATGGATTCGTGGATCCGTGGCTCCGCAAAACACATACGGACGTCTGAATGGAGCCTTACAGGGGGGTGATCAATGACAGGGGGTGATCAGGGAGTCTATATGGGGTGATCACCCCCCTGTCATTGATCACCCCCCTGTAAGGCTCCAATCAGACATCCGTATTTGTTTTGTGGATCCGTGGATCCGCAAAACACATACGGACGTCTGAATGGAGGCTTACAGGGGGGTGATCAATAACAGGGGGGTGATCAGGGAGTCTATATGGGGTGATCAGGGGTTAATAAGGGGTTAATAAGTGACAGGGGGGTGGGGGGTGTAGTGTAGTGGTGTTTGGTGCTACTTACAGAGCTACCTGTGTCCTCTGGTGGTCGATCCAAGCAAAAGGGACCACCACAGATCCAGGTAGCAGGTATATCAGACGCTGTTAACAAAACAGCATCTGATATACCTTTCAAGGGTTAAAAAAATCGCTCCTGTGTGCGTGCGTTCACAGGAAATCTTGCGTCTCGCAAGATGGCGCGTCGAAGAGGAATAAACCGGCCGCCTCCGGACCGCAATCCTGCATTAGGCGGTCCGGAGGAGGTTAAGTTGGCTTTTGAAGAATGGCTTCATTGGTTGCAAGGAGCAATTCATCCTATTACAATGCTCACTGATCACAAAAATCTGGCTTACTTGGAGTCAGCTAAACCCAGGCCAGATGGTCGTTGTCTTTTACCAGATTTAATTTCATTGTCGTCTATAGCCCTGGAGTTAAGAATATCAAGGCTGATTCCTTGTCACGTAGCTTTCCTGTGGGAGGCGATTCGGAAGATCCTGGCCCGATATTGTCTGAAGGGGTACTAATATCCGCCCTAAACCAGACCTTGAGGCAGAGGTGTTGGAGGTCCAGGGAGAAGCACCGGATTCTTGCCCTCTGGCGAAGTTGCTTGTTCCTTCTGAGATATGTGACAAGGTGTTTGAGGAACATCACTGTACTGTTCTCACAGGACACCCAGGTAGCAGATCCACTGTCGATCTCATATCTCGTAGATTCTGGTGGCCAGGTTTACGCAAGTGTGTTGAGTACTATGTGTCCGCTTGTAGTACTTGTGCACATGCTAAGGTGACACGTACCCGGCCTTCCGGATCTTTACTTCCGCTGCCAATTCCTTCTAGAACATGGACTCATTTATCCATGGATTTTAACACTGATTTACCTAATTCGTTGGGGAAAACTTTGATTCTAGTGGTTGTAGATCCCTTTAGTAAGATGGTGCACTTTATAGCTTTACCAGGTCTTCCCAATGTTAAAACTCTTGCACAAGTGTTTGTAGATAACATTGTGAAACTACATGATATTCCCTCTGATGTGGTGTCTGATAGAGGGACTCAGTTTGTTTCCAAGTTCTGGATGGCGTTCTGTACTCATCTGGGGGTACAATTGTCCTTCTCTTTGGCCTTTCACCCTCAGTCGAACGGACAGACTGAACGCATGAACCAGAATTTGGAGACTTACTTAAGATGTTTTGTCTCAGAGAATCAAGAGCAGTGGTCTTCATTCTTGTCTTTGGCCGAATTTGCAATAAACAACCGTAGACAGGAATCTACTGATAAGTTGTCGTTTTTGGGGCATATGGGATCCCCCCGCAATTTGGCACATATTCTGGCACTGAGACTTCTGGTATACCTGAAGAGAAAAGATTTTCTTCTTCTTTGTCAGCTATTTGGCGGAAAATTCTAAATAATATGGAAAAGATAGGCAAGAAGTATAAACGTATGGCTGACAAACGTATGAATGGTCGGACCCCGAGAGTGGGTGATTCTGTGTGGCTGTCCACAAGAAACATTAAGTTGAAAATACCTTCTTGGAAGTTGGGTCCAAGGTTTATTGGTCCATATAAGATCACTGCCATTGTTAACCTGGTAGCCGTTCGTCTTGAGCTCCCCCAAGCTTTGAAAATTCATAATGTGTTCCATAAGTCGCTGTTAGAGAGTTATGTTAAATGTGTTGAACCGTCCTCCTTGCCTCCTGCTCCTGTGATGGTGGAAGGTAATTTAGAATTTCAAATCGGCAGGATAATTGACTCCTGAGTTCTCTGTAGATCCCTCCAGTATCTCGTGCACTGGAAGGGTTATGGACCAGAGGAGAGGATGTGGGTACCAGCGGCCGACGTTAATGCTAAGCGTCTGGTGAAAGTTTTTCACAGAGCTCATCCAGATAAAGTGGGTCCTGGGTGTCTGGAGGCCACCCGTAGAATGGGGGGTACTGTCCCACCTGTGACAAGTGGTAGAAGATCTGAAAGACTGGCTGCACGTCAGTGATCTGACAGCTTCTTTTGGTTTCACTTTGTCTATGTGTTGCTGGGATGTCCACACCTCCTTTTCAGGTCTAGATCATATGACCATTACTACTCCCTTCTTAGTCTGGCTTTATCCATCACTCCTTGCGGTTGATGGCTCATTCTGGTTGTGGATCGTTTGGTGTCTGGATCTCGGCTAAGTTCCTGCTTTCCATTTACCCGGAGTTAAGTGTCTTTCCTTTTTGTATTGTGTTTATTTCCTTGTCTCTTTGTACCAGACCTGCCCACTGAGTAAATGGGGCCTGAGGCGGACAGCGGTTTTGCGCATGTCCTACCGCCACCGAGGATTGCTGGATGTTTCTTGATGCCTCCTGTTACCTCCTACTCCACTTCCACCTCCGGTTCCTTCTCTACCACCTCCTCATCACGTCAGTGCAACAGCTGCACCACCAACTTCAGCACAGCCAGGAGGAAACGACAACAGGCTGTTTTGAAACTCATATGTTTGGGGGAAAGACCCCACACCGTGCAGGAGCTGTGGGTGGGCATGGAAGAACGGACTGATGAGTGGTTCGTGCCGCTGAGCCTCAAGCCCAACCTGGTGGTGTGCAACAACGGGCAAAATCTAGTTGTAGCTCTGGGGCTAGCCGGTTTGATGCACATCCCTTGCCTGGCAAATGTGCTGAACTTAGTGCAGAGGTTCCTGAAGAATTGCCCCGATATGTCAGAGCTGCTGCAGAAAGTGAGGGCCGTCTGTGCACGCTTTAGGCGTCCTCACCCTGCTGCTGCTCGCCTGTCTGCGCTGCAGCGTAACTTTGGCCTTCCCTCTCACCACCTCATATGCGACGTACCCACAAGGTGGAACTCCACCTTGCACATGCTGGAGAGACTGTGCGAGCAGCAGCAGGCGATAGTAAAGTTTCAGCTGCATCACGCACGGGTGAGTCGCCCTGCGGAACAGCATTATTTCACCACCAATGAGTGGGCCTCCATGCAGGACTTGTGTGCCGTGTTGCGCTGCTTCGAGTACTCCACCAACATGGTCAGCGGTGATGACCACGGGCATCACTGGAGCGTGGCTGGGGGATACAGAGCACACAGATGGATACACCTCCCACCGAGGATAGCTTGTCATTGCCTCTGGGCAGCCTGGCACACGAGCGACTACATGCTGCAGTGCCTGCGCAATGACTGCTGAGTTGCCCACATTTTAACAGGTGCTCATTACTGGCTGGCCACCCTGCTGGAGACAACATGCGATCCTTACTTCTGTCACTGGAGCGTGAATGGAAGATGAGCGAGTACAAGCAAACGCTGGTAGAGGCACTACTGATGTGGGGGCTCAGTGGAAGCAAGAGGCGGAGAGGTATGCCAGGAAGTCGCTAACGCAGCAGGGGCACCGTCAGCACCTCAGAAGGGATTGTTTGCCTGGCCAAAATGTGGAAATGCTTTGCCTGCACGCCACAATATACAGCACCACCATCTTATACGGACCGTCTTAGCAGGAGGCAGCATTTCAGCAACATGGTGGAACAGTACATGTCCATGCGTCTGCACGTACTGACTGATGGGTCTTCCCCTTTTAACTTCTGCATCTCCAAATTGGGCATGTGGCCTGAGCTTGCCCTTTACGCCTTGGAGGTGCTGGCCTGCCCTGCGGCAAGTGTATTGTCCGAATGTGTGTTTAGCACGGCAGGGGGGTGATGCGCCTATCCGCAGCCAACATGCACAAGCTCACGTTAATTAAAATGAATCAAGGAATGGAATCCAACAGAACTTGTCCATACCATGGCCAAAGTTAGGGAGGTATACCAGCCACACCCAGCCATTGTTATACTCCAGCGCAGTTTGTGTGTTCTCTTTGCTATTTCCCAATGTTTTGGGGCCTCCACAAACCAAAAAAGAAAATAAAAAAAAAGGTTAATGACCTCCGCCTCTTCTGTCTGCACCGCCGTGTCCTCCTCACTGTCTGCACCGCTACGTCTGCCTCTTCCACCTGCACCGCCACGTCAGCCTCCTCCTCCACTGGGACCTCTGCCTCCAGGCTCAGATTGTTATCTCATATTGGCAGAATACAGAAGTATACCAGGCGCACCTAGCAATTGTACACCAGCACAGTGTGTGTGCTCTCTTTGCTATTTACCAATGTTTTGGGGCCTCCACAAACCAAACCAAAAAACAAAATTTTAAAAAAAGGTTGATGCCTGCACCGCCACATCCGCCTCCTTCTCCACTGGGACTTCTGCCTACAGACTCAAGACTATTATGTCTTATATTGGCAGAGTACAGAAATACCAGGTGTACCTAGCTATTGTTGTACTCCAGTGCAGTTTTTGCATTCTCTGTGGAAGTTCTTCTGTGTAGCGTGTCTGTGAGTCATGATATATTTTTTTTACTGTTGTAAAAGAGGAAATTCTTCTGTGGAGTGTGTGTGTGTGTGTGTGTGTAAAGGCATGAATTATTCTAAAAAATTAGTGGAGTATGTCTGTGACACTCTGGCAATTTTTTAAAATTTAGAACACCCCTTTGGCATCCATCTTACTGTAGTAGGGGAAAAATTATCTAATACTAGCAGAAGGACCCGGCTTCGCACTGGTATATTTCATCTAATTTATTTAATGTTTCTGTGTGTCGTTAAAAGATATCGACAGTATTCCCCATAACAGTGAACTCTACAGTACCCCGCCTCCTTAAGGGTACTTTCACACTAGCGGCAGGACGGATCCGACACGCTGTTCACCTTGTCGGATCCGTCCTGCCACTATTTCGCCGTGCTGCCGGACTGCCGCTCCGTCCCCATTGAATATAATTGGGACGGGGTCGGAGCTCTGGCGCAGCACGGCAGTGCGCGGTGAGAGGCCGTCGGACTAAAAAGTCGGACATGCAGTACTTTTAGTCCGGCGGCCTCTCGCCATGCTGCGCCGGAGCTCTGCTGCGCCGTTCCTAAAGTCAATAAAAAACAGAGCGACAGAGCGGCAGTCCGGCGGCACGGCGAAATAGAGGCAGGACGGATCCGACAGGGTGAACGGCCTGTTGGATCCGTCCCGCCGCTAGTGAAAGTAGCCTAACAGTGAACTCCACAGTCCCCCACCCCTTAACACTGACCCCCCACAGCGCCCCACCTGCTTCTAATGGGACCTCCATAGCAGCCCATCTCCTTAACTTTGACCTTCACAGCAGACCGTCCCTTTAACAGTGAGTTTCACAGCACCCCACTCCCTTGACATTGATCTCCTCAGGGGTCCGCCCCCTTAACAGTGACCTATACAGCACCCCGCCCTTTAATACTGACTTCCATAGGGGACTGCTCCCTTATCTGTGACCTCCACTGTTCCCTGCCCCCTTTACAGAGACCTCCACAGCACCCGTCCCTTTAACAGTGACTGCCACAGTGACCTTCACAGTACCCTGCTCACTTAACAGCAACCTCACATTACCCTGCTGCCTTAAAAGTGACCTCCACAGCAGCTTCCTCTTTAATAGTGGCCCCTGCCCCCTTAACAGTAACATCCACAGTGAACGCCCCTTTAACAATGACCTCCACAGCAGATCACCCTTTAATAGTGGCCCCTGCCCCCTTAATTACTTTCATAGCAGCTGCCCCTTTAATAGCGGCCCCTGCCCCGTTAACAGTGACCTCCACAGCGCCCACAAGGCTAGGGCTACATGACGACATGTGTCGCGCAACATTTTGTTGTACCAATGTCGCGCAAATATTTTTATAATTATATTCTATGGTGTTGCACTGCGTCATGCCACATGCTGCGACTGAGACATGACAGTCACAAAAAAATCCAACCAAGATGGATGCATGTAGCAGTGTAGTTGTGCCCTGTGTGTCATGCGACTTATTGTCGTCGTGTAGCCCTAGCCTAAAGCTGACCTACATCAGTGAAAAAAAATGGCTGGGTTGTTATGGAAACTTGGAGCAAAACTGTGTGTATGTGGAGACTAAGGGCCTGCCAGCACCAGGGGCAAGCCAAGAATTGTGCCCCCCCCCAACATGTGACCACGCCCCTTTTTACAGATAATGTAGTAGATGTCTCTCGCAGTCATGCATAACACCACAGATAACACAGTGATAACTCTGAGTACAGATAATGTAGTAGATGGGTGTGAGCCCCCAGAATTCAGAACATGCACAGTGTGACCTGAAGTCTGGGGCCAGGCTGCTACAGTGTGGGCCAAATTCTCTATCCATCCTCCCATCAGTACAGAACATACAGGGTAATACCGTACCCCATACCTCTTACATCCAGTGACATCTCTTTCCTCATCTTTTCCTTTCAGACCATCAGACCAGACCACCAGTTTTCAGCCATTTCTCATCTCTGCAGTTTAACAAACAAAGTCTTAGTTTACTACTTTTCCATCATCCTCCCATCTTCTGGACAAATCATCCTACCACCTCCAATACTGTGCCGCTGTGCTCCCCAATACTATACTGCAGAAACAGATAAACCCCCTGATTATGCTAGTGCCACACAGATAATGCCACCTTCAATAATTATTGGTACACACTGCCCTAAAATAACTGTGCCCAGAAAATAGTGCCCCTGACACTAATAGTGCAAACATAATGTCCCCCAAAAATAATTGTGGTAAGCTGATACTGTGCCAAGGTGCCCCCACAGTAATAGTGCTCCTAAAAGTCCCACCAATAGTAATAATTCTCTGCTAGAGCACACATAGTAGTAATGGTGCTCCTACAGTGCTTCTAACATGTCCCTACAGTGCCCCAAAAGTAATAATGCTCCCATAGTGCCCATAATAGTAGTCATGTTCCCCTAAGACCGCCAGTAGTAATAAAGCCCAACATAATGCCCCTCAGTAGTAATAATTCTCCTTATAATGTGCCAGTGCAAAAAATACCCCCTTTTAATGCCCCCAGTTGAGCTAATGTCCCCATAGTGCCCCCATAATGTGCCGGTATAAAATGCCCCACATATAGTGCCCCACTAGATGCCCTCAGTGTCCCCCATAATTTGCAAATATAAAATACCCCTTTTTAGTGCCCCCATAGATGAGCCCGTAGTACTCCTCTTTCCCATTCCCCATAGTACCCACCATAATGTGCCCCAGTATAAAATACCCCTATACAGAGCCCCCCATATAAAATACCCATTCTTTGTGGCCTCAGTAGATGCCCCAATAATGTGCCAGTAAAAAGTGCCACCAATATGTGCCAGTAAGAAGTGCCCCCATAGATGCCCCCACAGTGCCCCCAATAATTTTCCAGTAAGATGTGCCCCCATAGATGCCCCCCAATCTTGTGACAGTAACAAGTGCCCCCATAGGTGCCTCCCAATCATGTGCCAGTAACAAGTGCCCCCATAGATGCCCCCTAATCATGTGCCAGTAACAAGTGCCCCCATAGATGCACCCAAACCATGTGCCAGTAACAAGTGCCCCATAGATGCCCCCAATCATGTGTCAGTAACAAGTGCCCCCATAGATGCCCCCCAATCATGTGCCAGTAACAAGTGCCCCATAGATGCCCCCTAATCATGTGCCAGTAACAAGTTCCCCACCCTAATCATATACCAGTAATATAAACACTTATACTTACCTCCATCAGGCTGGCAGCGATGCGATGCAGGCCTCTTCCAGCCTGTGTCCCGCTCTGTATGGCTCTGGCGTCGCAATGACGTCATTGCGCCACCTCTCCCCTGCCCGGCTGCAGCACAGCCACCTGTATCGCTGTCCTGAGGACAGCGATACAGATGACTATGGAGATGAGCATTTCCACAATGGAAGCGCTCATCTCCCTGTGCCCTGCCGCCAAACCCACTTGTCAGCACTTTGCCAAATTGGCAGTGCGGCCCTGCTAGCGCCCCCTGGCCCCTGGAATTTTGCGCCTGGGGCAACAGCCCCCCTGGTCTCCCCCGCGCTACGCCACTGCCTGCGAGCTCCTATTGACTGATAAGGAACATGTGACAGTGTGTATGGCAGTTGGATATGAGTGAAAGACTCGCAGGCTTCTATTGGCTAATGCAGGTAATTTTTTTGGGAATATCTCAGGAATGGTACGTCCTGGAGAGCTGAGACCCTGTACCTGTGTGCCAAATTGGGTGAAGATCGGTCCAGTGGTTTGGTCACACATAAAGAACAGACAGACAGAAACTCATCTATATATACACTCACCTAAAGAATTATTAGGAACACCATACTAATACAGTGTTGGGCCCCCTTTTGCCTTCAGAACTGCCTTAATTCTACGTGGCATTGATTCAACAAGGTGCTGATAGCATTCTTTAGAAATGTTGGCCCATATTGATAGGATAGCATCTTGCAGTTGATGGAGATTTGAGGGATGCACATCCAGGGCACGAAGCTCCTGTTCCACCACATCCCAAAGATGCTCTATTGGGTTGAGATCTGGTGACTATGGGGGCCATTTTAGTACAGTGAACTCATTGTCATGTTCAAGAAAGCAATTTGAAATGACATGGTGCATTATCCTGCTGGAAGTAGCCATCAGAGGATGGGTACATGGTGGTCATGAAGGGATGGATATGGTCAGAAACAATGCTCAGGTAGCCTGTGGCATTTAAATGATGGCCAAATGGCACTAAGGGGCCTAAAATGTGCCCAGAAAACATCCCCCACACCATTACACCACCACCACCACCAGCCTGCACAGTGGTAACAAGGCATGATGGATACATGTTCTCATTCTGTGTTTGCCAAATTCGGACTCTACAATTTGAATGTCTCAACAGAAATCGAGACTCATCAGACCAGGCAACATTTTTCCAGTCTTCAACAGTCCAATTTTGGTGAGCTTGTGCAAATTGTAATGGAGATGAGTGGTACCCGGTGGGGTCTTCTGCCGCGGTAGCCCATCCGCCTAAAGGTTGTGCGTGTTGTGGCTTCACAAATGCTTTGCTGCATACCTCGGTTGTAACGAGTGGTTATTTCAGTCAACGTTGCTCTTCTATCAGCTTGAATCAGTCGGCCCATTCTCCTCTGACCTCTAGCATCAACAAGGCATTTTCGCCCACAGGACTGCCGCATACTTTTTCTTTTTCCCTTTTCACACCATTCTTTGTAAACCAGAAATGGTTGTGCGTGAAAATCCCAGTAACTGAGCAGATTGTGAAATACTCAGACCGGCCCGTCTGGCACCAACAACCATGCCACGCTCAAAATTGCTTAAATCACCTTTCTTTCCCATTCTGACATTCGGTTTGGAGTTCAGGCGATTGTGTTGACCAGGATCACAACCCTACATGCATTGAAGCAACTGCCATGTGATTGGTTGACTAGATAATCGCATTAATGAGAAATAGAACAGGTGTTCCTAATAATTCTTTAGGTGAGTGTATAAAGAAGGACGTGTATATATATATATATATATATATATATATACACTACGTGCAGAATTATTAGGCAAATGAGTATTTTGACCACATCATCCTCTTTATGCATGTTGTCTTACTCCAAGCTGTATAGGCTCGAAAGCCTACTACCAATTAAGCATATTAGGTGATGTGCATCTCTGTAATGAGAAGGGGTGTGGTCTAATGACATCAACACCCTATATCAGGTGTGCATAATTATTAGGCAACTTCCTTTCCTTTGGCAAAATGGGTCAAAAGAAGGACTTGACACGCTCAGAAAAGTCAAAAATAGTGAGATATCTTGCAGAGGGATGCAGCACTTAAAATTGCAAAGCTTCTGAAGCGTGATCATCGAACAATCAAGCGTTTCATTCAAAATAGTCAACAGGGTCGCAAGAAGCGTGTGGAAAAACCAAGGCGCAAAATAACTGCCCATGAACTGAGAAAAGTCAAGCCTGCAGCTGCCAAGATGCCACTTGCCACCAGTTTGGCCATATTTCAGAGCTGCAACATCACTGGAGTGCCCAAAAGCACAAGGTGTGCAATACTCAGAGACATGGCCAAGGTAAGAAAGGCTGAAAGACGACCACCACTGAACAAGACACACAAGCTGAAACGTCAAGACTGGGCCAAGAAATATCTCAAGACTGATTTTTCTAAGGTTTTATGGACTGATGAAATGAGAGTGAGTCTTGATGGGCCAGATGGCTGGATTGGTAAAGGGCAGAGAGCTCCAGTCCGACTCAGACGCCAGCAAGGTGGAGGTGGAGTACTGGTTTGGGCTGGTATCATCAAAGATGAGCTTGTGGGGCCTTTTTGGGTTGAGGATGGAGTCAAGCTCAACTCCCAGTCCTACTGCCAGTTTCTGGAAGACACCTTCTTCAAGCAGTGGTACAGGAAGAAGTCTGCAAGGTAAGAAAAACATGATTTTCATGCAGGACAATGCTCCATCACACGCGTCCAAGTACTCCACAACGTGGCTGGCAAGAAAGGGTATAAAAGAAGAAAATCTAATGACATGGCCTCCTTGTTCACCTGATCTGAACCCCATTGAGAACCTGTGGTCCATCATCAAATGTGAGATTTATAAGGAGGGAAAACAGTACACCTCTCTGAACAGTGTCTGGGAGGCTGTGGTTGCTGCTGCACGCATTGTTGATGGTGAACAGATCAAAACACTGACAGAATCCATGGATGGCAGGCTTTTGAGTGTCCTTGCAAAGAAAGGTGGCTATATTGGTCACTGATTTGTTTTTGTTTTGTTTTTGAATGTCAGAAATGTATATTTGTGAA
Source organism: Bufo gargarizans (assembly GCF_014858855.1). NCBI lineage: Eukaryota > Metazoa > Chordata > Amphibia > Anura > Bufonidae > Bufo > Bufo gargarizans. The sequence continues at coordinate 65,291,535 of NC_058089.1, forward strand.
TGTTGAGATGTTATATTGGTTTCACTGGTAAAAATAAATAATTGAAATGGGTATATATTTGTTTTTTGTTAAGTTGCCTAATAATTATGTACAGTAATAGTCACCTGCACACACAGATATCCCCCTAAAATAGCTAAAACTAAAAACAAACTAAAAACTACTTCCAAAAATATTCAGCTTTGATATTAATGAGTTTTTTGGGTTCATTGAGAACATGGTTGTTGTTCAATAATAAAATTAATCCTCAAAAATACAACTTGCCTAATAATTCTGCACTCCCTGTATGTGCGTATGTATGTTCCGCGATCACTCAAAAACACAACCATTGATTTCAGCGATACTTGGTATACACAACCCTTGCTACCTGGAAAGAAATCTTGTGGAGGGGAGGGGGGGGTCACAGCTCTCTAGGATGTACCGTTACTGAGAGATTACCAAAAAATTACCTGCATTAGGCAATACAAGACTGCAAGTCTTTCTCTTCATATCCCAACTGCCATACACACAGTCACATGTCCCTTATCAGCCAATAGAAGCTCGCAGGCCCTTAGTATCCGCATATACACTGTTTTACTCCAGGTTTCCATAACAACCCAGCCATTTTTCTTCACTGCTGTAGGTCAGCTTTAGGCTACATGACGACATGTGTTGTGTGACAATAAGTCGCATGACACATAGGGCACAACTAAACTGCTACATGTGCCGCGCGACTATAATGATAGTCTATGGTGTTGCAGTGCGACATCTTGGATAAAAATCATTGAGACAAAATGTCACGAGACACATGTCGTTGTGTAGCCATAGCATTAAAGGGGCAGGGCGCTGTGGAGGTCACTGTTAAATAGGCGTTCATTGGTACGACAAAATGTTGCGCGACATGTCTTCATGTAGCCCTAGCCTTAAATGGGCAGAGCGCTGTGGAGGTCACTGTTAGGGGGGCAGGGGCCGCTATTAAAGGGGCAGCTGCTGTGGAGGTCATTAAGGGGGCAGGGGCCACTATTAAAGGGTCAGCTGCTGTGGAGGTCACTCTTAAAGCAGAGTTCACTGGGGATGTTACTGTTAAGGGGCAGGCCGCTGTGGAGGTCACTGTTAAAGGGGCGGACACTGTGGAGGTCACTGTTAAGGCGGCAGGGGCCACTATTAAAAGGGCAACTGCTGTAGAGGTTACTGTCCAGGCAGCAGGGTACTGTGAGGTCACTGTTAAGGCAACGGTGTACTGTGGAGGTCACTGTTAAGGGGGCGGGACCCTGAGAAGGTCACTGTCAAAGAAGTGGGGTGCTGTGAAACTCACTGTTAAAGAGGCGGGCTACTATGAAGGTCAAAGTTAAGGGGATGGGCTGCTGTGGAGTTCCCATTTTAAAGTGGCGGGGCACTGTGGGGGGGGTCAGTGTTAAGGGGTGGGGAACTCGGAGTTCACTGTTAAAGTGGCGGAGTGCTGTAGAGGTCACTGTTATGGGGGATACTGTCGCTATCTTTTAATGACACACACACAAACATTAAATGAAATATATGAAATACACCCGTGCAAAGTCGGGTCCTTCCGCATGTTTTTTTATGTATAAGAGACTAGCAGAAGGACCCGGCTTCACACGGGTATATTTCCTCTATTTAATTTTATGTTTCCATGTGTCGTAAAAAGATATCAACAATTTTCCCTATAACATTGACCTTCACAGTGGCTGCCCCTTTAATATTGACCTCAACAGTGCCCGCCCCTTTACCAGTGACCGCATCTTTAACAGTGACCTCCACAGTGCTCACCCCTTTAACAGTGACCCCCTTTAACAGAGACCTCTATAGTGCCCGCCCCTTTAATAGTGACTTCCACAGTGCCCACCCCTTTAATATTGACCACCCCTTTGACAGTGACTTCCATAGTGCCCACCCTTCATAGTGGCCGCCCCTTTAACAGTGAACTCCACAGTGAAGACCCCTTTAATAGTAACCTCCACAGTGTTTGCCCCTTTAATAGTGCCCACCCCTTTAACAGTGACCTCCACAGTACCTGCCCCTTTAACAGTGACCTTCATAGTGCCCGCCCCTTTAACAGTGAACTCCACAGCGGCCGTCCGTTTACTGGTGGCCCCTTTACCCCATGCATGTAACAGTGTAGTTGTGCCGTCATACCTCATTTGACTGAATATTTAAGGACCTGCGAACTGATAAAACCTGTGATCAGTTGTTATGGCAACCTGGCTAATAAGGGACATGTGACCGTGTAAATGGCAGTTCGGATTTTAGTGAAATGTAGCTGGCTTCTATTGGCTAATGCAGGTCATTTTTTGGGAATATATCAGAAACGATACGTCCTAAAACCATCCTGGACACCTGGTGTACCTGTGTGCCAAATTTGGTGAAGATCGGTCCAGTCGTTTAGTCACGCATAAAGAACGTACAGACAGACAGACAGAAACACATTTTTATATATATGAGATATAAAGCTAAGTGTATGTGTGTATGTATGTCCGCTAAAGGAATCCGCACCGTCGCATTTACAATCACGAAATTTGGCACACAGAAACATCAGGTGTCAGGTGTCCGGGAAGGTTTGAGATCGGGTCTCAGCTCTCTAGCACGTACCGTTCCTGAGATATTTCCAAAAAATGCATTAGCTAATAGAAGCCTGGTCACATGACCCTTATCAGCCAATAGAAGCTTGCAGACCCTTAGTCTCCACATACACAGTTTTACACCAGGTTTTCATAACAACCCAGCCATTTTTCTACACTGCTGTAGGTCAGCTTTAAACGGGCTGGGCACTGTGGATGACACTGTTAAGGGAGCGGAGTGTTGTGGAGGTCACAGTTAAGGGGGCAGGTAGGGTGGCCATTCAAGACACCCTTCAAAAGACAGACTTAAAAACCCCGCCCCCAGGTCCTGATAAGTCACGCCCAGGCCTTGTTAGGCCACACCCTCTCCGCAGCCTACAGGGATTGAAAAAATGAAGGTAAAAAACAACTTCTGTCAGCTGCAGGGGTGGGAGGAAGGGTGACTTTCTCCCTGCACCTCACGCTCAGACAGCACTGTGCTTCTGTCTGAGAGTGAGATGTTCAAAAGGACATCCCTGTGTCTATCCATGCCTTGCGCTGGACGGAGGACAGGGAGTCTGAAAGCCGGGCTATGTGGCCTCCCTAGGGGCAGGCTGCTGTGGAGGTCACAGTTAAGGGGACGGTCCACTATGGAGGTCAGTGTTAAGAGGCAGATTTCTGTAGAGGCTACTGTTAATGGGGAGGGGTGTTGTGGAAGTAACAGTTAAGGGGACGGTCTGCTATGGAGGTCAGTGTTAAGGGACGGGTGGGCTGCTGTAGAGGCCACTGTTATGGGGGTGGGGTGTTGTGGAAGACACATTTTAAGGGAATAGAGCTCTGTGGAGGTCACTGTTAAGGGGTCGGGTTATTGTGGAAATCACTATTAACGAGATGGGGTACTGTGGAGGTCACTAATAAAGGGGTGGCTGCTGTGAAGGTCACTGTTAAAAGGGAGGGCGCTGTGAATGTTACTGTTAAGGGGGCAGCCGCTGTGGAGCTCACTGTTAAAGGGGAGGGGTACTGTAGATGTCACTGTTATAGTGGATATCTTTTAACAACACAAACATTAAGATAAAAATACTGGGCACTCTCTCTATAAGTAGGACTATGCAAAAGACGTATGCAAAAAGGTGATTAATACTTAATTTATTGACATATGCAAGTTACCATTGGATTTATTAACTTATAAAATATAAAAATATCAGCTTAAAATATGCAATAGCCTATTAATTTAGCGCTTACATCTAATACATATATGACAGTGGAACAACCTAAAAATTGATAATTCAAGACAAAGTATAAAAGACCATGAATAAATAAATAAATAAACGTCAGTGCAACAATGTAGTGCTATCCACTCTGCAGCTTGTGGCAGTTAGATCTCAATTACAGCTAGGATATTAAGAGAGCCATTGGGGACGTTCTTAGGGGTCTAAATGTATCCCCTGTATTCACTTCAAAAGTGTGTCTAAATCTCCTGTTAGAGACAAAGTTCCTGGATCTTTAAACAGACAATTCACGGTGAGTATTTAAAGTGGCGTCCCGTCTTTTTATCTCATTGTTCGTATTTGGAGGAGGGGCGAATCCTCTTTACTGTGAGCACCTCCGTCTGTGGTCTCTTCCACTCCTGTGCGTCTCATACAAGCAATTTTATTACACACAAACATTAAATGAAATAAATGAAATATACCCGTGCAAAGCCGGGTCCTTCCGTTAGTTTTGATATATAGTCCCCAGATAGGGGGCGTGTGAGATCTATAACTGAGACAAAAAATGTTACCCAATTTTAACCCAGGACATACAAGCACCAAACTGTCAGAGAGGAGTAGCATACAGAGGAGGCTCTGCATATATGTGGAGCCTGCCTTTCCTGAATTCACTGAAGACCATTTGGCACCAGAAGAGGTAGCATTTAGCGTAGGTTCCTGTGCAAAAGAGGTCACCTTGCCATGGTGGATGGGCACAAATGATCTTTTTCAAAATATTTTTGTTAAGTAAATCAAGTTTATTCATATAGTTAGTGTAACTTTAGGTCATATATTCTGTATTCGCATAAAAAAAAAAAAAAAACACTGGCAGAATTGCAATATTAGCCCACTTCACCTCATAAAAATTAAATAAAAAGCAATCAAAAAGTCATATGTACCCAAAAATGGTACCATTAAAAACCACAGCCCATCCTGTAAAACATGAGACCCCCACACGGCTCAGCAAATTACATGTTAGAAAATCCAGATACCGCTCCTTTCCTTTTGAATTCTGCAAAATTTACATAGTAACATAGTACATAAGGCCGAAAAAAGACATTTGTCCATCCAGTTCGGCCTGCTATCCTGCAAGTTGATCCAGAGGAAGGCAAAAAAAAACTGTGAGGTAGAAGCCAATTTTCCCTTACGTTAGGGGAATAAAAAATTCCTTCCCGACTCCAATCAGGCAATCAGAATAAATCCCTGGATCAACGATCTCTCTCTAGAAGCTATAGCCTGTAATATTATTACACTCCAGAAATACATCCAGGCCCCTCTTGAATTTCACCTCCATTTTCAGTTTTGAATAATTTGTGGGGTATAGTTTCTAAAATGGGGTCATTTATAGTAATTTCTATTATGTAAGGACCTCAAAGTGACTTCAGAACTGAATTGGTCCTTGAAAAAGTCGGTTTTGAAAATTTTATAGAAAATTTGAAAAATTGCTTCTTAAAGCCTTGTAACATCCTAAAAAAATAATAATTTAATTTTCAAACCGATACATACATAAAGTAGACATATAGGGAATCTTAACAGGGTTGGCCACTTTCTGATTATTGTTCACCAAAGTGTATAAAAGCTGATTATATGGCACTTACTAATATAGCCTCTGTTGAAATTCTGCACCATTTTCTATATTTCATAAAGTACATAAAGTCTAGTGTACTGTACACAGAGTCTTGTCCATAAAATGGCTGCTGATTGAGGGTCATGTGACTAGGCATATCACCTCAATGTGACGTCTAATCCATTTGGATACACTGCCCCTGCCATCTGCACTTGTTCTGTTTGGAGTTTAATGCAGGTGCAGTGTGTTTGTATGGAGGAAACATCACATGGAGGTGATTTTCCAGGTCATATGACAATCCATCAGCAGCCATTTTATGGACAAGACCTTGGTGTGGACAGTACAAAAGACATTGTGTCCCTTATAAAATACAGAAAATGGTGCAGAATTTCAACAAAGGCTATATTATGTTATATACACATTGGTCAATAATAACCCAAAAGTGGCCAAACTCTTTAAGTCAAAACTATCTAATGAGGTATCACTATCTGCCTTTAAGACATAGAAATTCTAATTTAGACTATTTCTATTTTTTCAAAATTGTTTGTAAAATTTGGATTTTTTATAAAATAAAGGTAAAACATATCGACCCAAATTTTCCCCTAACATCAAGTACGAGATGTCCCCAGAAAACAATCTCAGAATGGCTTGGATAAATAAAAGCATTCCAAAGTTATTAGCACATAAAGTGACACATGTCAGATTTGCAAAATTAGGCCTGTTCACAAAGCTGAAAAATTGCTTGGTTTTGGTCTCTGGGTTAAAGATTTAATTTAATAACCTCCTTGTCATCATGGCCTGGTTCGTTGAAATATTGTTTATAATGTCTTCTCCTTGTTCAATATCATAATAGGGTGAACAGAAGATGCTGTTCAGCTGCACGCTCTGTGACAAGAGCTTTACATATCAAAGGATGCTGAATCGTCATATGAAGTGTCACAGTGAGGTGAAGAGACACCAGTGTGAGCATTGCGGCAAAGGATTCAATGACACCTTTGACCTTAAGAGACATGTCCGCACCCATACAGGTGAGCATGGATGGGGCTGAGAACCACATTGATGGCACTGGCTATCAGAATTTGAGCGTTTAGCCCACTGGACTAGATTTATAACATACTAGAGTATGTTACATATCTAGTCCAGTTGGCTAAACGCTCAAATAATTCACCTGGTAAACCAGATACAGTATACACTACAACTGGAACAGGAGATTGGAGGTAGACCATTGCATCTTTGTTCTTCTGAACTTGTGGGTCTGGGACATTGAACCCCAAGGATTACATACTGATAATCATACAGCATTTCACAAACATAAATGTTACTTTATGTTTATCACTTCATGTTTCTGAACACTTCAAATGTATTTTGGGAAGGCATAGGCAGCTTGCTGTGACCGTATCATTATATTTAATATGGTAATATAAGCACTAGATGGCATTTTTTTTTTTCTGTTGGAAATGTTATATTGTGGAGGTGTGCCGCCATCTAGTGGTTGATATCTCTTTTTATTTATAATGAGAGCATGGCTAGGAAATGACTGTAACTCCAGCTTGCAAAGAATGTGATAGGAAAAAAGAAAATGCCTTTGGATGTTATATCACAATGATCTGGAAATGTATTATAAAATATATAATTTTCCTTTTATTTTCAAACAATATGCTTCTCCAAATGACCAGGATCCAGTCTGGGTCAACTTGTAACGTAATAAGAGAATGATTGTCTATGCTAATACCAACTATGGACAAAAATATTGAGACACCTAACACTACATTGCACGTACAGGAGCTTCTATGACATCCTATTCTACATCCAAAGACATTAATATAGAGTCAGTCCCTCATTTGTAGCTAAAACAGCTCTCTTATCTGGGAAGACTTTCTAAAAAAATTTAAGCATGTTTGTGGGACCTCATTTGTGAGGTCAGACACTGATGTTGAAAAGAGGACTTGGCTTACAATTTCTGTTCTAGTTCACCCTGTTCAATGGGGTTGGGGCTCTGTATGGGCCAGTAAAACTCTGCCACACCAAACTCATCCAACTATGTCTTTATGGACCTTTTTTTCTGCATTGGTGCACAGTCATAGGAACAGGAAAGGGCCTTCCCCCAAACAATTCTTACACAGAATTGAAAGCATACAATTGTCCAAAATGACTTAGTATGCTGAAGCATTAAGATTCCCCTTCTCTGGAACTAAGGGGCCTAGGCAAACCCTTGACAAACATTTCCATAGCATTATCCATCCTTCTCCAAACTTTATAGTTGGCACGCTGCAGTCAGGCAGGTAACGTTCTGCTTCAGAGTCCAGAGACACACCACTCCATCTGACACTTAGCATTGTGTTTGCTGTTGTAAGGCTTGCATGCAGCTGCTCGCCAATGGGTTTCCATCTGTCCCACACAATTGTGGGGTGACAATGTGTTGCCATGGAAACCAGGGGCATAACAAAGGCCACAGACCTGCCATGTCTAAATGCCTGTGCCACAAGATGAAATCCAGTATCAAGTATGATTAAGAGCTTGTAGTAAACAATATTCTGGAAAATGTATTATTATTGACAGACAAAAGATTTCAACAGTCAGAATAAACAATTTATTTAACATTTCTTTTATAGGTGTCCGTCCTTATAAGTGCCACCTATGTGACAAGGCATTCACTCAGCGCTGCTCCCTGGAGTCACATTTGAAGAAGATCCATGGAGTACAACAGAATTACGCCTACAAGGAACGTAGGACAAAGCTCTATGTATGTGAAGACTGTGGATTTACAGCTGACAGCCAGGAGAACCACCTACATCATCTCCAGCACCAGCATCCTGGCAGTGCTTTAATCCAGCGTGCCTCCAAGAAACTGGCAGCAACATTACAGAGTGGAGTCAACCCCTTACTGCACAGCAACCTCCTGCTCTGAAATACTCAGGCCCAGATTTACTATTACTGTAGATGGTGCAGGCTTAGACAGGCTGTCAAGACCTGCCGCAGATATATCACAGTGGCTCTGGCTCGATAATAAATCTAGTGCAGGGATAGACACTTTTCACTGACTCTATACCAACTAATGGCTTGTTCTCTTTGAGACAGATTTTTACACCAGAATTGCACAGAAATTTGGCACATAATAGAGCATCTTAGGACCAACCCCTTTTTCCACGAAGCTCTGCTAAGCCCTGCTCCCTCATGGACTGATTGCTCATAGACCTTACAGGGAAATTTCCAGGTGGGCCAATGCCCAGGGGGCCGCCTGAGCCCTCATCACGGCCAGCCAGTGGAAGTTTTTGGGGATGTCATTTGTGCTGCTGGTGGCAGTATTTTGTGATGGACTGTGGTATTTGGCTCTGTTGGGGTCATATAACGTGCCACAATATGGTATTGCTGGCCCTGCATTCCATCAATTTGGACCTGACTACAAAACGAGGCCACTTTTAGCATTTTTTCCAGGGGCACTTTAAGTTCTCAGTCCGCCCCTGCTCATGGAGCATGTTGGAAAAAAGTTTAGAAACCCTAGATCAGGGGTTTTAAACTCGTCCAGATATATGGGCCACACAGAAAATAATTTCAGTTGATGAGCGGCGTCAAAATTATTGTTAATAGACTATATATAGCACATCCAGTCCTCTTACATCCAATGATGCCTCCTCTGATGTACATATTCATAATCTCTTTTTGGACCAAACCGCCTTGACATCTTTTTCAATCACGTCTGGTCTCTGTCTTTGCACTCAGACATCTTAGGTTCCTCATCAGCCTTTTCCATCATCCTGCCCTTCAATAGTTTGCCCGCTGTGCTTCCCCAAACCCACAAACACAATACTGCAAAAATAACAGTGCCATACAGATAGTCCACCATAGTAATAGAGCTACCAGACTGACCTCAATAGTAATAGCATCCCCTACAATACCCCAATAGTGATAATGCTCCCTAAAATTGTCCCATTTGTAACAATGCTCTTCATTGTGTCCAATAATAATGTGGCCCCAGTGGAAATAAGGCTATAGTGCCCTCAGCAGAAATAAGGCCAATCTATAAGACTCCTTATAGAACCCACAGTAGTAATAAAGCCCCCTATAGTGTCCCCAGTAGTTATAATGTCCTTTATGGTGAACCCAATATTTACTATGTCCCCTGTAGTAGCCCCAGTAGTTATAATACTCCGTGTAGTAGCTACAGTATTAAAAAAAAACTTGTAGTGTCCACAGTAATTTAAATTTTAATGCCCCTTGAGGTGTCCCATGTAGTTTTAAAGAGGTAGCACTGTGGCTTGCAGCGCTGGGATCCTGGGTTCAAACCTGACCAAGGACATCATCGTTCATATGTTCTCACCATATTTGTGTGGGTTTCCTCCGGGTACTTTACGTTCCTCCAGCCCTATTGGGGACTGGTTGATGTAAAGCACTGCAGAATATGTCAGCGCTATATAAGTGAGTATAATAATAATGCAATGCCCCTCTAACTATAATGCCCTCCTGCAGTTATAAACCCCTTGTAATGCCCTCTGTATTATAATGCCCCCTGTAGTGCTCTGGCCTATATTAATGCCACCAGTAGTGCCCTCTGTATTATAATGCCCCCCATGTTGTGCTCCCTGTATTATAATGCCCCACTTGTAGTGTTCTGTTCTGTATTAATTCCCCCAGTAGTGACTGTATTATAATGCACCCCCGTAGTCCTGTGGCCTGTATTAATGCCCCCAGTAATTCCCCATGTATTATGATGCCCCCAACTAGTATTAATGACCCCAGTACTTCCCTATGTATTATATGTACCCCTCTAGTGCTCTGGCTTGTATAGGGCTGGTTTCACATAATGGTTTTGCCCTACATTTAACTTACACATTAGGGGGGAAAAGATGCAAAAGTGGAGTATATTACGCTTTTCCATACTGCAGAGTCCAGCTCAAGAATGTATAAGTTAAAGTGTATGTTTATTTATAATGGAATTATGTGACAACGTGCGCTGGAGGCATCTGTTTAACATACACATTAAAAGTAAGACAAAAAGGTGATGTGAACCCAGCCTTAATGCCCCCATGTATAATAATAACAAACACTCTCCATCTCAATTACATCACTGTGGCCTCCTGCTGCAGGTCTCAGGCGCCGCAATGACTCGGTCACAAATGCTAATGTCTTGACAAAGGTGTTCGTGACCATGTCTACTGGCTTATAGGCTTCAGGGCTAATGGTCTGAGGTTGAATGGCTGGGACAGAAGTCATAGACTCCCATGACTCGCTGAAAACTGCCGCTTGCTGCCTCACGGTTCCAGGCCCCTGAGACTTCTATTTAAGGCTACTTTCACACTCTCATTTGGTGCGGATCCATCATGGATCTGCACAAACGCATCCGTTCAGATAATACAACTGCATGCATCCGTTCAGAACGGATCCGTTTGTATTATCTTTAACATAGCCAAAACGGATCTGTCTTGAACAGCATTGAAAGTCAATGGGGGTGGATCCGTTTTCTGTTGTGCCATATTGTGTCAGTGAAAACTTGGCTCAGTTTCGTCAGACGGACACCAAAACGCTGGAAGCCTCCAAAGTGGAATGGAGAAGGAACGGAGCCAAACTGATGCATTCTGAGCGGATCCTTTTCCATTCAGAATGTATTGAGGGCAAAACTCATCCGTTCTGGACCGCTTGTGAGATCCCTGATCGGATCTCACAAACTGAAACCAAAACGCCAGTGTGAAAGTAGCCTAAGATGCACCAATTTGTGCCTCTTTTCGAGACAGATTTTTAGCACATTAGTAAATCTGAGCCATAGTCTCAGCAATTCCTTATAATACAGTATTATTCTTGGGATTCCATTAAAAGACCTGCTGAGCCAGTGTGTTCTTCCAAGAGACAAGCTAAGGCTACTTTCACACTAGCGTTTTCAATTCCGCAAATGAGATCCATCATAGAATCTCAATAGCAGAAGAAAACGCTTCTGTTTTGTTCCCATCCATTGTAAATAGGGACAAAACTGAACAAAACGGAATGCTCCAAAATGCATTCCGTTCCGTTTGGTTGTGTCCCCATCGCAGACAGAAAAACGCTGCTCCGAGATGTCGTGCGGAGAAAGACGGATCCGTTCTGACACACAATGTAAGTTAATGGGGACGGATCCGTTTTCTCTGCCACAATAGAAAACGGATCCGTCCCTCGTTGACTTTCATGTCAATGGGGGACGGATTTTTCATGACTTTCATGGCTATATAAGACATAATACAACCGGATCCGTTCCTGACAGATGCATGTGGTTGTATTATTGTAACGGAAGCGTGTGAAAGTAGCCTAACCTGTCTGTCATATCACAGAGACCACTTATCAGAAGATAGCCATTTGTACCACATACACACTATTGACTTGTATGCAGTTAGTGTCCATAGTATATACTAAAGCTTTCTATTGGTATAACTGCTTTCAATCAATGAATAATTGCACATTATGTGAAATTTATAGGTAGTCATATTATTTGTGTATATAACCAATGCATCCATAATAATGGCCAGAAGGAAGAGAAACATAGATGACCCTTCGATTTATGACTGTAAGATACTACTTAATTATCCAACCAGGTGACTTCCCATGTGCACTGAAAAAATATGTTTTTTTTTATTTATACATATTCGATGGCTTCAAGTCAGCAAGCAAAGCATTACAAACATAAAGTATATATTTCCAGGGCTGTTTTTAGAGCTCATGCTGCCCTAGCTGCTAAGCCTGAATGCATGCTCTTTAAAGTCCAATTAAACACTTGACAATTTTCATCAAGGTTTACTCGTTTCTGTGCAAGAGTATTGATAATTAGTGTTAAAGGTGTTTTCTGTGAATTACATATTGATGATCTTTCCACAGGATACTGTAGGTCATTAACCACTTCAGCCCCGCTAGCTGAAACCCCCTTCATGATCAGAGCACTTTTTACACTTCGGCACTACACTCCTTTCACCGTTTATCGCTCGGCCATGCAACTTACCACCCAAATGAATTTTACCTCCTTTTCTTCTCACTAATGGAGCTTTCATTTGGTGGTATTTCATTGCTGCTGACATTTTTACTTTTTTTGTTATTAATCAAAATGTAACGATTTTTTTGCAAAAAAATGACATTTTTCACTTTCAGCTGTAAAATTTTGCAAAAAAAACGACATCCATATATAAATTTTTCGCCAAATTTATTGTTCTACATGTCTTTGATTAAAAAAAATGTTTGGGCAAAAAAATAATGGTTTGGGTAAAAGTTATAGCACTTACAAACTATGGTACAAAAATGAGAATTTCCGCTTTTTGAAGCAGCTCTGACTTTGAGCACCTGTCATGTTTCCTGAGGTTCTACAATGCCCAAACAGTAGAAAACCCCCACAAATGACCCCATTTCGGAAGGTAGACACCCTAAGGTATTCGCTGATGGGCATAGCGAGTTCATAGAACTTTTTATTTTTTGTCACAAGTTAGCGGAAAATGATGATTTATTTTTTATTTTATTTTTTCTTACAAAGTGTCATATTCCACTAACTTGCGACAAAAAATAAAAAATTCTAGGAACTCACCATGCCCCTCACGGAATACCTTGGGGTGTCTTCTTTCCAAAATGGGGTCACTTGTGGCGTAGTTATACTGCCCTGGCAATTTAGGGGCCCAAATGTGTGAGAAGTACCTTGCAATCAAAATCTGTAAAAAAAATGGCCTGCAAAATCCGAAAAGTGCACTTTGGAATATGTGCCCCTTTGCCCACCTAGACTGCAAAAAAGTGTGACACATCTGGTATCGCCGTACTCAGAAGAAGTTGGGCAATGTGTTTTGGGGTGTCATTTTACATATACCCATGCTGGGTGAGAGGAATATCTTGGCAAAAGACAACTTTTCCCATTTTTTTTTTATACAAAGTTGGCATTTGACCAAGATATTTTTCTCACCCAGCATGGGTATACAGACGTGGACAAAATTGTTGGTACCCTTTGGTCAATGAAAGAAAAAGTCACAATGGTCACAGAAATAACTTTAATCTGACAAAAGTAATAATAAATTAAAATTCTATAAATGTTAACCAATGAAAGTCAGACATTGTTTTTCAACCATGCTTCAACAGAATTATGTAAAAAAATAAACTCATGAAACAGGCATGGACAAAAATGATGGTACCCCTAACTTAATATTTTGTTGCGCAACCTTTTGAGGCAATCACTGCAATCAAACGCTTCCTGTAACTGTCAATGAGACATCTGCACCTCTCAGCAGGTATTTTGGCCCACTCCTCATGAGCAAACTGCTCCAGTTGTGTCCGGTTTGAAGGGTGCCTTTTCCAGACTGCATGTTTCAGCTCCTTCCAAAGATGCTCAATAGGATTGAGGTCAGGGCTCATAGAAGGCCACTTTAGAATAGTCCAATTTTTTCCTCTTAGCCATTCTTGGGTGTTTTTAGCGGTGTGTTTTGGGTCATTGTCCTGTTGCAAGACCCATGACCTGCGACTGAGACCAAGCTTTCTGACACTGGCTAGTACATTTCTCTCTAGAATTCCTTGATAGTCTTGAGATTTCATTGTACCCTGCACAGATTCAAGACACCCTGTGCCAGACGCAGCAAAGCAGCCCCAGAACATAACAGAGCCTCCTCCATGTTTCACAGTAGGGACAGTGTTCTTTTCTTGATATGCTTCATTTTTTCGTCTGTGAACATACAGCTGATGTGCCTTGGCAAAAACTTCGATTTTTGTCTCATCTGTCCACAGGACATTCTCCCAGAAGCTTTGTGGCTTGTCAACATGTAGTTTGGCATATTCCAGTCTTGCTTTTTTATGATTCGTTTTCAACAATGGTGTCCTCCTTGGTCGTCTCCCATGTAGTCCACTTTGGCTCAAACAACGACGGATGGTGCGATCTGACACTGATGTTCCTTGAGCATGAAGTTCACCTTGAATCTCTTTAGAAGTCTTTCTAGGCTCTTTTGTTACCATTCGGATTATCCGTCTCTTAGATTTGTCATCAATTTTCCTCCTGCGGCCACGTCCAGGGAGGTTGGCTACAGTCCCATGGATCTTAAACTTATGAATAATATGTGCAACTGTACTCACAGGAACATCTAGTTGCTTGGAGATGGTCTTATAGCCTTTACCTTTAACATGCTTGTCTATAATTTTCTTTCTGATCTCTTGAGACAGCTCTTTCCTTTGCTTCCTCTGGTCCATGTCGAGTGTGGTACACACCATATCACCAAACAACACAGTGATTACCTGGAGCCATATATATAGGCCCAATGGCTGATTACAAGGTTGTAGACACCTGTGATGCTAATTAGTGGACACACCTTGAATTAACATGTCCCTTTGGTCACATTATGTTCTGTGTTTTCTAGGGGTACCATCATTTTTGTCCATGCCTGTTTCATGAGTTTATTTTTTTACATAATTCTGTTGAAGCATGGTTGAAAAACAATGTCTGACTTTCATTGGTTAACATTTATAGAATTTTAATTTATTATTACTTTTGTCAGATTAAAGTTATTTCTGTGACCATTGTGACTTTTTCTTTCATTGACCAAAGGGTACCAACAATTTTGTCCACGTCTGTATGTAAAATGACACCCCAAAACACATTGCCCAACTTCTCCTGAGTACGGCGATACCAGATGTGTCACACTTTTTTGCAGCCTAGATGCGCAAAGGGGCCCAAATTCCTTTTAGGAGGGCATTTTTAGACATTTGGATCCCAGACTTCTCACACTTTCGGGCCCCTAAAAAGCCAGGGCAGTATAAATACCCCACATGTGACCCCACTTTGGAAAGAAGACACCCCAAGGTATTCAATGAGGGGCCTGGCGAGTTCATAGAAATTTTTTATTTATTTTTTGCACAAGTTAGCGGAAAGTGAGACTTTGTGAGAAAAAAAACAAAAAAAACAAAGTCTCACTTTCCGCTAACTTGGGACAAAAATTTCAATCTTTCATGGACTCAATATGCCCCTCATGGAATACCTTGGGGTGTCTTCTTTCCGAAATGGGGTCACATGTGGGGTATTTATACTGCCCTGGCTTTTTAGGGGCCCTAAAGCGTGAGAAGAAGTCTGGAATATAAATGTCTAAAAATGTTTACGCATTTGGATTCCGTGAGGGGTATGGTGAGTTCATGTGAGATTTTATTTTTTGACACAAGTTAGTGGAATATGAGACTTGGTAAGAAAAAACTAACAAAAAAAAATATATATTTCCGCTAACTTGGGCCAAAAAAATGTCTGAATGGAGCCTGACAGGGGGGGTGATCAATAACAGGGGGTGATCAGGGAGTGTATATGGGTGATCACCCCCCTGTCATTGATCACCCCCCTGTAAGGCTCCATTCAGACGTCCGTATGTGTTTTGCGGATCCGATCCATGTATCCGTGGATCCGTAAAAATCATACGGACGTCTGAACGGAGCCTGACAGGGGGGTGATCAGGGAGTCTATATGGGGTGATCATGGGTTCATAAGGGGTTAATAAGTGACAGGGGGGGAGTGTAGTGTAGTGTTTGGTGCTATTTTACACATCTACCTGTGTCCTCTGGTGGTCGATCCAAACAAAAGCGACCACCAGAGGACCAGGTATCAGGTATATTAGACGCTGTTATCAAAACAGCGTCTAATATACCTGTTAGGGGTTAAAAAATCAAATCTACAGCCTGCCAGCGAGCAATCGCCGCTGGCAGGCTGGAGATCCACTCTCTTACCTTCCGTTCCTGTGAGCGCGCGCGACTGCGTGCGCTTGTTCACAGGAAATCTCGGGTATCGCGGGAGGACGCGTATATGCGTCCACCCAGAAGAGCAGGGCCGCCGGCAGGACGCAATCCTGCATACGGCGGTCCTGGAGTGGTTAATATACGATTGGTGGATGTTCAACTTTCAGCAACCCTGGCAGTCAACTATTGGAAGAGGATGCAGCCTCCTCCTTGGCCTGTTTGTCCATTGGTGACATGATATTTGTGCAGCTCAATCCCATTCAAGTGAATTGTATTGAGCTGCAATACGAAGCACAGATGCTTATAGTGTCGCTTTGCATAGATGGACTTGCCATAGACTCCACAGGCAAACTTCCCGGTGAGCCGATGCCCAAAAGGCCGTCAAACCCCTCCTCTTGGCAGCCAGCCAGGTATATAAAGATTTGATGTTCTCATCATTAATGTAGGAGCATCAGGCACATATGAACCTGGCCAGCTTCCTAAGGTGCCCTCCAGAATTCAACTGCATTGCTGTCCTCAGGATGATGATAAGTTTTCATACTGTGGCATAAGTGACAGTATTTTATGCTGCACTGTGGTATTTGGTTCTGCCCCATGGTAACAGGCCGAACTGGATGGACAAATGTATTTTTTCGGCCTTATATACTATGCTACTATTTATTACTGGCCCCATCTACTTCTGTTGTCCTACCTTCTGTCAATTTGTACCCACCTACAACATGGGGCCACTTTAAGTTCTGAGTCTGCCCTTGTGCTATGCTAGGTATACTATGAGGCCGTAACACTAGATGTCTACCCTCAACCAATTGCAATGTACACCATGGGAAGCCCCAGTATATTCGTGCTGAGGTCTGCAGTGGTATAATATGGCCTAGTGTAGTGTTCTTGTGTCATGGTGGTCCTACTTCAGGCCATTGCTCCCTGGGGGTGGTTTGCTGCAATAGTTGAATTGAACTAGACAAAGAAGTCCAGACTGAGAAACTTGAACTTAGTTTACTGACTGAACTTGGCAATATAAATGTTTATTTAATTGGTTGGAATTCACTCCACTTGGTACCAGCAGGATGCAAGGTGGCAACAGTTAATCCAAATGCTTCTCTGGCCTAAAGGGGTTGTGTGTCCCTTCAGCAAATAGCATTTATTATGTATAGCAAGTTAATACAAGGCACTTTCTAATGTATTGTGATTGTCCATATTGCCTCCTTTGCTGGCTTCATAAATTTTCCATCACATCACACTACTCGTTTCCATGGTTATGACCACCCTGCTATCCAGCAGCAGTGGCCGTGTTTGTACACTATAGGATAAAAGCACCGGCCTATGTGAGCTCTCACAGTCCCGGCCACCAGAGAGGTCGTCTCTTTTTACTATAGTGCTCAAGTGTAGTGCCCTGGAGCAAGGGCTACTTTGAAGTCTGGACATTTGTGGACATTTTCCCCTGTTTCCCCTATGCAAAGTTATAAACATCTTACTTTAATTACTTGAACGGGTTAACATGCACTGTTTAATACTGTGTAACTGCATTTTAAATGTATGGTGTGATCTATGGTATTTTTCGCTTTATAAGACGCACCTTTTCCCCCAAAAGTGGGAGGAAAAGGGCAGTGCATCAAGAGAAGGTTGCAATTTTTACATTGCTGACACTGATACACAGTGCGGCCGGCGATGTATCAGAGCTTTATCGCGTGGGGTGGGAGAAGGGGCTGGAGGCCGGCAACTGCTGTTTCACTCGTGGCGGGGTCCAGTGCAGTCGCTGTACTCCAGTACACAGGGCCCCGCTCACAGCAGTCTTCATATGTAAAGATTAGTTATGTGATCCTCAACCAGTGGCTCTGCTTTGTTAAAGTACTGTAATCGTCTGTAGTAGTACTCACTATCAAGCTAGCAGGCAGGCAGGCAGAGTCACGTCACTCAGTCAGTCATGCTCCTCCCACATCATTAATGAAGCTGGTGGAGCAGGAGCGTGACTGACTGAGTGACATGACGCTGCCGGCCTGCTTGCTAGCTTGATAGTGAGTACTACTACAGACGATTACAGTACTTTAACAAAGCAGAGCCACTTGTTGAGGGTTACATGACTAATCATTACATATGAAGACTGCTGTGAGTGGGGTCCGGTTTAATTGGGGTCACTATTTACACAGGGACATAAGAAGACACAGAGGGGACCAGCATAAGATGCTATATACTCTCTGTGTCATCCACATATCCCCCATAACAGTGTTATCCACAGATATCCCCATAGCAGTATCATCCACAGCTCCCCCCATATAGGTGTGTCATCCACAGATCCCCATAACAGTGCGTCATCCACAGATCCCCATAACAGTGCGTCATCCACAGATGCCCCATAACAGTGTGTCATCCACAGATGCCCCCATAACAGTGCGTCATCCACAGATGCCCCCATAACAGTGCGTCATCCACAGATGCCCCCATAACAGTGCGTCATCCACAGATGCCCCCATAACAGTGCGTCATCCACAGATGCCCCCATAACAGTGCGTCATCCACAGATGCCCCCATAACAGTGCGTCATCCACAGATGCCCCCATAACAGTGCGTCATCCACAGATGCCCCATAACAGTGCGTCATCCACAGATGCCCCATAACAGTGCGTCATCCACAGATGCCCCATAATAGTGCGTCATCCACAGATGCCCCATAACAGTGCGTCATCCACAGATGCCCCATAACAGTGCGTCACCTACAGATGCCCCATAACAGTGCGTCATCCACAGATGCCCCATAACAGTGCGTCATCCACAGATCCCCCATAATAGTGTCATCCACAGACCACCATTAGTTCAAAAGCACACCTTTTGATTCAAAATATTTTTTGCCCTGTTTTCCTCCTCAAAAATCTAGATGCGTCTTATCATCAGGTGCGTCTTATAAAGCGAAAAATACGGTATATCTTATTCATTTGCACTGTATTTGCAAGGGTTTGTAGAAAGGGTTAATGAGAGACTTTGAATGAGAAGCTGGTAATTTTCCACTGCTCCCATAGGGTTTAAAGAAGAGCATGTTTTGGAGGGAAAAAGCCAGACTTGTTTACCACCAAAACCAGACAGACAGTGCGGCAGGCGCAGCACTATGAAGTGCCTTTTGCGCTGTGGCATGTGTGGAAGTCTGCTAGGTTAGCAGCACATGTGTAGCCTTTTGTTATTGTTTTGGAGTTGAGCTGTATCCGCCTCCCTTCAGGTGCACAGGGTGGGGTCGTTGGTATGAGCTTAAATTACGCCCACTCCCAGTGTCCTGTGCAGGTTATAGCTTCTGTCTTGTTCAGAGGAAGGAAGGAGGGAAGGATTGCTGTTCCTGCTCAGTACAAGATAAGTTGGTTTTGTTTTCTTGTGATTGTCTGTCTAGGCTGTTAGAGAGACGCCTGCCCCCTCCAGGTCCTGAGGGAGCAGGCTGCCTCTTTCCCCCTTTCACCATCTTAGGGATTTTAGGGAATCTTCAGCCTAGGCACTAGTGTTCAGCACGAATATTCGATTGCAATTTTTTTTCTCAAATATCGCAACTTTGAGATTTTGCGAATATTTAGAATATAATTCTATATATTCGCGAAATCGAATATTCGTTGTTTTTTTTTTGTTTTTTTTTATTGTTATATTTTTTTCTTTCCCACTTCCCTAAAATTGTTCTTACCTGTCCTTAGGATTCCTGGCTTCCTGGCTGCTCCAGTCAGTGCCCGTTGCCGCTTCTGCCAACTTCCGTGCTCATGGAGCGTCCCCATCACCATGGGAACGTCTCCATATACTAGAATGTACTGTCGGATTTGAGAATTACGTTGAAATTACAATTTGATTAATTCAAGTTATAATAATCGAATTGCGATTTCAACTTGGACCTGGTTTACTATGGTTGGCTTGGTAGAATTAGCGAATATGACGAATGTATTAATCATATTCCACAAAACGAAGATAACAAAGTATTCTCCATCTTCGTTTTAGCTACCTATTCATCAACTTCGCTAATTCTAGCAATCATATAGGAAAGTTTACTATAGAGACAGCTAAGTTTAATTCGCTATGCGATTATATTACTTTTCTTTTTTTTTATAAATAGAATAATTATAATAATTATCAGGTATTATAATTATTCTATTTATTTTTTAAAAAAAAGCAAAGTAATATAATCGCATAGCGAATTAAACTTAGCTGTCTCTATAGTAAACTTTCCTATATGATTGTTAGAATTAGCGAAGTGACATTGTACTCTCGCTTTAAGTTATTTAAGCACTTTATGACCTCCCGGAGAGGTATATCTGAGGTCTAACTAATAGTTCTACTTGCTGAATTTGGTCGTAATTTGCAGTATGCAGTTAGCAGTAACTATTTGCAGATTGGTTGAGTATGATCTGGTATGGTTGTATGCAATTTGGATTGCAATTGGGAATTTGAATTTGCAATTGGTTTGTAGTTTGCAATTGGTTTGGTGGAACTATTTTGGCCTCTCTGCTTCCATAAAACAGCTCTTAGTGGAGTGAATGTCTGTTCAGCTTCTCTCCTCTGGTGGTGAATTTCCAACATAGGCTGTGTATGAGGCTGGCTGTGATTGGTAAAAACTCCTGCTGTGTGTGAGGCTAGACTCCTGCCCAGCAACAACAGTTTAGCTCTATGCTTTCTGTTGTTTCTGTTGTGTCATTGAGCTTACCTCACATTATATAATGAATCTTAAAGGCATATTATCCTTTCTGCTTCTGTGAACACAATATATATAACAGTCATATGACATCCAAACATGAGGTCAATGTAAATAACTGCTTTTGTCTTCAACACACAAACATAGGAACTGTATTAAGGTTATTGGCAGGTCTAGCTGTATAAACAAATAATCCATGTTAGCAACCTAGGACAGGTCTTAGCTGGCCGGCTACAGACTGACCTTTTGAATGTCTGGTTTTAGCTATGTTATTACAGGGAGTGCAGAATTATTAGGCAAGTTGTATTTTTGAGGATTAATTTTATTATTGAACAACAACCATGTTCTCAATGAACCCAAAAAACTCATTAATATCAAAGCTGAATATTTTTGGAAGTAGTTTTTAGTTTGTTTTTGGTTTTAGCTATTTTAGGGGGATATCTGTGTGTGCAGGTGACTATTACTGTGCATAATTATTAGGCAACTTAACAAAAAACAAATATATACCCATTTCAATTATTTATTTTTACCAGTGAAACCAATATAACATCTCAACATTCACAAATATACATTTCTGACATTCGAAAACAAAACAAAAACAAATCAGTGACCAATATAGCCACCTTTCTTTGCAAGGACACTCAAAAGCCTGCCATCCATGGATTCTGTCAGTGTTTTGATCTGTTCACCATCAACATTGCATGCAGCAGCAACCACAGCCTCCCAGACACTGTTCAGAGAGGTGTACTGTTTTCCCTCCTTGTAAATCTCACATTTGATGATGGACCACAGGTTCTCAATGGGGTTCAGATCAGGTGAACAAGGAGGCCATGTCATTAGATTTTCTTCTTTTATACCCTTTCTTGCCAGCCACGCTGTGGAGTACTTGGACGCGTGTGACGGAGCATTGTCCTGCATGAAAATCATGTTTTTCTTGAAGGATGCAGACTTCTTCCTGTACCACTGCTTGAAGAAGGTGTCTTCCAGAAACTGGCAGTAGGACTGGGAGTTGAGCTTGACTCCATCCTCAACCCGAAAAGGCCCCACAAGCTCATCTTTGATGATACCAGCCTAAACCAGTATTCCACCTCCACCTTGCTGGCGTCTGAGTCGGACTGGAGCTCTCTGCCCTTTACCAATCCAGCCACGGGCCCATCAAGACTCACTCTCATTTCATCAGTCCATAAAACCTTAGAAAAATGAGATATTTCTTGGCCCAGTCTTGATGTTTCAGCTTGTGTGTCTTGTTCAGTGGTGGTCGTCTTTCAGCCTTTCTTACCTTGGCCATGTCTCTGAGTATTGCACACCTTGTGCTTTTGGGCACTCCAGTGATGTTGCAGCTCTGAAATATGGCCAAACTGGTGGCAAGTGGCATCTTGGCAGCTGCAGGCTTGACTTTTCTCAGTTCATGGGCAGTTATTTTGCGCCTTGGTTTTTCCACACGCTTCTTGCGACCCTGTTGACTATTTTGAATGAACCGCTTGATTGTTCGATGATCACGCTTCAGAAGCTTTGCAATTTTAAGAGTGCTGCATCCCTCTGCAAGATATCTCACTATTTTTGACTTTTCTGAGCCTGTCAAGTCCTTCTTTTGACCCATTTTGCCAAAGGAAAGGAAGTTGCCTAATAATTATGCACACCTGATATAGGGTGTTGATGTCATTAGACCACACCCCTTCTCATTACAGAGATGCACATCACCTAATATGCTTAATTGGTAGTAGGCTTTCGAGCCTATACAGCTTGGAGTAAGACAACATGCATAAAGAGGATGATGTGGTCAAAATACTCATTTGCCTAATAATTCTGCACTCCCTGTATGTCTGGAAAATAGTTTTTGTCTGGAAAAACTGTTGTATCATTGCCATTGAGTATCATTGAAGCTTTACTGTCAGTCTGCCAGATGGGAGTAGTCACTTTGTATTTGTTTGTGCTGAGTTTCTTCACTTCATCCCTCCCACTAGAAGGTTCCAGTCTAGCTAGAAACGGTATATAAGGAGAGCAGTCAGAGCCCTTTGTGTTCTGCAGTTAAGGACCAGTGCTTGGGAAGACTCATGCCAGTCTGCATGAGTGACTAGAAGAAGACACTGAGATGGGGACGCTAAGCCACAGACCATGGGTCACCAGCCCTGTGACCAAATTACCACCCAGACTACTGAGCTACAGACTGTGAGCCTCCAGCTTTCTGAAGAGAGAGGGACAGCCAGCTCAGGCCTTTCCTCAGCATCAAACCCTTCTTTTGCCAGGGAGGAGACTGGAGAAGCCATCCCTATGCCTCGCCTATATTGTTTTGCACCTGAATTCCTCCAGTAAATAAGCACCCTGGTTTACTGCAGACCCTGATTCTCTGGACTAATTTCCCATTATGGTGCACCATGCCTTACCTTCCCTTCCGGAGAACAGCAACACGTGGTGACACCTCGACGATGTCCAGGGGACCCAACATAGCATTGGGGCCACCCCAAACCCGGCAACTGCACAAGCACAGCCAGCTCTGATGGATTGCAGGGTGGTTGTAATCATGGAAACAAGCAGTGTATAATGTGATGGAAAAATTAATCCAGCAAAGGAAGCAATATGGATAAATACAATACATTAGTAAGTGCCTTGTATTAACTTTCTCTACATGATAAATGCCACTTTGTAAAGTGGCACAAAACCTCTAAGTCTGTCATCTGTTCAATGAGTAGGGTGTCTCTTGCCTGTTTTCCCTCTCATGTAAATAAAGTGTGGCGATCAGCTCAAATGGGGACTTTGGTAATAGTCCATATGTTTTTTTATTTGGTCTAAAAACCAGTATCAACAAAAATGGCTTACTTCAGCATGTAAACACAAAAATATACAGTCCAGGTGAAATCGCCTGACTCACAGTCCTCTGTAGTTCCTGGTTTCCACCTTCAGCTTGAGGGGGAAGAAAGACATGACAATAGCAGACTCTCTGCCGAAACAACTCCACCAAGCTGTACACCCAGTCTAGTACACTTTCAGACTAGGAACCACATTCCCAGCTCTCCTGGGCTTCCTTGCTTTTATAGGCCAGCCAAAACCTGGCCTGGATATGTGGGAGTAGTCATACCACACTACCGGTTCGTTTCACCAAGGCCATCTATCATCCACTATTACCAAAATTTAACAAAATTGACCCAGGAAGATACTAAAGTAAAGAGGTTCAATAGCCGAAGGCTATCCAAATCCTGTTTATGGCCTGTATTTAAAACTTAGCCTTTATTATTTAACATAAAAGCTAAATTGCCCAAATTTCCATTAAAGATATATAGCCGCTTAGTTTTAAATCGGAATCGTCATTATTTTTCATATTTATATATATATATATATATATATATATATCACATAGAAGCAGTCACTGGGGGTATTCCTTTCATACACCCTCATCCACTGTGTTCAGAGTTTAAAAAACAACAAAATAGAGCTCCCCAACAAGTTTCAACACAATGTGTCGGGGGAGCTCTATTTTGTTTTTTTATAAAGTCCAATAGCTGACTTAGGCCTCTTTCACATGAGCGTGACGGATTAGATCCAGATGCATTGCGGATGCGTTCAGGGAAAATTGTGTGATTTTACTTGCGAGTGCTGTCAGTTTTGTTTGCGATTGCGCTGCGTGATTGCATTTTTTTGCGCGGGTGACATGCAGATTGCATGTGTTTTTCACACGCGTGACAAAAAAATGAACCATTCTATGTGTATTAAAATAGGTATGTGAAATATGTAGTAAAATTATTATAAAAATATAAAATGTAAGCATTATTTAATGTATGGCTGTATCACCATAATAATTAATGAAGTTGCAGTAGGCCTCATTATCAATTACTAATAACTATCATTACATGTGTCATGTCAGCAAACTCCATATGTATTGTCTATACTACTGTGTTCATAATGGACATTAACTAGTTGGTCATTTTCTTAGGGAGATATGTATTATAAATACCAAAATGTAAAATTACGTAAGTAAATTTGTTGAT
The DNA here is from genome assembly GCF_014858855.1 of Bufo gargarizans. Taxonomy (NCBI): domain Eukaryota; kingdom Metazoa; phylum Chordata; class Amphibia; order Anura; family Bufonidae; genus Bufo; species Bufo gargarizans. The sequence continues at coordinate 65,316,197 of NC_058089.1, forward strand.
ATTGTTTATAATTTTTATATTTATGTGTGTAAATGATTTTAAAATCATGATTTAAAATTATTAATGTTTTCTATGTGTTTGTGCTACATAAATATATGTATTCAATGTTTATAATAAAGACAGGAAACAGGGAAATGCGTGAAAACCAAACAGTTTATTTTTGCACAAAGTTTTTTTTTTCCAAAAAATAATATAAACAATAATGTGAAAAGAAAAATCACAAATTAAAAAAACACCTAGGTGACCCAGTTGGAGCCTGAAACTGGGGCCCAGGGTAGGAGGGTAGTGAAGAGGGGCCAGAGTGGTGAGATGGGGCAGGTTGGGATGAGGAGGGGCCAGGCTGCACAGATGACTGGTCACCATAGTAAGGTTGGGCATATGGGCGACTATGTTGCCCTTAAAATGCTCTTGTGGGAGGCAATTGTGGGGGCCCCTGTGGCATCTTGGGAATTGGCGCTTGCTGGGGACCAGAAATTTCCGAAAATTTGGGAAGGCTCATTAGGCAGAATGGCTGCTACCAGAACGATCCCGAGAGCCGATTTGGTTCTCGGTAATCGTTCTGGAGGCAGATTCCTTAAATAATGAGCCAGACTCCACGCATACAGATCACAATGATCCTCCTGCCAGGCTCGACACAAATAATCCAATACTTGGGTATTTATCGCAGCCTCGGCAGGAAGCATTGGTCTGCGGCGGCATGCTGGCAATGGCAAAGTAGGGAGCAGCAGAAGCTGGGGCTGACAGGCGGATGAGGTGCTGGGCCCTTTAGCACTGTCTTGAGGAGCTTCAGAGGCAGGAGGCGCCTTATGGCACTCTCTTCAGCTTCCATAAAATGTCCTCCATTCTATAAAATAAAAACAAACATAAACATATACATTAATATATGAACACACCAATATGTCCTCAAAAATATTTTATTATATTACTATTATCAGCAAAATACATTTTTAACATAATACTAGTTTAAATATGACCGATCACCACTCCTGACTAGTGATGAGCGGGAGGTGCCATATTCGATTTCGTGATATTTCGCGAATATTCAATTGAATATTCGTCTTTTATTCGTCAAAATCGAATATTCGTCATTATTATATTTATTGCAAATAATATGCGATTTAATTATTTGCGTATTGCAATTTTACCTGTATAGGGCAACTTTCCTATTGGTTGGCTATAACTAATATGTGTATTTTAAGAATATTCGCTATATTGCTATAACTTCATTTTTTAGAATATTCGTAATATTCTAAAAAACTAATTTCTAGCAATATTGCGAATATTCGTAAAATACACATAGACTGCAATTTAGCTAGTATAGTGCTATAATTTTTTCTCTTTTGAACTTCAGATTTGGAAAAAATTTACATTGTAAAAAAAAATATTATGGCACTATATTAGCTAAATTGCAGTCTATATCTGTATTTTACGAATATTTGCTATTTTGCTATATATTCTTGTTTTAGAATATGATGAATATTCTAAAAAAACGAAGTTACAGCAATATAGCAAATACAGTGGAGGAAATAATTATTTGACCCCTCACTGATTTTGTAAGTTTGTCCAATGACAAAGAAATGAAAAGTCTCAGAACAGTATCATTTCAATGGTAGGTTTATTGTAACAGTGGCAGATAGCACATCAAAAGGAAAATCGAAAAAATAACTTTAAATAAAAGATAGCAACTGATTTGCATTTCATTGAGTGAAATAAGTATTTGAACCCTCTAACAAAAAAAGACTTAATACTTGGTGGAAAAACCCTTGTTTGCAAGCACAGAGGTCAAACGTTTCTTGTAATTGATGACCAAGTTTGCGCACATTTTAGGAGGAATGTTGGTCCACTCCTCTTTGCAGATCATCTCTAAATCCCTAAGGTTTCGAGGCTGTCTCTGTGCAACTCTGAGCTTGAGCTCCCTCCATAGGTTTTCGATTGGATTAAGGTCCGGAGACTGACTAGGCCACTCCATGACCTTAATGTGCTTCTTCTTGAGCCACTCCTTTGTTGCCTTTGCTGTATGTTTTGGGTCATTGTCGTGCTGGAACACCCATCCACGACCCATTTTCAGTTTCCTGGCAGAGGGAAGGAGGTTGTCGCTCAGGATTTCACGATACATGGCTCCGTCCATTTTCCCGTTTATGCGAATAAGTTGTCCTGTGCCCTTAGCAGAAAAACACCCCCAAAGCAAAATGTTTCCACCCCCATGCTTGACGGTGGGGACGGTGTTTTGGGGGTCATAGGCAGCATTTTTCTTCCTCCAAACACAGCGAGTTGAGTTAATGCCAAAGAGCTCTATTTTGGTCTCATCAGACCACAGCACCTTCTCCCAGTCACTCTCTGAATCATTCAGGTGTTCATTGGCAAACTTCAGACGGGCCTGCACATGTGCCTTCCTGAGCAGGGGGACCTTGCGAGCCCTGCAGGATTTTAATCCATTGCGGTGTAATGTGTTTCCAATGGTTTTCTTGGTGACTGTGGTCCCTGCTAATTTGAGGTCATTAACTAACTCCTCCCGTGTAGTTCTAGGATGCTTTTTCACCTTTCTCAGAACCATTGACATCCCACGAGGTGAGATCTTGCGTGGAGCCCCAGAGCGAGGTCGATTGATGGTCATTTTGTGCTCCTTCCATTTTCGAACAATCGCACCAACAGTTGTCACCTTCTCTCCCAGCTTCTTGCTAATGGTTTTGTAGCCCATTCCAGCCTTGTGCAGGTCTACAATTTTGTCTCTGACATCCTTGGACAGCTCTTTGGTCTTTCCCATGTTGGAGAGTTTGGAGTCTGCTTGATTGATTGATTCTGTGGACAGGTGTCTTTTATACAGGTGACTAGTTAAGACAGGTGTCCTTAATGAGGGTGACTAATTGAGTAGAAGTGTCTAACCACTCTGTGGGAGCCAGAACTCTTAATGGTTGGTAGGGGTTCAAATACTTATTTCACTCAATGAAATGCAAATCAGTTGCTATCTTTTATTTAAAGTTATTTTTTCGATTTTCCTTTTGATGTGCTATCTGCCACTGTTACAATAAACCTACCATTGAAATGATACTGTTCTGAGACTTTTCATTTCTTTGTCATTGGACAAACTTACAAAATCAGTGAGGGGTCAAATAATTATTTCCGCCACTGTATATTAATTATTTAGAATATTTTTTTCAATGTGTACTGTTATTCCACTTTGGCATACTCCTCCCCGACAAGCGTCCCTGTCACCATGGGAATGCCTGTGGGTTAGAATATACCATCGAATCAGAGTTTTCACGATCTCAGGGAAAACTCAGATCCAATGGTATTTTCTAACCCACAGGCATTCCCATGGTGACGGGGACGCTTGTTGGGGAGGAGTATGCGAAAAACTGTACAGATTGGGGGGAAAAAGGTGAATATTCTAAATAAGGAAAATGTTCCCTATATTGCTATATATTAATTTTTTTGAATATTCGTAATTTTTTTTCCATATGAAAACATAATACCTTCCTGCTTAAGTTGATTGTGGGCCAATGACTCATTGACCCACAAGAAAGAAGCAGGGAGGAATCATGCTTTCAGATGTTAAAAAATGACGAATATTCGATATAGCGAATATATAGCACTATATTCTAAATATTAGCAAATTAGCAAAGTTGCGATATTCGCGATTAATATTCGCTATTCGAATATTCTCGCTCGACACTACTCCTGACATGTGTTCTTTATTTAAATCATGTATTCCCCATGTAATAACATTTCAGGAACATCTATTGTTATGGCTCAATGTTGTGCCATTTCTTTATTATGAGTAAAATAGAAGTTATGAATGAATTGCTATTAGCCTTCAGTTTTAAAGGGTACCGAGTGGTAGTTATGAAGTTGGGGGAGGGGGGGGGGGTATACCTGCACACCTAAACATGGCTGCACTGATTGGATAGAATGAGTAAGTGCAGGTACAAACCCCCCCCCCCAACTTGTTAACACCCCTCTGTACCCTTATAGAAGTGTAATATCAATTCAATGATAATTTCTAGCAGGAATAATAAAGGAATGCCACTACATAAAGAATCCTAAGAATAGATGCTCCAGAATTGTTATTACATGGGAAATACATAAAGCTATTTAAAAAGGCATGTCAGTAATGGTAACAGGTAATGTTTAAATGAACCAACATATTACATATGTGGTCATGTAACTACATTCTGGAAATTAGAAGTGGTATAGCTGGCCTTTGTAAATAATCCTATTCCACTTGTAATATTTTTCACCTACTTATGCAAATACAAGGAGGAATCGGATTGGTTGCTATCGTCAACTATGACATTTCTAATTTACATATTGGTACAAATTACATTACCTACACAGTAAACATGCAGTGTGTATTGAAATACATGTAGTCATCATTGTTTATAATTTACTTACAGACAAAGCTCTATTAATGGGCGCAGGAACATAAGTTGTTCCTTGAAGAGATAGGGCCTTTTTCTGGAGGTCCCGGACCCACTGCACCCTTTCTGCTGGATCTCCTTCTGGAACTGGTCCCGGCAGCTCCTCCAGCGATTCTTTACTTCATCAACTAGGAATAAAAATACAAAAAAAAAACATTTAACAAAACAATACAATCTTAATAACAGAGGACATATTATGCCATGTGCTATGCTAGAGAGGACATCTTATGCCATGTGCTATGCTAGGGAGGACAGCTTTTGACATTGGCCATGCTAGGGAGGACAGCGTTTGACATGTGCTATGCTAGGGAGGACGGCGTTTGACATGTGCTATGCTAGGGAGGACAGCTAGGATCAAACATGTATAGATTGTCCACTTTACTTACCCAACCTCTGCCGACTCTGGCCTTGACTATTCTCCCAGATACTGAAAAGGTCCTGGGTGATTTCGAGCAATGCCGCATCTTTCTTGTACCGGTCGATGTACTCCCATGACCTGCTGTCCCAAATATATGGCCTCTCCTCGACCTGGACGATCATCCTTTTAACATCAATGGACTTTTTGGTCTTTTGCATGTTTAAATTTGTTCCGCAAGGGCAAGAGAATAATAAGAAATCTCTTTTCCATGCAGTGCCTGCAGCCAGACGCTGAGAACTGAACCTCCTGCCTTTAAATCCCTTAACTGTTGCTAAGTCACTTGTGTTTAAAACGCAATGCAGTGCATCCAGATGCAATGCTTTTTTCACGCAGCCCCATTCATTTCTATCGGGCCTGCATGAAAAACACAGAATATAGAACATGCTGCAACTTTCGCGCAACGCATGTACACAGCCCTATTGAAATGAATGGGTCTTGATTCAGTGCGGGTGCAATGCGTTCACGTCACACATTGCACCCGCACAGAAAACTTGCTTGTGTGAAAGGGGCCTTAGTTGTTGAGATCAGTGGTGCGCACTGCAGGTGCTCTGGCTAACTGATCTAGGCAGGAAAGCGATATATGGGATCAGTACTTACTGTGTGAGTGGAGTGTGTGAGTGGAGGTATAGACTTTATGATAGATAGCAAGGGTACTATGAGCCGATCAGGAGATTCCACAGAGTATTGAGTTGATTATATCTACGCTCATTATGTGTCATATACTAAATTAATTACACATTTTGAGTAGGGAGAATTGAAACATCTTAGCAAGTAGAGCAGATTATTGCAATAGGGACTTCACATTAAAACTAACACTCTAAACACAGAAGGATGAGGGTGTATGAAAAGAATACCCCCAGTAACTGCTTCTATGTGATCTATATATATATATATATATATATACACTCGCCTAAAGAATTATTAGGAACACCATACTAATACGGTGTTGGACCCCCTTTTGCCTTCAGAACTGCCTTAATTCTTCATGGCATTGATTCAACAAGGTGCTGATAGCATTCTTTAGAAATGTTGGCCCATATTGATAGGATAGCATCTTGCAGTTGATCGAGATTTGAGGGATGCACATCCAGGGCACGAAGCTCCCGTTCCACCACATCCCAAAGATGCTCTATTGGGTTGAAATCTGGTGACTGTGGGGGCCATTTTAGTACAGTGAACTCATTGTCATGTTCAAGAAACCAATTTGAAATGATTCGAGCTTTGTGACATGGTGCATTATCCTGCTGGAAGTAGCCATCAGAGGATGGGTACATGGTGGTCATGAAGGGATGGACATGGTCAGAAACAATGCTCAGGTAGCCCGTGACATTTAAACGATGGCCAATTGGCACTAAGGGGCCTAAAGTGTGCCCAGAAAACATCCCCCACACCATTACACCACCACCACTAGACTGCACAGTGGTAACAAGGCATGATGGATACATGTTCTCATTCTGTTTACTCCAAATTCGGACTTTACCATTTGAATGTCTCAACAGAAATCGAGACTCATCAGAACAGGCAACATTTTTCCAGTCTTCAACAGTCCAATTTTGGTGAGCTCGCGCAAATTGTAGCCTCTTTTTCCTATTAGTAGTGGAGATGAGTGGTACCCGGTGGGGTCTTCTGCTGTTGTAGCCCACCTTTCTTTCCCATTCTGACATTCCGTTCGGAGTTCAGGAGATTGTCTTGACCAGGACCACAACCCTACATGCATTGAAGCAACTGCCATGTGATTGGTTGACTAGATAATTGCATTAATGAGAAATCGAACAGGTGTTCCTAATAATTCTTTAGGTGAGTGTATATACAGTACAGACCAAAAGTTTGGACACACCTTCTCATTCAAAGAGTTTTCTTTATTTTCATGACTATGAAAATTGTAGAATCACACTGAAGGCATCAAAACTATGAATTAACACGTGGAATTATATACATAACAAAAAAGTGTGAAACAACTGAAAAAATGTCATATTCCAGGTTCTTCAAAGTAGCCACCTTTTGGTTTTATTACTGCTTTGCACACTCTTGGCATTCTCTTGATGAGCTTGAAGAGGTAGTCACCTGAAATGGTCTTCCAACAGTCTTGAAGGAGTTCCCAGAGATGCTTAGCACTTGTTGGCCCCTTTGCCTTCACTCTGCGGTCCAGCTCACCCCAAACCATCTCGATTGGGTTCAGGTCCGGTGACCGTGGAGGCCAGGTCATCTGGCGCAGCACTCCATCACTCTCCTTCATGGTCAAATAGCTCTTACACAGCCTGGAGGTGTGTTTGGGGTCATAGTCCTGTTGAAAAATAAATGATGGTCCAACTAAACGCAAACCGGATAGAATAGCATGCCACTGCAAGATGCTGTGGTAGCCATGCTGGTTCAGTGTCACCAGCAAAGCACCCCCACACCATCACACCTCCTCCTCCATGCTTCACGGTGGGAACCAGGCATGTAGAGTCCATCCGTTCACCTTTTCTGCGTCGCACAAAGACACAGTGGTTGGAACCAAAGATCTCAAATTTGGACTCATCAGACCAAAGCACAGATTTCCACTGGTCCATTTCCATTTCTTGTGTTCTTTAGCCCAAACAAGTCTCTTTTGCTTGTTGCCTGTCCTTAGCAGTGGTTTCCTAGCAGATATTCTACCATGAAGACCTGATTCACACAGTCTCCTCTTAACAGTTGTTCTAGAGATATGTCTGCTGCTAGAACTCTGCGTGGCATTCACCTGGTCTCTAATCTGAGCTGCTGTTAACCTGCGATTTCTGAGGCTGGTGACTCGGATTAACTTATCCTCCGCAGCAGAGGTGACTCTTGGTCTTCCTTTCCTGGGGCGGACCGCATGTGAGCCAATTTTTTTGTAGCGCTTGATGGTTTTTGTGATTGCAGTTGGGGACACTTTTAAAGTTTTCCCAATTTTTCGGACTGACTGACCTTCATTTCTAAAAGTAATGATGGCCACTCGTTTTTCTTTACTTAGCTGCTTTTTTCTTGCCATAATACAAATTCTAACAGTCTATTCAGTAGGACTATCAGCTGTGTATCCACCTGACTTCTCCACAACGCAACTGATGGTCCCAACCCCATTTATAAGGCAAGAAATCCCACTTATTAAATCTGACAGGGCACACCTGTGAAGTGAAAACCATTTCAGGTGACTACCTCTTGAAGCTCATCAAGAGAATGCCAAATGTGCAAAGCCATAATCAAAGCAAAAGGTGGCTACTTTGAAGAACCTAGAATATGACATATTTTCAGTTGTTTCACACTTTTTTGTTATGTATATAATTCCACATGTGTTAATTCATAGTTTTGATGCCTTCAGTGTGAATTTACAATTTTCATAGTCATGAAAATAAAGAAAACTCTTTGAATGAGAAGGTGTGTCCAAACTTTTGGTCTGTACTGTATATATATATATATATATATATATATATACACACACACACATCTAAATATAAAAATGAATGACAAATCCGATTTACAACTAAGCGGCTATATATTTTTAATGGAAATTTGGGCAATTTACCTTTTATGTTAAATCATAAAGGCTAAGTTTTAAATACAGGCCATAAACAGGATCCATTATGACACCTTGTGCCTTCTCACAAAAGTCTATAGTTCAGTCAAAAGCAAGGAACGGGGTGCTCTCGGAGCTGCTTCCTAGGCTCCTGCAGCAGGATTGAGAGGAAACACATCCCCTCGCTCTTGTCCCTTAGAATTCCAACTTTAATTACAAACCAGATTCCAAAAAAGTTGGGACACTAAACAAATTGTGAATAAAAACTGAATGCAATGATGTGGAGATGGCAAATGTCAATATTTTATTTGTAATAGATTGTAGATGACAGATCAAATGTTTAATCCAAGTAAATGTATCATTTTAAAGGAAAAATAAGTTGATTCAAATTTTCACGGTGTCAACAAATCCCCAAAAAGTTGGGACAAGTAGCACTAAGAGGCTGGAAAAAGTAAATTTGAGCATAACGAAGAGCTGGAAGACCAATTAACACTAATTAGGTCAATTGGCAACATGATTGGGTATAAAAAGAGCTTCTCAGAGTGGCAGTGTCTCTCAGAAGTCAAGATAGGTAGAAGATCACCAATTCCCATAATGTTGCGCAGAAAGATAGTGGAGCAATATCAGAAAGGTGTTACCCAGTGAAAAATTGCAAAGACTTTGCATCTATCATCATTAACTGTGCATAACATCATCCGAAGATTCCGAGAATCTGGAACAATCTCTGTGCGTAAGGGTCAAGGCCGTAAAAACCATACTGGATGCCGTGATCTCCGGGCCCTGCACCACAAACAGGAATGCTACTTTAAAGGAAATCACAGACAGGGCTCAGAATTACTTCCAGAAACCATTGTCAGTGAGCACAATCCACCGTGCTATCCGCCGTTGCCAGCTGAAATTCTACAGTGCAAAGAAGAAGCCAAGCCATTTCTAAGCAAGATCCACAAGCTCAGGCGTTTTCACTGGGCCAGGTATCATTTAAAATGGAGTGTGGCAAAATGGAAGACTGTTCTGTGGTCAGACGAGTCACAAAGTTCTTTTTGGAAATCTGGGACGCCATGTCATCCGGACCAAAGAGGACAAGGACAACCCAAATTGTTATCAACACTCAGTTCAGAAGCCTGCATCTCTGATGGTATGGGGTTGCATGAGTGCGTGTGGCATGGGCAGCTTGCATGTCTGGAAAGGCACCATCAATGCAGAAAAATTTATTCAGGTTCTAGAACAACATATGCTCCCATCCAGACGTCATCTCTTTCAGGGAAGACCCTGCATTTTTCAACAAGATAATGCCAGACCACATTCTGCATCAATCACAACATCATGGCTGCGTAGGAGAAGGATCCGGGTACTGAAATGGCCAGTCTGCAGTCCAGATCTTTCACCTATAGAGAACATTTGGCACATCATAAAGAGGAAGGTGCAACAATGAAGGCCCAAGACGATTGAACAGTTAGAGGCCTGTATTAGACAAGAATGGGAGAGCATTCCTATTTCTAAACTTCTAAACTTGAGAAACTGGTCTCCTCGGTCCCCAGACGTCTGTTGAGTGTTGTAAGAAGAAGGGGAGATGCCACACAAATGGCGAAAATGGCCTTGTCCCAACTTTTTGGGGATTTGTTGACACCATGAAATTCTGATTCAACATATTTTTCCCTTAAAATGGTAAATTTTCTCAGTTTAAACTTTTGTTCCGTGATTTATGTTCTATTCTGAATAATATATTAGAAGTTGGCACCTCCACATCATTGCATTTGGTTCTTATTCACGATTTGTATAGTGTCCCGACTTTTTTGTAATCCGGTTTGTAATTCTAGCTTCCTAGAAGCAGATCAGCCCACTTCTGCCCAAAGGGGGTACAAGAATGGAATGGTTAGTTCCATGCTTGTTTCTAGGACTCTGCCTGTCACAGGACGCCAGCAACGAGCGTCCTTCCCCTTGCGCCGCCGACGTCCTGTTCCTCTCCGGCAGCTGCAGAAGGCGCCTCCACTGCCATGGCAATGGAGGGCGGAAACGTGCCCGGCGTCCTCTGTTGCCAAGATACCTGTGTGGGCTGAGCGCCGAGCCAGACACTCAGCTATCAGTCCTGGGACAGGTCATGTGGCACTGGCCACGTCACATGACCTGAGCCCTTCAGTATATAAGCAGGCAACCTGCTAGCCACAGGTTGCCTGTGATATTGTTTATATAGGCTCTTGATTCTCTGCTCCATTGCTCTTGAATTTGATCGACGGCTAGTTATTTGACTACGTTCCTGCTTCCTCCTTGTACTCTGACGCGACCTCTAGGTTTGACCTCCGGCTTGTTATTGGTATAGTCTGCATCTCCCTTGTAGTTTGATGCGACCTCTTGTTGTTACCTTTGCTGGTTTGTTGACCCTTCTTGACTGCTGTACGCTCTTGTCGGTGCGCACGCCGCCCATTGCCTGTCTCTGCTTTTCTCTGTCCCTCCCGCACTTACTCAAGTTAGGGACAGTTAGGGACACTGCCAGACCTACTGCACCTGCTTGAAACTAGGCACATTGCATATAACAGAACAAGTTAACAGTTGTATAACAAAATAGAGTCACTGAATGAGAGGACCTTGAAATAAATATACGCCTATATGTCTATATTGCTAGACATCTGAAACAATAGACAGGTGACAACATGGTAAGTAGAGATGAGTGAATCGAAGTTGACGAAGTGGAATTCGATCCGAATTTCAAGAAACATTTGATTTGTCCTGAAGTCGAATTTCCTCACGCTTCATGATAACGCCGCCCAGAAGAGACAGCCCCAGGCCAGCCTAATCCAGAGGCCCCGCTAGAGATTACCGGTCACACCCAGACCCCATGGGAATATAAGACTGCCATAGAGGAGTGGGTCAAAGAAGTCCTAGACGACCCCCAGCCTGGCGATCCTAAGCTCACCAGATGGACAGGGACAGTGGGCTTCCTCCAGGACAACTACTTTGGAGCTCCGTTAAGCGCCCCTACCTACAGCCTGTATGTGGGCGACCAAGTGGTTACACCCCAATGCGGTCTCTGAAAGGCCCCTTTGCGGCAGCAGTGACTATACTCGCCAAGCCATTATCCCATGCCATAACCCCAGAGACCTGGCAGGAGGACCCAGGCTCTGCAAGGAGGGTCAGACGTCTTCAAGAGACCCCAGATGGCCAATTAAGGTTCAGAGAGCAAGTGCAGCCTGAGCCATAGCCACTCATCCCTGACCTGGCTGCACCCTCAACACTACAGGTGGGCCAGATCAACAACTCAGTGTTGACATTCAACCCCAGGGTGCAACCTTATGTTCTGCCATGGAAGCTGCCACAGGCACCCCCAGTTTGCTTTCCAGAGCCTCTCCAGCCGGAGGTTTTATCCACCTCTGCACCGGCTAGGGAACCTGGTTTGCAATATGTCGCAGCTGCATTCTCCAGGCTTACTGCGCAGCCATTATCAAAAGACACCACTAGAGGGCAGTAGCGCACCACTACAGCCGCAAAGCTGAGTTATCAAAGGCAAGAGTGCCCCCTGATGAGCTTCAGTAGCTCTAGCAGCGAGGAGGACCTGGAAGTCCTTCTCTAAATGCCCTTCTCATCCTAAAATAAAAGAACTTATGAAAGCCACAGTGTGGACTGGTATTGAAGACTGAGAGACTGTTGGCCAGTTTTGTTGTTTCTGGTTGGCACAAGTTATAGCCTCAGCTGGATGGCCACTCTTGGGAGGACTCCCCCCATCATCTACTATTGTTTTATACCCCAGTTAACATTGTTTTATCCCCTTTCTCAGGTTACTTGAGAGCCTCATGGAACTATGGTTCTCATTATGCTGCTCTTGTATGTGCTTTTATATGACATTCTATATCATCCATTGGATTACAATTGACTTTTGTGTATTTCCAGAGGATTCTATATCAAGCACTTCAAGAAAAAAAGGACTCAAGTCATATTTGAGTGTATTATTGAATATTAATTGCACTAATATTATTGCACTGTCTTTCCAATATGTTTACAGGTTATGCAAAGTAACAAGCTTGCACCCAAAGAAAGGACTCAAATGTGTACCTGAGCTCTTTGTGATTTATACTGTTCTAGTCTTGCACTAATTTTGCCTAAATGTTTACAGGTGACGCAACATTGAAGTATCTTATGCCCATTGTGTGTATTCTGTTCTAGGTGCCGCCATGTGACCTTCATGCACTTTTTGTGAAACTGCACTAACTTTTGCCTTTAGCCAGATCAGTAGCACCTTACTTTTGTGTGCCTTGCTTTACAGCTCGTCTCTCCCCCCTTTTACGGACTGCCTATCTGGACGCTTAATACTAATTGCCTACACCCGCTGTTATATGCCCATAGGTACCCAGGGTAGGACCAAGTGGTAAGTCCCGGCAGGTCCAGTAACTACACGGGTAACCCCTAGAAACATAGAATGTGCCGACACATAAGAACCATTTGGCCCATCTAGTCTGCCCAATATACTGAATACTATGAATAGCCCCTGGCCCTATCTTATATGAAGGATGGCCTTATGCCTATCCCATGCATGCTTAAACTCCACTGTATTTGCAGCTACCACTTCTGCAGGAAGGCTATTCCATGCATTCACTACTCTCTCAGTAAAGTAATACTTCCTGATATTACTTTTAAACCTTTGCCCCTCTAATTTAAAACTATGTCCTCTTGTAGCTTTTTTTTTTCTTTTAAATATTCTCTCCTCTTTTACCTTGTTGATTCCCTTTATGTATTTAAAAGTTTCTATCATATCCCCTCTGTCTCGTCTTTCTTCCAAGCTATACATGTTAAAGGGACACTGACAGGCCCAATAACCATAATTAGCTGTACATATCCATGCACAGGTCTTCTAATGTGCATTTAAAACATATAAGTATCCCCCTGTCCACATTATGAATACTGCAAAGTCGTGTTTTATAACCTGAACTAATCCCTGTTCTTTCTGCCCAAGGGGCGGGGTTTCAGCTTCTCTTGTGCTCAGAGAAGCTGAAACCCCGCCCCTTGGGCAGAAAAAACAGGGATTAGTTCAGGTTATAAAACACGACTTTGCAGTATTCATAATGTGGACAGGGGGGATACTTATATGTTTTAAATGCACATTAGAAGACCTGTGCATGGATATGTACAGCTAATTATGGTTATTGGGCCTGTCAGTGTCCCTTTAAGGTCCTTTAATCTTTCCTGGTAAGTTTTATCCTGCAATCCATGTACTAGTTTAGTAGCTCTTCTCTGAACTCTCTCCAAAGTATCACTATCCTTCTGGAGATATGGTCTCCAGTACTGCGCACAATACTCCAAATGAGGTCTCACTAGTGCTCTGTAGAGGGGCATGAGCACCTGCCTCTTTCTACTGGTAATGCCTCTCCCTATACACCCAAGAATTCTGCTAGCATTTCCTGCTGCTCTCTGACATTGTCTGCCTACCTTTAAGTCTGAAATAATGAACCCTAAATCCCTTTCCTCAGATACTGAGGTTAGTACTGTATCACTGATTTTATATTCTGCTCTTGGGTTTTTACGCGCCCCAAGTGCATTATCTTGCACTTATCAACATTAAATTTTAGTTGCCAGATTTTTGACTATTCCTCTAGTTTTCCTAAATCCTATTAATTTTAGACAGCTGACTTAGAACCTCTTCCTCTGTAAAGACACATGCATCAAAAGATTCATTAGTCTTCCTCCCTAACTGTGGTCCTTTTCCTTCATTTTCCTTTGTAAAAACTGAACAGAAGTATTCATTGAGGCAGTCAGCTAGTTCTTTATCTTCTTCCATATACCTTCCTTCTTTTGTTTTTAATTTGGCAATTCCTTGTTTAAGTTTCCTTTTTCATTTATGTATCTGAAGAAGGTCTTATCGCCTTTTTTTCACTGACTGAGCTAATTTCTCTTCTGCCTGTGCTTTGGAAGCTCTTATAACTTGTTTGGCCTCTCTCTGCCTAATCTTATAAATTTGTCTGTCATCCTTGTTTTTTTAATTTTTTATAATTACTAAATGCTATCTTTTTGTTTTTAATGATTTTGGCCACTTCTGCTGAGTACCACAGTGGTCTCTTCCTTTTTTTTGCTTTTACTGACAAGCCTAATGCAATTTTCTGTTGCCTTCAATAATGCCACTTTTAAGTAGTCCCATTTGTCCTGGACTCCAATGAAACTGTTCCAATCTGATAGCGACTCGTACACCACTAATCTAATTTTAGAAAAGTCAGTTTTTCTAAAATCTAAAACTTTTGTTTTTGTGTGGTGTGACTCAGTCACTGTACTTATAGTAAACCACACTGACTGGTGATCACTAGATCCCAAGCTTTCCCCTACAGTAATATCAGATACCAAATTCCCATTTGTGAATACTAAATCTAAAATGGCCTCCTTCCGGGTTGGCTCCTCAACTACTTGATGTAGAGATAATCCCAGTAGGGAATTTAGAATATCTGTACTCCTGGCAGAACTAGCTATTTTGGTTTTCCAGTTTACATCAGGAAGATTAAAGTCTCCCATAATGATAACTTCCATCTTCAATGTCATTTTAGCTATTTCCTCAACTAGTAGATCATCTAATTCTTTGACTTGGCTAGGTGGTCTATATATCACACCTACACGAGTCACCTTATGATTATCAAGCTGCAAGGTAACCCAAACTGACTCTAAATTGGTCTCACTAACTTGTATCAAATTAGATTTCATGCTATCTTTCACATAGAGGGGGGCCCCTCTTCTTCGGGAATGGTTAGAGGAGTTTTTGACCCCTCCTTCCCGTTTGTTATTTGTTCAGGATTGCTCCCATGCTGAGGTGTCTTCCAGGAGTTTCATGGGACTATTATGCCCTCCTCCTGTGACACTGCCAGAAGCGTTTGGAGAAGCTCATGTCTTCCTCTTCTGTGTCTTTGCCTAAGGTATAGGCCTCAACCTTAGAGCCATTTTAGCGACCCATAGTCACCATAATGATCGTGCTATAAGCCTTATATTTTGATTTTGGTGCAGGGAAGGGAATACAGAATAAAGCAACCCTTCCATTTGCCAGCATTTCATTACACCATGGTGGGATTACGGAGTAAGGACACCCCCATGCTTTCTTTGGTATTCGGATCCAAAATACTTCAAAGTCAGTCAGTAGTGATTGCTTAGTGCAGACCTTTGGTTCACTGGTTATACCGAGAGGGAAACTATTAATTAAGACACCCTACTCATGCGGGCAGGAACCTCCGGGTAGCCGTTTCATGTTTGTCTTTATATGTATTTCATGCTGCACTTTGTATTAATTTTGGTACCACAGAGCTTATTCCTCTTATCCCAAGCACAAGCCAAGGACTGCTTGATTCAAAGTAAGGGGGGATGTAACACCCCAGAGTAGTGTAACTAAAACCTCTACTGCCCTTTAAGAGCTGTTATATTGTCATCAGATGTAATTTATATTATGTCTCCACAAATGTGCCTGTAAAACCATGTTGAATGTAATTGTTTCCTTGTAATTTTACAGGTCCGCCAGCAGGTAGCAGCATCATTGGTAGAGATAGTCTTACTGTTATGGCCGTTCAGAGTGGAACGATCCTGTTCTATTCTGCCCCCCTGCTGAAGAGAAGTGAAGGTTTCCGGCTTCCTGCAGCAAGGGAGGAAAAAAACTGTTAGAACCAGTTCTAGTTGTCCCGTGCATAGAGAAGACTGCAAGGACCAAGACTCGTGTTGAGACTTGATCAAATTCCCAGTCTATGCCCTGCAGCTCAACTGGATGAAAAGAAAGCAGAAAGTTACAGACAACCTCCAGTTCCAGGAAGAAAGCATCCCCTGAGAATATATCTGTGAGTCAAGTCCAGAGACCTAGGGACGCAGACGCAGCAGCATGACGTAAGGGCGTAGACGTGCTGCGGGCTCCTCCCTCCCCCCGGGCTGTTCCGATTCCTCCAGCTGTCTGCTTTGCTCTTATCGCGGTGGGACTGTCCAGCGTGGATTGCGGCGCCGATTCATATCGCAGGTCGTGACTTGGAGGTGTTGCTTGCCCCTGCCTACCTCGATGGGTGAGAGCCGCCAGTGTGGGGCTCGGGACACCCGAATCAGAGAGCTGTGAGAGGACTCTACTGACTCAGCCGGTGCGGCTCATGGAGGTGGAAAAAAAACCCTCTGGCCGGCGTGGAGCACGGAGGAGGGGAGATCCTATTGGTCTTCTGGCGCGGTGACACTCTAAACTTCTGATGTGTCCTCCGAGTGGTCCTAGGCAAGAAGTTTGAAATAACTGTGTCCTCCTGCCAGCCCGAGTAGTTCTGGGCAAGAAGCTTGAAATAACTGCCGCCCTGAGGAACCGTGACATGTGATGCAGCTTAAGGGGACAACTTTATTCTGCCCCAGAAAAGGATACAGACCCATTGATTAACCAGCTCAGGGACAGGAAAGTTTTTGATGTTATCCATCTATTTGTTTCTAAGGCTTTTAGTTTTATACTAACATCTCTGTGTACTGACCGGGACTAAATAGCCCATACACTCAGGCGCAAACATAACAGTCCATAAACTTCACTAACAACTGACGCTTAAGATCTGGTTTATATAACACGTCTATTAACTGCGTGATATAGCGTTGAAATCCTTTTTGTTGTTGTTGAAAACTGTCGAAAAGACTCTCTGTATGTATTTATCTCTGACACTGGAGGCATTTACTGGTCTAAGGAGGAACAAAAGTGGTTGGTTTGGATACATCTGTTTCACGTTATTGTAGTACCCACCGCATAAAAATTGGCACAATATGGCCCATAAAGATCAAAACAGAAAATCAATGGGTAGCTCCTCCCCGAAAGGCCTAGAAATTAAAAGTCCCAAAACCAACATTGAGAGATACCTTAAAGCTGCCCCCACCAAAACTAGAGCCATACTTAAATCATCTGCCTGACCAGAGGAAAAGAAAGGGCCTAGAACCATTCTAGAGCCGAGTGACTACAGTGGAAAAGAGGATATGAATACCCACATACATACACGCATGGAAACGATTAAACAAAAACTAGGAGACATTCTGGAGACGTTGAAAATAACTAACCAGGCCTTGGGTACTTTAACAACCACTGTATTCTCATTGCAATCTGATATCTCCCTTATTAGAGATGATATGGATAAAGTTCGCTCTAGGGCCCACGAAACTGAAACATCTCTATCTGAGACTAAAAATGAAGTCACGATGCTGGGAAAGAAAATTGAGATGATCGAATCAGATCACAAGGCCCCCAAGGATAAATTAACTGACTTAAAAGACAGATCACGTAGAGGGAATATCCGTTGAATAGGTTTCCCTGAAGGGACAGAAAAAGATGATCCAGGGGGATTCATCCAGAAATGGTTGCTGGAATCTATGGGTCCAGAAACCTTTTCATCATTGTTTATGGTGGAACGGGTGCACAGAATCCCCAATAAAAGACGTAATATTGTAGCCAAAATCCTATGTACCAGCGATCGAGAGGAAATCTTGAGGCGAAAGAAAACTCCATGACCTGGACTATAATGGGAATAAAATCGAGATTTACCCAGATTATTTCATCATGACCCAACTTAAAAGAAGAGAATTTCGGGAGATAAAAAAAGTCTCATTCATGCTAATGTTAAATACTCGATGATGTACCCTGCTAAATTAAGAATAGTATATAATGACACAGTTACTTTCCTTTCCAGTACTGTGGAGGCCTCTGCCTGGTTAGACTCCAGGGGACTATGAGATGGGGACTCGGGGGGAGGCCTGGGTGGTGTGTAAGAGGAGCATGAGACTATCTTGCCTTGTGCACCATGGGGCGGGATGGATTAAGGGTGGGTATTCGCTGTTGCTGGACCAGATGGGGAGGGGGGGGCATAGCCTAGGATCATCCCTCTGCAATAGATCAATGTCTCGTATACTGACATGGAATGTACGCGGATTGTCGGACAAACTTAAGAGGAGGGTGGGTTCTGACATTATTCTTAGACATCTACCTGCGATCGTTGGCCTACTTATGACGCATTTTACAATTGAAAAAATACAATATATGTAAAAAACATGGACGCAATACGAGTACCACTCCCATTTCTCGGCCCAATCCGGCGGTGTAAGCGTCTATATACATAGAAAAGTCTACTATGACCCATATGATCAATGGATAGACAAAGAAGGAAGATTTATATTTCTATATGGCCGATGGATGGGACTGGTATGCGTTCTTGCGTTTGTATATATCCCACCACCTTTCTCCTCGGAAGTTATGAGGAAGTTGGCTGAATATGTATATAAGAGGGATAAGTGCCCTGTGTTAGTGATGGGATACTTTAATTCAGTGATGGAGATAGGGTTTCAGCCTCCTTTATTAGGGGGGCGCCAAGGGTCAGGTGACGACGCTCGGCAGGATCTGCCAGGAGATGGGATTAACGGACGTTTGGCGTTCTTTATATGGTAAAAAAACAACTTTCTCCTGTTTTAGCAGATCCTGCAGAGCTATGTCCAGAATAGATCTTGCTCTGGCGAGTTTTTAGAAAAAAATAATATATGGTGGTAAGAAACCTTTTAAGTTAAATCCACACTGGATTCATGTGGTTGGGGAACAAGAAAAGATTGGGACTGATATCTTAGAGTTTTGGACACAAAATTATGGATCTACGGATGTGCATTTTGTGTGGGACTCCCTCAAAGCTATGCTACGAGGGACATACTGTATGAGAATAAGTAGAAAAAGGGTGGAAATAGGTAGTATTGAGAAGGGGCTGGCAGAAAGGGTTAGGGGATTGGTATTGGAACTGGGCAGACAGAATAGGGAAATCACTCAACAGTTATTGATGGAGGCTAAAAAGAAATATAAATTTTTTCAATATGAAAAGACGCAACATAAGTCCTTCTTTGCGGGGCAGAAGGATTTTTGGGAAAAAGGTAAATCAGGCAGAATGCTTGCATCTGTTATTGCCAGTCAAAAGACCCAATCCCCTATAAAATGCATTAGATTACCATCCGGTCCCCTAACCGATGATCTTACAAACATCAAGTTAGCATTCATTAAATATTTTACTACGCTGTACCAAACAGAACTCGGGGAGGGCGATGAAGCCTTAGCTGCCTATTTAGACAGTACTGTGCTCCCTCGCCTCTCCGACCAAGAGCACTCCCTTTTAAACTTCCTAATTACTGTTAGCGAGTTGGAGACCACGGTTAATAGCAAAAAAGGCAACACAGCCCCTGGTAGAGACGGTCTACCCTTTGAAATCTATAGATTCCATGGAAAAATCATACTACCCCTCTTACTCCAAATGCTTAATGGCTCTTGGGAGGCTGGCTCACTCCCTCCCTCTTTGAGGGAGGCTTCTATATCCCTGATTTTGAAAAAGGACAAAGATAAAACGGAAATCGGGTCGTATCGCCCAATCTCATTACTCAACACCGACTACAAGATACTAGTGAAACTTCTTGCTAATAGGTTGAGGAAGGTCATCCATAAAATTGGTCCATCAAGATCAGACAGGTTTTATCCCAAAACGAAATATACAATCGAATATCCGCAGAGCCCTCCTTAATATTTATATTGGGGATGGGGAGGACCGCTCCATCCTGTCCCTGGATGCCAAAAAGGCCTTTGACGGTATGGAGTGGCCCTTCCTGTGGAGAACTATGGAGAGAATGCATTTGGGTGGACACTTCATCAAATGGGCTCAGCTTTTCTATTGTAATCCTATCGCTAGTGTTAAAATAAATGGGGTTGACTCCGAACAGTTTCCCCTAAAACAGGGTACAAGGCAGGGTTGCCCCCTTTCCCCCCTAATCTTTGCTTTAATCCTAGAACCCCTCGCATGTAGAATTCGACAGTCCAATAAGATTATAGGCTTGAGGGAGGGAGGGGGAAGATAAAATTAGCCTTTACACAACAACATTCTAGTCTTTCTGAAACGGGTGGAAGGCATTACCCTTAGTGATGAATATCTTGGAAGAATACGGGTATCTATCCGGATATAGAGTAAATTGGGACAAATCTGAACTTCTCCCCTTGGTCCGCTCCCCACCTGGCGGCCCCCTCGGCGTAAGGACACTTGTTCCCACTGACTCTATACGATATCTGGGAGTTAGAATCAGCGCGGATCTTGCTAGATACAATCATTTAAATATCACTCCCATGATTAACAAGGTGAAAGATAAGATCTGCACTTGGCAGAAATTGGAGGTGTAAGCAATATGAAGGGGCACACTCAAAAGGGACCACAATAATAGCAGAAAATATGGACTTTAATCGTCTAAAAACATACCCCTAAAAAATACATATAAAAACATACATGTAGGCACACATGTACCTATACAAATCTATACAAATAGGTGCCGGCAATGTCCCAATAGGTGCTATTAATAAGCGTCGTACTAGTATGGCCGAAACCACAATGCACAATGGTTGTATTGCACTAGATTCAGTGGCGTGCAGGAAACACAACTGGTGCCGAATATCAAGTAAAGTCAAAGTATTCAGGCGAACACTACTCGCTTCACAGTGAAACTAATGTTGGTATAACTTATAGTTTCTTCATATGTCCTATAATGCTCATATACGAGCCCGGTCTTACCCCTCTTCACTGCTCTCCGCAGCGTTGTATCCAGGCGCCCGTGCACTCACAGCGTCCCACATGATGTGCTGGCCGTACAAGGCGCCCCACGTGACCTGGTTGTCCAGGGAACCGGATAGACGCTTTGATGACGTCACTGTTTGGCGACTGCTCTTCCAGCTCTTGGATTCAAGCAGGTTTTCTTGCTTTATTACTTATTTCCTTTGGTTCCAGGCTTCCTTTTTCTTTGTTTGTGATGATCCCACGCTCACTCTGTAATGCCAGACGCGTTTCAGGGTCTAACACCCCTTCCTCAGTGGCCAACTGGGTGAGCGGATCCTCACTGGATTGGATTTCAATCATGTATGTATCTTTATAAGTTAAAACAATAAATAATGCCCTACATTTAAGTACACATAATAACCTCACTTAAAATTGTTAAAAATGGTTAGAAATGAATATAGGAGAAGACTGCAAGGTCCAGCGATCTTTTTTTTTTTTTTTTAAACGCATCAAAAACGCACAAGTGTGAACTAGGCCACATATGTGTTTTTGGCCTATAAGTGTGCAGTTCAACCTCAAGAGTTGAAACCTACCTCTCATCTTCTGTTATTGTGTTATTTAGCTCTAATGTTCTTCTTCAAAGAAGAGGTGATATATAGTGTTGTATTGTAGCCTAGGGGAGGCGTCCGTCAGGGAGGGGAGATCACGGTGCCCATAGTCGGCCAAACCGCGATGTCCCATCCCCGCTGGACAACACCCCCTCACAGGAACCCAAAGACCTCCATCTCGGCGTTCGAGCCTCTGGGGATAATTCGAAGATTCTACGGGATTCCTGCCTCGACATATGTGCAATATGGTTTCCTCCTCTCCACACTTTATTTACCTTCTCAATGGCTGTGAATTTCAGACCAGTTGGATCACAATTGTGTTTGATTTAAAAATGTTTGGATAATGAATGGGTCTCTAAACCTTTCCTGATGTTTGCTACTTGTTCCGCTAATCTCTTTTTAAGCGTTCTTTTTGTCCTGCCTATATATTGTTTTCTGCAGTCACACTGAAGCAGGTATATCACATCTGTAGAGTCGCAAGTCAAGCATTCTTGTATCTCTACACTAAAGGAATTCACTGTAGACACTACTTTTGTGTTTTTTTTTCGAGAAATTCCTGATTCTACAGTTGGCACATCTGCCACATTTAAAAAAATCCATTCACTGCCAACCAATTATCTTTTTTCTGACTCTCTTTTCTCACTTTGACAGTTGGGGCTATTTTTCCAGCTAAATTATCAGCCCGTGTATACGTAATCTTGGGTGCTTCACTCAACAGAGGACCTATCACCTTATCATTCAATAGGAGTCCCCAATGCTTCCGAATACTCTTTTCCATCATCTTATATTGGGAATTAAAGGGAAGGATAATCCTCAATGTTTCATCTCGTGGTAGGGGATGACTAACCAAAAAGAAGTCTCCTCTTTCCATTCCCTTCACCTTCTCCAATGATTTATCGATGACCTGAGCTGGGTAATCTCTTTCTAATAATTGTTGTTTCAAGCCAGTGGCTTCCTCATCAAACTTGCCATCATCCGTACAGTTTCGCCTTAGTCTACGGAACTGACTCGTTGGAACATTTAGCAGCCACCATGGAAGATGGCAACTGGAAAACCTGATGAAGCTGTTTTTGGCCACTGGCTTGAAAAACGTACTGCAATACAACTGGTTCCTGTAAAATAACATATTAACACTTTTTAGTACGATAGGGTATTTTAACCACTTTACGTCCGCCCATAGGATACAAACGTCCTATGGGTGGACCTCTATTTCTGAAAGCACGTTATAAAACGTCCTTTCAGAAAAAGCAGCTGCACGCTAATCGTGCAGCTGCTGATCGGGTTGCGCGCTGTCAGTGACAGCAGGGCAACCCAGAGAGAAGGCAGGGACAGTGCCCAGGTGTCCCTGCCTTCCGGATCGCTGCAGACACAGCGCTCACCGAGCGCTGTGTCTGCAGAGCAGGAAGCGCTGTGCGGGAGCGTGCAGGAGCTGCGTGAGGTCTTACAGAGACCTCGATCAGCCCTGCTCTGAGGCTGTACAGCGCAGAATCACGCTGTACAGCCTCTCTGGGGGGTGCATTTCTTCTGTAACTGGGGCTACTATGTCAGCCCCAGTTACAGGAGAAATCAACAGTGAAAAAAAAATGAAAAAGTGAAGCAAATGTCCCCCAGAGGTCTTGTATGACCTTATGGGGGGACGAAAAGTGTAAAAAATAAAATAAAGGGTTGAAAAAATAAAATAAAATAAAGTTTCACATGTAAAAAAAAAAGGTCCCCAAGTAAGGAATAAAAAATAAATAAATTTAAAATAGAAAAAATAAAATAAAATAGACATATTTGGTATTGCCGCGTCCGTAAAAACCAGCTCTATAAAAATATCACATGACCTAACCCCTCGGGTGAACACCGTAAAAAAAAGTAGAAAAAAACTGTGTCAAAACAAGCAATTTTTGTCACCTTGCATCACAAAAGGTGCAACACCAAGTGATCAAAAACACGTATGTCCCACAAAATGGTACCAATAAAACCGTCACCTCATCCCGCAAAAAATGAGCCTCTACATAAGAAAATCTCTCAAAAAATAAAAAAAACTATAGCTCTTAGAACATGGAGACACTAAAACATCATTTTTTGGTTTCAAAAATGCTATTATTGTGTTAAAGTGAAACAAATAAAAAAAGTCTACATATTAGGTATTGCCGCGTCCGTAAAAACCAGCTCTATAAAAATATCACATGAGCTAACCCCTCAGATGAACACCGTAAAAAAAAAAAACTGTGTCAAAACAAGCAATTTTTGTCACCTTGCATCACAAAAGGTGCAACACCAAGTGATCAAAAACGCGTATGTCCCACAAAATGGTACCAATAAAACCGTCACCTCATCCCGCAAAAACTGAGCCCCTACATAAGAAAATCTCTAAAAAACTAAAAAAAAACTATAGCTGTTAGAACATGGAGACACTAAAACATCATTTTTTTGGTTTCAAAAATGCTATTATTTTGTTAAAGTGAAAAAAAAAAAGTCTACATATTAGGTATTGCCGCGTCCGTAAAAACTAGCTCTATAAAAATATCACATGAGCTAACCCCTCAGATGAACACCGTAAAAAAAAAAGAAGAAAAACTGTGTCAAAACAAGCAATTTTTGTCACCTTGCATCACAAAAGGTGCAACACCAAGTGATCAAAAACGCGTATGTCCCACAAAATGGTACCAATAAAACCGTCACCTCATCCCGCAAAAAATGAGCCCCTACATAAGAAAATGTCTCAAAAAATAAAAAAACTATAGCTCTCAGAACATGGATACATTAAAACATAATTTTTCTGTTTCAAAAATGCTATTATTGTGTAAAACTTTAATAAATGAGAAAAAGTATACATATTAGGTATCGCCACGTCCGTAACAATCTGCTCTATAAAAATGTCACTTGACTGAACCCCTCAGGTGAACGCTGAAAAAATAAATAAATAGAAACTTTTTGGGTCACCTTGCCCCATAAAGTGTTATAATGAATGATCAAAAAATCATATGTACCCAAAAATAGTACTAATAAAACTGGCACCTTATCCCCTAGTTTCCAAAATGGGGTCACTTCTTGGGAGTTTCTACTGTAAGGGTGCATCAGGGGGCTTCAAATGGGACATGGCATCTAAAAACCATGTGGAGTTCCTTTTCTTCTGCGCCCTGCCGTGTGCCCATACAGCAGTTTATGACCACATGTTGGGTGTTTCTGTAAACAGCAGAATCTGGGTAATAAATATTGAGTTTTGTTTGGCTGTTAACCATCGATGTGTTAAAGAAAAAATTGGATTAAAATGGAAAATCTGCCAAAAAAGTGAAATTAAAAAATTTGATCTCCATTTTCCTTTAATTCTTGTGGAACGCCTAAAGGGTTAACAAAGTTTGTAAAATCGGTTTTGAATACCTTGAGGGTGTAGTTTCTACAATGGGGTCATTTATGGGGGTATCCACTATGTAGGCCCCACAAAGTGACTTCAGACCTGAACTGGTCCTTATAAAGTGGGTTTTGGCAATTTTCTTAAAAATTTGAAGAATTTTTTCTAAACTTCTAAGCCTTCTAACGTCCTAAAAAAATAAAATGACAATTCCAAAATGATGCCAACATAAAGTAGACATATGGGGAATGTTAAGTAATAAATATTTTATGAGGTATCACTTTCTGTTTTAAAAGCCGAGAAATTGAAATTTAGAAAATTGCTAATTTTTTAATATTTTGACTCAAATTTAGGACTATCATGAAGTACAATGTGTCACGAGAAAACAATCTCTGAATGACTTGGATAAATAAAGGCGTTCCAAAGTTATTACGACATAAAGTGAGATATGTCAGTTTTGCAAAATTAGGCCTGGTCAGGAAGGGGGCAAATGGCCCAGATGGGAAGTGGTTAAGGACCATGAAAGGTCAGCACTTGTGTGAAGTGTCAATTTTGGAAAGGTTAGGAATCCTCCTCCTCAGCATATTATTATTAACTTTACAAATAAGGAATACTTATAAAAATCATGATGTAAGGGGTTTTACTAGTTAACCATATATGTCTGTTATAATGGTAAATTTAGGATACAATGTAACTCTATGGAGAGTCAACCTATAAAAAGGCTTTGTCCCATGACATTGGCAGAGCATTCTTTGACAAGACACCTGTTGCTCTCTACACACACACATTCACACATACACGTTACTTTAAGGGAATTACTTTTTCTTGTTAATATGGGATTGGCACACTCAAACATGCGGAGGCTCACAGAGTTGAAACAGTTTATTATAACTACGTTTGATAAAATATAATAAAATGCAATAAAATATAATAAAATATGAATAAAATTGATTCAAACAATTGTAGTTGCTCCTATATTGTTCAAATCAACTCAATCCAGATACTGATATGTAGAGTTTCAGCTGGCAACGGCGGATGGCACGGTGGATTGTGTTCACTGACAATGGTTTCTGGAAGTATTCCTGAGCCCATTCTGTGATTTCCTTTACAGTAGCATTCCTGTTTGTGGTGCAGTGTCGTTTAAGGACCCGGAGATCACGGGCATCCAGTATGGTTTTACGGCCTTGACCCTTACGCACAGAGATTGTTCCAGATTCTCGGAATCTTCGGATGATGTTATGCACAGTTGATGATGATAGATGCAAAATCTTTGCAATTTTTCGCTGGGTAACACCTTTCTGATATTGCTCCACTATCTTTCTGCGCAACATTGTGGGAATTGGTGATCCTCTACCCATCTTGGCTTCTGAGAGACACTGCCACTCTGAGAAGCTCTTTTTATACCCAATCATGTTTCCAATTGACCTAATTAGTGTTAATTGGTCTTCCAGCTCTTCGTTATGCTCAAATTTACTTTTTCCAGCCTTTTATTGCTACTTGTCCCAACTTTTTGGGGATTTGTTGACACCATGAAAATTTGAATCAACGTATTTTTCCTTTAAAATGATACATTTACTCGGATTAAACGTTTGATCTGTCATCTACGTTCTATTACAAATAAAATATTGACATTTTCCATCTCCACATCAATGCATTCAGTTTTTATTCACAATTTGTTTAGTGTCCCAACTTTTTGGGAATCCGGTTTGTATATTTTATTGCATTTTATTATATTTTATCAAACGTAGTTATAATAAACTGTTTCAACTCCGTGAGGCTTCGCATGTTTGAGTGTGCCAATCCCATATTAACATTTATACCATTTGAAGGGTGAATTCATCAGATTGTGCACCTCTTATGGTTGTGGGACCAGTGAGCTATTTCCAAGATACCTACCAAGATTATACCCTTTTTTTCACCCAATTGGAAATTTAGCTCCTTCTCTCACAGCCATGGACATATGGAACCACATGGAGAATAAAAGGCAAAGGCAGAAGCTTTTATATTTGATGTCATTGATGACGACACCATGAGATCGGGTGGTGAGACATCTGTTTCTGACACATTCAGGGATTTGGAAAATCTAATGCAGAAACAGCTGAGACAGTTCTGGGAAATACGCTCCTCGAAACAGTATTTAGCATTTAATAAGATCCCAAAGGGTTTGCAGCTAACCAAACTACCAGCACAAGATTTATTGGGAGAAGCATTCAACAAAGAGTGGGAAGAATTTCTATTTACACAATCACGTATATTAGTCGAATTGATTATCAAACGTAGATCTGAGATCTTGGATAACTTGTCTGAACAGATTACAAAATTGAAAAATAAAATAGACCAGTTTCCAAGAGACCAGATCTTTGAAATTGGGCAGGAAAGACTGTGTAAAAGTTTAGATAAAACAGAACAAGAAATAATTACAAAAAAAATGAAAAAACACAAATATATATCAAAAGTAAAATCAAACGAAACACGATAAGCGAACGAAGTGTCAAAACCAGAAGGTAATGTAAAGATACCAAGAGAATATGAGGACCATAATAGACATGGCGTACCAACCCAAAATAGATTTGAGATCTTAGCGCACAATTCTTTTTTAGACTAAACCCCGCCTCCCCACCCACCG
Source organism: Bufo gargarizans (assembly GCF_014858855.1). Classification (NCBI taxonomy): domain Eukaryota; kingdom Metazoa; phylum Chordata; class Amphibia; order Anura; family Bufonidae; genus Bufo; species Bufo gargarizans. The sequence continues at coordinate 65,343,624 of NC_058089.1, forward strand.
AGAATCAGGCACAGACAATCACCTTACAGACCACCATACAATCTGAGGCTCAGAACCCCACCATTGGAACAGAGGAAACCGACATATCAGAGGACACATTTGGAGAAACAGGATTCATGTTCACACAATGTCCAAGACAATCATTTGATGGACAATCAGAGACACTATCACAGGGAATATCCCACAAAACCAGGAAAACACGAAGAGGTAAGAAGAAAACCAGAGCACAAGAAACATTATTAAACACAGATCAGAGTAATATAGTTAATTTGAGTCAAATAACTCTCACACCTGCACAAATCACCCTATTAAATAAGGGATTAAAGTTTGCCCCCACAAAAAAATTGAATAAATTTGACACTTATATAGGTATTCAAAAATATATCCGGAAGTTATGTTTAAAGAAATATTATTTGAAAAATCCAGTTAGCACAGACACGGAAAAGGAAGATTCCTTCATACATACTCACTTGAAGAACAAATCAAAAAAAATTCTGAGGGCAGAGATTGGTCCAGAGATATCTGCCTTTCAAAAAAACATTGAAATAGGTCTGAATAAGATTAAACCAAAAAGATCTGATAGGAACAACTTAACTAATGCTGAGATCAAGGCCATAAGAGAATTACAGGAAGAACACAATATTGTAATCCGCCCGGCCGATAAGGGGGGCACCATTGTCATTTGGGGTAAAGATCAATACAATGAGGAGTGTCTGTCTCAGCTGTCTGACCAATCCACCTATAAGAAAATAAAAAAGGACCCAACAAGTGAATTCAAGTTAGCATTAGTCAATCATTGTGACAAAGGTTTTCAGCAAAATATTTTGACGGAACAAGAGTACAATTATATCACGGGAACACTAGGCAGACTGCCGATCTTTTATTGCCTGCCGAAGATCCATAAAGATATAGAAAACCCTCCAGGACGCCCAATAATATCGGGGATAGGATCCTTAACAGCTAATCTATCGCAATACATTGATATCCTGCTGCAACCATTGGTAAAAACTACCAAGTCCTATATCAAGGACACAACCCAAATTATTGGGGTATTGGAGGGACTGGATGTCCAACCAGAGTGGATTATTAACACACTGGACATTCAGTCCCTCTATACGATAATAGACCACAAACAGGGAATTTTGGCCCTAAGGGAACAACTTAATTCCAATGGGACTATGCAGCAGGAACAGATAGATTTTATAATAGAGGGTGTGGACCATATTCTCCACCACAACTATTTTTTCTTCAATGATGAGTATTATTTACAGTTGAGGGGTACCGCCATGGGTACCAGGTTCGCCCCCAGCTATGCTAATTTATTTTTGGCCCAGTGGGAACATGAGTTTATAGATCCCAAGCTTGGGGGCGACCTGGTCCTATGGCGGCGCTATATCAACGATGTTATTTTCATTTGGAGAAGTGGTGAAGATGGATTACAACAGTTTATGCAGGATTTGAATAAGAACATATACAACCTGCGTTTTACGGCAGGCACAAATAAAGAGAAGGTAGACTTCCTAGATATCCAAATAACAAAGAAAGAAAACAAATACCTGTGTAACACCTTTCACAAACCAACATCTAAAAATGGGTTTATTCTTTTCTCTAGCTGCCATTTGCCAAGATGGCTTACCAATGTTCCCCTCGGGCAATTCCGCCGTATTAGGCGTAAATGCACTGAGAATAACGTTTTTGAGAAGGAAGCGATAAAAATGAATTTGCAGTTTAGAGAAAAGAATTACCCTGCAAAAATACTTGACGAAGCATTGGGAAAAGTAAGACAGCTGGACAGAAGGTCCTTTTTTGAAACTAAACCCCCACAGAATTTTGACAAAAGTTCAGAGTTTAGAATAATCCTGCCCTACAATGCACAATCAAAACACATTTCACAATTGATAAAACGACATTGGCACCATGTGCTATACGACAAAATAATTGGCCCTATTCTACCAGCCCAACCACTCATTACCTATACTAAAGCTCCAAATTTGGGTATACAGATAGCCCCCTCCATAAAAGATAAAAAGAAGAAAACAAATACATCAGGTTGGCTGAATACTAAAGGTTTCTTTAGATGCGGAACATGCATAGGATGCGGGAAAACCAAATTTCCTAAAAAAACGACAGAAATTTCCTCAACCCAAAACCCTTTTTCGATGACGGTAAAACAACCTCTGACATGCAATTCCTCCAGTGTGGTCTATCTAATCCAGTGCCCTTGTCCCAAACAGTACATTGGCCGTACCAAAAGACAGCTGAAAGTGAGGATATCAGAACATATCAACAATATTATAAAATGATGTGAAAACAATCCATTATCCAAACACTTTAAAGAGATGCACAATAAAAGCTGTACAGGCCTGTCATTTATGGCTCTGGAGAAGATAGACACACACTGGAGGGGGGGCAATCACATAGAAAAAATGTCGAGAGCGGAATCGAGACGTATATACGATTTTGGGAGAATGGTGCCAAAGGGGCTAAACTCAGAGCTTGAAATTTTGGGCTTTTTATAGACAGTGGGTCACCTGCCCGTGTGTTCACGGAGAGTGACATGTCAGGCTGTTTATCAGCACTATGACTCTCCCTGCACCGCGGGTGTGCGTCCCTTAACTTCTCCCCGGATGTGCCAGATGTACCACCATCTGACCTAACCTGAAGTCAATGTTTTGAAGGCTAATGCCACAATTGCCTTATATTTTTAATTGAATTGTGAAAGTTATTTAAAAAAAATATGATATGTGGCTGAGTCAGAAGTAAAAAATGCAACAAATATCAAAAAAACGCACTAATAGAGGAAAAAAACGCATCATAAGAAAAAAACGCAACAAAAATCGCAACTAAAAATCGCAAGTACAAAAAATACTTGGAAATCAATAAAATCACATGGTTTATGAATTCTGGAATGATCATGGACAGTCAAAACAAGAAAAATACCTACAAAACTGAGAAAAGAAGTATGGCTGAGAAAGATCCATATTGGGGGAATCAATATTCCGTTTCTTCCACGATATCCTTTTCCCATGATACCTTTTTACAAGACTATCGAGGGGTATAAAAACCCATAATTTATTCATAGGGGGTGATGTCACTGAGGAAGGGGAGAGCTATCCCCGAAACGCGTCTGGCGAGAGGTTCACCCTGGAAAGATTCAAACTCTAAACGGACAGTGCACTGTTAAATTTAAACATAGTAAAGACCGGGACGCCGGCCTAAAGTCGGGAGCGACAGTTATTCCGAAAAACCAGCTGAACAAAAAGGACAGGTAAGCCCACAAGTGTGGGTTATCGGTACTGATTTCAAATTTATACCTTATAAAGAGACAACGATACAGTGCCTATATAGAGATAGCAATACAGTGCTTATATAGAGAACTATTGCATGCGATTCCGCATAAAGAAACTTTCCTATTGTTTTTCGAATGTAAATTTAATCGGAACTCTGTGTGAAAGATTTTTCCGGAGATTTTTTCGGGGATCTTTCCGAAAAGAAATTTCGGCAACTCCTGAAGATTTGAACAGATTTTCTATAGCTCTCGAAAAACTAGAATGCAATTAATTTGCATGTTGATACTCTGTTGCAATTGTTTAATTCAATTTTATTCATATTTTATTATATTTTATTGCATTTTATTATATTTTATCAAACGTAGTTATAGTAAACTGTTTCAACTCTGTGAGGCTCTGCATGTTTGAGTGTGCCAATCCCATATTAACATTTATACCATTTGAAGGGTGAATTCATCAGATTGTGCACCTCTTATGGTTGTGGGACCAGTGAGCTATTTCCAAGATACCTACCAAGACTAATTACTTTTTCTTCACTCATTTTAAATTGGTTTATTGTTTGCTTGTTACCTTTTGAGATTCATCTGCTGTACTTTATATTTTTCTCTTCCTAAACTTTTTAACTGTTTCTTTTTATGCAAATTAAATCCTTTTAACTTTTATCTTTCATCAAGAACTCTCCATATTTTGTTGGCTCCTTCTGAAGCATCTCTTACAAAATTAAGAAATGCTGGGCGATATTTAACAAATGGCGAGCCACCGATCAGATTTTTTTCTCTGATTTTCCTTCTGCTTGAAAAGGAGGGTTTACTAAGTAATTATTATTACAAGCTTCAGGAAATCAACAAAAACGAACTTATACAAGAAGGAGTGAGCCATACATCTGTTGCACGTGTTCAAAGTGTCACTTCCCAGACATATTACAGACGGAGGCCTGTGAAGAAACTACACAGGGATCCTTCCATAGACTGTGAAACAAGACGTGAAGAGGACATCAAGGACATTGTACCTGAGTAAGTAATGGAATTTCTTGATTCTTATTCTGATAAAAGTAAATTTGAGTTTAGAGTTGTGAGTAGTCATACTAATGCACAACTATGGGCAAGTTTATATAGTCAATGTGAAGAGGAGAACAAAAGAATTGATAAAAAGTTGTTATGTATAGATAAATTACAAAAGACACTTAGAAATGTGTTACATATGGTCAAAATATTCAATATATTAGTTCTTGAAGACAGGCAGCCACAGAATCAGACACATAGTATATGTGTGAATAATAAAGATACACATAATACTGACACACAAGAACATTTAGAGGAGGTTGATTTTAATGATTGTCTAAATTGTCACATTTTGGCACAACACATAGAAGATCTGGAAGATCAGATGGAAACTAGGACACAACTAATATCAAAATTACGCCATAGTATGAAAACAGTTTCTGTTCTTACAAAAAGTGGCAAAGATACAGGTGCGTCCTACCTTCCAGACACTAGTCTAGCTGATGTAGATGAAGACATAGAGGCTGAGGAAATCAAGAGGAGGAAATTACATGATAGGGCAGCCAAACTAAACTTAAAAATACATGATCAGTTAATGAAAATTACTAAAGATATCCCAACTTATAATGATAAGATGGATGCATTTCACAATGCTGATATCTTTGAATCTAATACTGATAAGTTTAACCTTAATAATGAATAGAAAAATAAAGTATTTAAAGTATGGATTCCCTCACATATGGCAAGGAGATTAGAGACTACGCCAAGAACAAATGATAAGCGTGAAATAATACATAGTTCCCCAGCAGATCGATTGAGGCAACTACTCCTACATTTGAAATCCTTGACATGTTAAAGCCAACTTTACAGGATGATCCATTTTCATTCTTAATAAAATTTGAACAGGCTTATAGAATGGTCAAGGAAATTGAGGATGATTCTGAACACACCTCAATGATAAAGTCATTTGTAAAAAGATTTAAATACCTTGATCCAGTCTCCAGGGAGTTAGCATTAGGAAAGCTTAGTTTACAAGAGGCAGCGACATTTATTGATCAGATTAGGAGATCGATGAAACAAAGTAGTGTTAAGGCCAAAGTTATTGCTGTCCAAAAAAAGGATGAAAAACAGGTAACTAATTCAAGTCATCTTAAATCAAACCGTCCCATGAAAGGGGAATATTCCAAACAGAAAGGAAAGGTGTAATTTCACAGAGGACAAGTTATTTGTTATCATTGTGGGAAAATAGGACATTTAAAATGGCAATGTAGGAAATTCTTTAGTGAGACACAAAATTCAGGGAAAGAAAATGGTTTTGTGCCAACAGCTCCTTCTCCAGAGCAGTATCAGTCACAGTCACCATATGCACCTCTAATACGACAAATTTAAGAATTAACATTAAATAACACAGTGTACAAGGGGAAATCTTATGGTGATAAGATTGAGGAGACAACTGGTTTGTTACCTTCCCCATGACTAGGACAAACTATGATCTCTCGTCCTTTGGAACTAGTAGCTCCAATTTCATTAGATTAGTGTGGGAGACCTTTTGTAAGGGGATCTTTACAGGGCAAATAGGTTACATTTCTCATTGACACAGGAGCTCAATTAAGCGTGACTAATCAGGATTTACCTCTAATTCCAAATGCACCTGTTTGTACAATTGTTGGTTTTAGTGGAAAGAGCGGTACTAAAGCAATTTTAGCTCAGAATGTTGGTTTGGAAATACCTGGCTATCTGAAAACTGAAATTGACATTTGGCATAGTACTAACTCTGAAAACATCATAGGAACTGACATCATGAAAAAAATGGGGTTGGGTCATTGACTTAGGGAATAAGGTGATCTGGAAAGAGGTGGATGGGTCTAAACCTGTAGTCATTGATCCCACTGAATACAGTCATGTTGGGACTGTTAGCTTAACAGAAGTTGTTTCTTTAGAACATTTGTGGCCAGACACTGGTGATGATGAAGTTTTAAAAGGAATTGTACAATGTACTCCTTCTTTGTGGGCACAATTCAGAAATGAGGTGGGCACAATGAAAGAAGTACTTGTGAATGTGGAGGGGAGAGATCCTCCTCCCCCAAAAGCAGTACAAATTGCCACCTGAATCAATTGGTCCCATGTCTAAAATCATACAGGAACTGCTTGATCAGGGTGTCATTAGAAAAGCGAATTCTGTAACGATCAATCCTTTGTGGTGTACCATGAAGCCTGATGGTTCATACCGAATGTTATTGGACCTAAGACTGCTGAATGTGGCACCCATTGTTGCAAATACTCATGACATTATGGCACGACTGAATGCTAAGGCAAAGTTTTTATCTGTTTTAGACATCAGTAATGTTTTTTTCAGCATTCCTCTTGAAAAAAGTTGTCAATACAAGTTTTCATTTTCTTTTATGGATGAGCAATATGTATTTTGCAGATTGCCTCAAGGAGCTCATTTATCACCTAGCATATTTCATCAGGCAGTTACAAAAGTGTTGTCCAAATTTTCAAGACCCGATTGTCTGTTGCAATATGTTGATGATATTCTTTTAGCCACTGAGGATAGAGAGGTGCATTTATCTCTCTTAGCAGAATTGTTTTCATTGTTGCATGAAGCAGGTTTGAAATTGAATACCCAAAAAGTAAAGTTGTTGCAAAATAAAGTGAGATATCTTGGAGTGTTAATCAGTCCAGGAAAGAGACAGCCTCTTCAAGAAAGGATTGAAGCTATTGCTTCTCTTCCCATTCCAACATCACACAAGGCTCTAAGACATTACTTGGGTCTGGTAAACTTTTCTAAATAATTCATTGAATGGTTTGCAGAAAAACCTAAGCCTCTTTATGATCTCTTGAAAAATAATGATGATGACTCTTTTGGACCATGGGAAGAGAAACAACAGAAGGCATTTGAACTTTTAAAGCAAAATATGCAAAACGCTCCAGCATTGTCAACAGCTATGCCTCTGGCACCTTTTGCTTTGTAGGTTGATACCTCAGACACGGCTGTGTCAGCTGTACTCTTGCAGTTGCAAGGGGGAGAATGGCGGATTTTGGGCTATTTCTCCAAGCTTCTCACACCTGTGGAAAAAGGGTTTGAAACTTGTGCAAAACATTTGGTGGGTGTTCATTTTGCTGTCAAGGCAATAGAACACATAGTTGGATTTAACAAAATCATTCTGCAGACTCCTCACTCCACACTAAAACTTCTCCTTGAGAAAAACATCCTGGGTGTGTCACATCAAAGATTTGCACATTGGTTGTTGTCTTTATCATCAAAGCAAATTGAGATTGATCACAAAGCCAAGTATGTACTTCCTCAACTAATGCAGTATGAAGGGAAGGTGCATGAGTGCTTAGAGACATTTTGTGAACCAAATTCATCTCTTTTCAGAAGAGATGCAGAGAACGTTGATGACCCAGTGTTCATAGACGGCTCCAGATTCTGGTCAGAGGGAAAATACTATTCAGGTTATGCTCTCTGGTATCCTCATGGGGGATATGCAGTTCAGCATAGGCTACCAGGACACTATTCAGCTCAGAGAGCAGAGTTAGAAGCTGTCAAGACAGTACTGACAATTGATGAGAAAGAAAACAAGAGTCCCTTCGTTATTTATAGTGACAGCTCATATGTCGTGAGATCACTGACAGACTATTTACCAGTGTGGGAGAAAAAAGGTTTTGTAGATTCCTCTAACAAGGTCCTGATTCATAGTGATATACTCAAGGAAGTATTCAAATTGGCTACTAAAAATCCAAATGGGTATGCTATAGTCAAAGTTCCCGCACATAAAAAAGGCAAACATGAGCTAGTTATTGGAAACAATACAGTAGATGCATTAGCTAAGGAAGCAGCTAAGACAGGAAAGTTGGAGGGAGAAACTAAATTTTTGAAAGCTTTACCAGTTAGGAAAACAGACACGCATTTGCCTTCCTTTGCAGAAGAACAAGCGAAGGATTCGTCCATTGTTACTTCTCAGATTGATCCAAAACCTCCCTTTGTTTGTGAAAACGGGGTTTTGTGTCATGACTGTAAGGGGGAATTGCGTCCTGTTGTCCCAAAACACTTACAGATTGAATTCACCAAATACAATCATGAGAGTTTAGGTCATTTGGGTCAGGAAAAATTGTTAGGAGTTCTCAAAGATAAATTTTACTGGGACAAAATGGAGAAGACTGTCCAAGATGTTGTTCGGTCATGTCTCATTTGTGCTCAAGTCAACCCGCGACCTAAAGGACAAAAGCCTCCACTTTTACAAATTGCACCTGCAGATGGTCCTTGGTCTACATTACAGATAGACTACATAGGTCCTCTACCTTCAGGTAAACATGGACTGAGGTATGCATTAGTGGTGGTGGATGTATTTTCAAAATGGGTAGAGATCTTACCTGTCAGGAAAGATGATGCTCTGTCTACAGCGAGGGCATTGATGAATCATGTGTTTTGTACTTGGGGGATCCTAAGAATGATTACATCTGACAGAGGAAGTCATTTTACAGGTAAAATCATGCAAACAGTTTGTGCTATTCTAGGCGTAAAACAACAGTTCCATGTAACATATCACCCACAATCTGCAGGCATTGTGGAAAGAATGAACAGAACAATTAAGACAAGGATTGCAAAAATGTTATTAGACAAAGGGAATACATGGGTTGATGCAATACCCTTTGTACTGATGAGTATAAGAGGAACTGTTTCCTCTACGACACAATATACTCCATTTGAATTGATGACGGGAAGAACAATGTCATTAATTTTCCCAAACGAACCATTCTTGTCTACTCCTCAAAAAGATGCAGTAGCAAGGTCCAGGTGGTTACAGTTATTACAAGAGAATTTAAGTACAATTCTTCCATATGCTGCATCCAAAATGCAATGCATGATACCACCTCACTCTTCTAAATTTGTGAAAGGTGCTTTTGTAATGATTAAGACCTTCAGGAAGAGTGGACCTTGGGAAAGTAATTGGGAAGGTCCCATCATTGATACTATGGGAAAAGTAATGATTTTGGTTCAAAGAGCACCGAATGCTTTAAAGAATACTTGCAGACAACATAAATTGTGGGTACATGTTGATCAATGTAAATTGTATGTACCAAAATAATGATACTGCTTTTCTTCATTAGGGAATGAAATTCTTCATGGAATATGCATTCTACAACGGAAAAAGATGTCTTCAGATGTCTTCATGATGAGAATGTCATTGTTGATGATGATGTTCACAACTACGTTCGCAGAATTATTTCATGATATAAAGAGTGACCATGATACAGAGACTTCAATCCTTGCACGAAGGAGAAAAGGATTTCATCTTGAGGATTTTCTGGAAGAACATATTCAAGATAATTCCAGAGACATTTCTGGAGGTCTTTGCATGGGTTATGGTGTTAACTGTTGTATTGAATTACACTTCAGACATGATACACACATTGAATTACATGCAACAGCAGGACAAAGTTCACTCAATTACAAGGAACATTCACACATAACAATAGAACAGGTACATGGGAGTGTACATCGATAGATATACTGGAGTATCGTGATAAAAGGAAATGAGTCAGCTATATGGTCTGGAGAATGTCACACATGATAAGATATCATTTGGAAGAGTGGGAAAATCTCGAGAGGAAATTTGGTTTCATACCCAGAATTATGTAAAAATAATGGATTCATCCATTTTTCCCATAACAGGAAAAGTTGATGAAGATTGGGTGGAAAATTGGAGATAGTATGAGACATATAGATTTATGGGTAAATAAGTGGTTAGGATGTAATGAGAACACATGTACAGTGACCTCATTGATTCCAGTAACTGGAAAAGAACAAATGGTCATTCCAATAATTGTTTTAGGAATTCCTGTGAGTGAAACACAGTTGATTTATTATCAATTGCAATATACTTAATTTGCATATGATAGTTCTCATATACAAACCGGATTCCCAAAAAGTTGGGACACTAAACAAATTGTGAATAAAAACTGAATGCAATGATGTGGAGATGGCAAATGTCAATATTTTATTTGTAATAGAACGTAGATGACAGATCAAACGTTTAATCCGAGTAAATGTATCATTTTAACCACTTCAGCCCCGCTAGCTGAAACCCCCTTCATGACCAGGCCACTTTTTACACTTCGGCACTACACTACTTTCATCGTTTATCGCTCGGTCATGCAACTTACCACCCAAATGAATTTTACCTCCTTTTCTTCTCACTAATGGAGCTTTCATTTGGTGGTATTTTATTGCTGCTGACATTTTTACTTTTTTTGTTATTAATCAAAATGTAACGATTTTTTTGCAAAAGAATGACATTTTTCACTTTCAGCTGTAAAATTTTGCAAAAAAAACGACATCCATATATAAATTTTTCGCCAAATTTATTGTTCTACATGTCTTTGATAAAAAAAAAATGTTTGGGCCCAAAAAAAATGGTTTGGGTAAAAGTTATAGCGTTTACAAACTATGGTACAAAAATGTGAATTTCCGCTTTTTGAAACAGCTCTGATTTTCTGAGCACCTGTCATGTTTCCTGAGGTTCTACAATGCCCAAACAGTAGAAAAACCCCACAAATGACCCCATTTCGGAAAGTAGACACCCTACGGTATTCGCTGATGGGCATAGTGAGTTCATAGAACTTTTTATTTTTTGTCACAAGTTAGCGGAAAATGATGATGATTTTTTTATTTTATTTTTTCTTACAAAGTCTCATATTCCACTAACTTGCGACAAAAAATAAAAAATTCTAGGAACTCACCATGCCCCTCACAGAATACCTTGGGGTGTCTTCTTTCCAAAATGGGGTCACTTGTAAGGTAGTTATACTGCCCTGGCAATTTAGGGGCCCATATGTGTGAGAAGTACCTTGCAATCAAAATGTGTAAAAAATGACCGGTGAAATCCGAAAGGTGCACTTTGGAATATGTGCCCCTTTGCCCACCTTGGCAGCAAAAAAGTGTCACACATCTGGTATCGCCGTACTCAGGAGAAGTTGGGGAATGTGTTTTGGGGTGTCATTTTACATATACCCATGCTGGGTGAGAGAAATATCTTGGTCAAATGCCAACTTTGTATAAAAAAATGGGAAAAGTTGTCTTTTGCCAAGATATTTCTCTCACCCAGCATAGGTATATGTAAAATGACACCCCAAAACACATTCCCCAACTTCTCCTGAGTACGGCGATACCAGATGTGTGACACTTTTTTGCTGCCAAGGTGGGCAAAGGGGCACATATTCCAAAGTGCACCTTTCGGATTTCACCGGTCATTTTTTACACATTTTGATTGCAAGGTACTTCTCACACATATGGGCCCCTAAATTGCCAGGGAAGTATAACTACACCACAAGTGACCCCATTTTGGAAAGAAGACACCCCAAGGTATTCCGTGAGGGGCACTGCGAGTTCCTAGAATTTTTTTATTTTGTCACAAGTTAGCGGAAAATGATGATTTTCTTTTTTTTCTCTTTTTTCCTTACAAAGTCTATTCCACTAACTTGCGACAAAAAATAAAAAATTCTAGGAACTCACCATGCCCCGTCTTGCAGCGCCGCAAAATCCCGTCTTGCAGCACCGCATACACCGACTTGCGTGTAATCTGACAGCAGCGCAATGCTTCTGTCAGAATGCACATCGGTGCTGCAGCTGGTCGATCGGTTGGTCCACCTGGAAGGTAAAAAGACAAAAAAAAAAGAAAAGAAAAAAAAAAAACAGGCCGCAACGCAATAATTTTATTAACTTTGCAACAGAACATGTAACTTTAACTTTTTGAACTGAACCTTAACGTGTTTGCTTACTGGTGTGTTTTTTTTTTTTTTTTTTACCTTTATAGAACAAACCTCTCCTTCCCCATGGGTCAATGTGCAAAGCGCAAATCGCCCAAAGATGTGGCGAAGTGCGTTATGCACTTTGTCCCATGTGAAAGGAGACGTTTGCAGCAGCAGTGAGTGAATGGGCCCTAATAGCCCTGTGTGCCTATCCTGGTGAGATGATCCCTATGCTAATAGTGTACCTGTGAGTGGTACTTCCAGAAACACTCTCCAAAGCATAGGGCAGGGTGGTCAGGACAGTCAGGACAGAAATAGCGGGTGTCACGCCTTATTCCACTCCTGCTACAGACACAACATCTTTTTCGGGGTGACGGTTGGGTTGAGGTACCAGGAACGACATTGGGGAAATGTCGCTCGTGTAGACGGCTAACTACACTGGTGGATGGGGCGACGGAACCTCCTGGGTACAGGAGGTTCTCGATGATCTCTTCCTGAAATTTGAGGAAGGATCCAGTTCTCCCAGCCTTACTGTAGAGAACAAAACTATTGTACAGAGCCAATTGAATTAAATATACAGACACCTTCTTATACCAGCGTCTGGTTCTGCGGGAAACTAAATACGGAGACAACATCTGGTCATTGAAGTCCACCCCTCCCATGTGGAGGTTATAGTCGTGGACTGAGAGGGGCTTTTCAATGACACGGGTTGCTCGCTTAATTTGTATTGTCGTGTCTGCGTGAATGGAGGAGAGCATGTAAACGTCACGCTTGTCTCTCCATTTCACCGCAAGCAGTTCTTCGTTACACAGTGCGGCCCTCTGCCCCCTTGCAAGACGGGTGGTAACGAGCCGTTGGGGGAAGCCCGCGCGACTAGTTCGCGCGGTACCACAGGCGCCAATCCGTTCTAGAAACAAATGCCTAAAGAGGGCCACACTTGTGTAAAAATTGTCCACATAAAGATGGTACCCCTTGCTGAATAAGGGTGACACCAAGTCCCAAACTGTCTTCCCACTGCTCCCCAGGTAGTCAGGGCAACCGACCGGCTCCAGGGTCTGATCTTTTCCCTCATAGACACGAAATTTGTGGGTATAGCCTGTGGCCCTTTCACAGAGCTTATACAATTTGACCCCATACCGGGCGCGCTTGCTTGGGATGTATTGTTTGAAGCCAAGGCGCCCGGTAAAATGTATTAGGGACTCGTCTATGCAGATGTTTTGCTCTGGGGTATAAATATCTGCAAATTTCTGGTTGAAATGGTCTATGAGGGGCCGAATTTTGTGGAGCCGGTCAAAAGCAGGGTGGCCCCTGGGACGGGAGGCGGTGTTGTCACTAAAGTGCAGGAAACGCAGGATGACCTCAAATCGTGCCCTGGACATAGCAGCAGAGAACATGGGCATGTGATGAATCGGGTTCGTGGACCAATATGACCGCAATTCATGCTTTTTTGTCAGGCCCATGTTGAGGAGGAGGCCCAGAAAAGTTTTAATTTCGGAAACTTGGACTGGTTTCCACCGGAAAGGCTGGGCATAATAGCTTCCCGGGTTAGCGGTTATAAATTGTGTGGCATACCGATTTGTTTCTGCCACAACTAAGTCTAAAAGCTCCGCAGTCAAGAACAGCTCAAAAAATCCCAGGGCCGAACCGATCTGAGCTGTCTCAACCTGAACTCCAGACTGGGCGGTGAAAGGGAAAACTACAGGTGCGGCTGAAGTTGGGGACTGCCAATCAGGGTTTGCCAGCACCTCTGGGATTCTAGGGGTATTAAAAAAAAAAAATTTTTGTCACTGCGGTGGGGCGGGTGTGGGCGAACGCACGTGTGGGCGAGCGATCAGGCCTGATCGGGCAAACACTGCGTTTTGGGTGGAGGGAGAACTAAAGTGACACTAGTATAATTATAGATCTGACCGTGATCAGTTTTGATCACTTCCAGATACTATAAAAGTACAAATGCTGATTAGCGATACGCTAATCAGCGAATAACGGACTGCGGTGCGGTGGGCTGGGCGCTAACCGATCCCTAAACTACCTAACCAAGGGGCCTAAACTATACTGAAACCTAACGGTCAATACCAGTGAAAAAAAAAAGTGACAGTTTGCACTGATCACTTTTTTCTTTTCACTTGTGATTGACAGGGGCGATCAAAGGGGTGATCAAAGGGTTAATTGGGGTTCAGGGGGGTGATCTGGGGCTAAGTGTGTAGTGTTGGTGTACTCACTGTGAAGCCTGCTCCTCTGCTGGATCCAACCGACTAAAAGAACCAGCAGAGGAGCAGGCAGCCATATAACAGATCATATTTACAAATATGATCTGTTATTCGGCTCTCTGATTGGATTTTTTAAAAATCAGCAACCTGCCAGCCAATGATCACGGCTGGCAGGTTGCTGACGAAATAGTCCTGAATGAAATGCCGGCGCGAACTGCGCATGCGCATATTCGCGTCATCTCGCGAGATGACGCGTATATGCGTGACTCTGCGCAGCGCTGCCACCTCCGGACCGCACATCTGCGTTAGGCGGTCCGGAGGTGGTTAAAGGAAAAATCCCAAATAAGTTGGGACAAGTAGCAATAAGAGGCTGGAAAAAGTAAATTTGAGCATAACGAAGAGCTGGAAGACCTATTAACACTAATTAGGTCAATTGGCAACATGATTGGGTATAAAAAGAGCTTCTCAGAGTGGCAGTGTCTCTCAGAAGCCAAGATGGGTAGAGGATCACCAATTCCCACAATGTTGCGCAGAAAGATAGTGGAGCAATATCAGAAAGGTGTTACCCAGCGAAACATTGCAAAGACTTTGCATCTATCATCATCAACTGTGCATAACATCATCCGAAGATTCCGAGAATCTGGAACAATCTCTGTCTGTGCGTAAGGGTCAAGTCCGTAAAACCATACTGGATGTCCGTGATCTCCGGGCCCTTAAACGACACTGCACCACAAACAGGAATGCTACTGTAAAGGAAATCACAGAATGGGCTCAGGAATACTTCCAGAAACCATTGTCAGTGAACACAATCCACCGTGCTATCCGCCGTTGCCAGCTGAAACTCTACAGTGCAAAGAAGAAGCCATTTCTAAGCAAGATCCACAAAGTTCAGGCGTTTTCACTGGGCCAGGGATCATTTAAAATGGAGTGTGGCAAAATGGAAGACTGTTCTGTGGTCAGACGAGTCACGATTCGAAGTTCTTTTTGGAAATCTGGGTCGCCATGTCATCCGGACCAAAGAGGACAACCCAAGTTGTTATCAACGCTCAGTTCAGAAGCCTGCATCTCTGATGGTATGGGGTTGCATGAGTGCGTGTGGCATGGGCAGCTTGCATGTCTGGAAAGGCACCATCAATGCAGAAAAATATATTCAGGTTCTAGAACAACATATGCTCCCATCCAGACATCATCTCTTTCAGGGAAGACCCTGCATTTTTCAACAAGATAATGCCAGACCACATTCTGCATCAATCACAACATCATGGCTGCGTAGGAGAAGGATCCGGGTACTGAAATGGCCAGTCTGCAGTCCAGATCTTTCACCTATAGAGAACATTTGGCGCATCATAAAGAGGAAGGTGCAACAAAGAAGGCCCAAGACGATTGAACAATTAGAGGGCTGTATTAGACAAGAATGGGAGAGCATTCATATTTCTAAACTTGAGAAACTGGTCTCCTCGGTCCCCAGACGTCTGTTGAGTGTTGTAAGAAGAAGGGGAGATGCCACACAGTGGTGAAAATGGCCTTGTCCCAACTTTTTGGGGATTTGTTGACACCATGAAATTCTGATTCAACATATTTTTCCCTTTAAAATGGTACATTTTCTCAGTTTAAACTTTTGTTCCGTGATTTATGTTCTATTCTGAATAAAATATTAGATGTTGGCACCTCCACATCATTGCATTCAGTTTTTATTAACGATTTGTATAGTGTCCCAACTTTTTTGGAATCAGGTTTGTAGAACAATTGGATCTTTCTTCATCTCTACACTTTGCAAGATAATGCACCTGGGGCGTAAAAACCCAAGGGCAGAATATAGAATATTTGACACAGTCCTGACCGCAGTATCTGAGGAAAGGGATTTAGGAGTAATTATTTCAGAAGACTTAAAGGTGGGAAGACAATGTAATAGAGCAGCACGAAATGCCAGCAGAATGCTTGGATGTATAGGGAGAGGTATAAGCAGTAGAAAGAGTGAAGTGCTTATGCCGCTGTACAGATCACTGGTGAGACCTCACTTGGAGTATTGTGCGCAGTACTGGAGGCCATATCTCCAGAAGGATATAGATACTCTAGAGAGAGTTCAGAGAGGAGCTACTAAACTAGTACATGGATTGCAGAATAAAACTTACCAGGAAAGGTTAAAGGACCTTAATATGTATAGCTTGGAAGAAAGAAGAGACAGAGGGGATATGATAGAAACTTTTAAATACATAAAGGGAATCAACTCGGTAAAGGAGGAGAGCATTTTGAAAAGAAGAAAAACTACCACAAGAGGACACAGTTTTAAATTAGAGGGGCAAAGGTTTAAAAGTAATATAAGGAAGTATTACTTCACTGAGAGAGTAGTGGATGCATGGAATAACCTTCCTGCAGAAGTGGTAGCTGCAAATACAGTGGAGGAGTTTAAGCATGCATGGGATAGGCATAAGGCCATCCTTCATATAAGATAGGACCAGGGACTATTCATAGGATTCAGATATATTGGGCAGACTAGATGGGCCAAATGGTTCTTATCAGCCGACACATTCTGTTTCTATGTTTCTAAAATAATCTGTTTACCGGAGCAAGATAAGGCGATTTATCATTCTTGTTTCCATAATCAAACTTCTTGCCATGCACGGATTGAGAATGTATACTCAATTCGTGATTTGGTAACTCAAGTTGGTTTAAACAAAGTTTGTGTACAAGTGATGTCTGAGAAAGAAAAGGTCGTAGCATTCTTTTCTTCTTGTATACATTACGAGAATTTGACAAGAGGTCTATATTGTTTGGAGGGAGATTTGAGAGCTATTTCTATGAATTTAGTAAGACTTAATATTTCTTCCATAAATACAAATCAATTGAAACCCCTTCCAATACAATTTAATCTCACTCAAATTGATACATTTCCGTGGGATAAGTGGACAGAAGAAATTAAAAAGGATAAAGGTTTTTTAAAAATATTAAACGAACAAGTAAAATAAGCTGAAATTGCATTTAATAATCATCAAGGACAATTATCAGAAATAGAACATGAATGGAATACTATGTCTGGAACATCTTGGTGGGGAAAATTGAAGTCTACGAGGCCTCAAATTTATATCCCGCTGAATTTGAATACAATACATTGGGCCAAATAATATTTTTGTTGTTGTGGTGAACCATAACAATGAGGAAAACATCTAGTAAGGGACGCGGACGTGGACATGGTCGTGGTGGTGTTAGTGGACCCTCTGGTGCTGGGAGAGGACGTGGCCGTTCTGCCACATCCACACGTCCTAGTGTACCAACTACCTCAGGTCCCAGTAGCCGCCAGAATTTACAGCGATATATGGTGGGGCCCAATGCCGTTCTAAGGATGGTAAGGCCTGAGCAGGTACAGGCATTAGTCAATTGGGTGGCCGACAGTGGATCCAGCACGTTCACATTATCTCCCACCCAGTCTTCTGCAGAAAGCGCACAGATGGCGCCTGAAAACCAACCCCATCAGTCTGTCACATCACCCCCATGCATACCAGGGAAACTGTTTCAGCCTCAAGTTATGCAGCAGTCTCTTATGCTGTTTGAAGACTCCGCTGGCAGGGTTTCCCAAGGGCATCCACCTAGCCCTTCCCCAGCGGTGAAAGACATAGAATGCACTGACGCACAACCACTTATGTTTCCTGATGATGAGGACATGGGAATACCACCTCAGCATGTCTCTGATGATGACGAAACACAGGTGCCAACTGCTGCGTCTTTCTGCAGTGTGCAGACTGAACAGGAGGTCAGGGATCAAGACTGGGTGGAAGACGATGCAGGGGACGATGAGGTCCTAGACCCCACATGGAATGAAGGTCGTGCCACTGACTTTCACAGTTCGGAGGAAGAGGCAGTGGTGAGACCGAGCCAACAGCGTAGCAAAAGAGGGAGCAGTGGGCAAAAGCAGAACACCCGCCGCCAAGAGACTCCGCCTGCTACTGACCGCCGCCATCTGGGACCGAGCACCCCAAAGGCAGCTTCAAGGAGTTCCCTGGCATGGCACTTCTTCAAACAATGTGCTGACGACAAGACCCGAGTGGTTTGCACGCTGTGCCATCAGAGCCTGAAGCGAGGCATTAACGTTCTGAACCTGAGCACAACCTGCATGACCAGGCACCTGCATGCAAAGCATGAACTGCAGTGGAGTAAACACCTTAAAACCAAGGAAGTCACTCAGGCTCCCCCTGCTACCTCTTCTGCTGCTGCCGCCTTGGCCTCTTCTGCTGCTGCCGCCTCGGCCTCTTCCTCCGCCTCTGGAGGAACGTTGGCACCTGCCGCCCAGCAAACAGGGGATGTACCACCAACACCACCACCTCCGTCACCAAGCGTCTCAACCATGTCACACGGCAGCGTTCAGCTCTCCATCTCACAAACATTTGAGAGAAAGCGTAAATTCCCACCTAGCCACCCTCGATCCCTGGCCCTGAATGCCAGCATTTCTAAACTACTGGCCTATGAAATGCTGTCATTTAGGCTGGTGGACACAGACAGCTTCAAACAGCTCATGTTGCTTGCTGTCCCACAGTATGTTGTTCCCAGCCGCCACTACTTCTCCAAGAGAGCCGTGCCTTCCCTGCACAACCAAGTATCCGATAAAATCAAGTGTGCACTGCGCAACGCCATCTGTAGCAAGGTCCACCTAACCACAGATACGTGGACCAGTAAGCACGGCCAGGGACGCTATATCTCCCTAACTGCACACTGGGTAAATGTAGTGGCAGCTGGGCCCCAGGCGGAGAGCTGTTTGGCGCACGTCCTTCCGCCGCCAAGGATCGCAGGGCAACATTCTTTGCCTCCTGTTGCCACCTCCTCCTTCTTGGCTTCCTCCTCCTCTTCTTCCACCTGCTCATCCAGTCAGCCACACACCTTCACCACCAACTTCAGCACAGCCCGGGGTAAACGTCAGCAGGCCATTCTGAAACTCATATGTTTGGGGGACAGGCCCCACACCGCACAGGAGTTGTGGCGGGGTATAGAACAACAGACCGACGAGTGGTTGCTGCCGGTGAGCCTCAAGCCCGGCCTGGTGGTGTGTGATAATGGGCGAAATCTCGTTGCAGCTCTGGGACTAGCCAATTTGACGCACATCCCTTGCTTGGCGCATGTGCTGAATTTGGTGGTGCAGAAGTTCATACACAACTACCCCGACATGTCAGAGCTGCTGCATAAAGTGCGGGCCGTCTGTTCGCGCTTCCGGCGTTCACATCCTGCTGCTGCTCGCCTGTCTGCGCTACAGCGTAACTTCGGCCTTCCCGCTCACCGCCTCATATGCGACATGCCCACCAGGTGGAACTCCACCTTGCACATGCTGGACAGACTGTGCGAGCAGCAGCAGGCCATAGTGGCGTTTCAGCTGCAGCACGCACGGGTCAGTCGCACTACAGAACAGCACCACTTCACTACCAATGACTGGGCCTCCATGCGAGACCTGTGTGCCCTGTTGCGCTGTTTCGAGTACTCCACCAACATGGCCAGTGGCGATGACGCCGTTATCAACGTTACAATACCACTTCTATGTCTCCTTGAGAAAACACTTAGGGCGATGATGGAAGAGGAGGTGGCCCAGGAGGAGGAGGAGGAGGAGGAGGAAGAGGGGTCATTTTTAGCACTTTCAGGCCAGTCTCTTCGAAGTGACTCAGAGGGAGGTTTTTGGCAACAGCAGAGGCCAGGTACAAATGTGGCCAGCCAGGGCCCACTACTGGAGGACGAGGATGAGGAGGAGGTGGAGGATGAAGCATGGTCACAGCGGGGTGGCACCCAACGCAGCTCGGGTCCATCACTGGTGCGTGGCTGGGGGGAAAGGCAGGACGATGACGATACGCCTCCCACAGAGGACAGCTTGTCCTTACCCCTGGGCAGCCTGGCACACATGAGCGACTACATGCTGCAGTGCCTGCGCAACGACAGCAGAGTTGCCCACATTTTAACCTGTGCGGACTACTGGGTTGCCACCCTGCTGGATCCACGCTACAAAGACAATGTGCCCACCTTACTTCCTGCACTGGAGCGTGATAGGAAGATGCGCGAGTACAAGCGCACGTTGGTAGACGCGCTACTGAGAGCATTCCCAAATGTCACAGGGGAACAAGTGGAAGCCCAAGGCCAAGGCAGAGGAGGAGCAAGAGGTCGCCAAGGCAGCTTTGTCAATGCCAGCTCCTCTGAGGGCAGGGTTAGCATGGCAAAGATGTGGAAAACTTTTGTCAACATGCCACAGCTAACTGCACCACCACCTGATACGCAACGTGTTAGCAGGAGGCAACATTTCACTAACATGGTGGAACAGTACATGTGCACACCCCTCCACGTACTGACTGATGGTTCGGCCCCATTCAACTTCTGGGTCTCTAAATTGTCCACGTGGCCAGAGCTAGCCTTTTATGCCTTGGAGGTGCTGGCCTGCCCGGCGGCCAGGGTTTTGTCTGAATGTGTATTCAGCACGGCAGGGGGCGTCATTACAGACAAACGCAGCCGCCTGTCTACAGCCAATGTGGACAAGCTGACGTTCATAAAAATGAACCAGGCATGGATCCCACAGGATCTGTCCGTCCCTTGTCCAGATTAGACATTAACTACCTCCCCTTAACCATATATTATTGGACTCCAGGGCACTTCCTCATTCAATCCTATTTTTATTTTCATTTTACCATTATATTGCGAGGCTACCCAAAGTTGAATGAACCTCTCCTCTGTCTGGGTGCCGGGGCCTAAATATATGCCAATGGACTGTTCCAATGTTGGGTGACGTGAAGCCTGATTCTCTGCTATGACATGCAGACTGATTCTCTGCTGACATGAAGCCAGATCCTCTGTTACGGGACCTCTCTCCTCTGCCTGGGTGCTGGGCCTAAATTTATGAAAATGGACTCTTACAGTGGTGGGTGACGTGAAGCCTGATTCTCTGCTATGACATGAAGACTGATTCTCTGCTGACATGAAGCCAGATTGTCTGTTACGGGACCTCTCTCCTCTGCCTGGGTGCTGGGCCTAAATATATGCCAATGGACTGTTGCAGTGGTGGCTGACGTGAAGCCTCATTCTCTGCTATGACATGCAGACTAATTCTCTACTGACATGAAGCCAGATTGTCTGTTACGGGACCTCTCTCCTCTGCCTGTGTGCTGGGCCTAAATATATGCCAATGGACTGTTGCAGTGGTGGCTGACGTGAAGCCTCATTCTCTGCTATGACATGCAGACTAATTCTCTGCTGACATGAAGCCAGATTGTCTGTTACGGGACCTCTCTCCTCTGCCTGTGTGCTGGGCCTAAATATATGCCAATGGACTGTTGCAGTGGTGGCTGACGTGAAGCCTCATTCTCTGCTATGACATGCAGACTAATTCTCTGCTGACATGAAGCCAGATTGTCTGTTACGGGACCTCTCTCCTCTGCCTGTGTGCTGGGCCTAAATATATGCCAATGGACTGTTGCAGTGGTGGCTGACGTGAAGCCTCATTCTCTGCTATGACATGCAGACTGATTCTCTACTGAAATGAAGCCAGATTGTCTGTTACGGGACCTCTCTCCTCTGCCTGGGTGCTGGGCCTAAATATATGCCAATGGACTGTTGCAGTGGTGGCTGACGTGAAGCCTCATTCTCTGCTATGACATGCAGACTAATTCTCTGCTGACATGAAGCCAGATTGTCTGTTACGGGACCTCTCTCCTCTGCCTGGGTGCTGGGCCTAAATATATGCCAATGGACTGTTGCAGTGGTGGGTGACGTGAAGCCTCATTCTCTGCTATGACATGCAGACTAATTCTCTGCTGACATGAAGCCAGATTGTCTGTTACGGGACCTCTCTCCTCTGCCTGGGTTCCGGGGCCTAAATATCTGAGAATGGACTGTTCCAGTGGTGGGTGACGGGAAGCCAGATTCTCTGCTATGGGACCTCTCTCCAATTGATTTTGGTTAATTTTTATTTATTTAATTTAATTTTAATTCATTTCCCTATCCACATTTGTTTGCAGGGGATTTACCTACATGTTGCTGCCTTTTGCAGCCCTCTAGCCCTTTCCTGGGCTGTTTTACAGCCTTTTTAGTGCCGAAAAGTTCGGGTCCCCATTGACTTCAATGGGGTTCGGGACGAAGTTCGGATCGGGTTTGGATCCCGAACCCGAACATTTTCGGGAAGTTCGGCCGAACTTCTCGAACCCGAACATCCAGGTGTTCGCTCAACTCTAGTAAGGGGTTTTACTAGTTAACCATATATGTCTGTTATAATGGTAAATTTAGGATACAATGTAACTCTATGGAGAGTCAACCTATAAAAAAGCTTTGTCCCATGACATTGGCAGAGCATTCTTTGACAAGACACCTGTTGCTCTCTACACACACACACATTCACACATACACGTTACTTTAAGGGAATTACTTTTTCTTCACTCATTTTAAATTGGTTTATTGTTTGCTTGTTACCTTTTGAGATTCATCTGCTGTACTTTATAGTTTTCTCTTCCTAAACTTTGTAACTGTTTCTTTTTATGCGAATTAAATCCTTTTAACTTTTATCTTTCATCAAGAACTCTCCATATTTTGTTGGCTCCTTCTGAAGCATCTCTTACAAAATTAAGAAATGCTGGGCGATATTTAACAGTTCCCCTTCACCTGAATCTCCAGAACCCGAAACTCAACCTTTTCTTTACTAACATTTGGGCTAAAAATCAAATTCCTATCAATGATATTGATACTGTTCAAAAATAGGTCTAGGGATTCAGTTGTATCTTGCCAAATGAACAAAATATCGTCTATGTAGCGCCGCCATAGGACCAGATCCGCCCCAAGGCTGGGTTGTATAACTTCCTTTTCCCATTGGGCCAAAAACTAATTGGCGTAGCTGGGGGCGAATCTGGTACCCATGGCGGTGCCAGTACGCTGTACATAGAACTCCTGCTCAAATGAAAAATAATTGTGGGCTAATATATATTCGACTTCCCCCAAAAGGAATTGTAGCTGTTCAGTAGATAGTCCGACATCTCCCGACAATTGTTCATACAATGCTTGTATGCCTTGGGTGTGATCGATCACCGTATACAGGGATCCAACATCCAACGTCCCCAAGATCCATCCGTCTACCCATTCAATAGTTTCCAATATTTTAATAATGTCGGTAGTGTCACGAATGTATGATGGCACTCTCTTAACATAGGGTTGAAGCCACTGATCAATGTACTTGGATAAGTTACATGAAATGGATTCAATCCCAGACACTATTGGGCGACCTGGGGGTGTTTGTAAATTTTTATGGATCTTGGGGATGCAATAGAACATCGGGATCCTCTTCTCAGTGTCCAGCCTCCTGATTGGATAGGAAGCCCACTTTTAATCCCTTCTCACAGTAATTCTTTAGGATTTTATAATATTCCTCTGTGGGGTCCCCGTTTAATTTTTGATAGGTGACCCTAATTGTCTATAGCACTCTCTCAAGTAATCTGCCGTATTCTGTACTACTACAGCCCCACCCTTATCAGCCGGCCTAATTATGATATCATTCGCCTCTTGCAGCGATTTGATTGCCCTAATTTCCCCTTTGTTTAGATTTGTGTTTATTCTCTGGCTTTTAATTCTTCTCAAGTCCCGCTCTACATTGTTCTTGAACGCGGCCATTTCGTTACTAATCTCCTGTCTAGGGAATTTTTTAGATCTGGCCTTTAGATCAGTATGTTGATATTTGCTAATATTCCCTTCCATGTCCATCTCTCTATTAATGTTTTTTTTTAGAAAATATTTCTTAAGACATAACCGTCTTATGAACTTTTCCACCCCAATATATGTGGCGAACTTGTCCAGGGAATTTGTGGGGGCAAACTTTAAACCCTTGTTCAGTAACTGAACCTGGGTGTCTGTGAGTACAGTATCACTGATATTTATTACATTGGTCATCGATTGTATGGGTGTCTGTGATTCCTTCTTATGTGCATGTCGTCCTCTCCGAATTTTCCGTTGTGCTCGTGTCGTTTCGACCTGGTTAGTGTTGGTGTATAGTGATGTTCTGTGTTCTGACAATACCTATGTTCCTGTCTCTGTGCCTGGTGAATCCCTCTGTCCTGTACATACTCCTTCGGACGCTCCCTCAAATTGTAATCGTGACCCTGTCCCTGTGTTCTGTGATTGTGCTTCCTTGTGTCCTGTCGTGGTGGTGTTGGGGTACGTGTGCTCCTCGTTCGTGCTTTGTGATGTGGTGGAGTGAAATCTAAAAAATGCGGTGTCATAAGTGTTTCAAATCTGTGGAGATACTAACATTGTCATATTGTATCCCCTGTGTATTAACGTGATCGACTTCACTCTGTTTATAAACTTCAGTGACTTCTTTTTTCTCCATATAGTATAACTTCCTGGACCTTTTTCCTATTATTTCTCTTTCTAATGAGTCCAGATTTTTGCAAATCCTCTCATGCCATTTACGGACTATATCAGTGTCTGGAAATTTTTCTATCTCTCTTTTTAGAGCATCTATCTGCCCCGCCATTTCTTCTGTCATTTGTGTCCTTCTAATAATCATTTGTACAAGGGTTTCTGACTGGGTTTTAAGGAACGCATCCCATTCTTTTTTGAATTTGTCATCCACCAAGTCCGATGCCGGTGTCTTGGTGAGTGTCAAACCCTTAGGGATGAGGCCCTTATCCAAATATTACGTAAGTGACCTAATTTCCCACTTATTGCGTAACTGATGTTGCAAAGTCCTCTCCAAAACCTTAAAAACATAATCCGTAGATCTTTCTGCCAATGCTTCACCTTCCACATTGAAGGTAAATGTCTCTATCTTTTTATATTTATTGTCTAAGTGTTCCCAAATGTCCATCTCGAGGAAAGGGGAGCTCAGCTGTAAAGGGTGATAAGGTAAAAAAAACTTTGAAAGATACAGCGGCTTACCCCCTCACCGTATGGATAAGGTGCTCACCCTCAGGTCCCACCCTTAGGACCTTAAAGAACAAAAGGAGGTGTAAGCAATATGAAGGAGCTCCCCTATGCTACAATACAACACTATATATCACCTCTTCTTTGAAGAAGAACAATAGAGCTAAATAACACAATAACAGAAGATGAGAGGTAGGTTTCAACTCTTGAGGTTGAACTGCACACTTATAGGCCAAAACCGCATATGTGGCCTAGTTCACACTTGTGCGTTTCTGATGCGTTTTTAAAAAAAAAAGATCGCTGGACCTTGCAGTCTTCTCCTATATTCATTTCTAACTATTTTTAACAATTTTTAAGTGTGGTCATTATGTGTACTTAAATGTAGGGCATTATTTATTGTTTTAACTTATAAAGATATATACATGATGATTGAAATCCAATCCAGAGATTATCAAATGCACAAAACAATATGGGATTGTTGGTAATGACATCCCATTTATAAGGAGTGAGGATCCGCTCACCCAGTTGACCACTGAGGAAGGGATGTTAGACCCTGAAACGCGTCTGGCATTACAGAGTGAGCGTGGGATCATCACAAACAAAGAAAAAGGAAGCCTGGAACCAAAAGAAATAAGTAATAAAGCAAGAAAACCTGCTTGAAGAGCAGTCGCCAAACAGTGACATCATCAAAGCGTCTATCCGGTTCCCTGGACAACCAGGTCACGTGGGACGCCACGTACGGCCAGCACATCACATGGGACGCTGTGAGTGCATGGCCGCCTGGATACAACGCTGCGGAGAGCAGTGAAGAGGGGTAAGACCGGGCTCGTATATGAGCATTATAGGACATATGAAGAAACTATAAGTTATACCAACATTAGTTTCACTGTGAAGCGAGTAGTGTTCGCCTGAATACTTTGACTTTACTTGATATTCGGCACCAGTTGTGTTTCCTGCACGCCACTGAATCTTGTGCAATACAAACATTGTGCATTGTGGTTTCGGCCATACTAGTACGACGCTTATTAATAGCACCTATTGGGACATTGCCGGCACGCTGTTACATATGTTAATGGAGGATTAATACATCAACAGCAATTTTCTTCCCATTATAGTCTTACTAGATTTGTATAGGTACATGTGTGCCTACATGTATGTTTTTAGACGATTAAAGTCCATATTTTCTGCTATTATTGTGGTCCCTTTTGAGTGTGCCCCTTCATATTGCTTACACCTCCTTTGGTTCTTTAAGGTCCTAAGGGTGGGACCTGAGGGTGAGCACCTTATCCATACGGTGAGGGGGTGAGCCGCTGTATCTTTCAAAGTTTTTTTTAACTTGGCAGAAATTGCCTCTGTCCCAAGTTGAAAGGATTGCATTGGTCAGGATGGTGGTCTTGCCTATCGCATTATACCCGGTGACCGCCTGCTCGATGAGGATTGATGACTCCTTCTTTGGCCTCCTGGAGAGACTGTTGAATGAGCTAACCTGGGGGAGGGGTAGAGTAAGAATTAAACAAAAATATCTTTGGCTCTCTGAGCGAGATGGTGGCTCTCTCTCCCCTTTCTCCAGGGATACTATATTGCAGCTCAGATGCGGTGGTGTATGGGCGGGGGGACCATTATCTTGCCCACTTTGTAAGGGATTTTCGGGGGCCATGTGGGGACATCCTTTCTATTTTAGAGACTGGATATCTGGGGGTGGGGGGGGGGGGGAGTGCCTAATTAGTGGCACGTTAAATAAAGTTTGGAATAAAATAAAAGATATTAGGTATAACGCACTCTGCTTACTTTACTCCTCTCTGGCACAACTCTAATTTAAAAGAATTTAGGCTTATTTCTGATTATGAATACTGGAATTCACGTGGTATCAATTGTTTAACTCACATTTCACCACACGGCAACATTATCTCTTTAGAAAATGTAATTAAGAACACTAAACTCACATTTATAGACAGGTTCAGGTATGCACAAATTAGACATGCACATATGAGTACCCAGGATAAACACCTTCTGAATATTAAGGAAAATTCCTTCTTGGATTTTTGCTATAAATTTAAGGGAACTAAACTCACACTTTCTCAAATACATCACAGGCTTCGGGACTCCCTTGCTGAAATAATAAAATATAAAAGCGAAGGAAGCTGGGTAGACGGGGTAAAGTATACAAGAACATTAATAAGGTATCAATCTCTCAGAAATATAGATGAATCATCCTGTGTGACACTGTCTGCTGAGCTATGTACCTAATCCTATGTGATACAGCCTGCTAAATTGTGTATCTAATCCTATCCTGCGTAATGCCTGACGAGCTGTATTTGATACTGTCTGCTGAGCTGTGCATCTAATCCCACCCGGTGAGATACTGCCTGCTGAGTCGTGCATCTATCCTGTGATACCGTCTGCTGAGCTGTGTATCTAATCTGATCCTGTGTTACTGTCTACTGACTAGTGCATCTAATCCAATACCATCTGCTGAGCTGTGTATATTAACCATATCCTTTTTGACACTGTCTGCTGAGCTATGTATCTAATCCTATCCTGTGATACTGCCTGCTGAGCATCTAATACTATCATGAGTAATGCCTGAATAGCTATATTTAATCCTGTCATGTGATACTGTCTGCTGAGTGCATGTATCTAATCCTATCCTGTGTAATACTGTCTGCTGACAACATATTAGATACACAGCTCTCCCACAGGATATCTAATCTTATGTCGTCAGCAGACAGTATTACACAGGATAGGATTAGATACAACCCAGCATCATACAACCCCATTTTTGTCCCACTATGGGACTTAATCTCTGGGGTTTGATTAAACCAGTACAGTACTTGCTGTATTACATTGCATTGACAGTCAGTGTGAGGCCTCTAACCGGGGTATCCCAAATTCTTTGCAAGGTTTGGTGCTGCAATGGAGAGCCAGCATTCACTCTTTTTTGCCTTAGTCTGGATCAACTTGCAGGATAACAGGCTGAACTGGATGGACAAATGTATTTTTCCAGCCTTATAAACGATGTTAGGGGGGTCTGTAGCTTGCATCAAGTAATTGAAAGATTCAAAGTGACCACATGAAACAATTCCTTTATTAATGTTGGATCTGTCATTACAACTTCCATATTAGTAACGCAAGACAAGAGGAATTAAAGACTGCAATGAACAAGTGACTGAGGGGGTAAAGGGAGTTGTAGGTGGTGAAAGGCTTCAGTCATCTGTACTTAACTCTCCCAAAGACCCCTTAACACAAGTGCCAAAAATATGAGTCATGGAATTGAGGAAATTGGCAAAACATACT
Source organism: Bufo gargarizans (assembly GCF_014858855.1). Taxonomy (NCBI): domain Eukaryota; kingdom Metazoa; phylum Chordata; class Amphibia; order Anura; family Bufonidae; genus Bufo; species Bufo gargarizans. Next base: position 65,372,031 of record NC_058089.1, read on the forward strand.
TTGTGTAGCCATCCATTTCAAAAATGAAATATTGAATAGTGGATTAGCGCAAAGAGCTGTGTCCCATTCTTCTCAAGTTAAAGGAATTCTGTGCTACTGAAGGTTTACAATTATTAACTGCCATTACACACCTCTTAAAAAAAAAATAAAAAAAAAAGTTGTTTCCTAACAATACTACAATTACTACAAATACCCTGCAAACATCAGAAGGGTAACATAAGGAATGCTGCAAAAGTGGAATTTGGAGGTGCACTCATGACAACCGAAAGCAGGTTCTGGGAATGTTAGAGCCTAACCCACAAGCAGCATGTTACAGGTCATAGTTTGATCCACATCTACAGCGCCCAGTTTGGGGTTACTGAACAGTGAGGAGAACGGGTAAGATGCCAGGTTGCTTTTGGCAAAATAACTCAACTTAGGAGGCAAATGAAGAATGGAGGGGCTGAAGGACATTTCATAACTAGAACGGAAAGCTGCTTCTGTTGGAAAGAAAAGTATAATTACGAGGACATTTATGGCTGTTGTGGAAGGGCTTAAAGGAGAAGCCGCCCTGTTGAACGACTTCCTAATCAAGAGGCATGTAGGGTTTGAGGGTAACAGGAGACACTGTTGGGGTAGGGTTGATAACATGGAAGCCTCTTTAAGTGGCACAGATGTGGGTCTTCACAGAGGCATGCCTTCTAGAGAGATGACAGTGCAGCCACCAAGTTTCTCAGCCAGGGCAGAGCGGTCCTTAATGTCACATTTGTTGTTCGCTTGTACTTCGTGCTTGATACCTGCAAAATAAGTCAAATAGTCACATTGAGACAAAAGTTATCCAATTTTATGGCCAAGGTGAATAGTCTAGTGATTATGGACACTTTAGCTCCGGATACTTGCCTGAGAATTTCTTCTTGATTGCATCTTTAGAACTGGCATATATCATTTTGCTTTTCAGTGTCGCGCCGTCAGGAGCCCTGAGAAAACAAATTTTTTTTTTTTTAGACAGGCCATGGCATCCTTATATTTGCACATCTAAAAGCACTATTTAAGTGGGTTTATTCCATTTTTACCATAACACTAGTTTGTAATGTTGAAAGCCAGGATGATCATCAAGCCTGTGCATCATTGCCACAATTCAAATTAGTACAAAACCTTGGGAAGCTAAAAAGCTCATGAAACCATGCAAGTGCAAGCTGGCATGTACCCTCTGCAAAGCTCTGTCTTACACCTACCAAACTACAATGTAGCCAAGTGTGAGATCTGAACAATGAGCATAATGCAATCATGACAGCGAGCCATCAGTTGGGCAGTTCCAGAGCCAATTAGTCTATGGGGCTATTCTCAAGGCTAGGAGTGCATAGTCTTAACACTTGTTAAAAAATAAACCGCAACAAGAATAGGAATTCGGCTACCTTCACACATGTTTGGTGCAGATCTGTTCAGATAATACAATGGTCTGCAGCCGTTCAGAACGGATCCGTTTTAATTATAACAGCCAAGATGGAGCCGTCTTAAACATCATTGAAAGACAATGCAGGACGGATCAATTTTCTATTGTGCCATAGAAAATGGATCCGTCCCCTTACATTGTGTGTCAAATCGGACCCATTTGGCACAGTTCTCGTCAGATGGACACCAAAACGCTGAAGGCAGGGTTTTGGTGTCCGCCTCCAGAGCTGAGAGGTGACTGAACGGAGGGAAACTGATTTTGAGTGGATCCTTTTCCATTCAGAATGCATTAAGAGCAAAACTGATCCATTTAGGACCACTTGTGAGAGCCCTGAACAGATCTCAAACTAAAAGCCAAATCAGTGTGAAAGTAGCCTTAAAAGGGATTCTGTCACCTGGATTTTAGTGACAGAGCTTTTAACATCACATCAGTCTGCTTGTTTTGCATTAAAATATACTAGTATTACTACTCTTAGTGTCTTTTTCTGGACAAAAGTTTATTAAGTTGGTAATTACGGCCGATTCCAGGTGCCAATGTGTATCTACAGCTCGTGCGTTAGGTTATGGCTCAGCGAACGCATTCCGTGGATACACGTCTGCCTGGAATCGGCCTTACGGGACATGCGCCAGCCAGCAATGAGTAGTAAATAAATTGCAGTGGGGCAGTGCTGGACTCCAGGAGAAGGGGGCACATCTGGGCTCCAGCTGCTGGAGGGACAGCCCCTTGGGATCCTTACTCAGGTAATTACCATATTAATAAAAGCAATTTTCTAGACAAAAGACAACACTAAGTGTAGTAATACTAGTATATTTTAATACAAAGAGCAGACTGATGTGATGTTAAAAGCAGTCACTAAAAGCCAGGTGACAGAATCCCTTTAAGAAAAGTCAGGTCCTCCTGCATCCAGTGAAGAGTCTGAGGAGCGGGTATGAGGGCATATGTGGTGGCCAATATGTACTGGGGCACAACGTGGGCTATTATAACTACAGAGGCAGAACAAAGTACATTTATACTGGGGCACTGTAAGGGTTGGAGTTTTAACTTAAAGAGGACCTTTCACCAGAATAAAACTTCTCCACCCAGGGGAACCTGCCAGCCCTCCTCCTCCCATGCTGCAGTGCTGGCCAATCACAGCACACAGCTCATAGGCTGAGAGAAAAAAGCCTCTCAGGCTATGAGCTGAGCGCTGTGATTGGCCAGCGCTGCAGCATGGGAGAATGAGACACCAGCAGGTTCCCCTGGGGGAGCCTAACTATGAAGATACCGGAGGCAATAACAGGAGAACGGAGGTATAACAGTAAGCGCAGGGGGGTCCCTAGGCACCGCTCTACATGCCTGTATAGTTAGTTTAGAAGTTTTATTCTGGTTAAAGGTCCTCTTTAAATCCAATGAAAGTCAGCTCTTAAGGCTAGTTTCACACTAGCGGCAGGACGGATCCGACAGGCTGTTCACCATGTCGGATCCGTCCTGCGGCTATTTCGCCGTGCCCGCGGACCGCCGCTCCGTCCCCATTGACTACAATGGGGACGGGGGCGGAGCTCCGGCGCAGCACGGCGCTGCACGGAGAAAGCCGCCGGACTAAAAAGCCTGACATGCAGTAATTTTAGTCCGGCGGCCTTTCTCCGTGCAGCGCCGTGCTGCGCCGGAGCTCCGCCCCCGTCCCCATTGTAGTCAATGGGGACGGAGCGGCGGTCCACGGGCACGGCGAAATAGCCGCAGGACGGATCCGACATGGTGAACAGCCTGTCGGATCCGTCCTGCCGCTAGTGTGAAAGTACCCTAACTGCTGTTTAAAAAGGATGAAAAACAGGCATTTAACAGTCTTTTCTTTCAGTCATAGATGCTGCCTTACAAAGCAAATGACTGACAGGTATAGCTCCCTACCCTCCATATGCTTACTTAGCATCCATCGGTTCAGAGAAGATTGCTATATACTGCCAGACACTGCTGGTGGCAACTTGTCAGTGACAAAATATGTCCCCAGGGCACCAATTTAGGCCAGCTGGTCCTACCAACACTGACCGTTTTGGCGGCTATTCACCTAATCGGGCTATTGTACAGCATTTGTGGCTTGAAGTGTATGCAACACGCAGTCTGCTCTTTTTGTATTAAAATATATTACTACCCTTAGTGTTGTCTTGTCTAGAAAAGCACCATCCTGTAAGGCAGATTCCAGGCGCTGGACTATTACAATTTCTCAATACTCAGATGGGTTCTCCACAAGGAACATCTGTTGCCACATTATGGCATCTAGCTACACGTAACCCTTACAGATCAGTATTCAGACTCCTCTTGAACACCATGTATCCCAGCTACAAGTGAAAACTAAAACCCAAGACAAAAGACAAGGCAATGAACAAACTAATGTCACGTGGTGTGTATGTGGCATCTAAAGCACGTAGGCATTCGCAATTATCCTGTTTTCCATTGCATGGCATAGTATTTCTCTAGGACATCTTACAATTTCACAATTTTTTTTATAGCGCACTGATTTGTCAGACATTATGTCCTGAGTACCATTTTTTTGCTGTTCTCTCCACACATTCCTCTGAGGTTCTGTCAGATATTCTATGGATGTAACAAGTGGTCACTGGAATGCCAATCAATACCGATTTTCCTTGTTGCCAGGCCCAATATCCCCCTTCAAGGTATAACATTGCTTTCTGAACTCTAAGCACAATTTCAAGTCCACCTCAACTCACCAGAAAAGGAAGACCAGATCCTCTTTCTTACTCTCCTTTGTTTCATAGGTGCAGTCATAAAGGGCATAACGGCAGTCATCACTGGGCAGCATGTCCACAAAGTGCTTGTAGGGATCAGTAATCTTCCCCCCACAATCTCCCACCAGGAATTCTGCCCCTTCTTCTGGAATAATTCTTCTCTTATCAGGACTCAGGCAAAATATAACAGCCTTCCGGCGCTTCTTTGCCTCCTCAGGGGTGCAGGCCTTTCGCACTTTCATGCATTGGAAGATCTGAAGGACGTCATCTGAAACAGTCACACCTGAGGCCTACAACACAAATATTGGAGTAAAGAATGTGAGGGAAGAAAGACCATTGTAAGAGATCATCCCATACAGGAATGTTACCCCTGTGCACTTCTAATATACAGAGGGAAGACAGAATGCTCTTGAAATTGGGCTTAGCGTTAAAGTTTTCCTGTATTGAGTTCCATCATAGGGGCTCAATACCGTTCCTGTATTGAGTTCCGTCATAGGGGCTCAATAGCGAAAAAAAAATATATAGGAATTATCCCCATGCATTCTGAACGGAGAGCAATCCATTCAGTATGTATCAGGATGTCTTCCATTCCTCTTACGGTATTTGGCCGGAGAAAATAACACAGAAAGTTCAGGAACACTTGCCTCGTTCGGCATTAATTTCTATTGAAATGTATTAATGCCGGATCCAGTTTCCTGGCCTGCGTATGCTTAGACTGTTAAATCTGAAGAAAAAAAACCTGGATCTGTTTTTCCGGATGACACGAGGGATCGGGTATTGCACTGCAGTGTGAGACTGATCCGCACCTGGAAACCAGTGATATCCGTTTACATATGGATTGCCACACCCGGCAGGCAGTGGTCTGCCGGATTCTTCTAATGTAGAGAGTACCCTTAAATTTCCAGCTGAGCAACATTCATGAATTACAGACGACATTTGCCCCCCAGGTTACTCACTTGTCTGGCGCAGTTATCCATGTCCTCTTCAAGTGCCAGGATAGCCCACAGCATAGATGCTAAACACATTCACAGGCCCCAATGTATGCCAGGAGTATATCCAGCATGGCCATACACAGTGGAGGCCTCCTTTGCAGAAGCACAAGATGTGACCACATTGTGGCAGTACAGGACTTGAATTAACAGAGAGTGTGTGTGTGTGTGTGTGGTCGCTGGCAATACTGGGGTGCATCTGAGCACCTGCTTAACTACCGCAGGATTTGGCAGATTCCACAATACGGGAATCAGAGGTGCACATGTCCCTAAAATAATCCCCACGGCCTGGGCGTATACTGCAGCCTATGGAAGATGCCCATGCCTCTAGATGCACCTTCAGCAGCCCTCACACCTGGCGGAAAAAGTCCCCGCCAGTCCCCACACATCACCCATGTGACGTCGTTTTTAAAAGGTTGTCAAGTGCCAAAAAACAAAAAGGTCATAAACATAAAGGACCCCCAGTGACCAGCTGCTCCTCTGTTAGAACCGCAGGCCGGTCACAGACACAAGGCAGGCCCGCCACGACATGCGCGATAAAAGACTTCCTCTGCCACAACACAGAAGCGCAGGCGGCTTCGCAAACGCCGAGTAGCGTGCACAGCATCCTGCGAGGTGGACGCTCGCCCCATCCGCTACCAGCGCCGTCACAGGGGGCGGGGCATACGGTCTAGCGCGCCCGGCCACACCCAAATGCCGACGGGCTCCGTTCCCGCCCTTTTATTTCCTCGACAAGAGCACGTACACCTACATTTCGCGTCACCGGCCTCAGTCATTTAATAACGAGACGTCACCGGTAAGAACCTGCCAATAACGAGACGTCACCGGTAAGAACCTGCCACCGTTGTCTGTGTGATATCCTGAGGAGTCTTAATGTGAGTCACCCGCACACTTTCCAGTCTGCAGTCAACCACGTCATTGCGCAGTCACCCGTAGGAACCAGTGGCCGCAGCAAAGTGCAGTCAGATAGGGGCCGACTGACAAGGGTCTCAGAAAATGGCGGCATTAGGGAGCGGCTCCGCTCGGGCACAGACCCTCCTGAATGTGCCATGTCCCAATTCAGATGGTTCTACTCACCATTTTTACTGGGGTTAGTGGGTAGAAGAGGTGCGGAGGGATCTGGAGATAGGAGGGGACCGCCGACGGTAGCTTCAGGAGGTGGTAGAAAAGACCGTGCAGCCGCCTGACAGACTCGCACCGAAATGAAGCCTCTCTGTCTCCTCCTTCCGCTTTCTTTAAGCGCTGCACAATGAAGAGGGAGGGGCGGGCTTCCTGTCTGTGCGCGCAGAGGCTGTCGGGAGTTGTAGGCAGCGGCTGGGAGGGTCTCAGTCCGGGGAAGCCATTATTGGTTAGGTGGAAGCGCAGCGTGACACATGGGGTGGGGACCCGCGGTGGAAATGCGAGAGAAAGATGTGAAATGTGCTCGGTCTGCTGTGGCTGGCTTATTTCCCTGTCAGCCCCTGTAACATTAGGACTATGTGATGTACTGTGTGCAAAAGTGTAAGGCCCCTTTCACACGAGCGAGTTTTCCGCGTGGTGCAATGTGTGACGTGAACGCATAGCACCCGCACTGAATCCTGACTAGAGATGAGCGAACTTCTGTTTTAAGTTCGGCGTCTAAAGTTCGGAGGGCGGGTTAGCGGAGAATCCCGATCTGGAACCGGATATGGATTCCGACTTCCGTTGTGGTCCGTGGTAGCGGAATCAATAATCGGCCATTATTGATTCCGCTACCACGGACCACAACGGAAGTCGGAATCCATATCCGGTTCCAGATCGGGATTCTCCGCTAACCCGCCCCCGAACTTTAGACGCCGAACTTAAAACAGAAGTTCGCTCATCTCTAATCCTGACCCATTCATTTCAATGGGTCTGTGTACATGAGCGTTGTTTTTCACGCATCAGTTCTGCGTTGCGTGAAAATCGCAGCATGTTCTATATTCTGCGTTTTTAACGCAGCCCTGGCCCCATAGAAGTGAATGGGGCTGCGTGAAAAACGCATTGCACCCGCAAGCAAGTGCGGGTGCGATACGTTTTTCACTGATGGTTGCTAAGAGATGTTGTTTGTAAACATTCAGTTTTTTATCACGTGTGTGAAAAAACGCATCAAAACGCATTGCACCCACACAGAGAAAACTGAACAACTAAACACAATCGCAGACAAAACTGACTGAACGCATCCGGACCTAATTCGTCACGCTCGTGTGAAAGAGGCCTACGGGTACTTTCACACTTGCGTTTTTCTATTCCAGCATAGAGTTCCGTCACAGGGGCTCTATACCGGAAAAGAACTGATCAGGCATATCCCCATGCATTCTGAATGGAGAGTAATCCGTTCAGTTTGCATCAGGATGTCTTCAGTTCAGTAGTTTTGACTGACCAGGCAAAAGAGAAAACCACAGCATGCTACGGTTTTCTCTCCGGCGAACAAAAACTGAAGACTTTCCCATAGGAATGTATTAGCGCCGGATCCGGCATTCGGAATGCTGGATCCGTCGTTCCGGAATGCGCATGCGCAGATCAGTAAAAATGAGAAAAAATGTACAAGACAGATCCGTCTGTCCGCATGACAAGCGGAGAGACGGATCCGTCCTTGCAATGCATTTGTGAGACGGATCCGTCTCACAAATGCTTTCAGTCAGCGGCGGCCAGTTCCGACGATGGAACTGCCCGCCGGATCACACTGCCGCAAGTGTGAAAGTAGCCTTAGGCAGGTGTGAGGAAAGCACCGAGGATTCCGCATAGTGATCAAATCCTTCTGTCTCTTCATGTAATCTCATGGCCCTGTGGGGTCCAGATCATCACTTTCAGGACCCAATAATGTGGATTGGATGTGGACACATTCAACTAATAAAAGATCATGTCCTATTCTTGTCCGTTTTGTGGACAATAATAGGCATTTCTAATATGCAGCAGAATGTGTGGGATGCACGTGGCCGGTATCTATGATTTGCTGATCCGCAATTTGCAGAACGCAAAATAGATATAGTCGTGTGAATGGCGCCTTAGGGTACTTTCACCCTAGCATTATTCTTTTCCGGTATTGAAATCCGGTAAAGGGTCTCAATACTGGGGAAAATATATATTTGGTTGTCTCCTAATGCATTCTGAATGGAGAGCAATCCGTTCAAGATGTCTTCCGTTCAGTCTTTTTGCCATTTCAGGATGGAGATAATACCGTAGTTGTATTTTTTCCAGCCAAAATCCCGGGACAATACAGCACTTGCCGAATCTGGCATTTATTTCCATAGAGATGTATTAATGCCGGCCCATTACCAAGTGTTCTGGAAATTGCCGGATCCGGTTCTCCAATCTGCGCATGTGCCAGGAGCTATTTTTGCGTTGGATCTTTAAATACCGGATCTTTTATTACGGATGATACCGGATGTCATGAGATGGATCCGGTATTTCAACGGATCCAGAAAAAAAGCTGTTTGTATATGGATTGCCAGATCCGGCAGGCAGTTCAGTTGCTGGAACTGGCTGCCGGAATTAAAAAACGCTAGTGTGAAAGTTCCCTTACTCCAAAGATAGTTCTTAACCTTATTCCGCTTATGTGAAATTACCCCAAATAATTAGATTAGTGGGGTTCCTACCGCTGGGAGCCCTAGTAATCATAAGAATGGGAGCACCTTGAAATTAATGGAGTGGCTGTGCACATGCTCTACCGGCCGCTCCATTTATTTTGGGGGTCCTTATGGAGTACGGTGTCCCTGTTTTCGTGATTGGTGGGGATCCCAGACGTATGGCCCCAACAATCTAATACCTGTCCCCTATCTTGTATATAAGAGATAACATAACCGGAATACCTCTTTTTAAGGTTCCTCAATTTTCCTTTTTTTTTTATTTCCTTTCGGAGCTATAGCTTTTTTTATTTTTCCATTCATACAGCTGTATCCAGGGCTTGATTCTTGTGGGACATCTTAGGCCTTTTCCTTAGTGGCATATAAGATGTAGTAAACATCCCCCATAATTTCACAGTTTTCTTTTTTTCACCTGAGATGTTTGGTGTTTTTTTTTTTTATGCGGTAAAGACACCAGCTCCAGATATTAGGTGAAGGACACAGGACAAACAAGTGTTTTTTTTTTTTTTTTGTGTTGTTCATGCGTTTAGCCAACACATTCTCTATAAGGAAAAGATGCCTTGAGGAAAATGCTAGTGGTAAGACACACTGGCCCAGATTTACTAATATTTCTGTGCTAGAAATCTGTCAAAAAAAAGTGATGCAAAAATACATAGTATATAAGGCCAAAAAAAGACATCTGTCCATCCAGTTCGGCCTGTTATCCTGCAAGTTGATCCAGAGGAAGGCAAAAAACAACCTGTGAGGTAGAAGTAAATTTTCCTCATTTAAGGGGAAAAAAAATCCTTCCCGACTCCAATCAGGAAATCAGAATAACTCCCTGGATCAACAACCCCTCTCTAGTAGCTATAGCCTGTAATATTATTACAATCCAGAAATACATCCAGGCCCCTCTTGATCTCTTTTAGTGAACTCCCCATCACCACCTCCTCAGGCAGAGAGTTCCATAGTCTCACTGCTCTTACCGTAAAGAATCCTCTTCTATGTTTGTGTACAAACCTTCTTTCCTCCAGACGCAGAGGATGTCCCCTCGTCACAGTCCTGGGGATAAATAGATGATGGGAGAGATCTATGTACTGACTCCTGATATATTTATACATGGTTATTAGATCGCCCCTTAGTCGACTTTTTTCTAAAGTGAATGACCCTAATTTTGATAATCTTTCAGGGTGCTGTAGTTGCCCCATTCCAGTTATTACTTTAGTTGCCCTCCTCTGGGCCCTCTCAAGCTCTGCTATGTCTGCCTTGTTCGCAGGAGCCCAGAACTATACACAGTACTCCATGTGTGGTCTGACTAGTGATTTGTAAAGTGGTAGGACTTTGTTCTCATCATGGGCATCTATGCCCCTTTTGATGCAACCCATTATCTTATTAGCCTTGGCAGAAGCTGCCTGACACTGGTTTTTACAGCTTAGGCTACGTTCACATCACCGTTCAGCCTTTCCGTTCTCCTGCTCCGTTTAGGGGCAGGAGAACGGAAAGGACAGATAAGCACATAACTGACACCAAACTGAGTCAAACGGAGCCTGAGGACCCCTTAGACTATAATGGGGTCCGTTATGTTTCCGCTCAGATGATTTTTAAGCGGAGACAAAAGTTGTGCATGCAGGACGGATCCGTCTCTGCTTAAAAATCATCTTCTGAGCGGAAACATAACGGACCCCATTATAGTCTATGGGGTCCTAAGGGCTCCGTTTGACTCAGTTTGGTGTCAGTTATGTGCTTATCCGTCCTTTCCATTCTCCTGCCCCTAAACGGAGCAGGAGAACGGAAAGGCTGAACGGGGATGTGAACGAAGCCTTAGGCCTCATGCACACGACAGTTTTTTTTCACGGTCCGCAAAAACGGGGTCCATGGGTCCGTGATCCATGACCGTTTTTTCGTCCGTGGGTCTTCCTTGATTTTTGGAGGATCCACGGACATGAAAAAAAAGTCGTTTTGGCGTCCGCCTGGCCGTGCGGAGCCAAATGGATCCGTCCTGAATTACAATGCAAGTCAATGGGGACGGATCCGTTTGAAAATTGAGCCACAGTGTGTCATCTTCAAACGGATCCGTCCCCATTGACTTACATTATAAGTCTGGACGGATCCGCTTGCCTCCGCACGGCCAGGCGGACACCCGAACATAACTTGAAGCGTCCCCATCACCATGGGAACGCCTCTACGTTAGAATATACTGTCGGATATGAGCTACATCGTGAAACTCATTTCCGACAGTATATTCTAACACAGAGGCGTTCCCATGGTGATGGGGACGCTTCAGGTTAGAATACACTGCAAACTTGGTACAAGACTGCCCCCTGCTGCCTGGCACCACCCGATCTCTTACAGGGGGATATGATAGCACAATTAACCCCTCCAGGTGCGGCACCTAAAGGGGTTAATTGTACTATCATATTCTCCTGTAAGAGATCAGGGCCGCCAGGCAGCAGGGGGCAGACCCCCCCCCTCCTCCCTCTATAGTTATAAATCGTTGGTGGCACAGTGTGTGCCCACCATCGCCCCCCCCCTTCCTCCCTCTATAGTTAAAAATCGTTGGTGGCACAGTGTGTGCCCACCATCGCCCGCCCCTTCCTCCCTCTATAGTTAAAAGTCGTTGGTGGCACAGTGTGCGCCCACCATCGGCCCCCCCTCTCTCTATAGTAGTAACAACCATTGGTGGCAGTGTGCGGCCTCCCATTCCTCCCCCCCCCCCCCCCAATCATTGGTGGCAGCGGAGTTCCGATTGGAGTCCCAGTTTAATCGCTGGGGCTCCGATCGGTAACCATGGCAACCAGGAAGCTACTGCATCCCTGGTTGCCATGGTTACTTAGCAATAGTACAATTGTAGAAGATTCATACTTACCTGCTTGCTGCTGCGATGTCTGTGACCGGCCGGGAGCTCCTCCTACTGGTAAGTGAAAGGTCTGTGCGGTGCATTGCTAAAGAACTGTCACTTACCAGTAGGAGGAGCTCCCGGCCGGTCACAGACATCGCAGCAGCAAGCAGGTAAGTATGAATCTTCTACTATTGTACTATTGCTAAGTAACCACGGCAACCAGGGCTGCAGTAGCTTCCTGGTTGCCATGGTTACCGATCGGAGCCCCAGCGATTAAACTGGGACTCCGATCGGAACCACGCTGCCGCCAATGATCGGGGGGGGGGGGGGGGGGAGATGGGAGGCCGCACACTGCCACCAATGGTTGTTACTACTATAGAGAGAGGGGGGGCCGATGGTGGGCGCACACTGTGCCACCAACGATTTTTAACTATAGAGGGGGGAAGGGGGGGGGTGATGGTGGGCACACACTGTGCCACCAACGATTTTTAACTATAGAGGGAGGAAGGGGGGGGGGCGATGGTGGGCGCACACTGTGCCACCAACGATTTTTAACTATAGAGGGAGGAAGGGGGGGGGGATGGTGGGCGCACACTGTGCCACCAACGATCTTCAAACTGGGGGGGGGGGGGGTCTGCCCCCTGCTGCCTGGCAGCCCTGATCTCTTACAGGAGAATATGATAGTACAATTAACCCCTTTAGGTGCCGCACCTGAAGGGGTTAATTGTGCTATCATATCCCCCTGTAAGAGATCGGGTGGTGCCAGGCAGCAGGGGGCAGTTTTGTACCAAGTTTGCAGTGTATTCTAACTAGAAGCGTCCCCATCACCATGGGAACGCTTCTGTGTTAGAATATACTGTCGGAAATGAGTTTTCACGAAGTGAAAACTTAGATCAGAAAAAGCTTTTATGCAGACGGGTCTTCGGATCCGTCTGTATGAAAGCAACCTACGGCCACGGATCACGGACACGGATGCCAATCTTGTGTGCATCCGTGTTCTTTCACGGACCCATTGACTTGAATGGGTCCGTGAACGGTTGTCCGTCAAAAAAATAGGACAGGTCATATTTTTTTGACGGACAGGATACACGGATCACGGCCTCGGCTGCAAAACGGTGCATTTACCGATTTTTCCACGGACCCATTGAAAGTCAATGGGTCCGCGAAAAAAAACGGAAAACGGCACAACGGCCACGGATGCACACAACGGTCGTGTGCATGAGGCCTTAGTTTGCTGTTCACTAAAATTCTTAGGTTGTTTTCCATGTCAGTGTTACCCAGTGTTTTACCATTTAGTATGTACGGGTGACTTGCATTATTCCTTCCCATGTGCATAACCTTACATTTGTCAGTGTTAAACCTCATCTGCCACTTCTATGCCCAAGCCTCTAATCTATCCAGATCCCTCTGTCGTAGTATACTGTCCTCTTCCGTGTCAATTACTTTACACAGTTTAGTGTCATCTGCAAAAATTGATATTTTACTATGCAAGCCTCCTACAAGATCATTAATAAATATATTGAAGAGAATAGGGCCCAATACTGACCCCTGAGGTACCCCACTAGTGACAGCGACCCAATCTGAGTGTGTACTGTTAATAACCACCCTCTGTTTTTAATCATCGAGCCGGTTACTTACCCACATACAGATGTTTTCTCCCAGTCCGAGCATTCTCATTTTGTACTGTATACTAACCTTTTATGCGGTACAGTGTCAAATGCTTTGGAGAAGTCCAGATATACGACATCCATTGATTCGCCGCTGTCAAGTCTAGAACTTACCTCCTCATAGAAACTGATCAAATTAGTTTTTTTTTTTTAACATTCTCTTTTTTATTGTGTTTATCATCAACAAAAAGCGTATAATTACATATACATAAGGCCTTTGGAAAAGGCAGGACCAGTGCAACTGGCCAATAGAGCAATACATCGCAAGTCACAAGTATAACCTACATCATTGTTAAGCAAAAGGGTCTTCCGACGACCTAACTTATCATGCATTGTGAATCTTGCGATTCTTAGGCCTCTTTCACACGGGCGTCATGTTTTTTGCCCGGATAAGAGGCAGGTGCGTTGCGGGAAAATGCACGATTTTTCCGCGCGAGTGCAAAACATTGTAATGCGTTTTGCACTCGCGTGAGAAAAATCACGCATGTTTGGTACCCAAACCCGAACTTCTTCACAGAAGTTCGGGCTTGGGATTGATGTTCTGAAGATGTTTTATTTTCCCTTATAACATGGTTATAAGGGAAAATAATAGCATTCTGACTACAGAATGCATAGCATAATAGTGCTGGAAGGGTTAAAAAAATAAAAAAGTTAACTCACCTTATCCTCTTGAGCGCGTAGTTCCCGGTCTCTTCTTTACTAGCTGTGGCCTAAATGACCTGTGGTGATATCAGATCACATGCTCCAATCACATGGTCCATCACCATGGTGATGGAGCATGTGATCTGACATCACCACAGGTCCTTTAGCCCACAGCTAGTAAAGAACAGACCGGGAACTACGCGATCAAGAGGATAAGGTGAGTTAACTTTTTAATTTTTTTAACCCTTCCAGCACTATTGTACTAAGCATTCTGTATTCAGAATGCTATTATTTTCCCTTATAACCATGTTATAAGGGAAAATAATACAGTGAATAGACTGTCACCTAGAACCCATGTGTGAAAATCGCACCGCATCCGCACTTGCTTGCGGATGCTTGCGATTTTCACGCAACCCCATTCACTTCTATGGGGCCTGCATTGCGTGGATTATCGCACCGCAACGCACAAAGAGGAGCATGCTGCAATTTTCACGCAACGCATAAGTGATGCGTGAAAATCACCGCTCATGTGAACAGCCCCATAGAAATGAATGGGTCAGGATTCAGTGCGGGTGCAATGCGTTCAACTCACGCATCGCACCCGCGCGGAATACTCGCCCGTGTGAAAGGGGCCTAATACACTTACTGTTCCAAAATTTGTAATAAGGAAACAACACGAATAAAGGAAAAACGTAAAACAAAAAGTCGAGTAAGTTCCCTCCATTAGCGAGTTCTACACGAGTCTTAAATCTAAATATTGCAGTATGTTATGCCTAATCTCACATCACTTTCACCTGATCAGATACTTGTAGGAATAGGTAGTAGGCCTAGCCAATTGGCTCCTAACTGGACCTTTCTCAAGGTAATCTCGTGTCTCATCTCCTTACTCTCCATTCGGGGTGGGGGGGGATCTCTGAACGCTCTGGTCAGAGTAGTTGACCCTTCTTTGTTGTGTTTCAATATGTGACAGCCATGGTTGCCAAGTATTCAAAAAACCTTGCCTGTTATGAGTGTCCCAACTCGCTAATTCCTCCATTCTACACCAGTGGTTCATCTTCTCGTACCACATGGATACGCTAGGCGGATCGGGAGTTCTCCACAGCGCTGGAATGAGTAACTTGGCAGCCATAATCATATGCGTCTGTAGATTATTTTTATGGGGCGTGAATTTGCCTTCTGGCCTCCATAACAATACTAGAGGAGCAGTCAAGTGCCCTGGACAAATCTTATTCATGGTGCCCTCCACCGTATCCCAAAACTGCCTAATTTTCGGACAGTACCACCATATGTGGGAAAGGCTGCCCAGTCCCTCCAGACACCTCCAGCAGTCACTCGAATTACCCAAGTGAATTTTGTATAGGAATTCAGGCGTGCAATACCATCTAGTGAGGGTTTTAAGTGAATTCTCTTGCACCTTGACACATCTGGAGAATCCATGTGAGTGTGACAGGATGAAGGATCTACTAGAGTCTTCTAGACTTATATCTAATTCTCTTTCCCATTCCCTCAGGTAAGAGGGTGGCGTATCATCTCTTTTCTCTAAGATCTGCCGATCGCCTTTAGGTGGTAATTTTGGCAAAAAGACCATGGTCTCCAACCAAGAGGGATCTATCATCTGGGAGTGTTTAGACGACTTAAACTTCCTCAAAATCCCATTTTTGTATGTCAGTACCCACTTTAGGTGGTTCCACTCGGATGGATTCATAAAAATCGGAGAAGGGCAACCTCGAGAGATCTCCCAATCTGAGCTCAGATACTGAGTCCCATACCGGGTTAGTCGCATCACCCTGTCAGAAAGAACATAAGGCAATGCATCAAGAGGAGTAACTGGGGATAAATGACCTTTACTGAGGTTTAGCGCAGGTGACCTCTGGCACTCCTTAACCACTTCAGCCCCGCTAGCTGAAACCCCCTTCATGACCAGAGCACTTTTTACACTTCGGCACTACACTCCTTTCACCGTTTATCGCTCGGTCATGCAACTTACCACCCAAATGAATTTTACCTCCTTTTCTTCTCACTAATGGAGCTTTCATTTGGTGGTATTTTATTGCTGCTGACATTTTTACTTTTTTTGTTATTAATCAATTGCAAAAAAATGAAATTTTTCACTTTCAGCTGTAAAATTTTGCAAAAAAAACGACATCCATATATAAATTTTTCGCCAAATTTATTGTTCTACATGTCTTTGATGAAAAAAAAATGTTTGGGCAAGAAAAAAATGGTTTGGGTAAAATAGTTTACAAACTATGGTACAAAAATGTGAATTTCCGCTTTTTGAAACAGCTCTGACTTTCTGAGCACCTGAGTCATGATTCCTGAGGTTCTACAATGCCCAGACAGTAGAAACCCCCCACAAATGACCCCATTTCGGAAAGTAGACACCCTAAGGTATTCGCTGATGGGCATAGTGAGTTCATAGAACTTTTTATTTTTTGTCACAAGTTAGCGGAAAATGATGATGATGATTTTTTTTTTTTTTTTTCTTACAAAGTCTCATGTTCCACTAACTTGCGACAAAAAATAAAAAATTCTAGGAACTCACCATGCCCCTCACAGAATACCTTGGGGTGTCTTCTTTCCAAAATGGGGTCACTTGTGGCGTAGTTATACTGTCCTGGCAATTTAGGGGCCCAAATGTGTGAGAAGTACTTTGCAATCAAAATGTGTAAAAAATGGCCTGCGAAATCCGAAAGGTGCACTTTGGAATGTGTGCACCTTTGCCCACCTAGGCTGCAAAAAAGTGTCACACATCTGGTATCGCCGTACTCAGGAGAAGTTGGGGAATATGTTTTGCGGTGTCATTTTACATATACCCATGCTGGGTGAGAGAAATATCTTGGCAAAAGACAACTTTTCCCATTTTTTTTATCCAAAGTTGGCATTTGACCAAGATATTTCTCTCACCCAGTATGGGTATATGTAAAATGACACCCCAAAACACATTCCCCAACTTCTCCTGAGTACGGCGATACCAGATGTGTGACACTTTTTTGCAGCCTAGATGCGCAAAGGTGCCCAAATTCCTTTTAGAGGGGCATTTTTAGACATTTGGATCCCAGACTTCTTCTCACGCTTTAGGGCCCCTAAAAAGCAAGGGCAGTATAAATACCCCACATGTGACCCCACTTTGGAAAGAAGACACCCCAAGGTATTCAATGAGGGGCCTGGCGAGTTCATAGAATTTTTATTTTTTCTGCATAAGTTAGCGGAAATTGATTTTTTTTGGTTTTTTTCTCACAAAGTCTCACTTTCCGCTAACTTAGGACAAAAATTTCAATCTTTCATGGACTCAATATGCCCCTCAGCAAATACCTTGGGGTGTCTTCTTTCCGAAATGGGGTCACATGTGGAGTATTTATACTGCCCTGGCTTTTTAAGGGCCCTAAAGCGTGAGAAGAAGTCTGGAATATAAATGTCTAAAAATGTTTACGCATTTGGATTCTGTGAGGGGTATGGTGAGTTCATGTGAGATTTTATTTTTTGACACAAGTTAGTGGAATATGAGACTTTGAAAGAAAAAACAAAAAAAAAAATTCACATATTTCCGCTAACTTGAGCCAAAAAAATGTCTGAATGGAGCCTTACAGGGGGTGGGTGATCAATGACAGGGGGGTGATCAATGACAGGGGGGGTGATCACCCATATACACTCCCTGATCACCTCCATCATTGATCACCCCCCTGTAAGGCTCCATTCAGACGTCCGCATGTGTTTTGCGGATCCGATCCATGTATCCATGGATCCGTTAAAATCATGCGGACGTCTGAATGGAGCCTTACCAGGGGGGTGATCAATGACAGGGGGTGATCACCCATATACACTCCCTGATCACCCCCTGTCATTGATCACCCCCCTGTAAGGCTCCATTCAGACGTCCGTATGATTTTTATGGATACATGGATCGGATCCGCAAAACACATGCGGACGTCTGAATGGAGCCTTACCAGGGGGGTGATCAATGACAGGGGGTGATCACCCATATACACTCCCTGATCACCCCCCTGTAAGGCTCCATTCAGACGTCCGTATGATTTTTACGGATCCATGGATACATGGATCGGATCTGCAAAACACATGCGGACGTCTGAATGGAGCCTTACAGGGGGGTGATCAATGACAGGGGGTGATCATGGAGTGTATATGGGTGATCATCCCCTGTCATTGATCACCCCCCTGGTAAGGCTCCATTCAGACGTCCGCATGATTTTTACGGATCCATGGATACATGGATCGGATCCGCAAAACACATGCGGACATCTGAATGGAGCCTTACGGGGGGTGATCAATGACAGGGGGTGATCAGGGAGTGTATATGGGTGATCACCCCCTGTCATTGATCACCCCCCTGGTAAGGCTCCATTCAGACGTCCGCATGATTTTTACGGATCCATGGATACATGGATCGGATCCGCAAAACACATGCGGACGTCTGAATGGAGCCTTACAGGGGGGTGATCAATGACAGGGGGTGATCAGGGAGTGTATATGGGATGATCACCCCCCTGTAAGGCTCCATTCAGACGTCCGCATGTGTTTTGTGGATCCGATCCATGTATCCATGGATCCGTAAAAATCATACGGACGTCTGAATGGAGCCTTGCAGGGGGGTGATCAATGACAGGGGGGTGATCAATGACAGGGGGTGATCAGGGAATCTATATGGGTGATCACCCGCCTGTCATTGATCACCCCCCTGTAAGGCTCCATTCAGACGTCCGCATGTGTTTTGCGGATCCGATCCATGTATCCATGGATCCGTAAAAAATCATACGGACGTCTGAATGGAGCCTTGCAGGGGGGTGATCAATGACAGGGGGTGATCAGGGAATCTATATGGGTGATTACCCGTCTGTCATTGATCACCCCCCTGTAAGGCTCCATTCAGACGTCCGCATGTGTTTTGCGGATCTGATCCATGTATCCATGGATCCGTAAAAATCATACGGACGTCTGAATGGAGCCTTACAGGGGGGTGATCAATGACAGGGGGGTGATCAATGACAGGGGGTGATCAGAGAATCTATATGGGTGATCACCCGCCTGTCATTGATCACCCCCCTGTAAGGCTCCATTCAGACGTCCGTATGTGTTTTGCGGATCCGATCCATGTATCTGTGGATCCGTAAAAATCATACGGACATCTGAACGGAGCCTGACAGGGGGGTGATCAATGACAGGGGGGTGATCAATGACAGGGGGGGTGATCAGGGAGTTTATATAGGGTGATCAGGGGTTTATAAGGGGTTAATAAGTGACGGGGGGGGGGTGTAGTGTAGTGTTTGGTACGACTTCACTGACCTACCTGTGTCCTCTGGTGGTCGATCCTAACAAAAGGGACCACCAGAGGACCAGGTAGTAGGTATATTAGACGCTGTTATCAAAACAGCGTCTAATATACCTTTAGGGGTTAAAAAAAAAATCACATCTCCAGCCTGCCAGCGAGCGATCGCCGCTGGCAGGCTGGAGATCCACTCGCTTACCTTCTGTTCCTGTGAGCGCGCGCGCCTGCGTGCGCGCGTTCACAGGAAATCTCGGGTATCGCGAGATGACGCGCCGATGCGTCCAGGAGGAACAAATCAACCACCTCCCGGACGCATCGGCGCGTTAGGCAGTCGGGAGGTGGTTAATAGTGCCATTGGTAATAACACTTATGAGCCCCAGGGAGCCTGAGGTAGGGGGTTTGTGCCAAAGCAAATGTACACCTTGTTTCCTTAGCACTTCTCTTTCCATGCGCATATGCAGGTGTGCTTCCTTCGGTCTAGCTAAAGCTAACCATCTCTCTAAATGAATAGCCTGATCAAATTAGTTTGACGTGACCGATCCCTCATGAAGCCATGCTGATATGGCGTTATTTGCTTATTTTCATTGAGGCGCTCCAAGATAGCATCTCTTAGAAAACCTTCAAACAGTTTACCCACAACAGATGCTAAACTTACCGGTCTATAGTTTCCAGGCTCTGTTTTTAGACCCTTTTTGAATATTGGCACCACATTTGCTTTGCGCCAATCCTGTGGAACATTCCCTGTCAGTATGGAATCATTAAATATCAGAAATAAGGGTCTGGCTATGACATTACTTAATTATCTTAGGATACGGGGGTGTATGCCATCTGGTCCTGGTGATTTGTCTATTTTATTCTTTTTAAGACCCCACTGTACTTCTTCCTGGGTCAGACAGGCACTTTTAACAGGGAATTTACATTCTGCATTTCACCTGACAGTTTATATTCTTGCCACAATTTGGTGTATCTAGGGTTTTGTACATTTCTATTTATGACATACCGGTACATAAGTAGCGGGATTTAGTGAAAAAAGGGAGGGACCTTGGATGGACCATTTAGCATCAATATTTTGGCGCACTTCTGATGTAAAAATCTCTTAAAGTGGTGTGCAAAATCCCATTCACTGGAATTTAGATCTGGCTGCTAATCTAAATGACAAAAAAGCCGTGTGGTCAGAGGTATGCCAGCATCTTACTATCTAAAGAAATGCCCTCAGTGCTGCTTGTAGAGCTTAGGCCTCAGACACGATTCTTCTTACAGGAGAAGCTATGGAAATGTGCAGACATCCCTCTATATTACAGTTATGTTTGCATAGGTTGGCAATAAGGCTGAACTGAGAGCATTTCCCCCAAAGCTTTTCTATTTGAGGCAAGCTGGATCCTCGGGAATGAGAGCTGCTCATACAGCAACTGGGGTTGAGTGGAAGACTCTTCCATTTAAATGTCCTCATAAGGCATATGACTAGGCAGTTGACAGTGTGAACTCCAACATCAATCTCAAAGTAAGCATACCACCATGTAGGGTAATTCTGAGAAAAGCTTCATTTTATACTTTACACAAATACATTTTTGGTGCTTTGGGAGCGGTGCTTACTGTTTTGTGCACCTGGCTTCCCATGCGTCATCGATACTGGATTTGAAATGTCTGAGACGCAATCAAACGAGGTGCAGGCGTGGCATGGCAATATAGCAGAGCAATGGTGCACCATAGTGGCCCCACCCACAGTGCACTGAAAGCCTTAGGGCCCTTGCAGACGAGAGGTGGTCACGCTGCAAGTCCGCATCGCAGCTCCCGGCCTGAACTCCCAGCGCTGCCGGGGGTCACATAGCATTATATTGATTTATATGGTAGGAAAGGTAGCAGGCACACTCTTAGATGGGATTAAATAAAATATATATATTTACTTGACAATAGGCGTCGAATAAGTGAGTGAAGACTCTGGACACTGGATGTGTGTGCCGGATGGAAAAGAAATGGTTGGTGTGTGATATAATGGCTGGTACCATAGTCCATCATTTATTTTTCAACAGAACAATGACCCCAAACACACCTCCAGGCTGTGTAAGGGCTATTTGACCATGAAGGAGAGTGATGGGGTGCTGCGCCAGATGACCTGGCCTCCACAGTCACCGGACCTGAACCCAATCGAGATGGTTTGGGGTGAGCTGGACCGCAGAGTGAAGGCAAAAGGGCCAACAAGTGCTAAGCATCTCTGGGAACTCCTTCAAGACTGTTGGAAGACCATTTCAGGTGACTACCTCTTGAAGCTCATCAAGAGAATGCCAAGAGTGTGCAAAGCAGTAATCAAAGCAAAAGGTGGCTACTTTGAAGAACCTAGAATTTGAAATATTTTCAGTTGTTTCACACTTTTTTGTTATGTATATAATTCCACATGTGTTAATTCATAGTTGTGATGCCTTCAGTGTGAGTCTACAATTTTCATAGTCATGAAAATAAAGAAAACTCTTTGAATGAGAAGGTGTGTCCAAACTTTTGGTCTGTACTGTATATATAAACTACCTTGCAGCGAAACTATCTTTAAAAAAAAATAAAAAATATTCCATCATTACCAGATGTTGGGAAGTGAGACTACTCCACTGTATCCTATTGAAAAGTACTACACTATATATTGCTGAGTAGCACTAACAGTTTTACGGCTCAGATAGCCATTTCATTAACTTTTACCACTTTTTATTTTAACCATAAATATTTTATGGACTTGATTCACAATTTTTTTTCACCAAAGCCTGGTACCAGCTATTATATCACACACCAACCATTTATTTTCCATCCGGCACATACATCCAGTGTCCGGAGTCTTCACTCACTTATTCTACGCCTATTGTCAAGTAAATATCCAAATTTTAAACAAGTATTTAAAATAAAAATATTTTATTTAATCCCATCTAAGAGTGTGCCTGCTACCTTTCCTACCATATGCTTCTCTGTCCTTGACTGGGTGAGTCAAATCAGCTTTTTAGCACCTCGGTCATTCAATTGAGCAGTAGAGCAGTCTTTAATTTTCCTTTACATTAATTGATTTATGATGCTATGTAACCCTTACAGCTCTGGATTGTATTGGCTAACACATGGTTATTTTTCATATCCTACATGGTGGTATGCTTCCCTTGAAACTGATTTTGGAGGTGACAGACTTTCATTGAAAGGATCCTCCGGGATTTAGGATAGGTCATCAATATATGATCAACAGGGGTCCAATTCCCGGTACCCCCCCGGCAGCTGTTCTGCAGTAGTGGTTGAATGGAGGCAGTGCTACAGTCGCTATCTCTATCCACTACCCGGTGTCAAAGGGTTACAAAAAATATAATATTCATTACCCACGATCCCTGCTGCTGCCATTCCAGTGGTGCTCCAGGCTGTTTTCCAAAATAGAGAAGAGGCACAAATCTTTCAATTAAACCTCTTCTGCCTGCTGGTTTTAGCTGCAGAATACTGATCAAGTACTAACCTTGTGAAGGTGGCCTAAAGAGGTTTTTCAGGGGCAGAAGGGGTTAAAGATAAAAAAAAATGATCATTACTGACCTCTCCATCCTCTGCTGCTGTGTTTCTGCACTTCTCTAGTCCTTGCTGCTCTTCACCAGTCAGCATAGCCGCTCATTGTCTGGACAGACCACAGGAACAGCAATGGTAGAGGAAAGATTTATTTTAACCACTTTTGCCTCTTTATAGGAAAGAATAGTTCCTTGGAAAATCCCTTTAAGGCTACATGCACACCACCATATGTGTTTTGTGGTCCGCAAATTGCGAATCCTCCCCAAAAAAAAAAAACGGATGACATCCGTATGCCATCCTTTTTTTTTTGCGGATCCATTGTAACAATACCTAAAACGGACAAGAATAGGACATGTAAAACATTTTTGCGGGGCTAAGGAACAGACATACTGATGCGGATAGCACATGTTGAGCTGTCCGCATTTTTTTGCGGACCCATTGAAATGAATGGGTCTGCATCCTATCCGTAAAAAACCCGCCAAAAAACGGAACATACACGGACACAAACAACGTTCGTGTGCATGTAGTCTAAGGCCTCTTTCACACGGGCGAGATTTCCGCACGGGTTAAATACGTGAGGTGAACGCATTGCACTCGCACTGAATCCGGACCCATTCATTTCTATGGGGCTATGAACATGAGCGTTGATGTGCACATGAGCATGCTCTATTTTGTGCGTTTTTTCACGCATGGTTGCTAGGAGACTATCGGGATGGGGACCCAATCATTATTATTTTACCTTATAACATGGTTAGGTCCTTTTCCTCAAAGCAGAAGAGAGAAGAGAAGCCGGGCTGCGCGAACAAGTGGATTAAGGTGAGTTAAATTATTTATTTATTTTAACCCCTCCAGCCTTATTGTACTAAGCATTCTGAATTAAGAATGCTATTATTTTCCCTTATAACCATGTTATAAGGTAAAATAATAATGATCGGGTCCCCAACAGGCCACTGTTTTGGGAAACCATGTAATTTTCACTACCACTGAAGTCAGTTGAGTAATCCACAGTACATATGCCACATACTACTTATTGGATGGCATTACCCACACTGTGTAAAATCACGTTTCCTCCAGTGTAACTTTTGCAGACGAGTAAAGCACAGCCTTTCTTTCATAATTTATGACTTATTGGTGCCTATATGCAAGGCAACTTTATCATGATTCACATTCGCAGGAATGTACTTGTGGTCCGAATAACATGGACCATGAATACAGCAGCAGTTGCAGCAAGCCCCTAAAGAGGCAGTGCAGAGGATGGGATGGTCACGGCCCTGATGAGATCTTGTGTCATGGTGTACTCTCTCAGGCCATTGCTCCCTCGGTGTAAGGCCTCTTGCACATGTATGGTTTTGCGGTCCGTTTTACACGGATCAGTTTTTTTGTTTCAGTAGTGTTTCTGTTCTGCTTCCGTTCAGTTTTGCCGTTCCGTTTGTGATAAAAAAAAATTGCGGATCGGAAACTGAAGCATACAATAAAATAGTAAGTACATAAAAAAATTGGGCTGGCATAACATTTTCAATAGATGGTTCCGCAAAAACGGAATGGATATGGAAGACATACAGATGCATTCCATTTTTTTTTGCGGAGGACCCATTGACTTTAATGGAGCCAAGGATACTTATTTGCGGGCAATAATAGGACAAGTTTTATCTTTCAGTGAACTGAAATACTGAAACGGAATGCATACGGAGTACATTCTTTTTTTTTGCAGTATGATTGAAATGAATGGGTCTGCATACGGACCGCAAACGTAATCCGCAAAACGGAAACGGAAAAAAAAAAGTTTGTGTTCAAGAGGCCTAAGGCAAAGGTGAATCAAACACTCAGGACAGCAATAAAATAATAAAAGTCTCTCTTCACTCATTGTAAAAGATAGCCTACATTACATCTAGCAGTACAAAGTGCAATTTCTGTCCCCAGATGATGAGGTATGCTGGCTGGCAAAGTGACAATAAAGGCACCTCAGATATGCTGTATTTCTGATAACTCTCTCTTGCACTTCTGGCCTACAGCTGTATTCTGGCACTTGTGGATATAGGTGTCCACTGTGTAATGGAGACATGGTGTTGGTCTGGCCTGGGTGTTATTTGGGATATGGGTGTCTGAACTGTATTCCCTCACCTGCAGCAGGGTCTGTAACATTGTGGATTGCTGATCACTCTGCTGTCTGTATCACACTGTAGCTCTGCAGCTATCCTGTTCTTGCAGTTTCTCTGGAGTAGTGGGCTTACAGGAAAATGTGATCACTTGATGCTCCCTAACACCCTAGTGCAGTGATGGCGGCACTCAGAGCCCTCTCTGTGGGCACCCGCACCCTGGAGAAAGTCTATAAGTGTACCAATATGCCTTAGGCCCCTTTCACACGGGCGAATATTCCGCGCGGGTGCAATGCGTGAGGTGAACGCATTGCACCCGCACTGATTCCTGACCCATTCATTTCTATGGGGCTGTGCACATGAGGTGTGATTTTCACGCATCACTTGTGCGTTGCGTGAAAATCGCAGCATGCTCTATATTCTGCGTTTTTCACGCAACGCAGGCCCCATAGAAGTGAATGGGGCCGCGTGAAAATCGCAATCATCCACAAGAAAGTGCAGATGCAGTGCGATTTCCACGCATGGTTGCTAGGTGACGATCGGGCTGGGGACCCGATCTGTATTATTTTCCCTTATAACATGGTTATAAGGGAAAATAATAGCATTCTGAATACAGAATGCAAAGTAAAATAGTGATGGAGGGGTTAAAAATAAAAATAAAATTAACTCACCGAGTCCACTTGATCGCGTAGTTGCGGATCTCTGTCTTCTTCTGTAATGTTGAGCTGCCGGCTAAGGACCTGTAGTGACATCACATCACATGATCCAATCACATGGTCCCTCACCATGGTGATGAACCATGTGATTGGACCATAGTGACGTCACCACAGGTCTTTTGCCAGGTCCTGAAGATAGAACAGAGACCGGCAGCTATGGAGCAGGTAAGTTAATATTTTTTTTTTTAACCCCTCCATCCCTAATTTACTTTGCATTCTGTATTAAGAATGCTATTATTTTCCCTTATAACCATGTTTGGGCCATGCTCGTGTGAAAGAGGCCTTAGGCCCCTTTCACACGGGCGAGTATTCCGCGCGGGTGCGATGCGTGAGTTGAACGCATTGCACCCGCACTGAATCCGGACCCATTCATTTCTATGGGGCTGTTCACATGAGCAGTGATTTTCACACATCACTTATGCGAGTGAAAATCGCAGCATGTTCTATATTCTGCGTTTTTCACGTTATACTTAATATGCATTCTGTAGTCAGAATGCTATTATTTTCCCTTATAACCATGTTATAAGGGAAAATAATATAATCTTCAAAATAAGTTCGGGTTTGGGCAATTTTTCTCACGCATCACAATGTTTTGCACTCGCGCGGAAAAATCGCACATGCAAAGCACCTGCCTCTTATCCGGGCCAAAAATATGACGCCCGTGTGAAAGAGGCCTTAGACTTTTCCTGCCATCAGTGCAGGACATGCTATGAACAGCATAGGCAGCACATTGAATGTAGGCAGGTTATTATAGCTAAAGGATAAAGTACATGGAAGATATATGATATTGGTGTTCAGGTTAAATTTCCGTGTTGGCACTTTGCGATAAAAAGGTGGGTTTTGGGTTGCAGTTTGGGCACTCAGTCACTAAGAGGTTCACCATCACTGCCCTAGTGCTTCCACACTGTCTAGACTAGAACTCCCCTCCTGGCAGTAAGCAGGACCTGCCCACTTCTACTAAGAGAGGAGGAACAAGATGGTTAACCTTGTCCCTGCTAACTGTAACTCAGCATTGCTGACGTCCTTACATAACATTATGTATAAAAGATGCGGGTACTCCCAGGTCTGGGGTCCTTGCACAGCACATGTATAAATGACAAACATTTGTAATGTGCTTTTCTCACTGGGACAGCGCAGAGACAGCTACCTGTGTGGTCTGCGCGACTCCCTGGGAAGTCAGTGGCTGCCACAGAGGCGCTCAACCCCAGCACCCACCAGGGGAGACATACAACGTGCCCCTCTACTAGAGATAAAGGGTGGGATTTATCAAACTCTATGCCCTGGAAATGATGGGCCATATTTATGGAACTGTCTTTGCTGCCAATCCCAGCACAGCTTTCATTTTTAAGAGCGTTGAAGAGTTGTGTGCTGTGATTGCTACTGGCAACAGACATTTTTGTTTTGTTTTTTTAAACCATTTCACAAATCTTGCCCTTTAACCTTTTGCTTTTTACACCAGAGAAGTGGTGTAAATTATAGTTGAAATCGACACTCGCTCATAGCTGCATGGATTTTAGTGTCTGGCTCACATGCATCGTATTCCACCACTTCTAGTTCAGAATACAGCAGACCAAAATACATGGTTACATGGCTGGGATACAATTAGCAGGTAATGAGGGATCTCCTTGGCAAGGTGAAAGCAGCTTTCGATTGCTTTGCTTTGCTGGGCACCTCCTGTCCTGTGCTGCAGATCTCACAGCTTTCGTCAGCATTTCTGAAATCCCCATATATGGCTCGATCAGTTCACTTCCCTAACCTTTCTATTTCCTAAGCCTTTACAATGTAGGAAGTACAGCAACGCCGGCCCTGTACACACACAGCTCTGTAATCTGTGGGTCATATCGATCACTAAGACAGACTGATCAGTTTTAGGCTCCATTCACGCATTTTGCGGAACAGAATTGCGTATCAATTCATTTCTATGGGCAGCACTATGTTCGCACTTTATTTCTTACGTTCCGCAAAAAAATAGAACATGTCCTATTCTTGTCCGCAATTGTGGGCAAGAACAGGCATATCCTATTAGTACCGGCAATGTGCGGTCCGCAAAATGCGGAACTCACATTGCTGCTTTCCTTGTTTTGCGGCTCCGTGGATCCGCAAAACATGTTGCAGACGTGTGAATGGAGCCTTATGCTGCCCTGATGTTTCAATACAGACATCTCCAGCGCATGCTTTGA
The DNA here is from genome assembly GCF_014858855.1 of Bufo gargarizans. NCBI lineage: Eukaryota > Metazoa > Chordata > Amphibia > Anura > Bufonidae > Bufo > Bufo gargarizans. The sequence continues at coordinate 65,399,672 of NC_058089.1, forward strand.
GTCCTGATATTCAGGAACCCCTGGCCCTCCCCGCCCACCTGTTGCTGATTAACAGTTATTTTCCTACTGAAAGCGGGAGCTCAGGAATATCAGGACTAATCGGCACGTGCTTGAGCTGTTCAAGATTATAGCAAAACAGCTGGGGGCATTAAAGAAAGTGACCCAGGGGATCTGTGACTAGTTTATGTCACCCTTAGGGCACCATAAAACTGGTGACGGGTTCCCTTTAACAGCATCATTTCTGTTTTTACAGATGATGGATGCTATGTAGCAGTCCACAGGATAGGTGATAAAAAGTATGATCCCATAGAGACTGAGCACTGGGACTCCTACCGATCACATTCTCTATTTGGATGAAAGTCTATGAGACTGTGGCAGCTTTCACACAGTGTTTGATCAGTTAGGCCTCATGTGCAGCCATTCTGTGCATTGGGGACCACAATTTGCAGTCCCCAATGCACGGGCAACATCCGTGCGGCGGCCGGGACGGATTGAGATCCATTCAACTTGAATGGGTCCGTGATCCGTCTAAACTGTAAAAAAATAGAACATGTGAATGGGTCCACATCTGTGATGCGGGGAGCGCGCAGCCGATGCCTGCATATTGTGGACCCGCTGTTTGTTTCGCTGGGCAACGGCTGTGTGCATGAGGCCTTATTGTGAGAACAAAACAGGTTCAAAAACACAGAACAGGTCCGAATCATTATACCTAATTATTATTTCGGCGGTGCAGTTCAATGACAAGTACTCGCTCTATTCACTTAAATTACATTACACAACGCCACTGCCAATATACATGGCTTGCACAACCCCTTGAAAGGGTTTGTACCATCAGAAATACTGTCATGTAGCTGACTGATATTAGCGATGCGCTAATGTCAGCACTACATAACAGTATGTTTTTGACATTTCTCCCTGCAGCCGTTTTGGTAAAAATAAGCACTTTTATAATATGCTAATGAGACTCTAGGTGCTATGTGGGCATAAAATCAGCACCTAGAGGCTCCGTCTACTCACCCTTTATCCCGCCCAGGTCCCCTGTTCTGCCCGCCTCGCTCCTCTTGATTGATGTGACGGTTCGCAGCATCATTGACGAAATCGCGCGCCTGCGCCGTTCACTTCTATCTTCGGTGCAGTGAGTGAAGGCCGCTCTCCTGATGTCGGTTTCCTCACTGTGACGTAGTCGGCGCAGGCACAGTGAGGAATCCGGCACCAGGAGCGTATCATTCACTCACTGCGCCTGCGCCGAATACAGAAGTGAATGGCATAGGTGCAGGATTTTGTCAACGATGCTGCGAACCGTCACATCAATCAAGAGGAGCAGGGCGGGCAGAACAGGGGACCTGGGCGGGATAAAGGGTGAGTAGACGGAGCCTCTAGGTGATTTTACGTCCACATAGCACCTAGAGGCTCATTAGCATACTATAAAACTGCTTATTTTACCAAAACGGTTGCAGGGAGAAATGTCAAAAACATACTGTTATGTAGTGCTGACATTAGCGCATCGCTGCTGACATTAGTGCATCGCTAATGTCAGTCAGCTACATAACAGTATTTCTGATGGTAGAAACCCTTTAAGGACTTTAATATTGTGCAGGTAAGACCATTATTAACCACCTCAGCTCCCCTAGCTTAAACACCCTTAGGCCGAATGCACACGGCCGTGTTTCACAGCCGTGTGCGGGCCATGGAACCGCGGACTGGATCCCTCCTGAGAGCAGGAGCGCACGGCGTCACTGGTTGCTATGACACCGTGCGCTCCCTGCTGCCGGCACAGTACAGTAATACACTGGTATAGATCATATATTAAGGACCGTCATCGAAGGTCCTTAACCTGTATTTAATGGAGCAGCTCACCCCAGGTCCTGTTCATCAGCAGAGGAGGCACAAGGAGATGCCGGGCTTCGCGAGCAAGTGGACTAAGGTGAGTTAAATTATTTATTTATTTATTTTAACCCCTCTAGCGCTGTTTTACTATGCATTCTGTATTCAGAATGCTATTATTTTCCCTTATAACCATGTTATAAGGGAAAATAATACAATCTTCAGAACATCAATCCCAAGCCCGAACTTCTATGAAGAAGTTCGGGTTTGGGTAACAAACATGCCCAATTTTGCTCGCGAGTGCAACGCATGACAATGTTTTGCACTCGCGCAGGAAAATTGCGCATTTTCCCGCAACGCACCTGGCTCTTATCCGACGCCCGTGTGAAAGAGGCCTAAAGGTGCTCTTTGGAATGTGGGCCCCTTTGCCCACTTTGGCTGCAAAACAGTGTCACACATGTGGTATTGCCATACTCAGGAGAAGTTGGGCAATGTGTTTTGGGGTGTCATTTTACATATACCCATGCTGGGTGAGATAAATATCTCGGTCAAATGCCAACTTTGTATAAAAAAATGGGAAAAGTTGTCTTTTGCCGAGATATTTCTCTCACCCAGCATGGGTATATGTAAAATGACACCCCAAAACACATTGCCCAACTTCTCCTGAGTACGGCGATACCACATGTGTGACACTTTTTTGCAGCCTAGGTGTGCAAAGGGGCCCACATTCCAACGAGCACCTTTAGGATTTCACAGGGCTTTTTTTTTTTTACACATTTTGATTTCAAACTACTTCTCACGCATTAGGGCCCCTAAAAAGCCAGGGCAGTATAACTACCCCACAAGTGACCCCATTTTGGAAAGAAGACACCCCAAGGTATTCCGTGAGGGGCATGGTGAGTTCCTAGAGTTTTTTTATTTTTTGTCACGTCTTCTTTCCAAAATGGGGTCACTTGTGGGGTAGTTATACTGCCCTGGCATTCTAGGGGCCCTAAAGCGTGAGAAGAAGTCTGGAATATAAATGTCAAAAAAAAATTACGCATTTGGATTCCGTGAGGGGTATGGTGAGTTCATGTGAGATTTTATTTTTTGACACAAGTTAGTGGAATATGAGACTTTGTAAGAAAAAAATAAAATTTCCGCTAACTTGTGCCAAAAAAATGTCTAAATGGAGCCTTACAGGGGGGTGATCAATGACAGGGGGGTGATCAGGGAGTCTATATGGGGTGATCACCCCCCTGTCATTGATCACCCCCTGTAAGGCTCCATTCAGACGTCCGTATGTGTTTTGCGGATCCGATCCGTTATAAGGGAAAATAATACCATTCTTAATACAGAATGCTTAAAAATAGGGCTGAAGGGGCTAAAAAAAATATTTACCTTAATCCACTTGTCCGCACAGCCTGGCTTCTCTTCTTTCTTCTATTTTGCTGTGCAGGAGAAAAAGGACCTGTGGTGACGTCACTGTTTTCATCACATGGTCCGTCACATGATCCATCACCATGGTGATGGATCACATGATGAGTGCATTGATGTCACCACAGGTCCATTTCCTCCTGCACAGCAAAGAAGAAGACAAAAGAGCAGTCAGGCTGCGCGATCAAGTGGATTAAGGTGATTTAAAAATTTTTTTTAACCCCTTCAGCCCTATTTTACTAAGCATTCTGTATTAAGAATACTATTATTTTCCCTTATAACCATTTTATAAGGGAAAATAATAATGATCGGGTCCCCATCCCGATCATCTCCTAGCAACCATGCGTGAAAATCGCACCGCATCCGCACTTGCTTGCGATTTTCACGTAGCCCCATTCACTTCTATGGGGCCTGCGTTGCGTGAAAAATGCACAAAATAGAGCATGCTGTGATTTTCACGCAACGCACAAGTGATGCGTCAAAATCACCACTCATGTGCACAGCCCCATAGAAATGAATGGGTCCGGATTCAGGGCGGGTGCAATGCGTTCACCTCGCGCATTGCACCCGCGCGGAAATCTCACCCGTGTGAAAGAGGCCTTACTGTGGGTCATTTATGAACAGTTTTTTTGTCTCTTTTTGGCATAACAAAAACCTGTGTGACAATATTTGTGGTATGGGTGTTTTTATGCTGCGTTTGACACATAGAAGTGTCAACAGAGAGCAAGGGCTGGGCTAGGGAAAAGTAGTAAAAGTTTCAGAAAAACTACGGGGCTGGTGTACATTTTCCGGCAGGCGCAAGAATGAACAAAGATAATCTTAATTTTGACAAGACTCACACCCCTCAAAAATTAGGCAGCAACGCCAGCGCAAAAGGTGAGAAAAAGACCACTCAAAAATGATGATCTTAATAAATGACCCTCCACTGTATTGTATTCTGCCACAGTTAGGCCCCTTTAACACGGGTGAGAATTCCGCACGGGTGCAATGTGTGAGGTGAACGCGTTGCACCCGCACTAAATCCGAACCCATTCACTTCAATGGGGCTGTGCAGATAAGCAGTGATTTTCACGCATCACTTGTGCATTTTTCGTGAAAATCGCAGCATGTTCTATATTCTGCGTTTTCACGCAATGCAGACCCCATAGAAATGAATGTCTCTGCTTGAAAATTGCAAGCATCCGCAACCAAGTGCGGATGTGTTGCGACTTTCACGCATGGTTGCTAGGAGATGATAGGGATGAGCAACCCCATTAAAGTCTAATCACTGTATTATTTTCCCTTGTAACATGGTTATAAGGGAAAATAATAGCATTCTTAATACAGAATGCTTACTAAAATGTGCCTTGAGGGGTTAAAAATAATAAAAAAGTTACTCACCTCATCCACTTGTTCGTCCTGCCGGTGTTCCGTTCGATTTCCCTACATCGTGAGATTTCCCTACCCTCGTCACTTCCGGCCACACCGTGAGGAGGTGTGCCGCACAGGCGCGCAACGGTGGGATGGGCAAATTTCACATCAGTTAGTTTGATTTCGACCAACACTGCACATGCGCCGGGAGCCTCACCAGCGGGTTAGGGTAGGGAAAAATTACGGGCCAGTGCGCAGGCGCGGTGATCGGATAGATGTTCTCAGCTGGACACCGGCTGACACTGCACATGCGCTGGGAGCCTCACCAGTGGTTAGGGTAGGGAAAAAGAACTGTCCCGTAATTTTTCCCTTCCCTAAATGCTGGTGAGGCTCCCAGCGCATGCGCAGTGTCGACCGGTATCCAGCAGAGACCATCCATCCGATCACCGTGCCTGCGCACTGGCCTGTAATTTTCCCCTACCCTAAGCGCTGGTGAGGCTCCCGGCGCATGCGCAGTGTCGGCCGGTGTCCAGCTAACTCTGCTGTGAAATTTCCCTACCCCGTCGTTGTGCGCCTGCGCGGCGTGGCACACCTCCTCGCGTCAAGTCCGGTGCACCCGGAAGTGACGAGGATAGGGAAAGCTCACAGAACACCAGCATAGTCTTCTTTTCTTCTTCTTTCAAGACCTGCAAAAGGACCTTTGATGTAAGATCCTTCTACCTTCATTCAGCAGGACCTGCACTGACATCACCGTGGTGAGTGCGATTATGTCAAAGGTCCTTTTGCAGGTTCTGAAAGAAGAAGAAAGACCATGCCAGCTGCATGAACAAGTGGATGAGGTGAGTTAATTTAATTAAAACAATTTTTAACCCCTCAAGGCACATTTTAGTAAGCATTCTGTTTTAATGCTATTATTTTTCAGTATTTGTTATAAGGGAAATAATAAAATCTACACAACACCAAACCCAAACCTGAACTTCAGTGGAGAGGTTCGGGTCTGGGTACCACAATCAGTTTTTTATCACGCGTGTGCAAAACGCATTGCACTCGTGTGGAAAAAACTAAACATCGGAACGCAATCGCAGTGCACACGCGACGCATATGGAGCAAATCTGGGACGCCTGTGTGAAAGAGGCCTTAAGGTGTTTTTCATGCTAATCCTGTGGTCAAAAACACAGAAACCAGAGAGAAAATGTATAGACTTCACAGCAAGACCTAAAGATGCCATCACACATAGCGGTAAAATCCACCAGAAAATACATAGGTCTGGATTTTTACAAAGTGTGCATTTTGGTGCAGATTTCTGTGCGAATTACATTCTCCAGTGGCTTTTTACACTGGTCTGTTTTTTTTTACTTCAAAAACTAGCATAGCGCTGATAGTAAATAACCCCCATTCTGCTTTTAAAAAGCCACGTCATTATTTATGCTGCAGAATATTATTCCGCAGCAGGACACAGGGCAGAGATTAACACCCGGGAAGTAAGGGCTCATTCAGCTGACAGTATGAATAGGTCTGCATCCATTCTGCAATTTTGCAGAATGGGTGCGGCCCCATTCATTTCAATGGGGCCACAAAAAATGCAGACAGTACACCTTGTTCTGTCTGCATCTATATTTCCATTCCGCGGCCCACAAGAAAGATAGAGCATGTCCAAGTCTTTCTTGTCTGCAATCGCAGACAAGAATAGTAATTTCTATCATAGTGCCAGCCATGTGCGGTCTGGGTTTTGTTTTACCTTTTAGATGATAAGTTTTGACTCGGTATACTTGTAGATGTATGCACCATGGGAGTGTCTTATACAGAGAATTGCTGGAAAGTGGGTTATGTCAGCTGTAGTTGGCAATTTGGTGGACAAAGTGAACATGCATTTTAACAAATTGGTATTCCATGCCACCTTGAGAGGAAAATGACTAAATATGTAGCTCCGTCTGGCGAGAAACGGGGGAAACTTTGAGCAATAGCCATGTATACTCCTGCAGTGAGGGGAATAAAGGTCTGCTTCATTCACAGACCAGCAGGAGGGCTTACATTGTGACATCAGGCAGAGGAACAGCCCTATCTGGCATAGCCGGGTAATTCAGTCAATCTCCGGATCCCTATTGACTAGAATATTAGGATCCTGCTGTTTTTGTCTTTCGTCCGGTCAAAGCTTCCCGCATGTAATCCTGCAGCATTTACTAATGGAAATAACGTTCCCACAGTGAACATGCTGGTCTGAAACTGGCCTCAGAGTCGGGCATGGATCCTGACATGAGATGTATAATGGAAAGACATAGTAAACTGCACTGTGTAGACAAGGCTTTAGTTGTCGGCTTATTGTACAGCTGTGTCTGTTAGGCTATGTTCACATCTGCTGCGCAGGGTCCATTAGGAGGCGATGTCCTCTTTGCAGTCCATGTATGGAACATATTTTGTGTACCGGAATCCGCTGCTTATGTTAAAGAGGACCTTTCATGGTTTTATATTAATTGAGATAAATACCTTTACTTGAAAGGTCCTCTTTAATGAATAGGGCTTTTCATATGAGCGTTTAATTTCTGCTAGTATTTGAAATCCGCAGCAAGTCCTAGTTTTGTGCGTAATTGCATCCAAGTATACAATCTATGGGAGTACCTAAAAACCGGAAGGAAGGAACACGCATGTAAATCCGGATGAATTACTGATTCAATACTGATGACGGTCTGGATGGTATATCCGTCCATATTCTGGAGTCCCTTAGGCATATTGGATGCCCTTGGTGCCCATCATATGATGAATCTGCTGCTTCCGTGTTTTCAGTTTTTTAGGAAAATTAACTGGAGCCATGAACCTACCTGTGACAAATGTAATGGGGCAGTTGCCCCAGCTGCCTAACTGCGGGAGCACTGTCAAGGCCATGCCATTCACTGTGTTGCAGGCAGCGCACTGTACACATCCTGTCATTCATTAAATGGCAATGGCAGGATGCGCTGAGAGCATGGCCTGGCCTGTGACAGCATGAACGGCACTCAGTACCAGGCTGTCTACTGCTCGAATGACAGCTCAAAGCCGTGGCGCCTGCAGGCCGACAGCACTCTGGCCTTTGAGAGTACCAAGTGAGCGTGCACTCTCTGCTGCCCCACTGACTTCCATCGATCTCCACCCTGTCCTCACAAGATGAAGACTTTACCCATCCACAGTCTCTTGTGGCATGCACGGATGTTGATGTGCTATGCACCACCGTGTGTGGCATGTAACAGGCGGTGCTCCGACACGTATGTAGTGTGAAGTCTATATAGCTGTCTGTATACAGTGGTCCCTCAAGTTACAATATTGGCTCCAGGGCGACCATTCTGTGTTGAAACCATTGTAACTTGAGTAATCGGTTCCAAAGTCTCAAATCCAAGATAAGAGAAAATGAAGATTTAAAGAGGACCTTTCACCAGATTTTATTAATTGAGATAAGTACCTGTACTTGCGGGGTACGCCCCGCTGATGCTGCCACCTTGCTTATTTTGTTAAACTAGCGCTCCTACGCCGTGCTGTGCCCCCCAGGTATTTTCCCCGCTCAGTATGCAAATATTGACCATCCGGGAGGAGACACAGTCTTTCTGTACGGGTGTCTCCTACTCCCTGGCTGTGACGCTCTGCAATTGGACAGCACTACAGCCAGCGGAGAAGGAGACGCCCACGGAGAAAGACTGCGTCTCATCTCCATTGCTCCGATGCTCAGTATTTGCATACTGAGCGGGGAAATACCCACGTAGGAGTGCTATTTTAACAAAACAGGCAAGGTGGCAGCATCAGCTGTACAGGTACTTATCTCAATTAATAAAATCCGGTGAAGGGTCCTCTTTAAGAAAATAAATAATAGCATAACTAAAGCCTTAGGCCTCATGCACACGGGCGTGTTCCGCGGCCAAGTGCGGACCGTGGAAACCCGGACGGGATTCCTCTTGACAGCATGAGCGCACGGCGTCATTGGTTGCTATGACGCCGTGCGCGTCATGCAGCCGCTGCTGTACAGTAATACACTAGTATAGTGCATTTTTGCGGACAACATACGGCCGTCTGAATGAGCCCTAACTGATGGAAATACCTGGCCAACTAACCGAAGTGTTAACTCAGCCTTACCGGTGGAACATAAGAATGCAGGGTAAGTCTTAATGGCCGTGGCACGTCACCAATAATCTACACCTGCTAGATTTACCCCTTATGTGTAGGAAATTGCACAGAGCTGCTGCCCCCCCCAATCTATATAGAGGTACATTCTTGGCATGCAGGTTGTCAGGGCGACATTGTACACCTAGCTGCAGGCAGGGCATGAGTGTACTGGTAATTGGCACCTAGAGCCGTGCACAGAGCAGGCACCAGTTAGGCTACTTTCACACTTGCGTTGCTGGATTCCGGCAGGCAGTATGCAAACGGAAACCATTTGTAGACGGATCCGGATGTGGATCCTTCTCACAAATGCATTGCAATACCGGATCAGTCTCTCCCGTGTCATCCGGAAAAACGGATCCAGTATTTTTAAAGGTCTGCACGTGCGCAGACCGGAAGGCTGGATCCATCAATGTGGCAATTTTAATGCCGGCACTAATACATTCCAATGAAAAAAAATGTCAGATCCGGCATGTGTTCAGGATTTTTAGCTGGAGAGAAAAATGGAGCATGCTGGTTTTTTCTCCATCCAAATACCGTAAAAAGACTGAACTGAAGACATCCTGAACGGATTTCTCTCCATTCAGAATACATTAGGATAAGGGTACTTTCACACTAGCGTTTTTCTTTTCCGGCATAGAGTTCCGTCATAGGGGCTCTAAATCGGAAAATAACTGATCAGGTATATCCCCATGCATTCTGAATGGAGAGTAATCTGTTCAGGATGCATCAGGAGGTCTTCAGTTCAGTCATTTTGACTGATCAGGCAAAGGATAAAACCGTAGCATGCTGTAGTTTTCTTTCCAGCGAAAATAAACCCCTGAAAACTTGCCTGAATGCTGGATCCGTCATTTTCCCCCATAGGAATGTATTAGTGCCAGATCCGGCATTCAAAATACCGGAATGCAGGACCCGTTCTTTTGGTCTGCGCATGCGCAGACCGGTAAATTTTTTAAAAAAAGATACAAGATGGATACGTCTGTCCGCATGACAAGCGGAGAGACTGATCCGTTCTTGCAATGTATTTGCGAGACTGATCCGCATCCGGATGCGTCTCACAAATGCTTTCAGTCACATCCAGATCGGTGAATCCGGCGGACAGTTCCGACGACGGAACTGCTTGCCGGATCACACTGCCGCAACTGTGAAAGTAGCCTAAAACGGATCAGTTCTTTTCTGGTATTGAGCCCCTAGGACGGAACTCAATACCGGAAAAGAATAACGCTAGTGTGAAAGTACCCTGAGCTCTGCCATGGGGGAGGGGGCCGCACGTCTTCCATTCTGCAGGAAGGCGCAGGGTTGCCCTATATATCCTAATATGGGTATGCAGGCTGCGGGGGCGGGGCCTGTACACGTCAGGCCTGGGAGCCATAACGCCACTGGCACTTCCTTTTTTGGAAGCGTTAAACCTTCTCCGCCGTGTAGCACAAGGCTTCCAGTCACACTGGGCGGGTCAGGCGGCGGCTCCTCCTCCTGCTGCCGCGTGCCATTGTGCCCCAGTGAGAGGCGTCGTATTACCGGCACTGGGCGTGTGCGTCTCCTCCCAGTGTGTAGCGTGCAGCCGTGCACGGCACGTCTCCCACTTCCTAGCAGTGCGGCACTGCATCCGCATCTAGGAGCATAGCGGTGCATGCAGCGCCTGCCAGTCACTGCTCCCATCCATGTTCATGACGAGTCCGAAAATCCCACCTGGACAATCATGCTGCTATGCGGCCTCATAGGGAACGTGGAGGTTGTGTGACCCGTGGAAGGGGTCCTGGAATGTACAGGGACCTGTCCTCGTGGGATGTAGGTCGTCCTGAGCCAGAGCTACATGTAAGGGAGAAGCCTCAGCCAAATCCTCTCAAACCTGGGCCCTCTCTTATTAAAGTACTTGCACCGAATGCTGCTGTAAATTGGCACACATCTATTTAATTGTTTTGACTTGTGCAAAAAAAAAAAAAGAACAGATGTTTGTTCCAAAATGTGTGTAAAATAGAGCATGGTTTTGTTTCATTGTAAAGTGCTTCAGTTTACTGTAAAATATTGGCCTCCAGCAAGAGTGCATCCGTTCACACTCCAGAAGTCTACTGGGGTCATTTATCAAACTGGTGTAAAGTAGAACTGGCTTAGTTGCCCATAGCAACCAACCAGATGCCTTCTTTCATTTTCCTTAGGAGCTGTGAAAAATAAAAGGTGGAATCTGATTGATTGCTATGGCCAACTAAGCCAGTTCTACTTTACGCCAGTTTGATAAATGACCCCATATCTCGCTCCATTGTAGTTTATGCTTCCGTTTTGTCCCTATTCATTGTCAGTGGGGGAGAAAACGTAACAGAACGGAATGCTCCAAAATGCATTCTGTTGTCATACCAGAGAGCAAACCACAGCATGCTGCGGTTTGCTTTCTGTCCTGGGATGTGGAGCAATAAAAAACGGATCCGTCCCCCATTGATTTTAAATGGAGTTCATGACTGATTCGTCCTGGCAATGTAATAATACAACCGGATCCATTCATAATGGATACAGACGGTTATATTATCAGTAACGGAAGCGTTTTTTGCTTAACCCTGCCGCATCCTGCAAAAATGCTAGTGTGAAAGCAGCCTAAGGCCACATTCACATCACCTTTTAGCTTTTCTTTGTGAAAAAATAACTGATCTCTGATGGAAGTGAGACAAACTGATCATAAGGCCCCTTTCACACAGGCGAGTTTTGCACCCGCACTGAATCTGGACCTATTCATTTCAATGGGGCTGTGTACATGAGCGTTTTTTTTTCCACGCATCACTTGTGCGTGGCGTGAAAATCGCAGCATGTTCTATATTCTGCGTTTTTCACGCAACTCAGGCCCCATAGAAGTGAATGGAGTTGCGTGATAATCGCATTACATCCGCAAGCAAGTGCCGATGCTATGTGATTTTCACAGATGGTTGCTAAGGAGATGATGAGATGGGCCCCGGGACCTCATTAAAGTCCATTTACTTTATTTTCCATTATAACATGGTTTGATGCGCTTTTTGCCGTTTATAACATGCGGTTTGATGCACTTTTTGCCGTTTCTGATCCCCGCGGTCCCTGACTGCGGGGATCAGAAACTTTACAATGCCCAAAATATATATGTTCTTCCTCCCCCTGCACCCCTGAATGATATTATGTGGGCGGGAGGCGGGATCGCGATCCCCCGCCCGCCTCCCCTTGAATAATCGTTGGTGTACAGTGGGTATACCAGGGTGTCAGCACATTGCTGGCACCCTGGTATAAACGGCTGACATCGTTGATGCGATGTCAGCCGTTTAACCCTTTCCATACAGCGGTCCGTACAGACCGTTGTATGGAAAAGGTTAACAGCGCAGGGAGCTCCCTCCCTCTCCGATCGGGGGGCTGCTGTGCCTTTGCAGCCACCCGATGGGAGAGGGAGAGAGCCCCCAGACAGCCCCCCCCCCCCCCCCCCCAGCCCCGTCCTTACCCTTCCCCGTCTGCGCAGTTCTGACCATAACTGAGCAGCCGGGGAAGGTTCCCATGGCAACAGGACGCCTTCTCAGGCGTCCTGCTGTCCATGGTGCTGAACAGATCTGTGCTGAAGGCATAGATCTGTTCAGTGTAAGTAAAATACAGTGCAGTACTCTATATAGAGTACAGTACTGTATTATACAGACATCAGACCCACTGGATCTTCAAGAACCAAGTGGGTCTGGGTAAAAAAAAAAAAAAGTAAAAATAAAAAAACACATTTATCACTGATTAAAAATGAAAAAAATTAAATTTCCTACACATGTTTGGTATCGCCACGTCCGTAACGACCTGATCTATAAAACGGTCATGTTACTTTACCCGAACGGTAAACGCCATAAAAATAAATAAAAACTATGATGAAATTGAAATTTTGCCCACCTTACTTCCCAAAAAAAGGTAATAAAAGTGATCAAAAAAGTTGCATTTACGCCAAAATTGTAACAAACCGTCATCTCATCTCGCAAAAAATGAGACCCTACTTAAGATAATCGCCCAAAAACTGAAAAAACTATGGCTCTTAGACTATGGAAACACTAAAACATCATTTTTTTTTGTTTCAAAAATGAAATCATTGTGTAAAACTTACATAAATTTAAAAAAAGTATACATATTAGGTATTGCCGCGTCCGTACGGACCGGCTCTATAAAAATATCACATGACCTAACCCCTCAGGTGACCACCGTAAAAAATAAAAATGGTGTAAAAAAAGCAATTTTTTGTCATCTTACGTCACAAAAAGTGCAATAGCAAGCGATCAAAAAATCATATGCACCCCAAAATAGTGCCAATCAAACCGTCATCTCATCCCACAAAAAATGAGACCCTACTTAAGATAATCGCCTAAAAACTGAAACAACTATGGCTCTTAGACTATGGAGAAACGAAAACTTTTTTTGTTTTAAAAATGAAATCATTGTGTAAAACTTACATAAATAAAAAAAATTGTATACATATTATGTATCGCCGCGTCCGTGACAACCTGCTCTATAAAATTACCACATGATCTGACCTGTCAGATGAATGTTGTAAATAACAAAAAAAAACTGTGCCAAAAAGGTATTTCTTGTTACCTTGCCGCACAAAAAGTGTAATATAGAGCAACCAAAAATCATATGTACCCTAAACTAGTACCAACAAAACTGCTACCCTATCCCGTAGTTTCTAAAATGGGGTCACTTTTTTAGAGTTTCTACTCTAGGGGTGCATCAGGGGGGCATCAAATGGGACATGGTGTCAAAAAAAACAGTCCAGCAAAATCCAGCCTTCCAAAAAACGTATGGCATTCCTTTCCTTCTGCGCCCTGCCGTGTGCCCGTACAGCAGTTTACGACCACATATGGGGTGTTTCTGTAAACTACAGAATTAGGGCCATAAATAATGAGATTTGTTTGGCTGTTAACCCTTTCTTTGTAACTGGAAAAAAAAATATTAAAATGGAAAATCTGCCAAAAAAGTGAAATTTGGAAATTGTATCTCTATTTTCCATTAAATCTTGTGCAACACCTAAAGGGTTAAAAATGTATGTAAAATCAGTTTTGAATACCTTGAGGGGTGTAGTTTCTTAGATGGGGTCACTTTTATGGAGTTTCTACTCTAGGGGTGCATCAGGGGGGCTTCAAATGGGACATGGTGTCAAAAAAACAGTCCAGCAAAATCTGGCTTCCAAAAACCAAACGGCGCACCTTTCACTCTACGCCCCGCTGTGTGGCCGTACAGTAGTTTACGGCCACATATGGGGTGTTGATGTAAACGGCAGAGTCAGGGCAATAAAGATACAGTCTTGTTTGGCTGTTAACCCTTGCTTTGTTAGTGGAAAAAATGGGTTAAAATGGAAAATTAGGCAAAAAAATGAAATTCTCAAATTTCATCCCCATTTGCCAATAACTCTTGTGCAACACCTAAAGGGTTAACGACGTATGTAAAATCAGTTTTAAATACCTTGAGGGGTGTACTTTCTAAGGCTACTTTCACACTTGCGCTTGATCGGATCCGTTCTGAACGGATCCGATCATATTAATGCAGACGGAGGCTCCGTTCAGTACGGATCCGTCTGCATTAATAACTTAGAAAAAATTCGCAAGCGTTCAGCTGTCCGCCTGGCCGCGCTGATCCGTTCAGACTTTCAATGTAAAGTCAATGGGGGACGGATCCGCAATATGGGCTCATCTTCAAGCGGATCCGTTCCCATTGACTTACATTGTAAGTCTGAACGGATCCGCACGGCCAGGCGGACAGCTGAACGCTGCAAGCAGCGTTCAGCTGTCCGCCTGTCCGTGCGGAGGCGAGCGGAGCGGAGGCTGAACGCCGCCAGACTGATGCAGTCTGAGCGGATCCGCATCCATTCAGACTGCATCAGGGCTGGACGGAGGCGTCTGGGTCCGCTCGTGAGCTCCTTCAAACGGAGCTCACGAACGGACCCATGAACGCTAGTGTGAAAGTAGCCTTAGATGGGGTCATTTTTGGGAGGTTTCTATTATCTAAGCCTCACAATATGACTTCAAACCTGAACTGGTCCATAAAAAGTGGGATTTTGAAGATTTCTGAAAATTTTCAAAATTTGCTTCTAAACTTCTAAGCCTTGTAATATCCCCAAAAAATAAAATATCATTCCCAAAATGCTACAAACATGAAGTAGATATATGGGGAATGTAAAGTCATCACAGTTTTTGGGGGTATTACTATGTATTACAGAAGTAGAGAAACTGAAACTTTGAAATTTGCAAATTTCAGAATTTTTTGGGTAAATTAGGTATTATTTTGTACAAAAAAAAAAAAAATGTTTTTGACTTCATTTTACCAGTGTCATGAAGTACAATATGTGACGAAAAAACAATCTCGGAACGGCCTGGATAAGTCAAAGCGTTTTAAAGTTATCAGCACTTAAAGCGACACTGGTCAGATTTGCAAAAAATGGCCTGGTCCTAAGGTGTAAAAAGGCTGTGTCCCTAAGGGGTTAATCCACCAAGCCGCATAGTTTAATTGAGTCGATATGTAGTATAGGGCTGCAACGATTAATCGATGTAATCGATTATATTCGATAACTGGATTCGTTGTCGACGAATCCAGTTATCGAATAATCGCCGATTCGTTGCTATTCGGGCGGGTGGGCGGTCGCTGCATCTTTATTTTACCTTTTTACAATGACGCTCCCGCTCCTGTAACAGCCAGGCAGAGCGGACGGCGGCGTAACGTCACTCACTCACGTGACACGCCTGCTCCGCCTCCTTCATTCGTGAAGTGGGCGGAGCAGGCGCGTCACGTGATTGAGTGACGTTACGCCGCCGTCCGCTCTGCCTGGCTGTTACAGGAGCGGGAGCGTCATTGTAAAAAGGTAAAATAAAGATGCAAGCATCGGGGCCGGGGCTGTTAGGGGGAGGGGGGATCTGTCTATGGCACTGCTATGGGGGGGTCTGTGTCTGTGTATAGCACTGCTATGGGGAGGTGGGAGGATCTGTCTATGGCACTGCTATGGGGAGGGGGGTCTGTGCACTGTTATGAGGAAAGGGATCTGTGCACTGTTATGCCCATAACAGTGCACATATCCCCCTCTCCATAACTACGCCGTCCACAGATCCCCCTCTCCATAACTACGCCGTCCACAGATCCCCCTCTCCATAACTACGCCGTCCACAGATCCCCCTCTCCATAACTACGCCGTCCACAGATCCCCCTCTCCATAACTACGCCGTCCACAGATCCCCCATAATAGTGTCGTCCACAGATCCCCCATAATAGTGTCGTCCACAGATCCCCCATAATAGTGTCGTCCACAGATCCCCCATAATAGTGTCGTCCACAGATCCCCCATAATAGTGTCGTCCACAGATCCCCCATAATAGTGTCGCCCACAGATCCCCCATAATAGTGTCGTCCACAGATCCCCCATAATAGTGTCGTCCACAGATCCCCCATAATAGTGTCGTCCACAATTTGTTTTAATATGGCCTTTGAACATAATTTTTCAAGTAAGATCATATAAACCTCTCTGTTTGGTAATTTTGTCGTTTTTTCCGATTAATCGATTAATCGTAGAAATTAATCGGCAACTAATCGATTATTCAAATAATCGTTAGCTGCAGCCCTAATGTAGTATAAGTACATGTCCGGCAGCGCCAACCCCCCTCTTTCATATGGGGCTTGTAAAGTGTCCCTAGCTATGCGGGGCACAGATTTATTCCAAAGGAATGGTGAAATCAAACGATCCAAGGTCTGAAAGTGTGACCTAGGCAACATTAGTGGGGCTGCTCTATACAAATATAACAGCTTAGGTAGGAGTACCATCTTAAAGACATTAATCCGTCCAATCAGGGACTGTGGCAACGATTCCCAGGCCTTCAATTTCTGTGCAAGATATTGCACCATAGGCTGTACATTTAGTACATTGAATTGGGTAACATCTTTGTGTATTACGATCCCCAGGTAGGTAAATTTGTCCACTATCTGCAGGGAGGACTTAGTCGATATATCTGGGTGGGGGATGTCATCTACTAGATACAATGCCGATTTCGACCAGTTGACCCTGAGTCCTGAATACGACCCAAAAGAGTCAACCATCTGCAGTAGGGCTTCCAGCGAGGGCCCCACATCTCCCAAATAGATCAACATGTCAGCCGCGTATAGAGAGATTCTTTCAGAGATACCTGCAACTTCCCACCCCCATATCTAAGGACTGTTACCAATAGCGATCGAGAGAGGCTTAATCGCCAATACGAATAGGTGAGGCAACAGTGGGCACCCCTGTCTGGTGCCCCTCCGCAGCTCAAAAGGTCTGGATAGGTGTCCATTTACTCAGACTCTTTCTGTCGGACGCATATAGCATGTGCAGCCATTGGAGGAAGGATTGGGGGACTCCTAGCCTCTCCAACACCTCCCACATAAACCTCCACTCCACCGAATCAAATGCCTTCTCGTTATCCAGGGAGGCAATTGCCCCATTTCCTGCATTGTCGTGCGTCGCCTTCCCAGGCATAAAACCAGACGGATCCATCCTCACCATCTTCAGGATAACAAACGACAATCGATTAGCCAGCACTTTCACCAAAATTTGAGCATCTGAGTTGATCAGTGAAATGGGTCTATACGAGCTACACTGATCTGGCGGCTTCTCAGCTTTATGTATCACCACAATGGTGGCTTCGGAAAATGGGACTGGTAGAGCTCCGCACTCAAGTGCATGCTTATAGAGGTTGCTGAGTCTTTTGCTCACTTCCTCAACTTGAAATGTATACCACTCGACCGGGAAGTTGTCCGGGCCAGGAGCCTTGCTCTTTGCCATTGGCTTAATGACAGTCTGAATTTCTAGTGGGGTAATAGGACCGTCTAACCCCTGCCTATCCTCATGTGTGAGCTTTGTCTTAGGGACGGTCTCAAGAAACCGTGAGATTTCGTCTGTGGTCTTATTGATTTTTGGAGGTTCAAAGCGCCGAGTAGTAGGCAGCAAATTGACTGCAGACCTCCTCCGGCGTGGTAAATATATCTCCCCTCTCATTCCTAATGGCAGCCACTACTGTTTGTGGGGTCTCGACTCTTATCTCCCTCTGAAAAAATGGTTTGTTTTTGAGCTAATAGTCTCTTCTTTGTGAATTCAGTCAAGTACAGCTGATATTGCCTTTGAGTCGATAGCCAGAGCGGATAGTGTTCCAGAGTGGAGTCAAAAACATATGCTTGTTCAGTTTGTGTCACTGCACCCTCCAGTTTCATTCGCGTGGAGAGCAATTCCACCCTATGGGCCGCAATTGCAGCTATTAAAGTCCCTCTCAGGACTGCTTTACAGGTATCCCACTCCACCAGAGGAGTAGAGGATCCCTCATTTAATTCCTAATATGTTGAAATTGCATCCAGGCATGCTACTCTAACCAGGATAACCTCCAGCCACGCTGGGTTTAATCGCGAAGGAGATCTAGAGAAATTGTAATCTGTAAGGGAGCGTGATCCGATATTTCTCCTGGCAGGTATTCAGCCGCCTTTACCCATGATAACCCGAGCCGATTTGTAAAGGCCAAATCAATCTGGGATAGTGAGTGAGCAGAGGCCGAATGACAAGAGTATTGTCTCCCATCTGGATATAAACTCCTCCATATTTCCTCAAGGCCATGAGCCTGCGCCCAGCATAGTAAAGCTGCGTCATGTCTGAGAGGTGGCCTAAACCTGTCTAGCTGACTATCCAGCGTTGTATTAAAATTGCCCAAAATGAAGATAGGAACCACAGGAAGCAGCACCACCCTACCCATAATTTGGTCTAGCAGTTCTCTCCCAAACGGCGGCGGGACATAAACACCAACTAGCACTATCTCACACCCTCTAATAGTAGCCTGCACCAGCACGTACTTCCCTGCTGGATCTATTTGCACAGAGATCAGCTGAAACGGAAGAGTTTTACTAACCAAAATAGACACCCCTCTGGCACGGTTGGAGTATGTAGCATGATATCTGTTCCCCACCCATGGTCGCTTGAATGCTAGAACTTTTGACCCTCTGAGATGGGTTTCCTGAAAGATAAGAACGTCAGGGTTATATTTTTTAACATAGTTAAACACCAATGCTCTTTTAACCTTGTAATTCAAGCCCCGGACGTTCCAAGGAGATCAGCTTGCACACCGCCATGGCTTCGTATTCCTGGATCGTCTACGTCCACCTAACTTCTCAGTGTCACTGCCCCATTCATACCTGTGCACACACAACACAGTAATCCCAACAAAGCTTCCCATCCCATACCCACTCTGCCCAGACATCCCCAACCTGCCTAAGCTTCAATTCCCTAAACAGAAACTTGTGCTTTATAGACTAAATGAGTACAGTCTATCTAGCTAGAACATGACCCAGCATAGAACTTGAAGTAATGCTAATCCCTTGTCTGTAAGGATATACCCTCATATAGTGTTGAGAGCAGACCTGCCATTTACGCTAAGAAGACGCAACTGCAATGAGTATGAGGAAACTACCTCAATCAGGAAACTATTGCCCAACGTGGGTGTCAGTTACTTTCAAGAGTTCCCTGCAGTGTGCGCCATCATGCATCAACTCTGATTCTGTTGGTCGATCCAGTCCGCCGCTTCTTCTGGGGTTTGGAAGAACCTTGATCTATCTTCCTCCTGGATCCGCAAATTGGCCGGGTATAACATGGTATATTTAATCGCAAGCTCCAGGAGACATGCTCTGATAGAAGTGAACTGGCGGCGTTGTTCCTGTACTTCCGCTGTAAAATCCGGGTAAGAGGACAGCTTTGCATTCTCCAGCTGGACATCTTTCTTGCATCTGGTGGCCCCCAGGATAACATCACGATATCTGTAGTTTAAAATCCGCATTATGAAAGGTCGCGGGGCAGCACCCGGCGGCAAGGGCCTTGTAGGAATTCTGTGGGCTCTTTCAACCACAAAGTTGGATGACAGATCAATGGGAGCTAACACTGTACGAATCAGCCTCTCAGCATACTCCTCTGGGTTGGACACCTCTGCCCGTTCAGGCAGACCCAGGATCCTGACATTATTCCTCCTATTGCGGTTCTCTGCGTCTTCCACTCTTGCCATTAGGATTTTTACTTGTTGTTGTAAAGTTCTAGTGGCTGCGGAGGTGACATTTGCAGAGTCCTCCACATCACCCAGACGACGCTCCACTTCTTTGGTGCGGTCTCTCATTTTGTCCATGTCATGGCGTAGGCAGTTGATATCACTCTGCAAATGACCAATCTTTGCGGTCAAAACTGCCTGACATGCTGCAATGGCCGACATTATCTTATCAGTCTGCGTCTCTGTGCCCGCAGACGTGCAGTGCTCCGCCTCCATGTCTGTCTGGCTCATGTTATCTACAAGCTCCTTCACTGGAGTAAGATTTGCTGACGACGCGGTCTTGCGGCCCATAAGTACTTATAAGAAATGACCTGCCCTTATGTGCCTCCGCCACGGATACAGTCCTTATCTGGGAGAGGGACCTGGTGAAGATACACAGCGAGTAGTGACGCAGAAAGACCGCAGGTGTAAGAAGTCTTAAAAGCAGAGTCCTCAGGTGGGTTAACTACTGGCCTGTATCACGGTGAGGGTCTTGAATCACGTGTTTACTGTGTGTAGAGTACACTCTGCCCTACGGGATGGTACAAGGGCCCTTTACACTTGGTATTTCAGCCGCCCCACAAGGTGCTCACCGCTGTCTCAGCACCGCCAATCTCACTGGGCCTGCTCCCCCTTAGGCACACCATTGGGAGCCCCTCTCCAGCGCACTTGCCTCGCTCACCAGTGAGTGGAATGAGCACTCAGTCAGCCTACCTCCGTGCGGCTCTGGTACTCTGCTGACTCTACCCTGCGTACCACGCGGCTACTAATTTCGGGTCTCTACAGCTCGCAGTCTGTTACTGCCGGCGCGCTCCGACCTGCCGCAAGATAGCCGCTCTGTTCCACACGCAGACCTTCAACCACCAGCGCAGCGGGGTCCTCATCCGACACCTCTCGCTATCCACCGGAGGCTCCCGACAGGTCCCACGCTCGGATCGAATCCACAGCAGGTCTGTAAATGTGAGTAATCCAGGATATTTAATCAGGATGGCGCCTTCACTCCGTGCCGGCAAACCACCACCCCCTTCATCTTTTTTCTTCTTGCAGGATCTGCAAAAGGACCTGCGCTGACATCATCTGAGCGTGATGACATCAGCGCAGGTCCTGCAATAAAAAGAAAGAAGACGATAGGTAAGTAATTTTTTAACCCTTAATGGACATTTTAGTAAGCATTCTGTATTAAACAATGATATTATTTTCCATTATAACCATGTTATAAGGGAAAATAATAAAATCTACAGAACAG
Source organism: Bufo gargarizans (assembly GCF_014858855.1). Classification (NCBI taxonomy): domain Eukaryota; kingdom Metazoa; phylum Chordata; class Amphibia; order Anura; family Bufonidae; genus Bufo; species Bufo gargarizans. Next base: position 65,420,669 of record NC_058089.1, read on the forward strand.
CTAACCCAAACTTCAGTGAAGAAGTCCCGGTTTGGGTCTGGGTACCACATTCAGTTTTTTTTATCACGCGCGTGCAAAACGCCTTAAAAGGCTTTGCACTCACGCGGAAAAAAAAATGCAATCGCAGACAAAACTGACTGAAATTACGTGCACACTCGCGCAGGTTTCCCGCAATGCACACATGACGCATCCAGACCTCTTCCACGATGCCCCTGTGAAATGAGCCTAACTGATGCTCAAAATAATGAATGTTTTTTTTTCTGTTCTTCTGACAGATCAGAAGAACGAAAAGCCGAAATGTGACATGAACTCGGTGCAAATCTGCATGGAATCCAAGCATATTTTTATGCCTCAAAATTACATGTGTTTTTTTTAATGCATATTTGGTAAAGCTTTTTTCAGGCTGATTTTTTAGTTTATTCAATTCTATAGTACTTTTTCCAAAGCGCATATGTTTTTTCCCCTGCTTCCCGTCAATTTGAATGGGAAAATCAGCACGGATTCTTCCCCAAGATAGGACATGCTGCTTCTTTTTTTACACGTGTGAAAAATGAAGCAAGTGCTGCTTCCCATTAAAATGAATGGGAGGCTGTTCTGAGGTGGTTTTGGAGCTGATTTTGAGGCAGGAACGCTCCAAAGTCATTGCCAAAAAACTCTGAACTAGGGCTGAAACGATTACTCGATTAAATTGAGTAACTCGACACAAAGAAATCCTCAATGCAATTTTTTATTTTTTTTTGCATCAAGGATTTGTTTGTGTCATGTGACCATGGAGCACTTACTATTACTTACGCTCCGTGGTCACCCGCTGGCCTGCACCATGCTGCACTGGATTCTGATGTACACACATCGTCAGGACATAGTGCACATAAGCGCACCCTATGACCTAACGCTGTGTGACATCAGGAGGACAGTGCAGCGCGTGAAGAAGATGATCTCTGGAGTGTTGGCAGCGCCCCTACAGAAGGTAAGCATTTTATTTCACTGACGCTGGGCACTTATGGCTAGGAGGAGAAGCTGATGGCACTGGGGCGGGAAGCTGATGGCCTGGAGGTGGGGCGGGAGATTTCGCTGATGGCCTGGGGGAGCCTGAAGGCAGTCGGGTCTAATGATTGAATTGGGGGTCTGATGATTTTTTTTTTAATAAAGGAAAACACTTTTTTAAATGTATTTATTTTTCTTATTAGTGTACTCGATTAAGCATTGAATTAATCGGTAGAATGCTTGATTACAAAAATGATTGATAGCTATAGCCCTATTGTGAACTAACCCTAAGTGCAGGATTAAGGGGTTCTCCGGGAAACTTAAACATATTTTTTTTTTTAAAACACTATATCATTTACAGATCCAGCTGTCATGTGAGCCGTAACGACCCCTCCCGGTACAGAGGTTAGAAGATCTGAGAGACTGGCTGCACATTAGGTCATCTGACAGCCTGTTTTCACTTGTTGTTACAGTGTTGTTGCTGGGGATGAGCACACCTCTTGTTTCAGGTGTAGCTTGTGGTCATTACTGCTACTCCATTTAGTCTGGACTTAATACCATGTGGTTGATAGTCTCTGCCTGGAGTTGGAAGAGCTGCTGTGTGGTCCTCATCTGAGTTCATGCTCATCCATTTTCTATATAAGATAACCTGTACTTCTCTTGGTATTTTGTTGCCCCCATTTACTTATTGTTTACTAGGCCTCATGGAGACACTGGTTTGTTCATCTTGGAAGGAACCACTAGTCATAGACCCCGTCAAGAATCCTAGGGCTTTTCAGGGTTATTAGGCCCTAGGTTTACGGTGTATAAATATTCCCACCTTCAGGGTCTATTTATACTGACAGGAGTCAGGGTTAGGATTTAGGGGTTCCTTAGGTGGTTACTGTTTCCCTTTCCCTAGCCTTGAGGCCTAGTTCCTGGTCTTTTTCCTTCTGTTGTCATTCTGGTGTTCCTCCCCTTACATTGTGGCATGAGCTCGCCTCTCGCCAGTACTGACTGAAATGAAGGATGAGACACAACTCTGGAAGGTGTTTGCTAATGACACCCCTCCCCCACAGCAAGCGTCTGTGTCAGTCCATTGAGTATGGGTGAGAGGTGAGCTTTGAGGCAGAGTTGTCAGCTCTTATCTGTGGATTGATATAGTGTATTACAGAGCTGGTAAAGCAGAGAACAGAGCTTGCATACAGCTCTCTGCTTTACGTTATAAGGGCTCTTAAACACGACTGTTAGGCTACTTTCACAGTAGCTTTTTTTTGCGGATCCGTCATGGATCTGAATAAATGCTACCATTACAATAATACAACCACATGCATCCGTCATGAACGGATCCAGTTGTATTATGTCTTCTATAGCCATGACGGATCCGTCTCGAACACCATTGAAAGTCAATGGTGGGGGGGGATCCATTTTCTATTGTGTCAGAGAAAACGGATCCCTCCCCATTGACTTACATTGTGTGCCAGGATGGATCCGTTTGGCTTTGCTTCTTCAGGTAGACTACAAATCGCTGCAGGCAGCGTTATGGTGTCCGCCTCCAAAGCGGAATGGAGACAGAACGAAGGCAAACTGATGCATTCTGAGCAGATCCTTTTCCATTCAGAATGCATTAGGGCAAAACGGATCCGTTTTGGACAGCTTTTGAGAGCCCTGAATAGATCTCACAAACGGAAAGCCAAAATGCTAATGAAAGTAGCCTTAGTTGTTTTCCGGTCTGTAAATTGCGGATCTGCAAAACACGGATACCACCCATTTTGTGAAAGGGAACGTCCGGCCTCTAATAGAACTGTCCTATCATTGTCCATAATGCGGACAAGAATAGGACATCGAGGAACATACGGATGCAAACAGCACATCATGTGCTGTTCACATCTTTTGCGACCACATGGAAAGAACAATAATAGGACTTCTATATTTTTGTGGATGCCATGGAGGGGACATACGGACACTCGGATGCAGACGGCATACGGTGTGCTGACAGTATGGGTACCTTGTAACCATGTGCTATGCCAGGATTAGCGGAGTGGGCTCCTGCTAAAAGTCCTGCATGCCAGCACTTAGCTTAGCGAAGCTGTCACAGGCAGGAGCCCGCTCCGCTCAGCTAATCCTGGCATAGCACATGGTTACTGGGTACCCATGTGCTATGCCAGCATTTAGTAAACCTCCAGGGAGCATGGGCAGGAGATGTCAGCGGTGTACAGAAAGTTAATTTTAAGCACACAGGGAAAGGCGCGCTTTAGTGGGAAAAGTCTAATCAAAATACAAAATACATTAATAAAGTATTTTACAAAAAATTATGATTACACTTACCGGTAATCAGATTTTCCAGACCCCACGACAGGGAGGGATCCACGCTCAGGGACAGGAAATCTACAGAAATAAAGTGGATTACAGAGAGGGGGCTCCTACACAATTAATCATTCTGAACCGAACCAGCATATAAACCATATAATCTTATTTATTTATATATTTTTTGCTACTTCATGTGAAATATAGAAACCATCACCAAGGGAGGGAATTAGGAAGGGTGCTGTCGTGGGGTCTGGAAAATCCGATTACCGGTAAGTGTAATCATCATTTTTCCCCTCCCCCACGACAGCACCATAGAGAGAATTACAGTGGAATAGAACCCTTCCTAGGGAGGGACCACCGCTTGTAAAACCTGTCTACCGAAAGAAAGATCAGAGGAAGAGTGCAGATCCAAATGGTAGTGACGGAAAAAAGTAGAAGGTGAAGACCACGTGGCCGCCTTACAAATTTTCTCAATAGAAGCCCCTGACCTTTCCGCCCAAGAAGTGGAAACAGAGCGAGTAAAGTGAGCCCCTCACCGAGACGGGAGGAGACAGGCCTTCCTCCAAGCAGGGCTGCGGAGTCGGTAGATAAATGCTCTGACTCCTCGGCTTTTGGTACTTCCGACTCCCCGACTCCTCTGTATTTAATATGCAAATGTATTTTATACATTCCTTGGAGGAAAGAAAGGCAACATACATGTCATTACCACAGAACTACTGGCTAGGAAGCTGCTGCCTTCTCCTCTGTGTGCTGATCTTCTGCTGAAGACAGGGCAGTGGGAGGATCCAGGAAGGGGCATTTATTTTAAAACATGATTTCCCTAGTAGAATCCCATAGTCATGTTTAAAGTTTAAGCTAACAATCTGCATTTACAAGTTTTTATAGCCTTAGCTGAATGACAGCAGTTTTTTTAAATGGTTTACAGCTTCAGTCTTGAGCTATTGACTACCCATTCCCTTCACTTATACAAGTGTCTAGTCCTGCAAAAAACATTTACTTAATCAGTTATCAGTGAGATTCTAGGTTAACCATGGGACAGCGGAACACAACACAATGGAAAGTATAAGTATTGCCGCTCCTTAACTGTGCGTTGCGTGCCATATAGTGACGCACATGAAAAGCATGCTTCTTCATGGTCACTTAACGTGTTCGTTTTGCGGTAACGTGACGCACTGCATGCATTGGCCTTTATTCTTTCAGTAGAGAAGTACCGTATTTTTCGCAAAAGTGGGGGGAAAATAGCAGTGCGTCTTATGGAACGAATGCTACGACCATCCGGTGAATAGGCTGAGAGGGAGGAGGGGCTGGTGGCCGGCATTTGTTTCTGTAATGGCAGCGGGGCCCGATGCAGTCACTGTATTCTACTACACTGGGCTCCACTCACTGTAGTATACGGTAATCATATCTAACTTGTGGGTATTGTTAAAGTATTCCAATCATCTTAAATCTAGTGCTGTATTATTTACTACTAACTTCTTGGCAGTCAGGAGGCAGGGTGGGCGCTCGTAGCATAGCTACCTACAACACGCACCTGCTCTGCACCGGGCCCCGCTGCCATTACAGAAACAGATGCCGGACCCCATTCACTACACAGGGACACTGTTATTGTGGCATCCGCAGATGTCCCCATAACAGTGCAATCCACAGATGCCCCCACAATGATCCCCCATAACAGTGCCACCCAGATGCCCCATAACAGTGCCACCCACAGATGCCCCCATAACAGTGCCATCCACAGATGCCCCCATAACAGTGCCATCCACAGATGCCCCCATAACAGTGCCATCCACAGACCACCATTAGTTCAAAACCCACCAAAAGCACACCTTTTGGTTCAAAATATTTTTTTCCTTATTTTCCTCCTCAAAAACGTCTTATGGGCAGGTGCGTCTTATAGGGCAAAAAATACGGTAATTAATTATAACTTTTTGTGAATTGGGACATTTAATCCCCTGTACTTCATGACACTGCTAAAATTGGGTCAAAAAAGTAAATTTTTTTGCATAAAAGAACTCAATTTTTACCAAAAATTTAGAAAAATTAGCAAATTTCAAAGTTTCAGTTTCTATACTTCTGTAATACATAGTAATACCCTTAAAATTGTGATGATTTTACATTCCCCATATGTCTACTTCATGTTTGTAGCATTTTGGGAATGATATTTTATTTTTTGGGGATGTTACAAGGCTTAGAAGTGTAGCGGAGAGGCAGGGTGAAGTGCAGTATCTCCGCTGGTAGACAGGAACCATCAGAATGAAATGCAGGTAGCGTGTATAAATCCCATCCCTCCAAGAACTAGACGACATATAGCTTGGAGGTGAACTACTTGGCTGCTAGCTTGCAGCCCTTTTTATTACATGCTCCCCTGAAGGAGAGGGACACACACATTATCATACATTACCCGATAACATTGTAGTTACAACCCACACATATTCCTCCTGTCTAGGAGATAATTGAATCAATCACTGTATCTCCCCCATTATCTCCTAAACTGAAAAGTTACTACACAATGGGACAATAGAAACACACCCAGCATGGTACAAATGAATCCAGTAAGCCCAGAAACAGGGAAATAACATGCAATATGCCCAAGTTCTGTATTTAAAGGACCAAATCGCCCAGGGCCCATAGTCACAGGGATTGTCACGGATACAGTCCAACAGTTCTCAATGTGGCTGGATTTGCCACAAGAAGTTTAGAAGCAAATTTTGAAATTTTTCAGAAATCTTCAAAATCCCACTTTTTATGTACCAGTTCAGGTTTGAAGTCATATTGTGAGGCTTAGATAATAGAAACCTCCCAAAAATGACTCCATTCTAGAAACTACACCCCTCAAGGTATTCAAAACAGTTTTTTCAAACTTTATTAACCCTTTAGGTCTTCCACAAGAGTTAATGGCAGATTGAGAAACAATTTAGAAATTTCTATTTTTTGGAAAATTTTCCAATATAATAAATTTTTTCCAGGAGTAAAACAAGGGTTAACTGCCAAACAAAACTCTAAACGGGTTGCCCTGATTCTGTAGTTTGCAGAAACACCCCATATGTGGTCATAAACTACTGTTTGGCCGAACGGGAGCACATAGAAGGAGGGGAACACCATATGGGTTTTGGAAGGCAGATTTTGCAGGACTGGTTTTGTTTATACCATGTCCCATTTCAAGCCCCCTGTTGCACCCCTAGAATAAAAAATTTAAAAAAAAGTGACTCCATCTAAGAAAGTACACCCCTCAAGGTATTCAAAACTGGGTTTACAAACTTTGTTAACCCTTTAGGTGTTCCACAAGAGTTAATGGCAGATGGAGAAACAATTTCGAAATTTCTATTTAAAAAAAAAAAAATCAATTTTAACCCCTACTTTATTACTGGAAAAAATGGGTTAACAGCCAAACAAAACTCAAAATGGGTTGCCCTGATTCTGTAGTTTGCAGAAACACCCCATATGTGGTTGTAAACTACTATTTGGCTAAACGGCAGGACATAGAAGAAGAGGAACGTCATATGGTCTTTAGAAGGCAGATTTTGCTGTACTGGTTTATTTACACCATGTACCCTTTCAAGCCCCCTGATGCACCCCTAGAGTAGAAACTGCATAAAAGTGACCCCATCTAGGAAACTACGGGATAAGGTGGTTGTTGTTTTGGGACTAAATGGGACATGGTGTAAAAAAAAAAAAAAACTGTCCATCAAAATCTGCTTTGCCCTGCCGTGCGGCTATATAGCCATTTACAACCACAAATGGGGTGTTTCTGCAGACTACAGAATCAGGGCAATAAATATTGAGTTTTGTTTGGCTGTTAACCCTTGCTTTATTACCGGCAAAAAGGATTCAAATGGAAAAAAAAAAAAGTTTTTGTGTCTCCAAAGTCTGAGAGCCATAGTTTTTTATGTTCTCTAGTGGACTGTTGGGGATTATAAAAATTTAGTACTCCATGGAAGTGTGATACTCCCTGAAGCAATCGATAACGCAGAGGCCCGGATGATCGGGGCACGTGTCGCACTGAGTGGTGGTGTCCTTTTGTATCCCCCTCCTGCGACACACTCTACACTTTTTTTGGGTTCGTCCCTTCTTTCCAGTATGGGGGACCACACCTGGAAAGTGTTGGCCAGGGACGATCCGGGTGCCTCCAGTTCCCGAGGTACTCCGGCCTGGTTTTTCATAGAATTGGAGGAATGTCCCTGTGCTGCCAGCGCTTCGGGATAGTACAAAAGAGTTGTACATGGCAACCTGTACCAAGTAGACCGCAACTTTTTTGTACCATGCCCGGGTTTTGCGCATGGCGTTATATGGCTTGAGGACTTGATCAGAGAGATCAACTCCTCCCATATACCAATTGTAGTCGACGATACAATCGGGCTTGAGGACCGTTGCCGTGGTACCTCGCACAGAGACTGTGGTGGTGCTGTTACCGTGGATTGTGGACAGCATAAGGACATTCCTCTTGTCCTTACAGTCATGTGAAAAAATTAGGACACCCTTTGAAAGCATGTGGTTTTTTGTAACATTTTTAATAAAAGGTTATTTCATCTCCGTTTCAACAATACAGAGAGATTAAAGTAATCCAACTAAACAAAGAAAACTGAAGAAAAGTCTTTTCAAGATCTTCTGTAAATGTCATTCTACAAAAATGCCTCTTCTAACTGAGGAAAAAGATAGGACACCCTTGCCCCTAATAGCGAGTGTTACCTCCTTTGGCTGAAATAACTGCAGTGAGACGGTTCTTGTAGCCATCTACCAGTCTTCGACATCGGTCTGAGGAAATTTTACCCCACTCCTCAATGCAGAACTTTTTCAGCTGTGAGATGTTTGAGGGGTTTCTTGCACGTACAGCCCTTTTCAAGTCACCCCACAGCATCTCAATGGGATTCAAATCTGGACTTTGACTTGGCCATTCCAGGACTCTCCATTTCTTCTTTTTCAGCCAATCTTTGGTTGATTTACTAGTATGTTTTGGGTCATTGTCATGTTGCATGGTCCAGTTCCGCTTCAGCTTTAATTTTCTAACTGATGGTCTCACATGTTCTTCAAGCACCTTCTGATACACAGTAGAATTCATCGTGGATTCTATGATGGTGAGCTGACCAGGTCCTGCTGCAGCAAAGCAGCCCCAAACCATGACACTTCCACCTCCATGCTTCACAGTTGGTATGAGGTTCTTTTCTTGGAATGCTGTGTTTGGTTTACGCCAAACATGTCCTCTGCTGTTGTGTCCAAATAATTCAATTTTGGACTCATCTGTCCAAAGAACATTATTCCAGAAGTCCTGGTCTTTGTCAACTTTATCTCTGGCAAATGTCAGTCTGGCCTCGATGTTTCTCTTGGAAAGCAAAGGTTTCCTCCTTGCACACCTCCCATGCAAGTTAAACTTGTACAGTCTCTTTCTGATTGTAGAGGCATGTACTTCTACATCAACAGTAGCCAGAGCCTGCTGTAGTTCTCGAGATGACACTTTAGGGTTTTTGGAGACCTCTTTTAGCATCTTGCGGTCTGCTCTTGGGGTGAACTTGCTGGGGCGACCAGTCCTGGGCATGTTGGCAGTTGTTTTGAAAGCCCTCCACTTGTAGACTATCTTCCGGACAGTGGAATGGCTGATTTCAAAATCTTTTGAGATCTTTTTAAATCCCTTCCCAGACTCATAGGCTGCTACAATCTTTTTTCTGAAGTCCTCTGACAGCTCTTTTGCTCTCACCATGGTGCTCACTCTCACTTCAACAGTCAGGAGCACACCAAACTAAATGTCTGAGGTTTAAATAGGGCAAGCCTCATTCAACATGCAGAGTAACGATCTACTAATTATGTGCACCTGGTGTGATATACCTGTGTGAGATCTGAGCCAATTTAAGAGGGAATACATGTGAGGGTGTCCTATCTTTTTCCTCAGTTAGAATAGGCATTTTTGTAGAATGACATTTACAGAAGATCTTGAAAAGACTTTTCTTCAGTTTTCTTTGTTTAGTTGGATTACTTTAATCTCTCTGTATTGTTGAAACGGAGATGAAATAACCTTTTATAAAAAATGTTACAAAAAACCACATGCTTTCAAAGGGTGTCCTAATTTTTTCACATGACTGTATACCTGACCAGCAACAGGTTTCCACTGGTAAGTGCATGGGTCTCACCCCTGGGGATAGGTACCTGGAGGGGGTAGGCAGGGAGGCCGCGTTGATTTTTCCGCACGGTCCCACAAGCGAACGTGTATCTGGCGGCAAGGGACCTGAACAAGGGAATGCTGGTATAAAAGTTATCCACGTACAAGTGGTAACCGTTATCCAGCAGTGGGTACATAAAGGGACACTGACAGGGCCAATAAGCATATTGAGGTCTATATATGTGACTACAGGTCTTATACAGGGTATTACAATCATATAAGTATCCCCCCTGTCCACATTATACAAACAGTAAACTTAAAGTTTTATAACCTGCTCCAAGGTCTGCAATCTGCCCAAGGGGCGTCGTTTCAGGGGCGTCCCCGCTCTGAAGCGCTTCGCTTAACAGTGCCCGGCGCATGCGCCGGATCTTGTGAAGTCCGGTACAGTAAGCGCCGCCCAGCTCATCAATATTCACTTCGCTGGGCGGCGCTTACTGTCCCCGACTTCATAAGATCCGGCGCATGCGCAGGGCACTGTTAAGCGAAGCGCTTCAGAGCGGGGACCGCAGAAGCTGCCCAGCAAACTGAATATTCATGAGCTGGGCGGCGCTTCAAATCGGCAGTTGGGGAGGCTGGCTGGGCGCAAGAGAAGTGAAACGCCGCCCCTTGGGCAGAAATTGCAGACCTTGGAGCAGGTTATAAAACTTAAAGTTTACTGTTTGTATAATGTGGACAGGGGGGATAACTTACATGATTGTAATACCCTGTATAAGACCTGTAGTCACATATATAGACCTCAATATGCTTATTGGCCCTGTCAGTGTCCCTAGGTTCCACACGAGTTTCCCGCTAACACCCAGAGTGGGGGGACATTCTGGGGGTTGAATACGGGAATCTCGCCCCCTGGGGTCTGATAGATGGATCAAAGAAAGTTTGAAAATTTTGAATCTATTAATTATTGTAACTTCTGCTATCCATTCCTGATTAGGAGGAGTATCTGTACACAACCATTGTTTTGGAATGATAGTCTTCAGCGCTGTAATCAAAAAAGGGAAAAGCCTATCCCTAATCTTTGAATTAATCCTGTGAAGGAGAGCAGGACTTCTGTACCATCTAGCAGAAACAATGCATTCTATCACTATACGGAGCTCCTTGATAGAACAGTACTATCCTTGTCCGTAATGCGGACAATAATAGGATAGGTTCTATTTTTTTGCGGAATGGAAATACGGACATACGGAAATGGAATGCACACGGAGTAACTTCCGTTTTTTTGGCGGACCCATTGAAGTGAATGGTTCCGCAAAAAAAAACGTAACAGACAAGGAAGGAAAATACGCTTGTGTGCATGAGCCCTAAGGCCCCTTTCACACGAGCGAGTTTTCCGCACGGGTGCAATGTGTGACGTGAACGCATAGCACCCGCACTGAATCCTGACCCATTAATTTCAATGGGTCTGTGTACATGAGCGTTGTTTTTCGCGCAGCATGTTCTATATTCAGCGTTTTTCACGCAGCCCTGGCCCCATAGAAGTGAATGGGGCTGCGTGAAAAACCCATTGCATCCGCAAGCAAGTGCGGGTGCAATGCGTTTTTCACTGATGGTTGCTAAGAGATGTTGTTTGTAAACCTTCAGTTTTTTATCACGCGCGTGAAAAACGCATCAAAACGCATTGCACCAGCGCAGAAAAAACTGAACAACTGAACGCAATCACAGACAAAACCAATTGAACTTGCTTGCAAAATAGGGCGAGTTTCACTGAACGCATCCGGACCTAATCCGTCCCGCTCGTGTGAAAGGGGCTTAAGGCTGAGTTCAGCCAAAACTAGTATAAAGGTATAAAGGAAAGATATTCACCTGTTCTGTGTTTTTGACTCCCACACGGTTTTGGCTCACATTAAGGCCTCCTGCACATGAACGCATGCGCCCCGTGGCCGCGCTGCGGCCCGCTAAATGTAGGCCGCAATGCACGAACCCGGTCGGTGCGGCAGCTGTAGCAGATCGCGGACCCATTCACTTTAATGGGTCCGCGAACTGGCCATTCTGCAAAAAGATAGGACATGTTCTATCTTTTTGTGAAACGGAAGTACGGAACAGAACCCTACAGAAGCACTCTGTAGTGCTTCCGGAGGGCTCCGTTCTGTGCTTCCTTTCCGCATTTGTTGACCCATTCAAGTGAATGGGTCCGCATCCATGATGCGGAATGCACACGGAAGGCTGTCCCTTTATTGCAGATCTGCATATGCGGTCTGCAATATGGAAGCGAAACCCATACGTTTGTGTGCATGAGGCCTTACTACTGATACCCTCTCCACTCATTTAATAGAACAGGTTCTGTAGACATCTATGTGGAATCAGCTGACGATGGTGTAAAAGGAGTGCGCTTCTTCTTGATGCTAACATCAACCTGTAAGGCTGAGTTTATACTTGAGTTATTTGGTCAGTTTTGGCCCCGTGACTGCCCAAATAAGTGAACTATGCAGGGATTCTAAGAGCGACGCCTGTCATCTGCATGTCATACTGGCTCACAGTATTATTTCAGTACCACAGCACACTCCCTTTGCTTGTTACTGCAAGGCACAGTGTTCTACACCACTATAAAGGCTCTCTGCAGCCAGGAAATAGCACATTTTATTTATTTTTTTTTACAAAATTTGCCACAAATATATCTTGATTGAACCAAATTTTTCGAATTGAAAAATTCACTCATCTCTACTAAAAATGCTCTTATTGTGTAAAATGGAAAAAAAAATAGACCTATTTGATATCGCTGCATCCTTAACGACTGGCTATATGAAAATATCACACGATCTACCCCATCAGATGAATGCCATAAACAAATAAATAAAATTACGCCCAAAAAGCTTTTTTTCCCATCACCTCGCCTCCCAAAAAACATAATATCAAGTCATCAAAAAGTCTTATGTGCCTTAAAATGGTAGTGATAAAAATACAGCCTGTCTTTAAGGCCTCAGACATACCGTATTTTTCGCCGTATAAGACGCACTTTTTCCCCCCCAAAAGTGGGGGGGAAATAGCAGTGCGTCTTATACGGCGAATGTAGCCGATTTTGCTTAGTTTTCAATGATACACCCGCCGCGATGCCGTGCGGCGGGTATATCAGCTGTGAGGGAGGAGGGGCTGGGGGCGGCATCTGCATTTATAATGACAGCGGGGCCCGTGCAGTGACTGTATTCTACTACACGGGCCCCGCTTACTGTACAATCATATCCCTAATACCGTAGTTAATTGTTGTGTGCACTGCATGTAAAAGCATAATGAGCGATGATGAGCGCTATTACTTACAATTAGAAGCGCTTGCCGTTCGGAGCAGGGAGGAGGGAGGAGGCAGGAGGCAGGCCGGGAGGACGGGCGCTGGCAGTGTGAGTCATACGTCACGCGCCTGCGCCGCCTGCTTCATGAATGAAGCAGGCGGCGTGGGCGCATGACGGATGACTCACACTGCCAGCGCCCGTCCTCCCGGCCTGCCTCCTGCCTCCTCCCTCCTCCCTGCTCCGAACGGCAAGCGCTTCTAATTGTAAGTAATAGCGCTCATCATCGCTCATTATGCTTTTACATGCAGTGCACACAACAATTAACTACGGTATTAGGGATATGATTGTACAGTAAGCGGGGCCCGTGTAGTAGAATACAGTCACTGCACGGGCCCCGCTGTCATTATAAATGCAGATGCGACCCCCACCCCCATTATAAAAGCAAATGCGACCCCCACACTTATGGAGGGGATCTGTGGATGACACATAGCATAAGATGCTATATATGTGTCATCCACAGATCCCCACCATAACTGTCATACACAGATCCTCATAACAGCGCCATCCAGAGAGGATCCCCTATAAGTGTCACCCACAGATCCCCCATAACAGTGCGTCATCCACAGATCCCCATAACAGTGCATCACCCACAGACCACAATTAGTTCAAAATATTTTTTTTCTTATTTTCCTCCCCAAAAACCTAGGTGCGTCTTATACGCCGGTGCGTCTTATACGGCGAAAAATACGGTATATGTAGGCAGAAAAGTAAAAATGTTATGGATGTTAGTATATAGCGATACAAATTATAACCGATTTTTTATAAAAAGGGATTTTATTATGCAAAAGTAGTAAAACATAAAAAAAAACAGGGTGGATAAAAATCTATGATTTCTTTTACAAAAATCCCAAAAATCATTTTTTTTATTTAAATCAGATTTTTTTTAAATATAAAATGTTTTTTGAGAAAAATATAATGCCATCCAAAGGTTATTCCATCATGAAATAAAGATTTAATTTTTTTGGTAAATAAATTCCATTAATCCATTCACACTCTTTCAGAGGTTTTTGTAAGATTATTGGTCAGTTTCTCTGCCTACAAGATATTATCACAGATGTTTGGTTTAGTTTTGCAGTTCTCAAAACTGAATTTGACTCAGCAGAGATCACATGCCTCTTCTTCATAGCAAAAATGTTATAACATGAACAGAGTTGAGAAAAAGACCTTTATCCTAACTTCTACAAACCTATGAATACAGAATCAACCTAATCAAACTAATATGAAAAGTTGTTATTCTAAAAATCTTCATCTACTTGCATATTATATACTATACCAGCATATTATATACTATACCAGCAAGAATTAGTCTTTATGTAGAAAACTATGATTTAAATCAAGCCTTACTGACTAGTGATTTAAATTGTGATTTAAAGGGAACCTGACACCTGCAAAATGCATATTAAACCGACCACAGAATCCCCCAGTGTGTTGCTAATCATGTTTTTCTTTCCTCTTTGGGTTTCTTCATACTTGTTAAAAACGCTGTTTTAATGACGGTTGGCGCTGTCTCCGAGTCAGGCTTGAAGTCAAGGGGGCAGCGGCCTCCTTGCTTCAAGTAAAGCTAAGCCCGCCCCTTACCCCTCCTCTCTACAATTAGATGGACATGCTGCCGTGATCACGCTCTTCTTGCACATGCGCGATAAGCTGCCTGTTACAGCGTGACGGCCTAACTGTCCGGCGCATCCGCAGTCAACAAAATGCAGGCGGGTGAGTGAGGATCGCGCTGTAACAGGCAGCGTACCGTGCATTCGCTAGAAGAGTGTGATCCCGGCATCACGTCCATCTAATTGTAATGAGGAGGGGTAAGGGGGGGCTTAGCTTTACTTGAAGCAAGGAGGCCGCTGCCTCCTTGACTTCAAGCATGACTCGGAGAGAGTGCCAACAGTCATTAAAACAGCGTTTTTAACAAGTATGAAGAAACTCAACGAGGAAAGAAAAACATGATTACACTAGGGGATTCTGTAAGGTACTGTGGTCGGTTTAATATGCGTTTTGCAGGTGACAGGTTCCCTTTAAATCAGTTTGATTTAAATCAAATCCACCCTGAAAAAAACTATATACATTTTTTCTTGCCATAATCGTATGAACCTGCAGAATAAAGTTATCATATTTACCCCATGGTGAAGCTCATAAAAATGAAAAAAAAAAACACAATTAAAATTTTTGCCCGCCTTACCTCCCAAAAATTTGATAAAAAGTGATCAGAAAGCCAAATGTACCCCAAAACGGTATCAAGAAAAACTACAGCTTGTGCTGCAAAAAATAAGCCTTCTCACAGCAAAGTAAAAAAAAAGGTATGGCTCTTAAAAACCATTTCAACAAATTGCATGTTTGAAAATCCAGATGCTGCTCCTTCCGTTCTGAGCCCTGGCATATCCCCAAACAGCAGTTTATGACCGCAAATGGCATTTTACTGTATTTAGGAGAAAATAGGTAGCAAATTGTGGGGTGATATTCTTTTGTTATTTGTTGTGAAAAAGAAAGTTTTGGCCTAAAGCACCGTTTTTTTTTGTAAAAAATAATGTAATTTTTCTTTTTCTATTAAAACGCCTGTTCCTCTTCCTTGGGTGATGTAATTTCCAAAATGTGGTAACTTTTTGGAGTTTTCGCTGTAGCGGTACCCCAGGGTCTTTTCAAATGCAATATGGCGCTCAAAGACCATTCCAGCTTAATCTGCCCTCCAAAAACCATATGGCGCTCCTTGCCTTCAGAGCCCTGCTGTGTCCCCGTACAGCAGTTTATTACCACTGTGAAGATTCGCTCTGGCAGGCAGGGTAAGCAGACGCAGTACAGAGGCAAAAATAAGGTTGTAAAGCAAAGTTCGGTGTTTATTCACACATAGAAAAAAAACAAGCCAAAAGTAAGTGTTCAGTTTTGGTGCCTGTTCACACCACACAAAGTCCACAGTGCAGAAAGACTTCACCTGGTCAGCAGATTTTCACCCGCAGTCCACAGCAGGCTTTAGAGGCCTGTTTCCCCAGCATGCGGGTCTCACAAATAGATGGCCTCAGTGTCTCAGGACACTGACTCCACAGCTTCTGTCATGAAGGATAATCCACACCAGCTGACGTGCGAAGGAACTGGAGGCACTGTCCGAGACGTGCGAAGGAACTGGAGGCACTGTCAGCCATCCAATCTACTATCGCCTGTACTTGTTCTGGCCTCACCATTCGTAGTGCCGTATTCGGCCCATCCAAATAACGCTGAAGGTTCTGTCGCCTACTCGCACCTGAGGAAGGTGTTTCACTTGGGCATGTAGCTGGCACAGATTGACCACGTCCTCTCCCTGCAACAGGAGCTCCACTAACATCAGCAGCACCACGTCCCTTGTTTGACAATTTAACATCGCTGGATGCGATGTAGCGGGGGCCGGGGGAGGGACTGGAGGAGGAGCTGGGGGCCGGGAATAGCGGCGGGGCGGTGCAATCAATGTACTATAGCCCCGCCCCGCCGCTCCGGTATACTAATATTAAATGTCTTATTCGATTAAAATATATTAGATATGCCCCCTCACTCCTAAATTGCTAATCGTACCTTAAATCCTATTCCTAGGTGCTGTAATGCAGGCCGGGCGGGCGGCAGCGTAACTCCCTGATGTCACGTGCCTGCGCCGCCTACTTTATGAATGAAGCAGGCGGCGCAGGCAAGTGACGTCAGCGAGTGACGCGCCGGCCGCCTGGCCTGCATTACAGAAGCTAGGAATAGGATGTAAGGTACAATTAGCAATATAGGAGTGAGGGGGCATATCTAATACATTTTAATCGAATAAGACATGTAATATTAGTATACTGGGGGCGGCAGAGGCAGGGGCGGCGGCGGGTGGGCGAGCTGATCCGTGGATGGCACAGTTAAGGGGGGGGGGGGTCTGTGGATGCCACTGTTATGGGCTGGGGGGCTGTGGATGCCACTGTTTTGGGCTGGGGGGCTGTGGATGGCACTGTTATGGGGTGGGGGTGGTCTGTGGATGGCACATATATAACAGTGCCATCCACAGATCCCCCCCTGTAACAGTGCCATCCACAGATCCCCCCCCTGTAACAGTGCCATCCACAGATCCCCCCCCTGTAACAGTGCCATCCACAGATCTCCCTGTAACAGTGTGTCAGTCATCCACAGATCCCCCCCCATAACAGTGTCCGTCATCCACAGATCCCCCCCATAACAGTGTCCGTCATCCACAGATCCCCCCCATAACAGTGTCCGTCATCCACAGATCCCCCCATAACAGTGTCCGTCATCCACAGATCCCCCCATAACAGTGTCCGTCATGCACAGATCCCCCCCCATAACAGTGTCCGTCATCCACAGATCCCCCCATAACAGTGTCTGTCATCCACAGATCCCCCCATAACGGTGTCCTTCACAGATCCCCAGTAATAGTGCCACCCACAGACCACCATTAGTTCTCCAAACCCACCAAAAGCACACCTTTTGGTTAAAAATAATTTTTTTCTTATTTTCCTCCCCAAAAACCTAGGTGCGTCTTATGGGCCGGTGCGTCTTATAGGGCGAAAAATACGGTAGGTTGGAGAAAATGGATTGATATGGAAAATCTGCAAAAAAATACAATTGTAGGTCATCAGTAGAGTTGAGAGGACACCTGGAAGTTTGAGTTCGGCCGAACTTCGCAAATAAATTCAAGTTCGGGACCCGACCGTGACCCCGAACCCCATTGAAGTCAATGGGGACCTGAACTTTGGAGCACTAAAATGGCTCTAAAAAAGTCATGGAAAGGGCTAGAGGGCTGCAAAAGGCAGCAAAATGTGGGATAGGGAAATGACTTAAAATAACATAAAATACATAAAAATTAAATCTTGATCTAGGAGGAGGAGGTCCATATGGAGTAGGAGGTTGTGGAGGTGGAAGCGTCAGTGGAGGAGGAGGAGGTAGCCAACACTGGTTTTTGTTTTTGTTTTTTATTTTATTATTATTTTTAAATTTTTATTTGGTTAGACCCCAAAACATTGGGAAATATAAAAAATAAAACAAAGAGAAAGTGCGCTGGAGTATAACAATGGCTGCGTGAGGCCGGTATACATGTCTATTCTGTACAAGGTACGGACAAGTCCTGTGGGATCCCTGACTGGTTCATTTTAGTGAACTTGAGCTTGAACTTGAGCTTGCCTGTGATAACCCCCTCCTGCCGTGCTAAACAAACGTTCAGACAATACACTGGCTGCAGGGCAAGCCAGCACCTCCAAGGCGTAAAGTGCAAGCTTAGGCCATGTGCCCAATTTGGAGACCCATAAGTTGAAGAGGTCAGACCTATCAGTCAGTACGTGTAGGCGTGTGCACACATACTGCTCCACCATGTCACACGTCCCCGTGACGTCCACGATCCAATTGGATATTTTCCCTATCAACTTTCGATGTTCTTTTATGCGCCTACCATGGTGATCACGGGTAACAGGGAATCAGGGTTCCATGCCGTAGAGGGAGCCTGAGAAAGGTATACCTCATCCAAGGGAGGTCAATGGCTGAAAACTGGTGGAAAGAGTGGGTCAAGTTATTAAATTAAATTCAACATGCGCCAGGCAAGGGATGTGCGTCAAACCGGCTAGGCCCAGAGCTGCTATGAGATTTGCCCATTATTGCACACCACCAGTCCGGGTTTGAGGCTCACTGGCACCAACCACTCATCAGTCTGTTGTTCCATGCCCGTCCACCGCTCCTGCGCGGTGTGGGGTTTGTCCCCCAATCAGATAAGTTTTCCCCTTTCTGTGCTGAAGTTGGTGGTGAAGGTGTTACGCTGACTGGATGAGAAGGCGGTAGAGGAGGAGGAAGCAAAAGGAGGCAAAGAGAAACGCCCTGCAATCCTCGGTGGTGGAAGGACATGCGCCAAACTGCTGTCCGCCTCAGGCTCAGCCGCCACTGCATTTACCCAGTGTGCTGTTAGGGAGGTATAACGTCCCTGACCGTGCTTCCTGGTCCACGTATCTGTAGTTATGTGGACCTTGCCACAGATGGCATTGCACAATGTACACCTGATTTTGTCCCCCACTTGGTTGTGCAGGGAAGAGATGGCTGGCCTGGAAAAGTAATGGTGGCTGGGCACAACGTACTGTGGGACAGCCACCACCATCAGATTCTTAAAACTGTCTGTGTCCACCAGACGGAATGACAGCATTTCAAAGGCCAGGAATTTGGAAATGCTGGCATTTAGGGCCAGGGATCGCAGGTGGGTAGGGGGGTACTTCCTCTTTCGCTGCAGTGTTTGGGAGATATACTGTACAGCTGAACGCTTCCATGGGACATTGTGGAGATGCTTGGTGACCAAGGTGGTGGCGTTGCTGCCACATCCTCTGTTTGCGGGGTGGCAGGTGCAACTGTCACTCCAAAGGGGGATGAAGAGGCTGAGACTGCAGCAGAAGAGGAAGCTTTGCACTTAGATGCCTGGTCATTCAGGTTGTGCTCAGCTTTAGAACGTTTATGCCTCGATTCAGGCTCTGATTGCACTGGTGCAAACCACTCGTGTCTTGTCGTCAGCACATTGTCTGAAGAACTGCCACGCCAGGTAACTCCTTGGAGGTAGCTTTGGTGTGCTCGGTCCCTTGGTGCAGTGGGCAGTAGCAGGAGTACTCCCTCTTCTGCTGTGCTGGTGGCTCTGTGCGACCACCACCTACCTCTTCCTCTCAACTACACAGGTCACTCGCATGACCTTAATTCCATGTGGGGTCAAGGACCTCATCGTCCTCCACATCATCTTCCACCCAGTCTTCGCCCCTGCCCTCCTTGTCGGTCTGCACACTGCAGAAAGCGGCAGCAGTTGGCACCTGTGTTTCGTCATCATCCGAGACGTGCGAAGGAACTGGAGGCACTGTCAGCCATCCAATCTACTATCGCCTGTACTTGTTCTGGCCTCACCATTCGTAGTGCCGTATTCGGCCCATCCAAATAACGCTGAAGGTTCTGTCGCCTACTCGCACCTGAGGAAGGTGTTTCACTTGGGCATGTAGCTGGCACAGATTGACCACGTCCTCTCCCTGCAACAGGAGCTCCACTAACATCAGCAGCACCACGTCCCTTGTTTGACGCGGTCCTCATTTTTTGCGTTCACCCACCGAAGTAACAGACATTTTTACTAAATTAGGTTCCTTGTGAACAATGCAGAGCAGGGTTTTTTGACAGCCAAAATGGGTTAGGCCCCATTCACACGTCCACAATTTCGTTCCGCACTTTGCAGAGCGGAATTGCGGACCTATCTGCCCTGATACGGAATTGCAGACTTGCATCCAGAAAAAAATAGAACATGTCCTATTCTTGTTCGCAATTGCGGACAAGAATAGGCATATTCTATTAGTGCTGCGGACCGCACATTGCTGCTGTCCTTGATTTGCGGATCCGTGGATGTGTGAATGAGCCCTTAATATAACCCATCAATGGAACAAACAAGTTTTTTTAAACTTCTTGCCCGGTCTGCTATGCAGTGCAGGCAGCAAAGGTACTTTATTGCCCAAAAAAAAGTTTTTTTCTCAAACACACACACAAAAAAAGTGGATTTAACTGTATTTCTTTAACCACCAGAAATGCAGCACAGGGCTAAAAGGTACTTTATTGCTCCCTAAAAAAAGGTTGTTTTTTTTTTTTTTACCCTAAATGAAACAGATGGATTTAACTGTGATTATATTTCACTCTCACAAATGAAGCACAGGTGTTTTTAACATGAAAAATGGTGTATCATATGTCACCCCTACAATGGAGCAGATGGATTTGCTGAATTCAGTGCCTGTCTGTCACATGTGCATGCCTCAGAGGTATTTTACACCCAAAAATGTGAATTTGAAGCCCAAAAATGTAACAGCATTATTTAATGGTTTTATTTCACTAACAGGAACGCAGCGTAGGCTGCGAATGTACTTTATAGCAAAAATTTTCAGCAAAAAATGTAACTGCAGTATTTGGCAGTTTTATTGGACTGTCAGAAATGCAGCACAGGGCAAAAAGGTACTTTATTGCCCCAAAATTTTTTTTTTTTTTAAAACCCTAAATAAAACAGATGGATTTAACTGAGATTATATTTCACTCTCACAAATGAAGCACAGGGGATTTTAAAATAAAAAAAAATGTAAATATGTCACCCCACAATGGAACAGATGGATTTGACTGTGATTATATTTCACTCTCACAAATGAAGCACAGGTGTTTTTAACATAAAAAATGGTGTATATGTCACCCCTACAATGAATAATAAACTGCCAAATACTGCAGTTACATTTTTTGCAGAAAATTTTTGCTATAAAGTACGATTGCGGTCTACGCTGCGTTCAGCAAATCCATCTGCTGAACGCAGCGTAGACCGCAATCGTACTTTATAGCAAAAATTTTCTGCAAAAAATGTAACTGCAGTATTTGGCAGTTTATTGGATTTCAGAAATGCAAATAATTTTACAAATGCCTAGGAAGGCAATATGACCTATCTTGACCCAGGTGAAATTTTATACTTTACTTTTATTATTATATATATTAAAATCTGAATTACTAAGTGAGTGCTCATTTTATTTACCTTTATTAACTATTTTACAAACCAAAAAATACTATATTAAAAATACAGTCAGCACTCCACTAGAGAACTGAGATGTTGAACGGCAATGACGGGGCGTGGAGGGGTGCACTACCTCCCACCCTATTACTTGTAATGCAGGGCAATGCCGTATTACTTAGTGCAGGGCTGTTGCCAACTGAATGTTGTTGGAGGGCAAACTACAACTGCCCTCCAACATGTTTCACCAGTATTCTGGCTTCATCATTGCTGCCTATTTCCCCTGATGAAGCCAGAATACTGGTGAAACATGTTGGGGGGCAGTTGTAGTTTGCAGTTTTAGATTCAGTCTTCCACTCCATTGTGATCCAACTGTGTTCAGTCCGGCTGGACTACATCTCAATAGAGATAACAATCAAGCTATTCAGTTTAAACACAAGCTTATGGTGTGTACTATAGCTTGTAGGGCTATCTGTGGTCTGGCATCAAGCTGACCTCATGTGCATTAGGGGGTCATTAGCATCCCTCTGACAGTGGGTTGATGTCGCCTGTTCACCACTGCTTTAGGGCTCTTTCACACCTGCATTATTGTCTTCCAGCATAGAGTTCCGTCGTCGGGGCTCTATGCCGGAAGAATCCTGATCAGGATTATCCTAATGCATTCTGAATGGAGTGAAATCCGTTTAGGATGCATCAGGATGTCTTCAGTTCCAGAACGGAACGTTTTTTTTTGGCCGGAGAAAATACCGCAGCATGCTGCGCTTTTTGTTCCGGCCAAAAATCCTGAAGACTTGCCGCAAGGCCGGATCTGGAATTAAAGGGTTTCTACCACTTGCATATCACATATTTGGTGATCAGACACTAGCGATCCGCTAGTGTCTGATGTAGCTTACAAGCTAATTATTACCTTAATCCGTTCGGCCCATACCTCAAAAAAAGCACTTATATCTTTATGCAAATGAGCCTCTAGGTGCTATGCAGGCGTTTTTCCAGCACCTAGAGGCTCCGTCTACCTTGCAGTTTGCCGCCCATCGCCTCGCTCCAGCACGCCCATCTCTTACCGTATTCGATCCTCCCCCTGCTTCAGCCTTCAGAAATCCCGCGCCTGCGCCGTTCGTCGCGGCATTCGGAGGCATTCGGCGCAGGCGCAGTCAATGTCTGACCGCTCCGTGCTCAGACATTTCCACTGCGCCGATGTCATCGGCGCAGGCGCAGTGGAAATGTCTGAGCACGGAGCGGTCAGACATTGACTGCGCCTGCGCCGAATGCCGCGACGAACGGCGCAGGCGCGAGATTTCGGAAGGCAGAAGCAGGGGGAGGATCGAATAGAGTTGAAGATGGGCGTGCTGGAGCGAGGCGCTGGGCGGCAAACTGCAAGGTAGACGGAGCCTCTAGGTGCTGGAAAAACGCCTGCATAGCACCTAGAGGCTCATTTGCATAAAGATATAAGTGCTTTTTTTGAGGTATGGGCCGAACGGATTAAGGTAATAATTAGCTTGTAAGCTACATCAGACACTAGCGGATCGCTAGTGTCTGATCACCAAATATGTGATCTGCAAGTGGTAGAAACCCTTTAATGCCTATTGAAAGGCATTGATCCGGCCTTAAGCTAAACGTCATTTCGGCGCATTGCCGGATCCGACGTTTAGCTTTTTTAGAGTGGTTACCATGGCTGCCGGGACGCTAAAGTCCTGGCAGCCATGGTAAAGTGTAGTAGGGAGCGGGGGAGCAGCATGCTTACCGTCCGTGCAGCTCCCAGGGCGCTCCAGAGTGACATCAGGACGCCCCAAGCGCATGGATCACGTGATCGCTTGGCACGTCATCCATGGGCATGGGGCGCTCTGACGTCACTCTGGAGAGCCCCGGGAGCCGCGCGGACTGTAAGTATACCGCTCCCCACTACTACTATGGCAACCAGGACTTTAATAGCGTCCTGGGTGCCATAGTAACACTGAAAGCATTTTGAAGACGGATCCGTCTTCAAAAGCTTTCAGTACACTTGCGTTTTTCCGGATCCGGCTTGTAATTCCGGCAAGTGAAGTACACGCCGGATCCGGACAATGCAAGAGTGAAAGAGGCCTTACACTGCCATACTGACAACAATATTCAGTTGGCAACAGCCCTGCACTAAGTAACACTGCACTGTCCTGTATTACAAGTAAGAAGTCTTCTACTCCATTGTGATCCAATATTCAGTTCAAACACAAACTTTTGGTGTGTACTATAGTTTGTAGGGCTATCTGTGGTCTGGCATTTAGCTGGCCGTATGTGTATAAAGGGGGTCATTAGCATCCTTCTGACAGTGGGTTGATGTCGCCTGTTCCCCACTGCTTTACACTGCCATACTGACAACAACATTCAGTTGGCAACAGCCCTGCACTAAGTAATACGGCATTGCCCTGCATTACAAGTAATAGGGTGGGAGGTAGTGCACCCCTCCACGCCCCGTCATTGCCGTTCAACATCTCAATTCTCTAGTGGAGTGCCGACTGTATTTTTAATATAGTATTTTTTGGTTTGTAAAATAATTAATAAAGGTAAATAAAATGAGCACTCACTTAGTAATTCAGATTTTAATATATATAATAATAAAAGTGAAGTATTAAATTTCACCTGGGTCAAGATAGGTCATATTGCCTTTCTAGGCATTTGTAAAATTATTTTTTAATAAACCTTACCCAGGTTAGGTCCTAATCATTATTATTGTCAGAACTGCAGCACAGGGCAAAAGGGTACTTTATTGCCCCCAAAAAGTTTTTTTTTAAACCCTAAATAAAACAGATGGATTTAACTGAGATTATATTTCACTCTCACAAATGAAGCACAGGGGATTTTAAAATAAAAAATTTAAATATGTCACCCCACAATGGAACAGATGGATTTAACTGTGATTATATTTCACTCTCAGAAATGCAGCACAGGGGTACTTTACAGAAGAAAATGGGGATATGTCACCCCCTGGGTCCCTGAACTCACAGACGGTATTATTTTCCCTTCCCCTGGCAGATATGCAGTGCAGGTGCATTTTAAAAATGGGTATATGTCGGCCACTGAACTACAAGAACAGGATTAAATGATTGTCCCTGGCACATATGCAGTGCTGATGCACTGCTGTTGCACAAAATGGCCGCCGACGCCCACCTAACTAACAGATGGATTAAAACTTTTTTTTTCTGTCTCACTAGGCTCAGGGCAGGGTACAAAAATGTTGCATTGCACCCCCAAAATAAAAAACGCTGTAGATCGTTGACTTCACACCAAGTGCAGATTTTAGAGTCTTTCCTAATCTCTCCCTCACAGCAGCAGCATCCTCTCCCTACAACTAGTAAAAGCAGAGTGACGTGCGGCGCTACGTGACTCCAGCTTATATAGAGGCTGGGTCACATACTGCACTTGGCCAATCACAGCCATGCCATTAGTAGGCATGGCCATGATGGCTTCTAAGGGCACACTAAACGCTTGTTGATTAGCTGCCCTGCAGCCTTTCAAAAAGCTCCATTAAATCGCAGAACACCAAACTCGAACCCGAACTTTTAAGAAAATGTTCGGGTCCGGGTACAAAAAACCCCCAAATTTCGGTACGAACCCGAACTTAACAGTTCGTGTTCGCTCAACCCTAGTCCTCAGTACCTGATCAGCTACTGTGAGCTCTGTGGCCTCGCAGCCTACTGAGCACAGTCCTGCACATTGTATAGCGGTTGTGCATGGTATTGCAGCTCAGCCCCATTCACTTCAATGGGGCTGAGCTGCTCCTAGACTGTGATGAACGTGTTGTCCCTTGCCTAGGAAAAGCAGAGAGAAGGCTGTAGTGCAACTGTCTTCTAAAACAGCTCATCTGATACTGATGACCTATCCAGAGGATAGGTCATCAGTAAAAGAAATATCTCGGAAAACCCCTTTTCGACCAGGTGTCAGGAGCTGGTCTTTAGAGATGGTGCCTGCTCCTGAGCGGAACGGTTGCCATAGCCTCAGGGTGCCTGCTGTTTCATACAGCAGACACCCGTGGCTCATGCTGGATATTTAACACTTCAGATGCTGAGGTCAATCCTGCATTTAAT
The DNA here is from genome assembly GCF_014858855.1 of Bufo gargarizans. Lineage (NCBI taxonomy): Eukaryota > Metazoa > Chordata > Amphibia > Anura > Bufonidae > Bufo > Bufo gargarizans. The sequence goes on from NC_058089.1 coordinate 65,445,902, forward strand.
GGCATCTGAGTGCGTGAAATACCGGAAGCGCGTGATACCAGTAATGCTCCGGCTCCCCGTGTGGCGTTTAGAGGAGCCGGAACTTGTATGCAGCAGCCCCTGTCATAGAAAATGACAGGAGACTACTGCACAGTGTTTCCTATGGAGCTCTTGTCTGTAACAGGGCTCCATAGGAAACTACTACATTTCTCCTAGACTCCAATGATAATGCATTGGAGTCTATGAGAATAGCAATTTCATGATTTCTTGTTATAGTTCCCTATGGGAACTATAATAAGTGTAAAAAATATAGTTTAAAAAAAAATCTAAAAAAATCACCCCCTTTCCCCAAAATAAAAAATACACACCATCGTTATCGCCACGTGCAAAAAATGTCCATACTATTAAAATGCAAAAAAAGTCAAAATGGCTGATTCGCCATTTTATGGTTGCTTCATTTCCCACAAAAAATAAAATAAAAAGTGATCAAAAAGGCGTACACACCCCAGAATGGTATCAATTAAAAGTTCAGTTTGCCCTGCAAAAAATTAACATTCACACAGCTTCGCACACATAACACAAAAAAGTTATATGAATATGGTGACGCAAGAAGAACTACACATATAAGGTATCGCTGGATTCATACTGAGCTGTAGAATGAAATTAACTGGTCAGTTTTATTGTACATCGAACGTCGTAAATGAAAAATCCGTAAATTCCACCTCATTTGGAATTTTTTTTCCTGCTTCCCACTACATCATATGCAATATTAAATGGTGGCTTTGGAAATTACAATTTGTCTTGCAAAAAACAAGCTATCATACGGCTATGTGGTGCTGATGGCACTGTGGAAGTGGAGCTGAAGGCACTGGGGTGGGGGAGAGCTGATGGCTCTTGGATGAGGGAGAGCTGATGGCACTGGGGTGGGGGGGAGCTGAAGGCACGGAGTGGAAGCTGATGGCACTGGGGATTGTGAAGCAGATGGCACTAGGGGAACGGAGCTGATGGCACTGGGGTGGGGGGAGCTGAAGGCACGGAGTGGAAGCTGATGGCACTGGGGATAGTGAAGCTGATGGCACTAGGGGAACGGAGCTGATGGCACTGGGGTGAACTGATGCACTTGGGCTGATCGCACAGAGGGGAACGAAGGGTGTTGGGGAACGATGGCAGGGGTTTTGATGAGTTTTTATAAAGGAAAACAGTGTATTAATTTTTTCTTATTTGAATACTCGATTAATCATAAAAATACTCGATTGCTAAAATAATTGTTAGCTGCAGCCCTAACACTTTCCTAAAGGGTAGCAGGACAAAATGCTAGGGATCGACCGATTATCGGTTTTACCGATATTATCGGCAGATATTCAGTATTTTGTATTTTGACAGTTATCGGTATCGGCATGTATTTTGCCGATATTCCGATGACTTATTGGGAACGCAGATCGCGCTGCTGACAGCGAGCGCTCTCCGTGTTCCCTCAGCAGCACAGGGGAGAAGGAAGCGGTGTCTCCCTCCCCCTGTGCTGCTGCTGCCGCTGCCACAAATGAGAGGAGGGAGGACAAGAGGAGGAGAGGGGCTGTGGCCACTGCGCCACCAATGAAGATAACTCTCATTAATTCATATACAGGAGGCGGAAGCTGGTTGCAGAATCACATAGCCAGCTCCCGACCTCTATGAGCAATAGCTGCGATCTGCGGTAGTTAACCCCTCAGGTGCCGCGGATCACAGCTACCGCTCATAGAGGTCGGGAGCCGGCTTTGTGATTCTGCAACCATCTCCCGCCTTCTGTATATGAATTAATGAGAGATTTCTCTTCATTGGTGGCGCAGTAAGCCCCCAGTATTAATCATTGGTGGCGCAGTGCGCCCCCCCCAAGCCCCCCAGTATTAATCATTGGTGGCGCAGTGCGCCCCCCCCCCACCACCCAGTATTAAGCATTGGTGGCAGTGACCACAGGATCCCCTCTCCCCTGCTCCTTCGATCGGAGCCCCAGCAGTGTAATCCTGGGGCTCCGATCGGTTACCATGGCAGCCAGGATGCTATTGAAGCCCTGGCTGCTATAGTAAGCTCCATGCTCTATCAGCATGAATAGGACAAGGGTTCTAGTCCCTAAGGGGACTAAAAGTTAGTTAAAAAAAAAGTGAAAAAAACCCCCACCAAAATATTAAGTATGAATGAAAAAGAAAGATTTACAAAAAGAAAAACTACACGTTAACAATAAACATATTAATTTTCTGCAGATTTGTGTAGGAATTTTTATTTTTTTTTCAAAAAAGAAAATTCCCAGAATATCGGTATAAATTATCGGCTATCGACCTGAAAGTTCACAAATTATCGGTATCGGCCCTAAAAAATCTATATCGGTCGATCCCTACAAAATGCACCCCACATTTTGTTCTCTATTTCACCCTCGAATACGGTAACACCAAATATGTGCTCAAAAACTGATGTATGGGCACACAGCAGGGCAAAATATGACCTGAATTGGCAGACATTGATTTTAGGTGCCATGTCGCATTAAAAAAATTAAAAACCCCAAAAAGTGACCCCATTTTTTAAAGTGCACCCCTTTACGAAAGGGGTGGAAAGGTCACTTTTGACCTAACAGGTGTTTCACAGAAATGAATATGTAGTGGTTGGTGAAAAGTGAATCTTTAAGCTACGCGGACTAAATCAGAGATATAAGGTGGTAAAACTACAGGGTACATTATGGATGAAATTAAATTAGTACTCCATGGATGAGTGGTAGATTTGAAAACACTTCTGCATGCCTAGGGCAGGTTTTTCAGGGTAGGTTTCGCTGTGGGTAAATGGTGTCTTTCCTTATCCCCCTTTTGGAACATACCCTGCATCTTTTTTGGGTCCTTCCCTTCCTTGCTGTCTGGGGAACTTGACTTGGAAAATGTTGCCCTGGTACAACTCGGGCACCTTGACTTCCTAGGACCCTCCTGTCCTGGCTTTGAAATATTAAGACCTTGATAACACCTGTTGGAACTGGAGGAAAGTTCCTGTGTGGCCTGCAGATTGAAATAGCACGTAGGCATTGCATATTGCCATCTGTACAATGTGTATGGCAAGCTTTTTGTACCACACTTTTTTCACTGTAGACACTGTAGGGCTTCAGAAGTTGATCTGAAAGATCCACCCCTCCCTTGTGCCTGTTGTAGTCCAGGATACAAACTGGTTTGGGGGGACTGGTTGTGGTACCTCATACAGGAGCAGGGGAACTGGTGTTAGTGTGAATGGTGGTCAGTACAAGGACGTCCCTCTTGTCCTTGTACTTAACCACCAGCATGTTCTCATGGAGGAGAGCCCTACTTTCACCCGTTCTCAGTGGCTGCCCTACTGTGGATCTAGGGAGGCCGCTCTGATTTTTTGCGCACTGTGCCGCAAGCCACAGTACCTCTGGCAGTTAGGCCTCTTGCACACAAACGTTGTGCATCCGTTCCGTGCATTGTGGAACCGTAGTGCTTCCATGGGGTTCCTATCCATGCTTCCGTTCCGCATCTCCCTTCATTGGTCCACATCCAAGATGCGGAGTGCACATGGGCCGGTGCCCGTGTATTGCGGACCCGCCGTATGCGGGCCGCAATATGGCCACGGGCAGACAATGTTCGTGTGCAAGAGGCCTTAGGGACATGAATAGGGGTATGCTGGTATAATAGTTTTCCACATAGAGTTGGTAACCCTTATCCAGCAGTGGGTGCAGTAAGTCCCACATTATCTTCTCACTAACTCCTAGGATGGGGGGGCATTCTGGGGGTTCTATCTGGGAATCTTTCCCTTTGTAAATACTGAACTTGTGGGTGTACCTGGAGCTACTCACAAAGTTTGTAAATCTTTATGCCATACCTTGCCCGTTTGCTACGCAGGTACTGGCGGAATCTAATCCTCCCTTTGAAAAGTACAGACATTTTTATCAACTTGGTGTTAGGCTACATTCACACGAACGTATTTTGTTTCTGTGCCCGTGCCGTTTTTTTGCTGATAGGATGCAGACCCATTAATTTCAATAGATCCGCAAAAAATGCGGACAGAACACCGTATGCTATATGCATCGGTATGTCCATTCCATAGCCCTGCAAAATAGATAGAAAATGTCCTATTGCTGTCTGTTTTGCTGACAAGGATAGGCATTGTTACAATGGATCCACAAATAAAAAGGATGCCATACGGAACGTCATCCGTTTTTTTTCCGGACCGCAAAACACATACGGTCGTGTTAATTTAGCCTTAACGTGGTCAATGACAGGCATAACCTTGAACAGACGGTCAAATGTCGGGTCGTTTTGGGGTGGGCACTGTGCTTTGTAGTATAGGAATTTCCGAATTGACTCAAATTGCTTCTGGGTCATGGTCTTACTGTAAATTGGATTCTGATAGAAGATGTCCGAACTTTAATATTGTCTAACGTTTGGCTTTTTTACAACACCCATATGCAGCACGAGTCCCCAAAACTTCATCATCTCTGCTGCACTTACTGAGGTCCAACCTAGGGGTCTAGCGTATGCAGATGTAGGGTTCGGATCAATTAATTGCTTGGCGTATAAATTGGTTTGGGCCACCATTAAATTCAGAGAAGAAGATTTAGAAAAAATGTAGTTCAGTGAAGCCTGCACAGTCTATCTGTATTCCGGAGCTGCCCTCAAAATCCGGAATTTGGGGCTGATAATCGTCAGGGGGTGGGGTCCATATGGGCTCACTCTGGGGGGCTGCCTCAACTGTTGTTCTGGGGCGCCTCTTCAGCTGAGTATAGTCGTTGGGATGGACTGGCCATTTTTATTTTATTAGGGTGTGACGTGTCAAATGTGTAAACCTTTATTTAGTGTGAGGGGTGTGTATGTTGTGTTTTCACATGTGAAGGGGCTTGTAATAAATTAGAAAAAAAGTAAAAAAAATAATAATTGCAGGATGCACGCACAAAGATGTTGTGTGCGTGCAAAAATCCACACTAACACTACCTAACTAAAATTGAATTATATATATATATATATATATATATATATATATATAAAAATTTATATATATATAACTAACAACACGAAAAAAAAAATATCTGCACAGTAAACTGAGCAGACCTATCAGAAAAATTGATGCTTCTGATCAGCGCTCAGCAGGTGCAGGACACACCCACACAGATATTAACCCTTTCATGACCAAGGGTCATTGATGCCCCAGTGTCCAGGTCAAAATTTACAAATCTGACATGCGTCACTTTATGTGGTAATAGCTTTGGAACACTTTTACTTATCCACGCCATTCTGAGATTGTTTTCTCGTGACACATTGTACTTCATGATAGTCATATATTTGAGTCAATATATTTCACCTTTATTTATGAAAAAATCCCAAATTTACCCAAAATTAGGAAAAATTCACAATTTTCCAAATTTCTATTTCTCTGCGTCTAAAACAGAAAGTGATACCTAATAAAATATTTATTACTTAACATTCCCCATATGTCTACTTTATGTTGGCATCATTTTGGAAATGTCATATTTTTTTTTAGGGCGTTAGAAGGCTTAGAAGTTTAGAAGCAATTCTTACAATTTTTAAGAAAATTTCCAAAACCCACTTTTTAAGGACCAGTTCAGGTCTGAAGTCCCTTTGTGGGGCTTACATAGTGGAAACCCCCATAAATGACCCCATTGTAGAAACTACACCCCTCAAGTTACTCAAAACTGATTTTACAAACTTTGTTAACCCTTTAGGCGTTCCACAAGAATTAAAGGAAAATGGAGATGAAATTTAAAAATTTCACTTTTTTGGCAGATTTTCCATTTTATATATTTTTTTTCTTTAACACATTGAGGGTTAACAGCCAAACAAAACTCAATATTTATTACCCTGATTCCGCGGTTTACAGAAACACCCCACATGTGGCCGTAAACTGCTGTACGGGCACACGGCAGGGCGAAGAAGGAAAGGAATGCCATACGGTTTTTGGAAGGCAGATTGTGCTGGATTGGTTTTCTGAACGCCATATATTTTTTATTTTTCTGCCGATCGTCTTGTGCAGGGGCTCGTTTTTTGCAGAAAGTGTGGAGGTTTTTATTGGTACCATTTTTGGGTACATAGGATTTTTTGATCATTCATTATTACACTTTATGGGGCAAGGTGACCCAAAAATTGGCTGTTTTGGAACTTCATCTGAGGAGTTAGGTCATGTGATAGTTTTATAGAGAAGATCGTTACGGACGTGGGAATACCTAATATGTATACTTTTTCTTATTTATTTAAGTTTTACACAATAATAGCATTTCTGAAACCAAAAAAATGATGTTTTAGTGTCTCTATAGTCTGAGAGCCATAGCTTTTTTATTTTTTGGGCGATTGTCTTAAATAGGGTATCATTTTTTGCGGGACGAAGTGACGGTTTGATTGGTACTATTTTGGGGGTCATAAGCCTTTTTGATTGCTTGCTGTTGCACTTTTTGTGATGTAAGGTGACAAAATTAGCTTTTTTGGCACTGTTTTTTTTATTTTATTTTTATGGTGTTTATCGGACGGGGTCCATCACGTGATATATTTATAGAGAAGGTCGTTACGGACGCGGTGACACCTAATATGTGTATTTTATTTTATTTTTTCATTTTTTTATAGGAAAAGGCAATGTCTTTTTTTTATTTACATTTTTATTTATTTATTGATTTATTTTTTATTATTTTCACTTTTTTTTTTATCAGTTCCCTCTTGGATCTTGAAGATCCAGTGGGGCTGATAGTTGTACTATACTTTGCAATGCTCTTGCATTACAAAGTATAATACTTCCAGACTGCCTGTAGGTGGCAGCACTGGACGCCTTTGCCATGGCAACCGGATGCTTTTGCAAAGCGTCCGGTTGCCATGGCAACCATCGGGTGCTGCGATCACAGCGCTGCAGCCCCGATGGTGGATAGAGGGAGCCCCCTCCCTCTGTTAACCCGATGGATGCCGCAACCGCAGCATCTATCGAGTTACAGGAGAGTGTCAGCATAGAGCTGACACTCTGCTGATGGCGGCGGCTCAGGAATGGAGCCGCCGCCGTCACACACACAGAATGGGGAATCGGGGGGTAGGGACAATATTGAGGGAGGCTGGGGCAGGAGGGGCGGCCAGAAAATTAATGCAGGGGGCGGGGAGGGGGCGGACCGCATGCTAATCAGGGCAGGAAGGAGATGAGCGCCAGCTGGGCACAGATCAGCGGGGCACAGATCGGGGGGGGGGGGACGGGGGACCACAGAGGGGCACCAAAGGCTTGGAGGATCGGGGGGCATGAGGAACACTATCGGCTTTCAGGCTCTGATCTGCAGAGCGCAGATCAGAGCCTGAAACCGGCATTTTTTCACTGCCGCGATCCGATTGGTTAGTCTGCACAGACTAACCAATCGGATCGATTGCCGGCAAGGGGCCACTCCGATTGGTCCCTTGCCGGCATTACTGCACTGTATGCTGTCCGTGACAGCATACAGGGCAGGGGCAGCGCTTGGATTAAAGAGCTGCCAGAACGTATATATACGTGGTAGCTGCACTGGGTATGTGCAGCTATCACGTGTATATATACAGATTGCGGTCGTGAAAGGGTTAAGTGCGTGCAAAAATCCACACTAACACTACCTAAAATCGATTTCTATTTAACGCTAAGTATATATATATAAGATTCTAACTATTATAAAAAAAAATAAAAAAAGCACACATGAAAAAATAAAATGAGCCCAGGTGCTGAACAGTGGATTACGGACTGAACAGCGCTTGGCGTTCTCAGCTCACACAGAAAAATTGGTGCAGAGCAGGAAAAAAAAGATAAAAAGTGACAAAAAAAAGTCCCAATTTTTTTGCCATAGGTAAAATCGGATGGGAGGGGGATAGGGACAGGGATTAGCGTTTGGGAAAGAAGGGGGTGGATTAAAAAAAAAATCACTGCAGCAGATGTTCCAGAAGTTTTTCTTTTCACAGGTACCAGTAAGCAGTGGTGGTGCACTACAAGTCCTAGCAAGCCAACAAGTAGCACAAAAAAAAAAGCACAGAACCTCTCTGCACGCAGTCACCAGCTAGAATGGCTGCCTGCAGACAGGTTCAGCCCTTTCTTGTGCTGCTATAGTGCTGCCATTGGCTGGAGTATTATTCCAGCCAATCGCAGCGCTGGCAGGGAACCCCAAACACTGGAGTCCCCTGCCTGACCTCGGAGGAGACCGGTGCTGACTAGTTCAGCATCGGTTACCTCCCTATGACCCCCTTCCCTTTCTGCTTCCTGCGCTGCGATGTGTGCTTGGAGCTGCAGGGAGGGCGGAAAGACACCATGCTGCCCTTACCCGGCATGGATGCCTGCCGGTACTCTTACACTCTTACACTCTTACACCCGCGATCCTGCCCAGCACCCGGCAGACCATGCGCCGTACATGTACCCTAAGGGGTTAATAAGTGTTTTATGTGGTATGGCTGTCTGTCTTAGGGCTCTTTCACACCTGCGTTATTGTCTTCCCGCATAGAGTTCCTTCGTCGGGGCTCTATGCCGGAAGAATCCTGATCAGTTTTATCCTAATGCATTCTGAATGGAGTGAAATCCGTTCAGGATGCATCAGGATGTCTTCAGTTCCGGAACGGAACGTTTTTTGGCTGGAGAAAATACCGCAGCATGCTGCGCTTTTTGCTCCGGCCAAAAATCCTGAAGACTTGCCGCAAGGCCGGATCCGGAATTAATGCCCATTGAAAGGCATTGATCCGGATCCGGCCTTAAGCTAAACGCCGTTTCGGCACATTGCCGGATCCGACGTTTAGCTTTTTTAGAGTGGTTACCATGGCTGCCGGGACGCTAAAGTCCTGGCAGCCATGGTAAAGTGTAGCGGGGGAGCAGCATACTTGCCGTCCGTGCAGCTCCCGGGGCGCCCCAGAGTGACGTCAGGGCGCCCCACGCGCATGGATGATGTGATTGCATGGGGCGCTCTGACGTCACTCTGGAGTGCCCCGGGAGCCGCGCGGACTGTAAGTATACTGCTCCCCCGCTCCTACTATGGCAACCAGGACTTTAATAGCGTCCTGGGTGCCATAGTAACACTGAAAGCATTTTCAAATGCTTTCAGTTCACTTGCGTTTTTCTGGATCCGGCGTGTAATTCCGGCAAGTGGAGTACACGCCGGATCAGGACAACGCAAGTGTGAAAGAGGCCTAAAAAGCAAAGGAATATACATTTTGAAAATTGTGAACTTTTCTAAATTTTTGGTCAAATTTTGATTTTTAAAAAAAATAGAAATAAAGGTGAAATATATCGACTTAAATTTACCACTGTCATAAAGTACAATGTGTCACGAGAAGTAAAAGCATTCCAAAGTTATTATCACATAAAGTGACACGTCAGATTTGCAAAATTAGGCCTGATCTGGAAGTTGTTAAAACATAGCTTTCTATCCTGTGAGAACCTTTCGAACAATAGGCAGCAGGAACCTGATGATGAGTTCTGACTCCCCCATACACATACTTGCTCGGCTCTGTGTGTGTTTTTAATGGGGAGAAAAGAGTTTTGGTCAGTGTTTAGAATTAGTAATAATAATAAGAATTAGTAATGTTTTGAAGAAGTAATAACAAGGGCTTCATGCACACTACATATTAACATAGGCTAAAAAAAGATATCCGTTCTTCCAGTTCAGCCTGTTATTCTGCAAAGTTGTTCAAGAAGGCAAAAAAACCTCATGATCATTGATGGCCAGTTCTCATTGTTCACCCGCGAACACATGCGGGCTGCCATCTTTCCTCACAAGTCCGGCGATGCACAGGTAATTGCACACCACAAATCACAGTCCGAACATTTGGGAGAGGCGGTGCTGGCCGTGGTGCTGATAAGGGGGTGGCAGTGCTGTCCAAGGTGTTGATTGGTGTGGGGAGAGAGGCGGGAGATTCAAACTCTTGGCGCTCCTCTCTCCCCTCCTCTTCCCGTTTCAGCACCTGCACCGTCCAGCATCATCCTCACCAGCTCCTGCGATCTCCCCGTCATCGGCACCCATCACCCTCCTGCACCCATCACCCTCCAGGTATGTTAGGGTCAGTGAGGGAGAGGCACCGTTAGGCAGGGATAGAAGGGAAAAGTTAGTTAGAAAAAAATACTTTATTCAAATTTATTGTTTTCCAGGCTTTGAGACCCTAGACCCCTTCCCTGCCACTTGCTGTGTATTGAACCCCCAGAATGTCCCCTCACTCTGGGTGTTAGCGGGAAACTTGTGTGGGACCTTATGTACCCACTGCTAGATAAGGGTTACCACTTGTACGTAGATAACTTTTATACTAGCATTCCCTTATTCAGGTCCCTTGCTGCCTGATCCACGTCCGCTTGTGGGACCGTGCAGAGAAATCAACGCGGCCTCCCTACCTACCCTCTCCAGGTACCTATCCCTAGGGGTGAGACCCGTGCCCTTACCAGTGAAAACCTGTGGCTGGTCAGGTATAAGGACAAGAGGGATGTCTTTTTGGGCAAAATTTCCATTTGAATCCTTTTTTTCCGGTAATAAAGCAAGGGTTAACAGCCAAACAAAACTAAATATTTATTGCCCTGAGTCTGTAGTTTGCAGAAACACCCCATATGTGGTCGTAAATGGCTATATAGCCACACGGCAGGGCATAGAACGAAGGGAACTCCACATGGTTTCTGGAAGGCGGATTTTGATGGACTGGTTTATTTACTCCATGTCCTATTAGAAGCCCCCCCCCCCCCCCGGTAGCCTAGACTAGAAACTCCAAAAAAGTGACCCCATCTAAGAAAACTACACCCCTCAATGTATTCAAAAGTTACTTTACAAACTGTGTTAACCCTTTAGGTGTTCCACAAAACTAAATAGCAAATGTAGATACAATTTTAGAATTTACATTTTTTGTTACCTTGCCTCAAAAAAGTGTAATATAGAGCAACCGAAAATCATATTTACCCTAAAATAGTCTCAAAACAACAACCACCATATCCCGTAGTTTCCTAGATGGGGTCACTTTTATGGAGTTTCTACTCTAGGGGAGCATCAGGGGGCTTGAAAGGGTACATGGTGTAAATAAACCAGTACAGCAAAATCAACCTTCCAAAAAACCATATGGCGTTCCCCTTCTTCTATGTCCTGCCGTTTAGCCAAATAGTAGTTTACGACCATATATGGGGTGTTTCTGCAAACTACCGAATCAGGGCAAGCCATATTGAGTTTTGTTTGGCTGTTAACCCATTTTTTCCAGTAATAAAGTAAGGGTTAAAATGGAAAATTTACCAAAAAATAGAAATTCCAAAATTTAGAAGGGGTGCAACGGGGGGCTTGAAATGGGACATGGTATAAACAAAACCAGTCCTGCAAAAACCATATGGCGTTCCCCTCCTACTATGTCCTCCCGTTTGGCCAAACAATAGTTTACGACCACATATCGGGTGTTTCTGCAAACCACAGAATCAGGGCAACCTATATTGAGTTTTGTTTGGCAGTTAACCCTTGCTCTGTTCCTGGAAAATATTGATTACATTGTAAAATTTTCAAAAAAATCTAAATTCTTAAATTTTATGTCCATTTGCCATGAAGTCTTGCGGAAGACCTAAAGGGTTAACAAAGTTGGTAAAATCAGTTTTGAATACCTTAAGGGGTCATTTTTGGGTGGTTTCTATTACGTAAGCCTCACAAAGTGACTTCAGACCTGAACTGGTCCATAAAAAGTGGGATTTGGAAAATGTCTGAAAAATTTAAAAATTTGCTTCTAAACTTCTTAGTTATGTAACATCCCCAAAAAATAAAATGACATCCCCAAAATGATACAAACATGAAGTAGACATATGGGGAATGTAAAGTCATCCAAATTTTTTTTGGGGGGGGGGGGGGGGGGGTGTATTACTATGTATTACAGAAGTAGAGAAACCGAAACTTTTTCAATTTGCAAATTTTTCCAATTTTTGGTAAATTTGGTATTTTTGGGTGAAATTTTTTTTTACTTTTTTGACAGAATTTTAGCAGTGTCATGAAGTACAATATGTGACCAAAAAACGTTCTCAGAACGGCCTGGGTAAGTCAAAGCGTTTTAAAGTTATCAGCACTTAAAGTGATTTGCCAAGTCCTTAAGGCAGGGCCGTCTTTAATATTGATTGGACCCTGGGCAAAAATTTACTTGGGCCCCCTGGATCCCGCCTTCCCACACCTTAGCAGGCAATCGCGCCCTCCACCACAACACACACACAAAAAATCCACACATCTGGTAGAGTCCAGTGAATGACTGTAAATGCTCCCAGTTCTGAAGACTCGAGCGGCTCAGGATCAGTGCTCTGGGCAGCTGGGCTCAGGCTGGAAGTGGGCACCGCTCTGCAGGAAGGAGACCAGGGCTCGGCTCACCCTAGTGTTACAGTGCACACCAGCACCCCACAGTTTGCAGTTTAGCACCCTATAGTATACAGCACCACACAGTATGCAGTTTAGCACCCCACACTATACAGTACCCCACAGTATATAGTAGAGCAGTATAGCAGCCCACAGTATACAGCACCTCACGGTATACAACACCTCACTGTATACAGCACCCCAAACTATACACGATACAGCCCCCCACACTATACAGTACAGCAGTATAGCACTCCACACTATACCGCACCCACAGTATACAGCCCCCCACACTATACAGTACAGCAGTATAGCACTCCCCCCCTACTATACAGGCCCCCCACACTATACAGGCCCCCCACACTATACAGGCCCCCACAGTATACAGCCCACCACACAGTATACAGCCCACCACACAGTATACAGGCCCCCACACAGTATACAGGCCTCCCCCCCCAGTATACAGCCCACCACACAATATACAGCCCATTACACAATATATAGCCCACCACACAGTATACAGCCCACCACACAGTATACAGCACCCCACTATACAGTAGTTTACAGTATATTAACATAACAGCCCCTGTCACCTTTTTCTGATGTAATCTTTACACAAAAAAGCTCCACAGTTAACTTCTGCAACACTCCACAGGACCTGTGATGACTTCATAGCCATGTGACCAGTAATTGCTAGGTTACTGGTCACATGGTAATGATGTCATTAAGGTCCTAGATCAAAACTCATTAAGGTCCTAGATTTAAGATCATTAACACAGTACGATCATGATGCCTGTGTAGCCGACAGCCTGACACCCGGGGCAGTAGATTGCAGGGCTCAAGAGGCAGCTGCCTTGGGCCCCCCAGGAGCAACTGGGCCCAGGGCAGCTGCCCCTTTTGCCCCTTGGTAAAGACGGCCCTGCCTTAAGGTGACATAGGGCTGAGTCCTTAAGGTGTTAAGGGGCTAGAACCTGGGATCTTTTAATCCTTTGTCCTATTTACTGTAATAGAACTCTATTAGGTTGAATAGGATTTCACACTGTCCCTGCTGCCCTGGGCCTTATGCACATGGCAACAGGGAGCTTATTATGACAGCGATGGATGGCTTCCGCAGAATCCTGGATGCCATGGTAACCAAAATTTCACTGCTGGGGCTCTGATGGGCTGATGCCACTGCTACCAATGATTATAATACTGGGGTGGGGCGGGCACACTGCGCCACCAATGAAAATAATTAACATTATTATAATACTGAGGGGGGAGGCCACTGTGCCAACAATGCATATGAGTAACCATTAAATACAAATGTAGGTGTCGGCGGTATCACATACCCGGCCTCTATGACAGGGTGCTGCAATTCCCGTCAATCCCAGGTGTGTTAATTGACTCAGTTCAGTGGATTCAGCATTGTCAGATGTGACCAGAATGCCCGTCCGCTGCATCTGAGGGGCTATTTCGCGTGTATCGCAGCGCCTTGTCATAGTGGCCGGGTATGTGATTCTGCCGGCCGCACCCATCGCCTATATTTGTATTAAAAGGTTAGTTATCTTCATTGGTGGTGCAGTGTGCCCCCCCAACCCCAGTATTATAAACATTGGTGTCACAGTGCGCCCCCCCCCCCAACCCCAGCTCTATTAGGGTGAATAGGACAAGTGTTCTAGCCCCCTAAGGGGGCTAATATAAACAATAAATAAATAAACATTACATATTGCCACATCCAAAAAGTCCGAAATATTAAAATATAAAAAAATATCTCTTATGCGGTGAACGCCATAACAGAAAAAAACATATAAAAAAAAGTGTGATTCACCATTTCTTAGTCACATTGTCCTCCCCAAAAATAAAATAGGTCTGTTCTATGGGCTGGACGTTACATAAAATGTGGAATGTACGTGGCTTTGTTGGTGTTTTGCTATCAAGTATCACAATACTACCCTATTTCACATGTTTATTTTGAGTTGATGTCCATGACAAGATTTATCAGAACTGGTGTAAAGGAAAACTGGCTTAGTTGCCCATCGCAACTAATCAGATTCCACATTTCATTTTTCAGAACTCTTTTGGATTACTCTTCTGGTTACTGTAGGCAACTGAGCCTGTTGAAACGTGAGGTCCCTGACCACTAGGGGTGACATGAGGTAAAAGTGATTTATACAATGTCCATTCATCTTTTATACAAAATTAGGGAAGACTTGTAAAGCTGCATGGCAGCTTTATATGAAGTTCTTTATGGTGTTATTACTCATTGTGGCTACGGTGCACTAAAGTGCCATGGTTTGTTGTAAAGTTTGCTCCACCTATAAAATCCATATCATTTCGCCATGCGATACACCACTTGACTGTTGCTGCAATATGTAAGTAATAGCACCCTTGTAATGCAAGAAGTGTAAGATTTCTTATTGATCTTACAGATGATATAAAAGGTCTGAGTTGGCCCACAGATATTTTGTTAAAATTCTTTTCTTCTTCATATCTTACAAAATAAAATAAAAACTTTATTTTCCTTTTAACTCTCTTCTTGCCAAGGGCATATCTTGTTCGTCCTTACAGGATGGCAATTTAATAACCAAGGACATGCAATGTACGCCCTCGCAATTCAAGTTTTGCTTTAAAGCTATTTTAGAGCTCTTAGAAAAGGGTCTCTGTCCCCAAGTGCTAGTGATCAAACTTGGCTAGACTGTCACATAGGTAGGGAATAGTGCACCCCCTAGTCTCTAACCAGCCACTCTCCCTATGGATTATGTGCTCTAAACGGCATCCCCCAACTGGACGATGTTTCCTTCGTTGCTAAGTGCGGGGGTTAACAGAACAAAAAACTAATCAGATAATGAGAGACAGGAAAAAATGTTACAACATAACAGAACAAAATCCAGGAGACTATAACCATGAGTCGGGCCAATAAAGTCAGAACCAGGAGAGTACTATGAGGATCAAAAATGGCAGACTAAAGATACAATACTGAACCAGAGTCACACACAGGAAGTCAAGAGAGGATGAAAAGATATTTCCTAAACCCCCTATTCAGATTTTTCTAATTTAACAAATACACTGGTCCCACACGAAACAATAGCCTCAGGATACAATATTTTCAACACACAATGGTCTTTTCTGGGCCATCTAATGTTGAAACTAGACTAATCATACAATGCCTCAGACTCATATCCAACCAGTCAACATGGTCATTTTACTAGTAAAACACCTTTATTGGTTGCCTAGTTGCTCCTTTGTGGTACTAAATGCTCTGTAGTTTTCCCTGTTTGTGCCATGATTGAGCAGTTCCTTAGGACAGTAGGTGACCTTTAACTTCATTTTATTTGTCTGGTACATATACAGTTGAAACCAGAAGTTTACATACACTATATAAAAAGACACATACACATGTTTTTCTCAATATCTGACATAAAATCTGAATAAACCTTCCCAGTTTTTGGTTAATTAGGATTACCATAATTTTTATTATTTGCCAAATGCCAGAATAATGCATTTGTATTAGGGTCCATTCACACGTCTGCAATTTCGTTCCGCATTTTGCGGAATGGATATGCGGACCCATTCATTCCTATGGTGCAGCACGATGTGCTGCCCGGACACGGAATTGCGGACCCACACTTCCGGGTCCGCAATTCCGTTCCCGAAAAAAATAGAACATGTCCTGTTCTTGTCCGCAATTGCGGACAAGATTAGGCATTTTCTATTAAGTGCCGGCGATGTGCGGTCCGCAAAATGCGGAACGCACATCGCCGATGTCCGTGTTTTGTGGATCCGCAAAACACGGATGTGTGAATGTAGCCTTACTCTCTGCAATGTCAAAATTTTACATGCACTAAGATTACTATGCCTTTAAACAATTCTGGACCACTCATATGATGATGTCATGTGTTTGGAAGCTTCTGTTTGTTGACCACATTTGAGTTAATTAGAGACACACCTGTGAATGTATTTAAATGCACACCTTAAACACAATGTGACATCATGGTAAAGTCTAAAGAAATTAGGCAAGATATCAGGAAGAGAATTGTGGACTTGCACAAGTCTGGCTCAACGTTGGGTGCAATTTCAAGGTACCTGAAAGTACAAACAAGATGGGAATGTCCAGCCATCATACCGCTCAGGAAGGAGACGGGTTCTGTGTCCCAGCGATGAACATGCTCTGGTCCGACATGTGCATATCAACTCAAGAAAAAAGGCAAAAGACCTTGTGAAGATGATGGCGGAAGCTGGTAAGATTATGTGAAAATACTGATGCAATATCTCAAGACATCAGCCAGAAGGTTAAAACTTGGGCGGAAATGGGTCTTCCAAATGGACAATGAACCGAAGCATACTGCCAAACTGGTTACAAAGTGGCTTAAGGATAACAAAGTCAATGTTTTGGAGTGGCCATCACAAAGCCCTGACCTGAACCCTATTGAAAATTTATGAGCAAAGCTGAAATGGCAGGTGCGAGCAAGACGACCAACAAACATAGCTCAGTTACACCAATTTTGTCAGGAGGAATGGGCCCAAATTCCTATAGTGAGAAGCTTGTGGAAGGATATCTAAAGCAGTTGACCCAAGTAATAAAAAGGCTTTAAAGGGGTTGTCCAAGTTATATTTATTGATGACCTATCCTCAGGATAGGTCATCAATATCAGATTGGCTGGGGTCCGACACCCGGCACCCCCGCCGATCAGCTGTTTGAAGAGAAGGCGCATGCCATGCTAGCGCTGCCTCCCCTTCACTGTTTACCTTCTAGCCGTTGCATCTGCAGCGCTGAGCAGGTGTAATTACACCCAAGCCGTCCCATTCATTTCAATGGTACGAATCGCTCCTATACAAGCGTATAGGAACGAGCCGTCCCATAAAAATGAATGGGATGGCTTGGGTGTAATTACTCCTGCTCACCGCTGCAGATGCAACAGCTAGAAGATAAACAGTGAAGGGGAGGCAGCGCTAGCACAGCGCGCGCCTTCTCTTCAAACAGCTGATCGACGGGGTGCCGGGTGTCTAACCCCAGCCGATCTGATATTGATGACCTATCCTGAGGATAGGTCATCAATAAATATAACTTGGACAACCCCTTTAACTGTGATTTAAATTCCCTGTAAGTTCTAAGACCCCTATTTTTTTAACCAACAAAAAAGAAACTAGCTCCCACAAGATAAACTGAAGGCTAGGTGTTCCCCTTCATCAAGCCCACTTGAATATAATCCTTCACGTGCAATCAGAGGTTGCAATAACGCCAGTATATGCATCATAGATGCCTGTCTACAGGCCATTATACTCTCTGAAAAAAGTCTAAGGCGTACCAATATGCCTTCGACTTTTCCCTGCCATTAATCATGGCAGGATGCACTATGAACTGCACAGGCAGAGTAGCGATGCTGCTGGTGCCTGAAATTACCAATAGCAAAGCTCCTTACAGCAAGGAGCTTTGTTATTGTCTGGTTTGGGTGGGCTGCCGAACCATTTGGCATACCACCCAGGGCTCCAGATGGCGACCAAAACGGTCGCCAATGCGCCTTAAAATTTGCAGATGGCGACAAGACTTTTTAGTCTTGTCGCCATTTGCGACTGTACCGCTGTGATCCTGCGCAGCCCAAGTTCTCTTCAGTAGCACAGTCAGTGGAGAAGGAAGGAGTCCCTCCCTCTCCACTGTGACGCAGCCGCCACTACCACCAATGGGGAGATAGCAGGGAGGAGGAGGGGAGGAGCTGTCGCCACTGCGCCACCAATGAATGTAAAACATAAGTATAGGCAGCGGTATCACAGACCCGGCCCCCAACCTCAATAACAGGGCATGACGCGGCAATTAACCCCTCAGGTGCCACATCGCATGCCCTGTTATTGAGGCAGGGTGCAGGGTCTGTGATACCGCTGCAGACAATTGTATAAAGAAGTTAAAGAGGACATTTCATGGGTCCAAAGAATATTAACTTAGTAGGCTGCATAGAGCGGCACCCAGGGATCTAAGTGCACTTACTATTAGTCCTGGGCGCCCTTCCGTTCGCCCGCTGTGGCCCCGGGTATTTTCAACATTCAGAGCAAGGAGGAGGAGACGCCAGTGTCTCTCAGTCTCCATGAGAGCAGCGCTGACCAATCACAGCGCAGCGCTCAGAGCCAGGGAGTTTTTTTTTTCTAATAGTAAGTGCACTTAGATCCCTGGGCGCCGCTCTATGCAGCCTACTACTAAGTTCATATTCTTTGGACCCACGAAAGGGCCTCTTTAACCCCTTAAGGACTCAGCCCTATTTCACCTTAAGGACTTGGCCATTTTTTGCAAATCTGACCAGTGTCCCTTTAAGTGCTCCTAACTTTAAAACGCTTTGACTTACCCAGGCCGTTCTGAGATTGTTTTTTCGTCACATATTGTACTTCATGACACTGCTAAAATTGGGTCAAAAAAGTTAATTTTTTTGCACCAAAAAATAAAATTTTTACAATTTTTTTTGAAAAATTAGCAAATTTCAAAGTTTCAGTTTCTCTACTTCTGTAATACATAGTAATACCCCCAAAAATTGTGATGGCTTTACATTCCCCATATGTCTACTTCATGTGTGTAGCATTTTGGGAATGATATTTTATTCTTTGGGGATGTTACAAGGCTTAGAAGTTTAGAAGCAAATTTTGAAATTTTTCAGAAATCTTCAAAATCCCACTTTTTATGGACCAGTTCAGGTTTGCAGTCATATTGTGAGGCTTAGATAATAGAAACCTCCCAAAAATGACCCCATTCTAGAAACTACACCCCTCAAGGTATTCAAAACTGTTTTTTCAAACTTTATTAACCCTTTAGGTCTTCCACAAGAGTTAATGGCAGATGGAGAAACAATTTAGAAATTTCTATTTTTGGGAAAATTTTCCAATATAATCAATTTTTTCCAGGAGTAAAACAAGGGTTAACTGCCAAACAAAACTCAAAATGGGTTGCCCTGATTCTGTAGTTTGCAGAAACACCCCATATGTGGTCGTAAACTACTGTTTGGCCAAACGGCAGGACATAGAAGGAGGGGAACACCATATGGGTTTTGGAAGGCAGATTTTGCAGGACTGGTTTTGTTTATACCATGTCCCATTTGAAGCCCCCTGTTGCACCCCTAGAATAGAAATTTCAAAAAAGTGACTCCATCTAAGAAAGTACACCCCTCAAGGTATTCAAAACTGGGTTTACAAACTTTGTTAACCCTTTAGGTGTTCCACAAGAGTTAATGGCAGATGGAGAAACAATTTAGAAATTTCTATTTTTTGGAAAATTTTCCAATATAATCAATTTTTTCCAGGAGTAAAACAAGGGTTAACTGCCAAACAAAACTCAAAATGGGTTGCCCTGATTCTGTAGTTTGCAGAAACACCCCATATGTGGTCGTAAACTACTGTTTGGCCAAACGGGAGGACATAGAAGGAGGGGAACGCCATATGGGTTTTGGAAGGCAGATTTTGCAGGACTGGTTTTGTTTATACCATGTCCCATTTGAAGCCCCCTGTTGCACCCCTAGAATAGAAATTTCAAAAAAGTGACTCCATCTAAGAAAGTACACCCCTCAAGGTATTCAAAACTGGGTTTACAAACTTTGTTAACCCTTTAGGTGTTCCACAAGAGTTAATGGCAGATGGAGAAACAATTTAGAAATTTCTATTTTTTGGAAAATTTTCCAATATAATCAATTTTTTCCAGGAGTAAAACAAGGGTTAACTGCCAAACAAAACTCAAAATGGGTTGCCCTGATTCTGTAGTTTGCAGAAACACCCCATATGTGGTCGTAAACTACTGTTTGGCCAAACGGGAGGACATAGAAGGAGGGGAACACCATATGGGTTTTGGAAGGCAGATTTTGCAGGACTGGTTTTGTTTATACCATGTCCCATTTGAAGCCCCCTGTTGCACCCCTAGAATAGAAATTTCAAAAAAGTGACTCCATCTAAGAAAGTACACCCCTCAAGGTATTCAAAACTGGGTTTACAAACTTTGTTAACCCTTTAGTTGTTACACAAGAGTTAATGGCAGATGGAGAAACAATTTAGAAATTTCTATTTTTTGGAAAATTTTCCAATATAATCAATTTTTTCCAGGAGTAAAACAAGGGTTAACTGCCAAACAAAACTCAAAATGGGTTGCCCTGATTCTGTAGTTTGCAGAAACACCCCATATGTGGTCGTAAACTACTGTTTGGCCAAACGGCAGGACATAGAAGAAGGGGAACGCCATACGGTTTTTGGAAGGCAGATTTTGCTGGACTGGTTTATTTACACCATGTACCCTTTCAAGCCCCCTGATGCACCCCTAGAGTAGAAACTCCATAAAAGTGACCCCATCTAGGAAACTACAGGATAAGGTGGTTGTTGTTTTGGGACTATTTTAGGGGTAAATATGATTTTTGGTTGCTCTATATTACTCTTTTTTGAGGCAATGTAACAAAAAAATTAAATTCTAAAAAATTTTCTACATTCGCTATTTAGTTTTGTGGAACACCTAAAGGGTTAACATAGTTTGTAAAGTAACTTTTGAATACCTTGAGGGGTGTAGTTTCTTAGATGGGGTCACTTTTTTGGAGTTTCTAGTCTAGGCTACATCAGGGGGGGCTTCTAATGGGACATGGTGTCAAAAAAAAAACTGTCCATCAAAATCTGCCTTCCAGAAACCGTATGGAGTTCCCTTCGTTCTATGCCCTGCCGTGCGGCTATATAGCCATTTACGACCACATATGGGGTGTTTCTGCAAACTACAGAATCAGGGCCATAAATATTGAGTTTTGTTTGGCTGTTAACCCTTGCTTTATTACCGGCAAAAGGGATTCAAATTGAAATTTTGCCCAAAAATGGGTGTTTTGGCACCGTTTTTGTTTTATATTTTTAACACCGTTCATTCGAGGCGTTTAGTCAAATGTTATTTTTATAGCGACGACTTTTACGCACGCGACGATGCCCAATATGTATGGCTCTCAGACTTTGGAGACACTAAGCAGGCATCCTAAAAACTGCAGCCCTCCAGATGTTGTAAAACTACAATTCCCACCATGCCCTGCTGATGGCTGTAGGTTGTCTGGGCATGCTGGGAGTTATAGTTTTACAACATCTGGAGGGCCGCAGTTTGAGGATGCCTGCTCTAAAACTAATATTTTTTTGGGGAAAAAAATTGTTTCTGTGTCTCCAAAGTCTAAGAGCCATAGTGTTTTATGTTCTCTAGTGGACTGTTGGGGATTATAAAAATTTAGTACTCCATGGAAGTGTGATACTCCCTGAAGCAATCGATAACGCAGAGGCCCGGATGATCAGGGCACGTGTCACATTGAGTGGTGGTGTCCTTCCGTATCCCCCTCTTGTGACACACTCTGCATCTTTTTTGGGTTCGTCCCTTCTTTCCAGTATGGGGGACCACACCTGGAAAGTGTTGGCCAGGGACGATCCGGGCGCCTCCAGTTCCCGAGGTACTCCGGCCTGCTCTTTCCCGGTCCGAAAAGATCAGGTCTTTGAGGACTGCCTCATAGAATTGGAGGAATGTCCCTGTGCTGCCAGCGCTTCGGGATAGTACAAAAGAGTTGTACATGGCAACCTGCACCATGTAGACCGTAACTTTTTTGTACCATGCCCGGGTTTTGCGCATGGCATTATATGGCGTGAGGACTTGATCAGAGAGATCAACTCCTCCCATATACCGATTGTAGTCGACGATACAATCGGGCTTGAGGACCGTTGCCGCGGTACCTCGCACAGGGACTGGGGTGGTGCTGTTACCGTGGATTGTGGACAGCATAAGGACATCCCTCTTGTCCTTATACCTGACCAGCAACAGGTTTCCACTGGTAAGGGCACGGGTCTCACCCCTGGGGATAGGTACCTGGAGGGGGTGGGCAGGGAGGCCGCGCTGATTTTTCCGCACGGTCCCACAAGCGAACGTGGATCTGGCGGCAAGGGACCTGAACAAGGGAATGCTGGTATAAAAGTTATCCACGTACAAGTGGTAACCCTTATCCAGCAGTGGGTGCATAAGGTCCCACACGAGTTTCCCGCTAACACCCAGAGTGGGGGGACATTCTGGGGGTTGAATACGGGAATCTCGCCCCTCGTACACACGAAATTTGTAAGTGTACCCTGAGGTACTCTCACAAATTTTGTATAGCTTCACGCCATACCTCGCCCGCTTTGTGGGAATGTATTGGCGGAAACTGAGTCTCCCCTTGAACGCAACGAGAGACTCATCAACCGCGACCTCCCTTCCAGGTACGTAGGCCTGCTGAAATGTGGCCCCAAAGTGATCGATGACCGGCCGTATCTTATACAGCCGGTCATAGGCAGGATCACCTCGGGGTGGACATGCTGCATTATCGGAATAAGGCAGACATTTCCGGATGGCCTCAAACCGGGGACGTGTCATGACCATACTGTACAGTGGGGTCTGGTATAGGACGTCCCCACTCCAGTATTGCCTGACACTGGGTTTTTGGACTAGACCCATATGCAGCACGAGGCCCCAAAATGTCCTCATTTCGGCTGCACTGACCGGCGTCCAGCCACCGGGTCTAGCCAAAAATGAGCCTGGGTTTTGAGCGACGAACTGTTGGGCGTACAGATTCGTCTGCTCCACCATCAAATTCACCAGTGGGTTACTGAAAAAAAAACTAAAAAAGTCTATTTCAGTAAACCCCACTGTGGGAATCTGGATTCCAGGATTGCCAGCGAAATCCGGAATCTCAGGCTCAAAGTCCACTGGGGGACACCAGCTAAGTTCATCGGCAGGGGGCTCCGGTGAACTTATTTGGTGGGCCGGGAAACCAGTACGAACCCCAGGGCGGCTCGTACTAGGGTGGGCCACAGGATCCCTAGCATGTGTGGCCCCTGGCTCCGCCTGGCGGCGTCTCCGCCGCCTTGGTGGCTCATCGTCATCCGATGATGATGAGGAGGATGCGGATGACAGAAGGAATGTGGGGTCATCCTCATCCTCACTGGGGCTCTCGGAGTCGGAGGCAATCTGGGCGTATGCCTCCTCGGCCGAGAACACCCCGCGGGCCATGGGTGTGTGTGCGTGTAGGTGTGCGTGTGTGGAAACCTTTATTATATGTGCGTGTGTGTGGGGGCAACGGGTGTTCGCGTACTAAAAAAAGGAAAATAAAGGGGCAAGTGTTAGGAAAAAAAAAAAAAAAAGTTCAAAGTTGCTGATCAGCGGTACAACGCTGATCAGCGGTGGGGCAGGCGATGCGCTAACAGTGGACGGACGCTAAAGTGCCGACCAGTCAGCGAACGCAGAAAAATAAAAAAAAAGTGGTGGTAAGGGGGCTAGTGGTGAGGGGGGGGGGAGGCTGGGGGAGGGCTGGTGGGGGGATGGGTGGGGGGGGGGGGCTGGTGGTGGTGGGGGGCTGGTAGGGGGGGCAAGTGGCAGGGGGGGCTCTGGGGTCTGATAGATGGATCAAAAAAGTTTTGTGTAAAAGTTCTTTTTTTTTTTTTTTTTTCCCTAACTAACTTTTCCCTTCTTTCCCTTCCTAATGGTGCCTCTCCCTCACTGACCCTAACCTACCTGAGTGGCGATGGGTGCAGGAGGGTGATGGATGCCGATTAGGGGGACACAGGAGCTGGTGCTGGACGATGCTGCACGGTCAGGGTGCTGGACAGGAAGAGGAGGGGAGAGAGGAGCGCAGGAGCGCCACCGATCGCAGTCTTTTTCCGGTTCATCGGGTCACAGCACACCCGAATGGACCGGAAACGCAGAAAACCGCAGGTCTGAATGGACCTGCGGTTTTCTGCGATCGTCTATACAGGGGGGTCAAATGACCCCCCCCTGCGTTGTTACGGGATGCCGGCTGAATGATTTCAGCCGGCATCGCGTTCCGATTAAGCCCCGCGGCGCCGGAATCGCGAATTGAAGCCATGACGTACCGGTACGTCATGGGTCCTTAAGG
The DNA here is from genome assembly GCF_014858855.1 of Bufo gargarizans. Taxonomy (NCBI): domain Eukaryota; kingdom Metazoa; phylum Chordata; class Amphibia; order Anura; family Bufonidae; genus Bufo; species Bufo gargarizans. The sequence goes on from NC_058089.1 coordinate 65,470,049, forward strand.
ATTCGGGAAACATGCCGTACCGATACGTCATGGGTCCCTAAGGGGTTAATTACATTAATTGCTGATGCAGTGCTCCCTCCCAAAGCCTCAAACCCCCCCCCCCCCCCCCCCATTATCACTGGCCATAAGTCCCCCCCCCCCCCCCCATTGTTATATGGTGGCCACAGGGTCCCATCCCCTCCATTGGTGGCAGTGGCAGATTACACTGCTGGGGCTCAGATCGTTACCATGGCAGCCAGGACACTACTGAATCCCTGGCTGCCATGTTCAGCTCCCTGCTGCTGTGTGCACAAAGCACAGGGAGTGGTTGTGCGAGATCCTATTCACCCTGATAGATCTCTATCAGGGTGAATAGCATAAGGGATGAAAAGATCCAGGTTCTAGTCCCTAAGGGAAGAAATGGTTATTAAATAAAAAGTAAAAAAAAAAGAACACCAAAATACTAAAAGTTTAAATTGCCCCCTTCCCAGTTTTACATATAAAATTTACAAACAATAAAGAATAAACATATTACATATCACCACGTCCCAAAAAGTGTGAGCTATTAAAATATAAAAAAATATTTCCGCTTGGTGAAGGCCGTAACAGAAAAAAAACCTCTAAACCACGCAATTCGACATTTTTAGTCACCTTGTCCCCCAGAAGATGTCCCTGGATGTGAGAACTATGTGGTTTTCTCCTATATGTAGTGCTGGCTCACTATTGTGACCTGCGTCTCATCTTCTCAAAGTCCTTATTTTTTTATTATATGCATTTTAAATTTGGCGACTAAAAAATGTAATTTGGCTCCTAATTTAGGAGCCAATGGCTCCTGGTCATTTTTTTTTCTCTGGAGCACTGCCACCCTGAAGCTGTGTAGGGAGGCTTGCGCAGCATCGCGTGATCGTCACCGGGTGGAGCCTGGCAGGGTAAGCAGTCTTGGTAGGCAGTGGGCTTTAGTTTTTTACACTTTTGATATGTCATAGGGACATAACAAAAGTGTTGATTGTCAGGGATCCCAGCACTAAGACCCCCGCTGATCTCTAGAACAAAGAGTCTGAAGTGCTCAGTCAAGCGTTGGCTCTCAAACTGATCAACACCTTTGATATGTCCCTTTTAATGTTGGACAGGGAGTTGGGGGGGGGGGAGGCTGGAGTGAATTCAGGCAGGTTATTATTCATACTCCTCCTCTGCAAAAAATTCTCCTCAAAAATGGCAAGAGGGGGGGAAAAATAAGACTGACATTTTGTAAAAACATCTTTAAAATCTTTAACATATTCAAGAATTTCTTAATACCCTACCTCAAGACCTGCTATGGACACCAGAGAACAATTATCAGAACATTTTTCTCCTCTCTTTTCCAATTCCCATTTGGACCAGTTTATTACAGGGTTATAAAGCTGAAGCCACCTCATGCCTAGTATAAAATCGTCCAGTAGGTTTTCCATGACAAACGGAGAACAGACTTATGAGTGAATTGCCCCAACTAACATACAAATCTTAGGGGTATAAAACTTCTAAATTCTAACTCCATAAAATGTGCAGCCATCCCAGAATCAACAAAATCAACCCCAGCTAATTTACTAATATAAAACAGGAAGTAAAACCTTCTTGGAAGTTTTGGGGAATACCTTGTCGCCAAATGGTACTCCTCCTGACTTCTTGGGCCTTGAGTCTTCTGAGAAGGAGGTTGCTTAGAACGCCGCTTCAACTGATGGAGCAGGGTCACAATAAAACAATAAAAGTTTTTGTTTTTTTTTCCTGTAATTTCTTTGGTCTTGAGGTGTAGACATTGCTCCCCACTGCATAGATTCCGCAGAAGTCACAGGAGTCTTAGTCAAATCCACCCAACAGGACAGGAACTAAGAGCTGATGTAAATGACTGCTATCTTTTGCGTTTCATCAAACGTCTGTCTAACTGCATGGGTTCCGCAGAAGTCACAGAAGTCTTAGTCAAATCCACCCAACAGTCAGGACAGGAACTAAGAGCTGATGTAAATGACTGCTCTCTTTTGCGTTTCATCAAACGTCTGTCTAGATGGAAAGCGAACACCAAGTGCCGCATAATTGACTAATAGCTCTTTAGGAGTGTCAGATACAGTACAGACCAAAAGTTTCCACTGAATCGAGACAATGCCAAGAGTGTGCAAAGCAGTAATCAAAGCAAAAGGTAGCTACTTTGAAGAACCTAGAATATGACATATTTTCAGTTGTTTCACACTTTTTTGTTTTGTATATAATTCCACATGTGTTAATTCATAGTTTTGATGCCTTCAGTGTGAATCTACAATTTTCATAGTCATGAAAATAAAGAAAACTCTTTGAATGAGACGGTGTTTTCCAAACTTTTGGTCTGTACTGTACATTTTGACAAAATTGAGAACTAGGAGTGGGATCATTACATGTGGAAGCCACACACCACTTATGGAACTCTGCACAATAATCCTGTACCGGTACCGGCCTACGTCCCTGACAAAGAGAAACTAACTCCGGCTCTGCCATCGCAGCCCTTTCTTGACAATAATTCAGTTAAGAAATGGAAAATGCCCATTGTTGAGGATCTCCCTCCAAAAGGGATATAATAATCCCCACCTTTTGCTGTTTGTTACCTGAAGTATGTGGTCTCAAATGGAAATATAGTTTATAACTTTCCCTAAATGATACAAAATGTTTTGCGTCACCCAAATATGGTGATATAGGTTAACTTGGAGCTCAGTAACCTGTGTAGAAGGGTTTCCTAAAGCAACGGATTGAACAGCTTCTGATGCTGGGCCGTTTTCACTAGGTTTTGTATGGACCACTTAAAACCTTGTATTTGTTTGGCCAGGGTCTGAATAGGATCCAGAACAAACAGAACCCTAAGTAAAAGACTGGCTACAACCAGTGAATCTATCATGTAGTTACGGAATAGTGCGCGGACAGCATGAAATTCTGTCGAAACCCGCGTTATAGTAAAAAAAATCTGCTGCTGCACCGTGAAAAGACATGTCCATTCTCGTTGTGGTTATAAGCTGCTGCTCTGCAATCATCCCATTAAGATGTGTGAGAAGTAGAAGGGACATGGCAGCCATCGCGTTTCAGCAGAATTTCGATGCAGCTGTCTGCTCCAAATTCCACCGGAAAAGCTGTCATGTGAATGGCACCTTAGTCTCCAAATAGTCAATGTCCATATCTATTTGGATGACCTACGAGGGAGAACAGCAAAAAAACTAAACTGATAATGACAGAAGAAAAAAAAATGTAATGCCAAAACAGAACAAAATTCAGGAGACTGAAACTAAGAGTTAGGGTCAATAAAGCCGAATGAGGTGCAGGCGCGGGATTTGAATTGCAGACAGGGCCAGCCGGAGGAGGAGAGCACTCGCTGGCCCTGTCAATCAGCAGGAGAAGGTGGCGTTTTTTTTAAAGCAGGATGTGGTGGCTTCCAGCAAGTAGACGCCCTACTTGCTGGTAGAGAGGTAATTTACATATTATAAAAGGGCCGTTTTTGAAGAAACTAGCTAACAGAAAAGGATGAGAGCCCTATATATTGAAAAATCGCAGTATAAGGATTTTAATTAGCCTAAAAAAAAATATGACTTTTGGGGGGGGTGACAAAAGCCCTTTAATTAGTTCACACTTCATTTGTTGGTAAAAGCAGAATTGCGTTATGGATTCCGTTACCACAGACCTTAAAGGGACTCTGTCACCACTTTCTAACCCCCACTTTTAAAACTATAGTTCTGTCCATGGAGCCCCTGTGATTTCAATGGTGTTGTTATATGCGAAATCCGCAGGCTCGTTTTGATAAAAAAAGCTTTTAACTAACCTGTCAGTCATGAGGATAAGGTGCCCAGGGCGTTTCTCCCGGTCTGAACATGACGCCGCCGCCGCCGCCGTTGGTGCCCAGCTCCTCCTCTGCCTTGAATTTGCGCCGCCTGAATGTGAAGAAATACGCCTCCGGCTCTCCCTCAGTCCCCCCTCCTTTTCCAAAATTTCGCGCGTGCGCACAGGCCTGTGCCTGATGCGCCCGTGCAGACTTTACGATTCAGCCTCATTGAGCGAAGTGCGCATGCGCACTTCGCTCAACCTCCCGATAACGCGAACACTGCCGCACGCGCGGGATCTTAGAAAAGAAGGAGGGGGGACTGAGGGAGAGCCGGAGGCGTATTTCTTGACATTCAGGCGGCGCAAATTCAAGGCAGAGGAGGAGCTGGGCACCAACGGCGGCGGCGGCTGGCGGCATGTTCAGACCGGGAGAAACGCCCTGGGCACCTTATCCTCATGACTGACAGGTTAGTTAAAAGCTTTTTTTATCAAAACGAGCCTGCGGATTTCGCATATAACAACACCATTGAAATCACAGGGGCTCCATGGACAGAACTATAGTTTTAAAAGTGGGGGTTAGAAAGTGGTGACAGAGTCCCTTTAATGAAATTATATGACGGAATGCATAAGGAAATGTCTTTAGAGGCATTCAGTTATTCATTCAGTCCATCATAATAGAAGTCTATGCGCTGCAAAATGGACCCGTCCAGTTTATGACTATTATGACAGAATGAATAACAGATAGAATTGTGTCATAGAATTGCATTATGGTCCGTGGTAACGGAATCCATAACGCAATTCATCTTTTATCAACAAAGTGTCAGAGAATTTCATAAGCGGAAATTCGCTCATCTCTAATAAACATGGTTGTCAAACACAATCGCAATCATCAGGTTGTCTGCTTTCAGGAAATATGTCGATTTTGGCATTGCACTTCAAGGACTGTAATCTCTTTTATTGTTATTGTATAGTTTACTTTTTAAAACTTCCAGTTTAACCCCTTCAAGCGACAGCCAGTTTGGACCAAATGCCGGAGAGACCCATTTTAAAATGTCACTTTATGTGGTAATTTAACGCTTTTACTTATCCAAGCCATTCAGAGATTTTTTTCTCGTGACACATACTTCATGTTAGTGGTGAACTTGAGTTGATGCGTTTTTACCTTTATCCATAAAAAAAAATCTAAAATGTGCTGAAAATCTGGAAAAATTAGCCATCTTCAAAATTAGAATGTCTTTGCTTTTAAGACTGAAAGTGATGCTTAATAAAATAGTTATTATTTTACATTCCCCATATGTCTACTTTATGTTGGCATAATTTTGTAAATGTCATTTATTTTTTATTTTTTTAGGACATTAGAAGTTTAGAAGCACGTTTTTAAATGTTTAAGACAATTTCCAAAACCCACTTTTTTTAAGGACCATTTCAATTATGGAGTCATTTTGTGGGGCTTACATAGTAGAAACCACCCATAAATGACCACATTTTAGAAACTACACCCCTCAAGTTATTCAAAACAGATTTTACAAACTTTATTAACCCTTTAGGTGTTCCACTAGAATTAAAGCAAAATGGAGGGGAAATTTAAAAATTTCATTTTTTGTGCAGATTATCCTTTTAAATCCAATTTTCTTGTAATGCAGCAAGGGTTAACAGCCAAAGAAACCTCAATATTTTTTACCCTGATTCTGCATTTTACAGAAATATGTGGTCGTAACCTGCTGTATGGTCACACGGCGGGGTGCAGAGGGAAAAGAGCGCCATATTGTTAACGGAGGGCATATTTTGCTGAAATGGTTTTCAGTTGCCATGTCAATATTCGAAGAGACTCTGAGGTACCCCTAGAAAGAAAACCCCCAAAAGTGACCCCATTTTGGAAACTACCCCCCTCAAGGAAAAATATTAGTGGTGAAATGAATTCTTTGACCCAACAAGCATTTCATAGATTTTAGAAACACATGGTTGTGAAAATGAAAAATTAACTTTTATTTCCAATATAAAGTTGCTTTAGCCCCAAATTTTTCATTTTCACAAGCGGTAACTGGAGAAAATGCACCCCACAATTTGTTATGTATTTTTGGGTAAATACGACAACACCTCATACGTGGTCATAAACCGCTGTTTGGGGGCACAGCAGCATTCAGAAGGGAAGCAGTGGCATCAGGATTTTCTAACATATAATTAGCTAAATTTTTTTTTTTTTTTAATGGGGTTCCTCGTGTGGTAAATATTATAGTATTTTATTCTGTGGGTTGATACTGTTATGGCGATACCAAACGTATGTAGTTTTTATGTTTTACTACTTTTTCAGCATAAAATCAGTTTTGTGTTTAAAATAAATTATATTTTGCATCGCCATATACTAAAGCCATAACATTTATATTTTTTTACCAGCTGTGTGGGGGCTTGTTTTTTGCGGGACGGGCTGTAGTTTTTATTGGTATCATTTTAGGGTACATAAGACTTTTTGATCACTTTTTTTGTGGAGGTGAGGTGACAAAAACAGCAATTCCATCATTGTTTTTAACAATTGAAGATCCAGTGGGCCTGATGGCTATACAGTGCATTGCAATAGGCATCTGTTGCAATGAACAGTATTGTAAGTGCTACATTTACACTAAGGCCTCTTGCACACGACCGTATGTGTATTGCGGTCCGCAAAAACCGGATCCGCAAAAAATTCGGATGACATCCGTGTGCATTCCGTATTTTGCGGAATGGAACAGCTGGCCCCTAATAGAACAGTACTATCCTTGTCCGCAATGCAGACAATTATAGGACATGTTCTTTTTTTTTTTTTTGTGGAACGGAAATACGGAAATGAAATGAATGGTTCCGTATACAGTCCGAAAAAAAAAAAAAGGAACGGAAACAGAATGAAAATACAAAACATGTGCAAGAGGCCTTAGGCTGATCAGACCCTCAGGGTCTGATCAGTCTTGGGTACGTCAGCCCTGATGCCATGGCAACCATTGTGACACTGCCATTGCAGCAGCGGTGGCCCGATTGAAGAGCGAGACGGCTGCTGACTGCGGCATCTATGGGTTTAAATGGCTAAGAACAGTGCTAGCACCGATTTCAGATAATGGCACAGAGGACATGGGGCACTTAAATTATCAGGGGCACGGTGGCAGTCATGCCTGATTTCAGGCTGTGATCTCCAGGGTGAAGATCACAGCCTGAACTTGGCATTTTCACACTAAAGCGATCCGATTGGTTAGTCTCTGCAGATACTAACCAATCAGAGTGCTTACCGGCAAGAGACCACTCTGATTGGTCCCTTGACTGCTTCCCCAGTGTCTCTACTCTCCGGGAGAGCGGAGACTCCGGGGCTGTGACACTTTATAGTGTCACAGCCCCGGTAAGCAGATTGGACATTACTGTACGTCCAAATGCAGTAAGTTACTTGCAATTTGGACGTACAGTTATGTCCAAATGCGTGAAAGGGTTAAAACCATCTTTTTTGAGCCTTCCAGTTTTGGTGGTTTTAGGTGCATGTAATATAATCCTAAGTGGTATGTATTAACTCTGCACATGTTTAAAGATTTTTTTTTTAAACATTCTCTTTTTATTATTTTTATCATCAACAAAAGCATATAATTACATATACTATAGTACTTTTGAAAAAAGGCAGGACCAGTGCAACTGGCCAATTAAGCAATACATCACAAGTCACAAACATAACCTCCATCATATCTAAGCAGGGGGTCTTCCGACCTAACTTATCATGCATTTTGAGATTTGCGATTCTCATACACTTATTGTTCCAAAAATTGTAAAAAAGAACAACAATTTACATAAAGGAAATACATAAAACAGAGTCAAAAAAACAAAAAAAACGATTTAGTTCACTCCATTAGCGAGTTCTACAAGAATCTTAAGTCTAAATACTGCATTATGTTTAGCTTAATCTCCCATTACTTCCACTTGATCTGGTACTTGTAGGAATAGGTAATATGGTCTAACCAATTGGCGCCTCCTTTGGTCTCTCTCAAGGCAGTCTTATATCCCGTCTCCCCAATCACTGTTCAGAAGGGGGGATCTCAGAATGCTCTGACTAGGGTAACTGATGCGCTAGGCGGATCAGGAGTTCTCCACAGTGCTGGAATGAGTAGCTTGGCAACCATAATCATATGTGTCTGTAGGTTATTTTTATGGGGAATAAATTTGCCTTCTGGTACTTCGGGAGCAGTAAGTGACAAGTGCCCTGAGCAAATCTTATTCATGATGCCCTCCACCGAATCCCAAAACTGCCTAATTTTCGGACAATACCACTATATGTGGGAGATGCTGCCCAATCCCTCCAGACACCTCCAGCAGACACTCGAGTTGCCTAAGTGAATTTTGTATAGGAATTCTAGCATGCGATACCATCTAGTGAGGGTTTTAAGTGAGTTCTCTTGCACCTTGACACATCTGGAGAATCCATGTGAGTGTGACAGGATGAAGGATCTACTAGAGTCTTCTAAACTTATATCTAATTCTCTTTCCCATTCTCTCAGGTAGGAGGGTGGTGTATCACCTCTTTTTTCTAAGATCTGTCGGTATATTAGTGATAGGCCTTTAGATGGTAGTTTTGGCAATAAGACCATGGTCTCCAACCAAGAGGGGTCTACCATCGGGAGGTGTTTAGATGACTTAAACTTCCTACATGTAACCTCAAAATCCCATTTTTGTATATCTGAACCCACTTTCGGTGGTTCACCTCGGAGGGATTCATAGAAGTCAGAGGAGAAGGGCAACCTCGATAGATCTCCCACTCTGATCTCAGATACTGAGTCCTATACTGGGTTAGTCTCTATCACCCTGTCCGAGAGAACATAAGGCAATGCATCAAGAGGAGTAACTGGGGATAAACAACCTTTACTGAGGTTTAGCGCAGGTGACTTCTGGCACTCCTTAATAGTGCCCTTGGTAATAGCACTTATGAGCCCCAGGGAGCCTGTTGTAGGAGATTTGTGCCAAAGCAAGTGCAAACCTTGTTTCCCCTAACACTTCTCTTTCCATACGCACATGTAGGGGTGCCTCCTTCGGTCTGACTAAAGCTAACTATCTCTAAATGGATATGCATATATGTCTGGCAGTGAAATCCCTCCATGCTTCCTCTTTCTTGTAAGTAGGGTGTAAGGTAGTCTAGCTTTCTTATTTGCCCATAAAAATGTACCCATAATTGACCTCAATTTATCTAGAAAGGTCCTAGGCATTGATATTGGAAGGGAACATAGCACATATAGCAGTTGGGGAAGATTATATGAGGTTAATACATTTTTCCTACCTATCCAGGAAATTCTGGGTGTCGAGGATTTATTCAGGAATGTTTGGACTTTTGCTATTAGGGGAGAGTAATTTAGATGAAACAAGTGGGCAGGATTGGCAGGTATCATAACTCCCAGATATTTTATCGCTGTTGAGGGCCACTTAAAAGGGGACATATCCTTAATCCATCTCAATTAGGTGGGGGTTAAAGAAACTCCAATGGCTTCAGACTTTTCGAGATTGATTTTAAAATTGGAGATTTCCCCGAATGTTTTGAAGGTATCTAGTATTTGCTTCATTGCTTCATTAGGGTTGGTGACCATTAGTAGCAAACCGTCGGCAAATGCTGCCATCTTATGTGTATCTCCCCTAAATTGAATTCCCATGATAACAGGGTCTTGTCTAAATTGCAACAGTAATATTTCTAGAACTAGTATGAACAGAGTTGGGGAGAGAGCACATCCCTGCCTAGTACCATTCCTAATAATAAAGGGGTCAGACAGCTGTGGGAGCTGAATACAAGGAGAAAATAGCTTTAATGAATACATCTGGGAAGCCAAACGCTAGTAATGTACTACGCATGTAAGCCCAGACAACTCTGTCAAATGCCTTTTCGGCATCAGTCCCCAGTAAGATTAAAGGCATGTTTTTCTTCCTGGCATAACAGACCGCATTCACCACTCGACTAATTTTATGCCTACCTGCTCCTCCCCCACCAGGCCAGGCAGCAAACCAGCTATACAGTGACTTAGCAGTTTAGCCCACCATTTTAAATCTGTGTTAAGGAGCGAAATTGGGCGATATCTACCACATGCTTCAGGATCTTTCCCCTCTTTGCCACCATCTTCCCTCTAACTACCGGAGACGCGCTGTCTTCTTAAAGGTATTTATTAAGTCCGCATGGGTTTTCTTTGCTTTAGTCGCCTGAATGACATCACCACTTCTCTCCTTACTGAGTTTGCCCATATTTGAATCGGTCAGGGCTGTAAAATAGCTGTAGATCGGGTGATATGGTGAGGAGCTCAGCGCTCACACGTCTTCCACCATGCTCAGTTGGCTCCGCCGCCTCGAAAGATTATTTTTTAAGAGGTGTGGTCAATATAACTTCCTGCTTGGGTCATACTTTTACCCACTAATAACAACTTTTATGCAATTTTTATGAAAAAGTGCACTATGACTCAAAGTTTCAGTTTTATTTGTACATGCAAACTGCGAAATTTGTCCTGACTACCAGAGGTGGAAAATGGAAGCGAACATCAGTGGAAGTTTTCAAATGCTGGTTTCACAAAACCGTCATTTTAGTGGTCAGTGATGCTGTTTAGACACAACCTGATAAATATTGACAGTTTGCTTCCGAAAATGTCCATGTGTAAGAAAAAGCTGCATAACCCCTTTAATCAAAGGTGAAGTATAATTTCAAAATACCATATTCTTCACTTTATAAGACACACTTTTTCCACCCAAAAGCGGAGGGGAAATGGCAGTGTATCTTATAAAGTGAATTCTAGTGAGCACTTCCATTATGAAAGCGCCCACTAGTATGCAATAGGAGCTGGGAGCAGTGAGTGAAGCACTGCTAGCACAGGCTATACTCTCCACTCCCTGGTCTTCTCCGGGCGCCGTGTTGCAATGTCTTGACTGCGTACAGAATCAGGACGTAGTGTGCCCACTATGACCTGATGCTGTGCAATGTCAGGTCACAGTGCAGCAAAGTTGATCCAGAGGAAGGTGAAAAACCCTCATGAGGTAGAAGACAGTTTTCCTCATTTGAGGGGAAGAAATTCCTTCCCGACTCCAGTCAGACAATCAAAATAACTCCCTGGATCAACGACCCCTCTCTAGTAGCTATAGCCTGTAATATTATCACACTCCAGAAATACATCCAGGCGCCTCTTGAACCCTTTAAGTGAGTTCCCTCTATTTCCTTCCATCGTTCTCTCTTTCTGCCCCTCGTTCTCTTTCCCTCTTTCTTTCTTTCTCTCTCTCACTCACTCTGTCTCTCACTCACTCTCTCTGTCCCTAGTAGGGACAGTCATAGTAGGTTTTGGATTGCTCTACAGAATACTGCCCTTTGCCCTCTAAGCCTTACATGTACTTGCACAGTGACGCAGGTCCCCAGATAGGGTGTGTGCAGCCAAGTCATTCCAGGAGGAGATAGCACTGGGTGTGTTTGGTATGTAGCATTAGTTGCTGTTGCCCAGGGCGTGAAAATTCCAACCGTATCCCAGGTGTGAGCGCCACCTTTCTTCCTTTTATACTCCTTATGTGTTAAACCTACTATAGGTCAAAATTCCTACTGCTTAGATTAGTATTGTATTTGTACACTTTTATTTACTTTAAAATACAAATCTGCCCTATTCCATAGCAATCAAAGAGATGCAATTTTTAGCCATCAGTCATGGTTATTTGCTGTTTGAGGAAGCCGCAGCACTCACTGGAGCCCTGCTGCGTACCATAGGCTTCTTGCTGCTTACCAACCACAGCGACATCCATTGGAAAGCGGTTGTGCTTGGTGTTGCAGCTTAACCCTGTTTACTTGAATGATACTGATCTGCACTTAGGCCATATGACTGAGGAAATTGAAGTCACATGGTCTAGAAAAAACCTCATGCAGCTGATCGGTGCGGGTGCCAGGAGTTGGACCCCTACCAATCAGATATTGACCTGTCCTGAGAATAGGCCATCAAAATCCTGGAGAACCCCTGTAATGGATTTTATATTAGATCGCATTTGTGCACCAGCTGATAACTGGGGGTAGCATGTTTTATGATATGACGTTTAGCCTGACTGCTGGCTGTCTGTAGATTAGTAAACAGCTATTACAGAGCTATGGAGGCGGATGTCTGAGTATCAGCTCTTTCCAACTCTGCTTTTATACAAGTTTATCCACAATACCTTAGTATAAGCCCACTTTCACAAGGTCTATATTTGGTCAGTACGTTTTTTAATCAGTAAGGCCTCATGCACACGACCGTTGTGTGTTTTGCGGTCCGCAAATTGCAGATCCACAAAACACTGATGGCGTCCATGTGCGGTCCGCAATTTGTGGAACGGCACGGACAGCCTTTGATATAACTGCCTATTCTTGTCCGCAAAACGGACAAGAATAGGACAGGTTATATTTTTTTTGTGGACCACGGAGTGCTGTCCGCATCTTTTGCTGCCCCATTGAAGTGAATGGGTCCGCATCCAAGCCGCAAAAACTGCGGCTCAGATGCAGACCAAAACAACGGTCGTGTGCTTGAGGCCTGATTGTAAGCCAAAACACAGAAGAGGCACAAACTTTCCATTATACAGGAGCTTCTTTGGGGCGTCTTGTCGCGCGTTCCCGTACATAGACTTCAGCGGGAACGCGCGACAATGGGCGTTCGCTTGTCTCTATATGTGCGATTGCAAACGCCCGTACAATCGCGCATACAGCGCGTACGTTCAGTACGCTCAGGTCTGAACCCAGCCTTAGCGCAGGTTCCACTCATGGTTTGGCTTGCATAATACTAATTGAATGCAGACCTGTGAAAGTGGCCTTAGTAAGCGAAAACAGAGGTCCAAAGACACTGAAGAGTTGCAAATATCTCCCCCCTCAAAAAAAAAAAAAAAAAAAAATGTTTGCAACCACCATTGAGTTGTTTTCACACACAGGTTTTGGCTGGTGTTTTTAGTGGTCCAGGTGTCAGCTGAAGGTTTATGGGGAAATATGAAATGCAGGACACACAGGCATGCTGTAGCTTTTGGGAGTTTTTTTTTTAACTAAGGGTACTTTCACACTAGTACTTTTAGTCCGGCTGCCTCTCGGCGTGCGCTGCCGTCGGAACTCCGTCCCTGCCCCTATTATAGTCAATGAGAACGGAGCGGCAGTCCGGGGGCACACGTGAACTAGCGGCAGGACTGATCCAACAGTCTGTTCACCAGCCTAATACCCTGGACAATTCACGTGTGTAAGGCCCCTAACATATGTTCCCACATTTTAAAGAGCCAGCAATCCACACTTAGTTCACACTTTTGATGCAGACCTTACCCATTTCTTCCCAAAGATATGAGAACATATACAGTGGCACTGCAGCCAATGACATATCTCATGTGTCCCTGCTACTAATGGCTGGATCTCAGGCTGTTATATATCAGATATATCAACCTGTGCTTGTTTTAAAGCTTTAAAATATGACCAAAATCACAGCATGTCCATCCACAATACCTCAGGAGTTTACAGCCATTAGAAACTGGTCCCAGTGAGAGCTGCATACGCCTGCAGCTCTTATTCCAGTCCCAATTTCTAAAGCCTATTACTCTGAATGGATATGTCAACCTGGGGGCTGGATCTCATAGGCGTATGTAAAAGGCAAGCCTGTTTAAGGCATTGGGCTTCCTTTCTAGCCATCGGGTTCCTGTCACCTCGGCACAGGGACCTGATAGGGCCCGAGAGGGTGTCGGTACCCTCCGCAAACCCTGTACATGCCGCGGTCATCGCTGATTCGATGAATACACTGATGGTGGCGTATACTGCTGCTGATCGAATGGACACAGCTCCTGCACCCGCCGGATCAGAGCACCATACATTTATGGCGCTGGGGCTTAAGTCACATCTTGCAGCTGATTGTCTGCGGGTTAAAGGGGTTGTCCCACAAAAAATATTCAGCATTTTCCAAATTAGGACTTGGATTTCAATACTTTTGTAATTGCATTAATTAAAAATATATTTCCTCCGCTGAGTTATTTAATTAAATCTGTCTGTATAACGCCACCTGTTTGGTCTTTTGCTTATTTCTCTGTCCACTTGTTGTGGTGGTAACATGCGCTGTATTCCTTCCTTCAACTGCTGCCAACCCCATCTTCTCTTAGAATCTGTGAGAAATAGACACAAAGGCCCCCTTCACACGGCATCGCGGGTGAGGCCAGACACAAAGGCCCCCTTCACACGGGCATCGGAGGTGAGGGCCGGATGCGTTCAGAGTGCATTGTGGGAAACCCATGCGAGGAGGCACGCAATTCCTGTCAGTTTTGTCTGCGATTGCGTTCCAATGTTCAGTTTTGCACGTGTGTGAAAAAAACCCTGAATGTGGTACCCAGACCCGAACCCGAACTTCTTCACTGAAGTTCGGGTTTGGGTTTGATGTTCTGTAGATTTTATTATTTTTAATTATAACATAGTTATAATGGAAAATAATAGCATTATTTAATAGAGAATGCTAAGTATAATGTCAATTGGGGGTTAAAAAATAATAAAAACATAACTCACCTCATCTACTTGATTGCGCAGCCGGGATCCTCTTCTTTGTTCTTCTTAAAGGACCTGCAAAAGGACCTTAGCTGACGTCATCGCGCTCACCACGTGGTGACGTCAGCGCAGGTCCTGCTGAATGAAGATAGAAGGTCAGCGAAGGTCCTTTTGCAGGTCCTTCAAGGAGAACAAAGAGGATCCCGGCTGTGCGATAAAGTGGATGAGGTGAGTTATGTTTTCATTATTTTTTAACCCTCAATTGACATTATACTTAGCATTCTGTATTAAAGAATGCTATTATTTTCCATTATAACCATGTCATAATGGAAAATAATAAAGTAAATGGGGTCCTGGGTCATACATCCCTCGTCTCCTTAGCAACCATGCGTGAAAATCGCACCACATCCGCACTTGCTTAATTTCTATGGGACCTGCGTTGCGAGAAAAACACTGAATATAGAACATGCTGTGATTTTCACGTAACGCACAAGTGATGTGTGAAAAACATCGCTCATGTGCACAGCCCCATTGAAATGAATGGGTCAGGATTCAGTGCGGGTGCAATGCGTTCACCTCACTCATTGTACCCGCTCGGAATACTCGCCCTTGTGAAAGGGGCCAAAACTGTATTTTTCTTACGTGTCTGTGCTTTTTTTTTTCTTTCTGAATTGCACATGGACCAATTAATTTCTATGGGCCTGCAAAATGAAATGGACAGCACACAGATGTCATCCTGTACTGACAACATACATGCGGCCGGACCGAACATTATCGAAATTTTTTTTTAGCCACGTGAAAATTCAAAAATTGGTCTTGGATGATTTTGCCATGCCTCCTCTTTGTCATTATGCCAGTTATTGCCACTCGTTGCAAACTGAGAGGGACAGAATTCTTGAATTGAGAGACCTTGGTGTATCACTCGCAGTTTGCTGCGGGCCTAGGCTGACATATCAGCACTGTTCAATGTTGCGTCTGCTTGTGGTTGGGAGAACCACGAGCTGGAGTTATAGAATAATAGATGCACAGAGGTGAACCTCTTGATGGATGGATTGTCTTAGACGAGGAATGGCTCTTAGTGATACATTCTGTACAGCAAGTGAAATTGCATGTCCCATCCCATGGGTGGCAAACAGTGTCTACAAAGACCAACAGAAGGCATTTGCACGAGTTATGTGCCCTCACTCTATTCTTCAGATTCAGCTTGAGAAAGGTCTCAACATAGATCAAAACAATGCATATGTGAATCTGGAGTTACCCTTTACTTATTGATGGAATGAACTTTCTTGTAACATGGATTCCGCTTTTTAATTTGGACAATAAAACATCATCTTGTTTTGCATTTACAAACAAGGGTGCCTTGATTTTCTTACACAACTTGTGCATTGAAGAGCCCTTCTGTAAGGAACTTCCATTTAAGGGTACTTTCACACTTGCGGCAGGACAGATCCGGCAGGCTGTTCACCCTGTCGGATCCGTCCTTCCACTGTTTCGCCGTGTCGCTGGACCTCCACTCTGTCCCCATTGACTATAATGGGGACAGGGGAGGCGCTCCGGCGCAGTACGGCAGTGCACGGTGAAAGGCCGCCGGACTAAAAGTCCTGCATGTCCGACTTTTTAGTCCAGCGGCCTCTGACCGCAAACTGCCGTACTGCGCCGGAGCGCCGCCCCGTCCCCATTATAGTCAATGGGGATGGAGCGGCGGCACGGCGAAACAGCAGAAGGACGAATCCGACAGGGTGAACAGCCTGCTGAATCCGTCCTACCGCAAGTGTGAAAGTAGCCTTAGGTGTTCGGTACCTGTAGTAAATGCCCCCCAGGCCTACTAAGTAGAGATGCTTGTTATGCCCTGCATATGCATTCTGTCAGTTTTGCTGTAATTGACACAATGCACTGCAATATAGAAGTACATTGTATTATATGAGTAATCAGTGTGGATTGGACTAAAATAAAAAAGTGATTGAAAAAAGTTTTTTTAAAATTTTGCTTTACTTAACCACTTCCTGACCGCCTGTTGACAGCAGGGCAGCCCAGAGAGAATGCAGGGACCGTTCCTGGGTGTCCCTGCCTTCTAGAGCGCTGTATATGCAGCGCTAAACGAGCACTGTGTATAAAGATCAGGAAGCAATGTGCTGCTTCCTATCCCAGTCCGGTAATCATGTGACCGCCTGGGCCGGGAGAGTGCTGGAGCTGCCGGGTCTTCCACAAACCTTAATCAGCCCTGTACTGAGGTTGTACAACGTTGTATAATGCTGTACAGCCTCTCTGGGGGGTGTATTTCCCCTGTAACTGGGGGTACTATGTCAGCCCCAGTTACAGGAGAAACTGATAGTGAAAGAAAAAAAAGTTAAATGTCCCCCAGAGGTCACAAAGTGTAAAATAATAAAAAAAATATATATAATTGTGTTTTATAAAAAAAGATGTTTCACATGTAAAAAAAACAACAACACACATTTCCCCAAATAAGCCATTTAAAAAAAAAGTTAAAAATAGAAAAATAATTTGACATATTTTGTATCACCGCATCTGTAATGACCGGCTCTATAAAAATATCACATGATCGACCCCATCAGGTGAACGCTGTAAAAATAAATAAATAAACCTTATGTCAAAGTGATTTTTTTGTTACCTCACCTCCCAAAAAACATTGTTAATCGATCAAAAAGTCGTATGTACCCCAAAATGGTAGCAATAAAAACGTCACCTTCTCCAAAATGTTGATTCGGTTTCGATACCATAAAAAAGTATTGTGATACTCAATACCATTCGATACCACGCAAAAAAAAATAAAAAATACCCAAAAAATGTTGCGTGCATTCCGCATTTTATGGAACGTCCGGCCCATAATAAAACAGTTCTATCTTATTTTTGGGGGGGACAAGGTTACTAAAAAAAAAAAAAGGGGAATCATGCAGTTTTTGTTTATTTTTCTTCTGTTACGAAGTTCACCGCATAGGAGATTTTTAAAAATATTTTAATAGTTAGAATTTTTCGGACGTGGCAATATGCAATATTTTTTAGTTATTGTTTATATATTTTATATGTAAAATTCGGAAAAGGGGTTATTTATACTTAATAGTGTGGTGTTTTTTATTTATTTATTTTTTTAAACTTTTTATTTAAAAACTATTAGCCCCCTTAGGGGCTAAAACCTGGGATCTTTTGATTCCTTGTCCTATTCACCCTAATAGAGCTCTATTAAAGTGAATAGGACTTTACACTGTTCCTGCTTGCCTGTGCATAATGCCCACAGTAGCAGGGAGATTACCATGGAGGGCTTCAGTAGCGTCCTGGCTGCCATGGTAACCAATCGGAGCCCCAGGATTACACTGCTGTTACATGGAGTCTCCAACAGGGCATACTGCCAAATACAAATAAGATCTTACACTGTATAGCATTATTACTAATATCCTGAATGACAAGTTGAGCATAGTGAAAACAAATACTGACCAGGAGCAGAGGGGGAGAATGGATGCCAACCCGACACGCGTTTCGCTTCTTTGCTGCCTGCGGCCCTCCAGCTGTTGCAAAACTACAACTCCTATCTTCCCTGAACAGCCTACAGCTATTAGCCTACAGCAAGGCATGGTGGGAGTTGTAGTTTTACAGCAGGTGGGGGGGGGGGGGGGTTGGGCATCCCTGATCTAGAGAAAGTTAAAGGAATTATCCAAGACTAAATCAGATCTCCAGACCCTTGCATGACGTTACGTCACATGTAATGGAAGGAGAGCATGTCACAGCTGAGGCCTGTGATTGGCTGCAGCGGTCATGTTTCCTCTCATCAACTGCTGTTATTGCCACAGAGGGGAGCCATACAGACCGAATCCAGCGCAAGGGACTAGGTAAGTGTCATCAGTACCATGGGTTGGCCACTTCTGGAGATCTGATTTAGTTTGGAATAGCCCCTTTTAATACAAGTCACTTACTAATGTATTGAGATTGCCCACTCTGCCTCCCTTGCTGGATTGATTCATTTTTTACATCACATTATACATTGCTTGTTTCCAGGGGCTATGACTGCCCTGCAATTCAGCAGCGATGGCCATGCTTGCACCCTATAGGAAAAAGCTGCAGCATAGATACAAGGTGGCTTGAAAGGGAGCTACTGCACATGCGTGTCTGTGTGCGTTCTCACGGCTCTGGCCATCTGAGAGGCCGGCAGATTTTCCTGTAGTGTGCAAGCACGGCCACCGCTGCTGAATTGCAGGGTGGTCATAGCCCCTGGAAATGAGCATTGTATAATGTGATGTAAAATTGAATCAAGCCAGCAAAGGAGGCAATATGGACACTCACAATACATTAGTAAGTGCCTTGTATTAAATGGGTTATCCTGGAAATAATATTGAAGAACTATCCCTAGGATAGGTCCTCAATATCAGATCGGCTCATCAGCTGTTTGAAGAGGTCTAGCACTCCGTGGGTGTTAGGGCCTCTTCCTAGGCCATGTGACATAACCCTACTACGGTCACATGGCCTTGTTGTAGCTCAGCCCCTTTGATATGAATGGGACTGAGTTGCATTACCAAGCAATGCTGCTATATACTATGTATGCCGCTGTGCTTGGTAAGTTGCTCAGAGTCCACAGTACTCGCCAGGGCTCGGGGGAGCGCCGAGGCTCCCTGAAATAGGTGGACCCCTGCTGATGTGATAATGATCTGAGGATAGGTCATCAATAGCATTGATATCATAATAAATTTAATGACTAAGAAATTGTTTTAATTTTTTTTTTCATCGCATTCCAAGAGCTATACGCTTTTTATTTTACCGTTCATGTTCAGACATATGAAGGTTTGTTTTTTGTGGGACAAATTTTAGTTTTTGATGGTACTATTTTGGGGTACACATAAGTGATTCATGTTTATTAAAGGGGTTATCCCATGACTAATGTAGAATATTAAAATAAGACATCATATAGTACACGACAATCTCTTTTAACAAAGCTAGAACCAGCCCTGGACCTCACATGGATCCAGAGATCTCCCCATTCGTTGCTCTTCTGGATTTATATCAAGCTGGCAGCTGAAGGCGAGTGTCTTTTCTGCTTCAGCTCAGGGTGTGTGTCTATGCTCTCCCTATCACAGCTCAGGAGGCAGTTAAAGGATGATGCTGAGCATGTGCGGCCTTTTTATTAAGTAGGACAAAGAAATAAAAATAGAAAAAAAGCAGGTGGCGCTATACAGATACATTTTATTAAATAACTCAGTATCTATACTAAATATTTAACCCCTTAGTGACCAACCATACCCCTTTTTCACAGCAGCATGGTCTAAGCACTGTGTGGGTCCCCCGTGCAGCGGGGAACAGAGGCTCAGCTCTCACATGAGAGCAGTACTCCTGTTCTAATAGTCCTGACCGGCAGGAGTGCCGATCAGGGCTGTTTAATGCTTTACATGCCGTGGGCAATGTCGCCCCCCTTATGTAATGCAATGACAGAGGGAGTGGACTCCCTCTTTCTCCTATCGGCACCCTGCAAATGCGATCACAGGGTGCCAATGTGTATAAAGGCTCGCTGGGGTCTGATGTGGGCCCCAAGCCAGCCTTGAGTATTTTACAGCAGGATGTGACTCTCTGGCACAGCCTGCTGGTCAATGTCGGTATAGCACTGACATTAAAATGCAATGCACTATAGGGATAGTGCACTGTGTTTTAAAAGCTATCAAAACCAAGACGCAAAAGATTGTACCAAGTAGATTTATTTCTCTGTATTAAGAAATAATAACAGGATTATTGTACACTATTATGAATATAAAAATGATTTGATAAAAAACAAACAATAAAAAAAACGATCAAAACGTCTGTTATAGTCCCCTAATAAATGCAAAAAAATATATATTCCATTGCAAATACGCATTTCAATAAAAAAAAAAAATGCAAAAAAAATCTCCCTCATACATATGTTTGGTATTGCCGCATCCGTAATGACCCACACTACATAAATATGTAAATTTTCCCTTGCGGTGAACACCGTAAAAAAAAAATAATAATAAATAAATTGCAGAATTGCAAATTTATTCTAAGTTGCCACAGAAAAAAAAACATACAATAACAAATAACAAGCGATCAAAAAGCGTAAATTTACTCCAAAATGACACCAATGAAAACTACAAGTCATCCCGCAAAAATCAAGCCCTCAAGCCACACAACTCAATAGAAAGCATTACAGGTGTCAAACTTGTAATTACCGTATTTTCCGGCGTATAAGACGACTGGGCGTATAAGACGACCCCCAACTTTTCCAGTTGAAATATAGGGATTTGGGCTATAGCCGCCGTATAAGACTACCCCTCCTACAAAATTTACTTTGGCATCAAGATCTGCAGGTAATTGTGCAATTTTCGTCTTTTGCCTCAGTACCATACTATGCCTTTCCAAGAATCTAGTACACCAGTATGCAGTGGCCTTAAATCTGTTGCTGTGATCTGGGTTAGATTTGGCTCACTGAAGTGCAAACAAACGTATTTGTCACTACATAACCGTTTTGGCGATGCTCATTCACCATGTCTGCTACATGTTTTTCGAGTTCTGGCCAATGTGGGGTGCCTCTCCTTAATGCACACTTACCCCTTGGCATACTCTTTAATGCTTTTCATTTGCTTTCCAGTCGCAAACCATCTTTTCTGTTAATCCATATTGTCTTGCAGCAGCGCAGTTATTATGTTCCATGGCAAAGTTTACAACTTTAAGTTTGAAACTGGCTTCATATTTCTTGCTGGTAGAGCCATGATGGGGTCTTGACTGTTAGCCATTTGTATACTGTACTGTATGTACTGGCGCTATACTGTATGAACCGATGCAGATACTGGTGCTGTACTGTATGTACAGGTACAGATACTGGTGTTGTACTGTATTCACCACCACATGTATCTGCTCCCCGGATAGACTCTGTTTTTTCACCACAGATAAGATGCACACCAAACTTCATTAGAGATCCGCCAACATTAGAATTGGCTGAAGTGCAGATGCTCCTGCTCCCCCCCTGCCTTCCCTCAGAATCGCCAATCCAACCCAGTATACAACAACCAGCCAATCACAGCAAGCGATGTACCGGTATTTTCTGTGCACACTGCATACAAAGCCTGCTTGGATTGGGTGGGTCAGCTCTCCCTGCCTGCCCAGCCCTCCCTGTCTTCAAGACGATCTGAGCGGTAGTACGCAATGTGATACTGCCGGCATGAGAAAACCACTGAGAGCAGGAAGAGGGGGCTGCTTCAGGAGCGGCTGGCCGGGATGCAGCACACGGTGGCTCAGCTAGAGGGAGCCTGTCCTTGAAGCTGGAGAAGGACAGCTTCTCCAGTCTTGCTAGGAAGTAAGTTTCAGCACGCTGTATACCGGCATATGAGACGACCCTCGACTTTTGAGAAGATTTTCATGTGTTAAAAAGTAGTCTAAGGCTACTTTCACACTTGCATTCAGAGCGGATCCGTTCTGAACGGATCCGCTCATATAATGCAGACGGTGGCTCCGTTCAGAACGGATCCGTCTGCATTATATTGTGAAAAAATTTCTAAGTGTGAAAGTAGCCTGAGCGGATCCGTCCAGACTTTTACATTGAAAGTCAATGGGGGACGGATCCGTTTGAAGATTGAGTCATATTGTGTCATCTTCAAACGGATCCGTCCCCATTGACTTACATTGTAAGTCTGGACGGATCCGCTTGCCTCCGCACGGCCAGGCGGACACCCGAACGCTGCAAGCAGCGTTCGGGTGTCCGCCTGCTGAGCGGAGCGGAGGCTGAACGCTGCCAGACTGATGCATTCTGAGCGGATCCGCGTCCACTCAGAATGCATTAGTGCTGGACGGATGCGTTCGGGACCGCTTGTGAGCCCCTTCAAACGGAGCTCACAAGCGGACACCCGAACGCTAGTGTGAAAGTAGCCTTATACGCAGGAATATACAGTAGTCAGTCTGCCTATTTAAGGCTAGTTTCACACTAGCGTTCGGCTGTCCGCTCGTGAGCTCCGTTTGAAGGGGCTCACGAGCGGACCCGAACGCTTCCGTCCAGCCCTGATGCAGTCTGAATGGATGCGGATCCGCTCAGACTGCATCAGTCTGGCGGCGTTCAGCCTCCGCTCCGCTCAGCAGGCGGACACCTGAACGCTGCTTGCAGCGTTCGGGTGTCCGCCTGGCCGTGCGGAGGAGTGCGGATCCGTCCAGACTTACAATGTAAGTCAATGGGGACGGATCCGTTTGAAGATGCCACAATATGGCTCAATCTTCAAGCGGATCCGTCCCCCATTGACTTTCAATGTAAAAGTCTGGACGGATCCGCTCAAGCTAATTTCACACTTAGCTTTCTTTTGCAAATATAATGCAGACGGATCCGTTCTGAACGGAGCCTCCGTCTGCATTATTATGATCGGATCCGTTCAGAACGGATCCGATCGAACGCTAGTGTGAAAGTAGCCTAAAGGGTAAAAATGTGTCACTGTGCTGTATGATGGTGTGTACCACACTGAACATAGACTTAAGAAAGTTATGGAGAGAGTTGTCTCAGGAGATTATAAAGAAAATTATAGACAAACTTGTTAAAGGTAAATGACACAAGACCATCTCCAAACATCTTCATGGTCCAGCAGCTGCACATATTATTCAGAGGTTTAAAGTCTACGGGACTGTAGTCAACCTCCCTGAATGTGGCTGCTAGAGAAAAATAGCTAACAAATTGAAGAGACAGATAATATGGATGGTAACCGGCAACTTCCAAGAGATTACAGGTGAACTCTAAAGGTACATCAGTGTCAGATCACACCATCCATCACTGCCTTCTTGGACTTAATGGAAGACGGCCAAGGAGGAAACCACTGTTGAAAGCAAATCATAACAAGATGAGACTGGAAATTGCCAAAATGCATATTGACAAGCCACAATGCTTTTGGGAAATGTGTTTTGGACAGATGAGATAAAACTGAAGCTTTTTGGCAAGTCACATAGAACTACTATGTTCACATAAGCAAAAATAAAGAATACAAAGAAAAGAACATTGTACCTACTGTGAAAGATGGAGGAGGCTCAGTTATGTTTGGGGGCTGCTTTGCTGTATCTGGCACAGGGTGTCTTGAATCTGTGCAGGGTACAATGAAATCTCAAGACTTTCAAGGCATTCTGGAGGTAAATCTGTTGCCCAGTGTCAGAAAGTTTGGTCTCAGTCGCAGGTCATGGGTCCTTCAACAGAATAATGATCCAAAACACATAGCTAAAAACATCCTAGAATGGCTAAGTCCAAAGCATTGGACTATTCTGAATTGGCTTTCTGTGAGCCCTGATATAAATCCTATTGAATAGAAGTGAATGGAACTGTGGCTGCGCTTGCCCAGTGTGCTTCATCATGTGCAAGTGGATGTGGTATTTTTTGTTCTTTCTTGTTGACACTACTGGGGTTGGGAAGTGGTGGGGGGTTCAGCACTATAATTACTGAGGGCACAAGGATTACTAATATTCTGACTTTCAGATTGCCCCTGATCTTGCTCCTGACTGATTATTCCTCTGTAAGACCTCTTTCACATGTCCCGGGCTTGCTTCGGATGCGTTGCGTGTGCACTGCGTGAAAACCACGCGAGTAGGCACGCAATTGCTGTCAGTTTTGACTGTGATTGCGTTCCGATGTTCAGTTTTTTCCCGCACGAGTGCAATGAAGTTTGGGTCAGGTGTTCTATTCATTTTATTATTTTCCCTTATAAAATAGTTAGAAAGGAAAATAGCATTCTTAATATGGAATGCTTACTAAAATGTTGCTTGAGGGGTTAAAAAAATTAACTCACCTCATCCACAACGTGGTGAGCGCGGTGACGTCAGCGCAGGTGACTCCTAGCAACCATGCGTGAAAATCGTATTGCATCCACAATTGCATCCGATTTTCACGCATCCCCATTCATTTCTATGGGGCCTGCGTTGCATGAAAAACGCAGAATATAGAACATGCTGCGATTTTCACGCAACGCACAAGTGATGCGTGAAAATCACTGCTCATCTGCACAGCCCCGTTGAAGTGAATGGGTCCGGATTCAGTGCGGGTGCAATGCCTTAACCTCACACATTGCATCCGCACGGAATTCTTGCCTGTGTGAAAGGGGCCTAAATATCTTCTGGCACTGTCCCTGTCTGCTATTTGACTCTGTGTTTGTATTGCAAAACCTGATCTTGACTTAGCTTTTGGATTTTAATCTGGTCCCGATTTTGCATGTCTGGTTCTGACCTCTTTATGTCTGACTGCTCTTTACTGCACTAGGTTTAGTCCCCTGCTGTTAGACAATTTGGGGACCATCGCCAAGTTGGGGGCCACCATTTAGGGTGGATCAACCAAGTAGCTAGGTACAGTGGTGTGGGTTGACTAGAGGGCTTCACTGTTCACTACCCTACTTGACAACTGTTACTGGGTGGCACCAAGGGGACCATTGGATGTCCAGGGGGCACTATGGGGGATATTATGTATACAGAGGGCACTTGCAGAGTTTGGGATAAAAAAAAAAAAAAAAAAGCCCACATGAAAATCTAAAACCTTGGTGTAACCTCTTGTTGCATGTTTCATGATTTCTGTTATACGGTGCCACACCTGCCTGTTTGCGCTACCCTTAGGGTCAATTCACATGTCCGTGGTGTGTTGCGGATCCGCAACACACCCGGCCGGCACCCGCTATAGAAATGCCTATTCTTGTCCGCAGCTGCAGACAAGAATAGGACATGTTCTATCTTTTGCGAAGACGGGTGCGGACCCTTTTGCGGACGTGTGAATGGACCCTTACTCCACCTTATAGTCAATTAGTAACAGTACTCCTAGTGAGAGGATGCCATTTACATATGTGTAAGAAGGATTAGCATCACATTCATAGGAATTTTTGTGGAGAGAATGAATTTACTTGCCTTTCCTTTTTGGGCTGTTTCACACGAGCAGATGCCGTGCGTGGCATCCGCTGCGTGAATGACAGCCAAGACCTGATGCGGACTGCAGAGGCACGGAGCATTAACATGACTGATAATACTCCGTGCCTCTCTGTGATCTCTTTACTGCGAAATCACAGTTGTCACTGTGATTTCATAGTAAAGAGGTCAGAGAGGCACGGAGCATTATCAGTCATGTTAATACTCCGTGCCTCTGCAGTCCGCATCGGGTCTTGGCACTCTTTCACGGAGCGGATGCCACGCAAGTTTCCTAAAATGCATAGAACATATAAACAATTGCCTGGTGCAGTGCATGACTTGTACATATTATAATGCTATTCACAAAAACCATTATGTACGCCCCGCTTACTTAGTCATTGTCAGCAGAAGCTAGATGAACATGAACATTCCTGGTGAATCCTTTGGTAAGATTTGCATATTAAGGAAGTTGCTTGCTGCATTTCTACTTGAGTCATGCTTCCTGTCAGCATGAAGGAGGTGAGGTTGTCAGCTCATGCCTTCTCATTGTCATATTCCGTGGGAGCAGAGAGACCACGCTTCTCTGCTAATACATACCTGTGCATCTGCCAGAACTGAAATAGAAAAAGTCTAAGGCCTCTTTCACACGGGCGTTGTGGGAAAATGTGCGGGTGCGTTACGGGAACACCCGCGATTTTTCTGCGTGAGTGCAAAACATTGTAATGCGTTTTGCACTCGCGTGAGAAAAATCGTGCATGTTTGGTACCCAAACCCGAACTTCTTCACAGAAGTTCGTGCTTGGGATCGTTGTTCTGTAGATTCTATTATTTTCCCTTATAACATGATTATAAGGGAAAATAATAGCATTCTGAATACAGAATGCAAAGTAAAATAGCGCTGGAGGGGTTTAAAAAAACAATTAACTCATCTTAGTCCACTTGATAGCGCAGCCCGGCATCTCCTTCTGCATTCTTTCTTCAGGACCTGGGTAAAGGACCTGTGGTGACGTCACTCCGGTCATCACATGATCTTTTACCATGGTGATGGATCATGTGATGACTGGAGTGACGTCATCAAAGGTCCTTGACCTGTAATGAACGCTCACCACAGGTCCTGTTCAGCAAAGGAGACAGAAGAAGATGCCGGGCCGCGATCAAGTGGACTAAGGTGAGTTAAATTATTATTATTTTTTAACCCCTCCAGCGCTGTTTTACTATGCATTCTGTATTCAAAATGCTATTGCTTTCCCTTATAACCATGTTATAAGGGAAAATAATAATGATCGGGTCTCCATCCCGATCGTCTCCTAGCAACTGTGCGTGAAAATCACACCGCATCCGCACCTGCTTGTGGATGCTTGCGATTTTCACGCAACCCCATTCATTTCTATGGGGCCTGCGTTACGTGAAAATCGCACAATATAGAGCATGCTGCGATTTTCACGCAACGCATAAGTGATGCGTGAAAATCACCGATCATGTGCACAGCCCCATAGAAATGAATGGGTCGGTATTCAGTGCGGGTGCAATGGGTTCAACTCACGCATCGCATCCGCGCGGAATACTCGCCCGTGTGAAAGGGGCCTATCACTTGCAAATGTGTTGCTTGAGAAAGGTGTTCACATTTGGAGGTCAAATGCAAAAACATATTTGGATCTATAATCTACTTCATTTTTAGAGAAGGAAATCTGTCACCAGTGACCTACCTATCAAACTGTTTGCATAGACACATAGCTGTGGATCACCAGATTTTGCAGAAATTTATGCGCAAACAGACATGAATGAAAAGTTGAAACTTTTCAACATAAAAGGCATTTCAGTGGCCATGTTGTGACCAACATGTGTCATCACAGACTTACACCTTTTAGATGGTTAGGCGGGTTCTACTGGGTACAAAAATTCCGTAAATATAGATGTACAATGAAGGAGCGCCATTTGATGGAATGGTTTTCGGGTGCTACAGCACATTTGCAGGTACCTGCACAGTGGAAGCCCCCAATAAGTTACCCTATTTTGGAAACTACACCCCTCAAGGTATTTATCAAGAGGGTTTTAACGCCACAGATAGCAAACAGAAATGAATGAGCAAGGAACAACGCAAAATGAAAATTGCAAGATTTCCACAAATAAGGCATTTCAGTCCTCAATATGCGCTGTGCCCAGCCTGTGGCTGAGACTCACATCACACCCGTTAAATTGATAGGTGGGTTCTACTGGGTATGGAAATGCCATAAATATGGACATTAACTGCTGTTTGGTTACACTTTATTAGTACATATTAAATCATCATAAAATTAATCACAACAGCGGCATATATATTCAGCAAATAAGAAGATACACGGGCATTCTTCTGTGCGTCCCACGGCCGAATGTGGTCTGGGGGACACTAGTCTAGACTCCTGGAGGGATGAATGTTTTTATATTTATATGCACTTGGGGCAGATTATACCTACTCTTCCTTGCATCTACTTCTGATCATCATAGAGAATGCATTAAGGGGGTGTTGTGTTACATTGAGGTCTAGGGAGGAAATGACATCATGCGTTCCACACTGGAACACACGCCTTACAAATGGAGCAGAAACATGTGGGTCAAGGTATTGCCATTTATCCACACTTGATTTTAATTTGAGGTCATTAACAAGGTATACAAAGGTTAGTAACTAGCAGTATGTTATCCCTGGAAGACGTATGTTGGGGTTGGAGCCACACTGGTTTGTATTTTCATTATACACTCCCTATGGGCTATGTTAAGACTTTGTACTATCTGATCTGATTTTGGTTTACACTTAGAGGTTGCTTCTTATCTTTGATTTGCTATACTTATTTATTATTTCTTTTTAGGATTGCACTATGCACTTTACTTATATGAATTGTATGTGTTAGGATAATCGGATAAGGCACCACATTATGATGTACTAAGCCCATGTGAGATATGAATTTTTTATTGCTACATGCCCAGTGTATCTTCTTATTTGCTGTATATGTATGCCGCTGTTGTGATTCATTTTATGATGATGATTTAATATGTAGGTACTAATAATAAAGTTCTTTGATTATTCTAGAATTGGTCATTTGATGTGTTGGTATATTATTGGTGTATACTATCTGTTTGTAACCAAACATGGGTTTATATAGCAGGAGCCATCTGGAGCGCTGTCCATAGTGATGCTAGGGAGGCTCGTCCTCGTCTGCCATAGGCTGCTCTTCCCCGACAGTAGCAGTGGTGCAGGGACCAGGAGCAGCGCAGGGAGCAGGGCGAGTATATTGTATCCTGTAGGACCGCGCGATTATCAACAATTCACAGGATAGCCACTCCCAACCAACCACCTCTGCACATATAGGTAAAATATTGGTTTCCACAGATAACTTCCTCCACTGGACCCTGTAGAATATATTTTAAAAAAAATCACACCGATAGTGAAGTACTGCTATCATGAATCCCATGCACTCCTGGTGTTATACTCACAAGCGCATGTGGATATACAAGCACATCAGGCAAACTGTCATCTCAAGCTCCTCCTGTCCTTTTTCTCCCATCGGTAATTCTATAGAAAATTTGACTTTCAGTGGGTCTGTTGAAAACTCGGAAAATGCACCGTTTGTCATCTGTGTCCGTAATCAGTGTTTCCTGTCCGTCAAAAAAAAATAGGACCTGTCCTATTTTTTTTTTTTTTTTTTTTTTTTTGACGGACAACGGTTCACGGACCCATTCAAGTCAATGTCCGTGAAAAAACAGGGAGGCACACAAGATTGCCATCCGTGTCCGTAGGCTACTTTAGCACAGACTATGGGGATGCTTCAAGTTAGAATATACTAAGAACTGTGGACATGACTGCCCCCTGCTGCCTGGCAGCACCCGATCTCTTACAGGGGGCTGATCTTACAGGGGGCTGTGATCCGCACAATTAACCCCTCAGATGCTGCACCGCATTCATTGGTGGCCAGTGCGCCCCTCCTCCCCTGTATTAAATTCATTGGTGGCCAGTGCGGCCCCATCGGCCACCAATTAATTTAATATGGGGAGGGGGGCCGCACTGGCCACCAATGAATTTAATATGAGGGGGGCTGCACTGGCCACCAATGAATTAAAAACTGGGGAGGGAGGTCTGGCCCCTGCTGCCTGGCAGAACCTGATCTCTTACAGGGGGCTATGATATGCACAATTACCCCCTCAGGTGTGGGGTTAATTGTGCGGATCACAGCCCCTTGTAAGAGATCTGATGCTGCCAGGCAGCAGGGGGCAGTCATGTCAGTTCGTGCACCATATTGTGTCAACGTCAAACGGATCCGTCCCCATTGACTTGCATTGTAAGTCAGGATGGATCCGTTTGGCTCTGCCACGGCCAGGCGGGCACCAAAACGACTTTTTTTTTTTTAACTTTCCTTCATATCTGGTGATCCTCCAAAAATCATGGAAGAAAAAACGGACACGGAACCCCTTTTTGCCATGAAAAAATACTGTTGTGTGCATGAGGCATCATAGTGAAGTACTGTCACCAATGTGTATATAAACAGATTTTTTAATTATAATAACAAACGTCAGTAGTGGTACAGGCAAAAAAGAGATAAAACGCAGCAGCCTTGTAAGTATATTACCTGTGGGGGCCTGGCACATGGGGGGGGGGGGGGGCTGTTTGAGAAATTGGATAACCCCTTTAAGGATATTCTTCATTCTCCAGCTCCAGTTCATCTTGTTTGTGATGGTAAACGGCTAAGCCTTTGTTTTATGGAATTGCTGGGTAGTGGCAGTATACAAGTAGCTGCATGTTCCTGGATCCAGCATTCCACTCTCAGGGTCTTTACACATCAGACACTCACTGTGAAGGGCTCAGTCTGGCTGTGTAGCAGCTGACTGACACTACTTACACCAGCTTGTAGTTTGTAGTCCATTGCTAAGGGGCTAGTGGAGCAGTTTTACATGACATGGCCTAAACTACATAGATCAGTGAAATACATTTATTGGACCTATAGTTGTACTTTTCTTACTGATATGATTTCTTATTACGGTACATTTAGGTATAAGACTGTCTCTGCCTACTGCACTACTATTTTTGTATCTCAAAGCTCTTTTGTAGGCTAGGAATGAGAGAACTGAATGGAACATGTATCTCACATAACCAATGCAGAGATTCCAGGCACAAGATAAAGAATCCAGTGTCTGAGCACCAGCTACATGCTAAAGAGCAATCTCCAGTGGTTGCCGTAAGGTAGTACATGTAACATCTGTACAGAACTCCACAAAAAACAAATACATGTTTTAGTACAGAGGCTGGATATGTAAGCTGCACATACAAAAAATTTCCATTTGATGGGCCATGTTCATTTCAAATATTATACAGTACGGAATTATTCTTAATAGAATATAGCACCGCTTACTTATTTACTTCTAGTTACTTTCTCTTTCCTTATCTTCTCCATTTGGACCAAACTGCCTTGACAACTTCTTTAAAGGGGTTCTGCACTTTGTTTAAACTGATGATCTAGCTTCTGGATAGATCAGCATCTGATCGGCGGGGGTCCGACACTCACATGAGCTGTTTGAGAAGGCAGCACCGCGGCTTTCTCACTGTTTACCGCTGGCCAAGTGACGTCACGACTTGTATCAACTGGCCTGGGTGGGGCTAAGCTCCATTCAAGGGAACGGAGCTTAGCCGCGCCCAGACCAGTGATACTAGTCGTGACGTTACTGGGCCAGCGGTAAACAGTGAGAAGGCTGAGGCGCTGCTGGTGCGCCGCTGCTTTTTCAAACAGCTGATCGGCAGGGGTTCCGGGTGTCGGACCCCCACCGATCAGATACACGGAGTGCTGTCCGCATCTTTTGCGGCCCCGTTGAAGTGAATGGGTCCGCATCCGAGCCGCAGTGTGCATGAGGCCTAATGCTGTAGTGTGTAGTGCTCCAGCCTGTATTAACGAGCCCCTCCCCCCATATAAAAATGCCCCCTGTAGTACTCCAGCATTAATTCCCCTCTTGTTGTGCCCCCTGTTGCATAATGCATCCTGCGCACTCGGCCTGTATTACCCCCTCCTCACACCTGCCTCCTGTTCCCCACCGCCATCTGTGATGTCTGCTACAGGCCTCTTCTGGACTGCAGCCTGAGTTTGACGGTTGTGATAAAATCACTGAGACCTTCTGCACCAGGTCATGACCATGTCACTGCACTGCCCGAGACCCACTGCAGGAGGTTGCTATGATGTGCACCTTTCTACTGGCTTATAGGCTTCAGGCCTAGTACCTGCGGCCTATGAAGCTGAACTGGACCAATGTAAACTGCCTTCCCCTCAGAGGCAGGTTGCAGGCAGCAGATTCTTTGAGACTGCTGTTTTAGTAAGTAGCTCTATCTGCATATTCTGTTTCGTCAGTGTTGGCTCCTTTCTGAAGTGACTAGCTGAAAGCTCAGAATCGCTTACTACTCCAAAATTTCAATCACTTTAACCACTTAAAAACATAAAACAGATATATCCACCATAGGTATGCGGGGAATGTATGAAGGGGGCTCATTAGCCGAGCCCTCTCCATATGCACTAGGTGCTAGCTGTGTACTACAGCTGACATCCGACCACAATGACAGAGATTGCTCAATATTTGCATATTCTGTTTTGTCAATTGCAGTTAGGCCTCATGCACATGACCGTTGTGTGTTTTGCAGTCTGCAAAACACAGATGGCGTCCGTGTGCTTTCCGCAATTTGCAAAACTGTGCGGACAGCCATTGATATAACTGCCTATTCTTCTCCGCAAAACGGACCAGAATAGGACAGGTTATTATTTTTTTTGCGGACCACGGAACGGAGCAACGGATGCGGACAGCACACTGAGTTCTATCCGCATGTTTTGCGGCCCCATTGAAGTGAATGGGTCCGCATCCAAACCACAAAAACTGCCGCTTGGATGCGGAACAAAACTGTCGTGTGCATGAAGCCTTAGTCTAGTTTCACACTATCGTTCAGACATCTGGCAGGGAACAGCCTGCTGGAGCTCTCTGGACGGTACCTGAATGCCCGCCGACCCCATGAACTATAATGGGGATAGGCAGAGATACAGCAAATATGTACCACTGCACGGTCTCTCCTATGTCCTTGGCGGCTGGTTAGTTAGTGAGCACGCGGGGGAGATAAAGAGCAGATGTACTGTCAGTGACCAGGACCGACATTCAGTATGATTTGGCAGATAGAAGTAATTTTATATCGGGACTGTTTTATGGATGTGTACAGTAAGGCCAGCAAAGCATCTAAGATGCCCTGATGCATGGGTGCAGGGTCTGCACTGAAAAGCCAGAGGTAACCATGCAAAATCTGCCTTCTATTGTTTTCAGTGGTTTCGGCTGTGCGGCTGTTGGTTTAAAGCCACGAGTTCACTAAGAAAGGACATGTTTTTAGTTTTTTGGCACAGTGTCCAGAAGGAGGCTGCTGAAATCCACTGCAGGCATCCTTTCACAGTTCAGCTCCATTCCATGACTGTCTAGGGCATTAACCCCTTAAGGACACGTGACTTACCGGTACGGCATGGTTCCCGAGTCCTTAAGGACGCATGACGTACCGGTATGTCATGTGGTGTTCCGATCACCGCCGCCCGACAGGCCTGTGATCGGAACAAGGTCCCTGCTCAAATCATTGAGCAGGCACCTCGGCAAAATGCACGCGGGGGGTGTCCCCGTGTCGGCGATCGCCGCAAACCGCAGGTCAATTCAGACCTGCGGATTGCGGCTTTTTTATAGTGCGGGCAGCAGCAGCAGTGCCCTCGGGTCCCTATGGGGCTGTGGGGGGGACCCAATGGCATGGAAGGCAGTGCGATGTCTTCCTGAGGCATCTGCACTACCTTCCGGTGAAGAGCCTGTGAGATCCAGCCCCCTGGATCTCACAGGCCCCGGAAGCTGTATGAGTAATACACACAGTATTACTCATACAGCCAACGCATTCCAATACAGAAATATTGGAATGCATTGTAAAGGAATATACCCCCAAAAGTGGGACAAAAAATAAAGTGAAAAAAAAAAAACCTCATTTTCCCCAAATAAAGTAAAAAATAGGGGGAAAAATAAAAGTATACATATCAGGTATAGCCGCGTCTGTATCGACCGGCTCTATAAACATATCACATGACCTAACCCCCTCAGATGAACACCATAAAAAATAAAAACTGTGCTAAATAAACCATTTTTTTGTCACCTTACATCACAAAAAGTACAACAGCAAGCGATCAAAAAGACATTTGCAAATGGTACCAATCTAACGGTCACCCCATCCCCCCAAAAATTTGCCCCTACCTGAGACAATCGCCCAAAAAATAAAAAAACTATGGCTCATGGCTCAGAATATGGAGACACTAAAACATCATTTTTTTTTTGTTTGAAAAAAAGCTTATTGTGTAAAACATACATAAATAAAAAAAGTTGACATATTTGGTATCGCCGCGTTCGTATCGACCAACACTATAAAAATATCACATGACCTAACCTCTCAGATGAACACCGTAAAAAATAAAAACTGTGCTAAATAAACCATTTTTTGTCACCTAACATCACAAAAAGTGTAATAGCAAGCGATCAAAAAGTCACACGCACCCCAAAATAGTGCCAATAAAGCCGTCATCTCATCCCACAAAAATTCATACCCTAAAGTATGGCTCTCAGACTATGGAAACACTAAAACATAATTTTTGGGCTTCAAAAATGAAATCATTGTGTAAAACTTACATAAATTAAAAAAAAGTATACATATTAGGTATCGCCGCATCCATGACAACCTGGTCAATAAAAATATCACATGATCTAACCTGTCAGATAAATGTTGTAAATGAAAAATGAAAACTGTGCTAAAACAGCTATTTCTTGTTATCTTGCCTCACAAAAAGTGTAATATAGAGCAACTAAAAATCAGATATACCCTTAACTAGTACCAACAATACTGCCACCCTATCCCATAGTTTCTAAAATGGGGCAACTTTTATGGAGTTTCTACTCTAGGGGTGCATCAGGGGGGCTTCAAAAGGGACATGGTGTCAAAAAAACCAGTCCAGCAAAATCTGCCTTCCAAAAACCGTATAGCATTCCTTTACTTATGAGCCCTGCCGTGTGCCCGTACAACGGTATACAACCACATATGGGGTGTTTCTGTAAACTACAGAATTGGGGCCATAAATATTGAGTTTGGTTTGGCTGTTAACCCTTGCTTTGTAACTGGAAAAAAATTATTAAAATGGAAAATCTGCCAAAAAAGTGAAATGTTATCTCTATTTTCCATTAATTCTTGTGGAACATCTAAAGGGTTAACAAAGTTTGTAAAATCAGTTTTAAATACCTTGAGGGGTGTAGTTTATAGAATGGGGTCATTTTTGCGTGGTTTCTATTATGTAAGCCTCGCTAAGTGACTTCAGACCTGTAGTGGTCCCTAAAAATTGGGTTTTTGAAAATTTCTTAAAGATTTCAAGATTTGTTTGTAAACTTCTAAGCCTTGTAACATCCCTAAAAAATAAAATATAATTCCCAAAATGATCCAAACATGAAGTAGACATATGGGGAATGTAAAGTAATAACTATTTTTAGAGGTATTACTATGTATTATATAAGTAGAGGAATTGAAACTTGGAAATTTGCAATGTCCTACAATTTTTTTTTGTAAATTTGGTATTTTATAAATAAAAATGATTTTTTATTTTACCAGTGTCATGAAGTACAATGTGTGACGAAAAAAACCACCTCAGAATGGCCTGATAAGTCAAAGCGGTTTAAAGTTATCAGCACTTAAAGTGACACTGGTCAGATTTGCAAAAAATGGCCTGGTCCTTTTAAAGGGGTTCTTCACTTTCATTTAACTGATGATCTATCCTCTGGATAGTAAAAGAGGGTTAAGCAGCACTCCAGGTCCCAATATAGGGACAGTTGCCAATAGAAACCTAGATAGGTTGGTGCTCGCGGATCAGGATCCTGGCTGAGGGTCCCATAAGTATACAAATAAAGAAGAAAATCCACAGCACTCCTCAGTTCTGGTGAATAAGCTGGTTACTTTATTGGTAACAGCAGCATAGGAATAGCAACGTTTCAACCATCTCTGGTCTTTATCAAGCTATATCCTCTGGATAGATCATCAGCTTCTGATCGGCGGGGGTCCGACACCCAGGACCCCCGCCGATCAGCTGTTTGAGAAGGCAGCGGCGCTCCAGCAGCGCCACGGCCTTCTCACTGTTTACCGCCGGCCCGCTCTGTTCAGTTGAATGGAGCTTAGCCGCGCCCACTCTAGTTGATACAAGTCGTGACGTCAGTGGGCGGGCGGCCCGGCGGTAAACAGTGAGAAGGCCGTGGCGCTGCTGGAGCGCCGCTGCCTTCTCAAACAGCTGATCGGCGGGGGTCCTGGGTGTCGGACCCCCGCCGATCAGAAGCTGATGATCTATCCAGAGGATAGATCATCAGTTAAATGAAAGTGAAGAACCCCTTTAAGGTGACTGATAATACTCCGTGCCTCTCTGTGATCTCTTTACTACGAAATCACAGTTTTCACTGATTTCGTAGTAAAGAGATCACAGAGAGGCACGGAGCATTAACAGTCATGTTACTGCTCCGTGCCTCTGCAGTCTGCATCGGGTCTTGGCACTCTTTCACGGAGCGGATGCCACGCACGGCATCCGCTCGTGTGAAACAGCCCTAAGGGGTTAAAGTTGCAAAAGCCATTAGAGTGCTTTCACATGTGGCAGATTTTGTTGCAGTAGAGTTCGGCAAGACCCATTTAAAAAATATATATATTTATGGGAACGTAACTGATTTTTATTTACAGAAAATTCAACAAAATCTGCCACTTGTGCCCCCAGTATTCTTTACTGTTCTTGGCGGACCTCAGGTACTGAGATTCTGTCTTGAGCAATATAGAATCAATATTCAGTAGCTGTAAGTATCTCTGCAGACCCCGTACAATATTATAAGGGTTTGTTCACTTTTTCCTGCACGGTTTTGTGTAGCAAATCTGCAGCGTCTACATCACCAGTAGGGATGAGCGAATCTACTTCGGATGAAGCATAGAAGTAGATTTGCATAAAACTTTGTTTTAAGACTGTACGGAGATGAAGCTCCGTACAGAATTAGAATGTATTGGCTCCGATGAGCCGAAGTTATTACTTCGAGAATTCTCACAAGAAATTGTGTAATAACTTTGGGAATTCATTTTTACTGTAAAAAAACTTGATACAGCAATCTGATTCTGTTCCAAGTGGTACCTTGGAACCAAACCAGAGTAAAAATTCCCGAGGTTATTACACAAAGTCTTGCGAGACTTTGTGAAGTAATAACTTCGGTTCATCCTGCTCTGTACAGTGTTTAGACAAAGTTTTATGCTAATCGACTTTCATCCCTAATCACCAATAAAGTGGATGAATTCCCAGAAATCCCTTTCACATGCTGCAAAAATATCCACAACATAAATTGACCTGCACTGCTGATTTCAGGCTAGGTCTACACGACTACCTTTGTCGCGCGACATTTTGTTGCACTAATGTCGCGTGACAATTTTTATAATGGCAGTCTATGGTGTCGCACTGCAACATGCTGCAACTGCGATGCAACAGTCGCAGAAAATCCATTTGAGATGAATTTTTCTGCAACTGTCGCGTCGCAGCATGTCACATGTTGCAGTGCGACACCATAGACTGCCATTATAAAAATTGTCACACGACATTGGTGCAACAAAATGTTGCAGTGTAGTTGTGCCCTGTCGCGCGACTTATTGTCGTCGTGTAGACCTAGCCTAGATCTGTGCACATATCCACCACAGATTTCATCCTTTGTAAAGAATAGTGTCATCTGCAGCAAATCAGAAATTGTGGCTAAAATACACCTTGAGTAGCCAAATCCTAAGGCTACTTTCACACTGCCGTTTTGGCTGTCCGTTTGTGAGATCAGTTTAGGGCTGTCACAAGCGGTCCAAAACGGATCAGTTTTGCCCTAATGCATTCTGAATGGAAAAGGATCCGCTCAGAATGCCTCAGTTTGCCTCCGTTACATCTCCATTCTGCTCTGGAGGCAGACACCAAAACGCTGCCTGCAGCGTTTTGGTGTCCATCTGACCAAACTGAACCAAACTGATCCGTTCTGACACACAATGTAAGTCAATGGGGATGGATCTGTTTTCTATGACACAATCTGGCACAATAGAAAATGGATCCGTCACCCCATTGACTTTCAATGGTGTTCATGATGGATCCATCTTGGCTATGTTAAAGATAATGCAAACGGATCCGTTCTGAATGGATGCAGACGTTTGTATTATCTGAACGGATCCGTCTGTGCAGATCCATGATGGATCTGCACCAAACGCAAGTGTGAAAGTAGCCTAAGCCTCCTATATTCTTCAGGATGGGAGCAGTAAAGATAATTTCGGTTTATAAGAACCTACACAGTGTGTTCCATGTCCGATTCGCAAGATTTCTGTCCTTTTGGGTGTTTAAAATGTTTAGATAAGGCCTTATGCACACGACCGTATGTATTTTGTGGTCCGCAAAAAACAGATCCGCAAAAAATACGCATGACATCCGTGTGCATTCTGTATTTTGTGGAACGGAACAGCTGGCCCTTCATAGAACAGAACTATCCTTGTCCATAATGCGGACAATAATAGGACATGTTCTATTTTTTTGGGCGGAACGGAAATGGAATGCACATGGAGTAACTTTGTATTTTTATTTTTTTTGCAGACCCATTGAAGTGAATGTTTCCGCATACGGTCTGCAAAAAAAACCTGAATGGACACAGAAAGACTATACGTTTATGTGCATGAGCCCTAAAGCCTCTTGCACACAATCGTATGGCTTTTTCAGTATTTTTCGGTCCGTAACGGATCCACAAAAAATACGTATGACGTCCGTGTGCATTCCGTTTTTTGCGGAACAGAACAGCTGGCCCCTGATAGAACAGTACTATCCTTGTCCGTTATGTGGACAATAATAAGACATGTTCTATCTTTGAACAGAAATACGGAAACGGAGGGCATTCATTTTTTTTGCGGATCCATTGAAATGAATGGTTTCGTATATGGAAAGCAAAAAACAGAACGCAAACGGAAAAAAAAAGAGGCATAAGGGCTTGAACAAGGATGCCGCTCGTGTGCCTTCCGCATTTTGCGGAACGGAACAAGAGGCCCATTATAGAGATGCTGTTCGCAAAACTGACAAGAATAGGACATGCCTCATAATTTTTGCTGAGCCATGGAACGGAGCAACAGATGCGGACTGCATCTTTTGTGGACCAATTGAAATGAATGGTTCCGTATAAGAAATTAAAATACGGCTCATGCGGAACACAAAAAAACTGTGTGAACTGTGTAAAAAAAGAAATGGAACGAACACAAACAAAATACGTTTGTTTGCATGTAGCCTGAGGCCTCTTGCACACAAATGTTTTTTTTACGTTCCGTTTTTTTTGCGTCAGAAAAAAAAAAAGCTGAAGGTACTCTGTATGCCTTTCGTTTCCGTTTTCCCATGTCCTTATTGTCCGCATAACTGACAAGGATAGTACTGTTCTATCAGGGGGCAGCTGTTCAGATAGGTTTAGGGTAATTTCACACTAGCTTTGAAATTTTCCGGTATTGAGTTCCGTACTAGGGGCTCAATACTGGAAAAAACGCTTCAGTTTGGTCTCCATTCACTGTCAATGTGGACAAAACTGAACAGAATGCTCCAAAATGCATTCTGTTCTGTTCTGATACCGGAGAGCAAACCGCAGCATGCTGCTTTTTCTTTCCGTCCCTGGGATGCAAGTCAATGGGGACGGATCAGTTTTCTCTTGACACAATAGAAAATGGATCCATCCTCCATTGACTTTCAATGTAGTTCAAAACGGATCTGTTTTGGCAATGTTAAAAAAAAAAAAACAGTTTAACATGATGCAAACTGATGCAGATGGTCGTATTATCAGTAACTGAAGCGTTTTTGCTGGACCCTGACGGATACAGCAATAACACTAGTGTGACAGTACCCTTAGGCTGGGTTCACACGGGTGTGTCTGGATTAGGTCCGCATGCGTCCCGGTGTATTGCGGCAAACCCGCGCGATTAGGTACGCAATTGCAGTCAGTTTTGACTGAGATTGCGTTCCGATGTTCAGTTTTTATCGCGCGGGTGCAATGTGTTTTGCACGCCCGTGATAAAAAAAACGACTGTGGTACACAGACCCGAACTTCTTCACAGAAGTTCAGGTTTGGGTTCGGTGTTGTGTAGATGTTATTATTATCCCTTATAACATAGTTATAAGGGAAAATAATAGCATTCTGAATGCAGAATGCTTAGAAGGTGATCAATTGAGGTTTAAAAATAAATAAAAATTAACTCACCTTCTCCTCTTGATCGCGTAGTTCCCAATCTCTTCTTTACTATTTTAATGATGAACTACCGGCTAAAGGACCTGTGGTGACGTCAGATCACATGCTCCAATCACATGGTCCATCACCATGGTGATGGACCATGTGATTGGAGCATGTGATCTGACGTCACCACAGGTCCTTTAGCCGGTAGTTATTCAGAATGCTATTATTTTCCCTTATAACCATGTTATAAGGGAAAATAATACAGTGAATAGACTGTCGCTTAGCACCCATGCGTGAAAATCGCACCGCATCCGCACTTGCTTGCGGATGCTTGCGATTTTCACTCAGCCCCATTCACTTCTATGGGGCCTGCGTTGCGTGATAAATGCACAATATAGATTTTCACACAACGCATAAGTGATGCATGAAAATCACAGCTCATGCGCACAGCCCCATAGAAATGAATGGGTCCAGATTCAGTGCGGGTGCAATGCGTTCACCTCCCACATTGCACCCGCACGGAAATCTCGCCCGTGTGAACTCGGCCTTACTCCTGTATTGTGGGCTCATCACCTGAACCATATTTTGGTTCTGAAAAGGCCTCATGCACACAAACTTATTTTGTCTCTGAGTCCGTTCCTTTTTTTTTTTTTTTTCTTCTGATAGGGTGCGGACCTATTCATTTCAATGGGGCAGCAAAAAATGCGGTCAGCACTTTCCCCATCAGTATGTCCGTTCCATAGCCCCGCAAAAAAAAAAAAAATAGAACATGTCCTTTTCTTGTCCATTTTAGGCATTATTACAATGGATCCGCAAAAAAAATAAAAAAAAAAATGGATGGCATACAGATGTCAGTTTTTTTTTCTTTTTTTGCGGGACCGCAAAACACATACGGTCGTGTGCATGTAGCCTAAAACGCAGGAGGTTCGGGTGTTGCTTTCATTACATGGGCATAAAAAGGCCCTGTTACATTTGCCTAAAAGGATTCAGAATACTGTTAACCCTTTTGGATACCAGAGGTTTTTTCGTTTTTGTGTTTTCATTTTTCTTCCCTATTTTTCTTGAGCCATAACTTTTTTATTTTTCCGGTCACACAGCTGTATGAGGGCTTATTTTTTACGGGACAAGTTGTACCTTCTAATTATGGCATAAAATGTTGTTGGAAGCGGTAAAAAAAAAAATCCAAATGGGGTGAAATTGGAAAACAAAAGCCATCCCTTCACCGTTTTACGGGTTTTGTTCCCACAGCGTTTTGTTTATGGCAAAACTGACCCATGTCCAATGCTCTGGGTCAGTACGATTACAACTTTAAGAAAAAATGTTTTATATCACCATATTCCGACCCCTCCCCCCCCCCCCCATACATTTTTTATACTTATGTCTACCGAGCTGTTTAGGGCTCATTTTTTGCGGAACAATCTGTACTTTTAATTGATACCATTTTGGAGTATGCATGACTTTTTGATCACATTTTTTTGGGTAAGAGAAGCAATGAAAAAATGGCAATTTGGCCATTTGCCGTATTGGAATAAAAAAAGATTATTTTAATAGTATGGGCATTTTCGGTCGCGGTCATACCCATGAAGTTTATATTTATAGTTATTTTTTTTTTTTTTTTTATTATATGGAAAGGGGGGTGATTTTAAACTTTCATATATTTTTTTTATATATATTTTTTACAATTAAAAAAAATAATTTTTTTGTGATCATTATGTGCCTCATATATGAGCTTATTACATTTTTATTTTAAATTTGGGTTTTTCCGGAATTTATTACTAGCTAATTTAGCAGACTTTTGCTCATTTCTTATCCTGGCCTGCCATCTGGTGGCCAAAATAAGAATTGCAGTTTGAAAACTGCTAGCTTTCTCAGTAAAGCTACCAGTATTCAGCACAACTATCTATGCCCGGATTGGACACACGGGGCATAGGTAGGAAGTCCGGAAGCACGAGCTTGATCTCTCTTGATCATGGCATCTAAAGCATTTAACCACTTCAGCCCCGCTAGCTGAAACCCCCTTCATGACCAGAGCACTTTTTACACTTCGGCACTACACTCCTTTCACCGTTTATCGCTCTGTCATGCAACTTACCACCCAAATTAATTTTACCTCCTTTTCTTCTCACTAATAGAGCTTTCATTTGGTGGTATTTTATTGCTGCTGACATTTTTACTTTTTTTGTTATTAATCAAAATGTAACGATTTTTTTGCAAAAAAATGACATTTTTCACTTTCAGTTGTAAAATTTTGCAAAAAAAAAAACGACATCCATATATAAATTTTTCA
The DNA here is from genome assembly GCF_014858855.1 of Bufo gargarizans. Taxonomy (NCBI): domain Eukaryota; kingdom Metazoa; phylum Chordata; class Amphibia; order Anura; family Bufonidae; genus Bufo; species Bufo gargarizans. The sequence goes on from NC_058089.1 coordinate 65,511,726, forward strand.
CCAAATTTATTGTTCTACATGTCTTTGATAAAAAAAAAGTGTTTGGGCAAAAAAAAAATTAAAAAAATAGTTTGGGTAAAAGTTATAGCGTTTACACACTGTGGTACAAAAATGTGAATTTCCGCTTTTTGAAGCAGCTCTGACTTTCTGAGCACCTGTCATGATTCCTGAGGTTCTACAATGCCCAGACAGTAGAAAAACCCTACAAATGACCCCATTTCGGAAAGTAGACACCCTAAGGTATTCGCTGATGGGCATAGTGAGTTCATAGAACTTTTTATTTTTAGTCACAATTTAGCGGAAAATGATGATGATTTTTTCTTTTATTTTTTTTCTTACAAAGTCTCATATTCCACTAACTTGCGACAAAAAATAAAAAATTCTAGGAACTCACCATGCCCCTCACAGAATACCTTGGGGTGTCTTCTTTCCAAAATGGGGTCACTTGTGGGGTAGTTATACTGCCCTGGCAATTTAGGGGCCCAAATGTGTGAGAAGAACTTTGCAATCAAAATGTGTAAAAAAATGACCGGTGAAATCCGAAAGGTGCACTTTGGAATATGTGCCCCTTTGCCCACCTTGGCAGCAAAAAAGTGTCACACATCTGGTATCGCCGTACTCAGGAGAAGTTGGGGAATGTGTTTTGGGGTGTCATTTTACATATACCCATGCTGGGTGAGAGAAATATCCTGGCAAAAGACAACTTTTCCCATTTTTTTATACAAAGTTGGCATTTGATCAAGATGTTTATCTCACCCAGCATGGGTATATGTAAAATGACACCCCAAAACACATTCCCCAACTTCTCCTGAGTACGGCGATACCAGATGTGTGACACTTTTTTTGCAGCCTAGCGCAAAGGTGCCCAAATTCCTTTTAGGAGGGCCTTTTTTGACATTTGGATCCCAGACTTCTTCTCACGCTTTAGGGCTCCTAAAAAGCCAGGGCAGTATAAATACCCCACATGTGACCCCACTTTGGAAAGAAGACACCCCAAGGTATCCAATGAGGAGCCTGGCAAGTTCATAGAATTTTTTTTTTTTCCGCATAAGTTAGCGGAAATTGATTTTTATTTTATTTGTTTTTTTCTCACAAAGTCTCACTTTCCGCTAACTCAGGACAAAAATTTAAATCTTTCATGGACTCAATATGCCCCTCAGCAAATACCTTGGGGTGTCTTCTTTCCAAAATGGGGTCAGTTGTGGGGTGTTTGTACTGCCCTGGCATTTGAGGGTCTCCGCAATCATTACATGTATGGCCAGCATTAGGAGTTTCTGCTATTCTCCTTATATTGTGCATACAGGTAATGAGATTTTTTTTTCCGTTCAGCCTCTGGGCTGAAAGAAAAAAATGAACGGCACAGATTTCTTCATTCGCATCGATCAATGTGGATGAAAAAATCTCTGCCAAAAAAAAAAAAATGGAGGGTAAAGGCGTCTGCCAGGACATAGGAGCTCCGCCCTACATCCATACCCACTTAGCTCGTATGCCCTGGCAAACCAGATTTCTCCATTCACATCAATCGATGTGGATGAATAAATCATTGCCGGGATTTTTTATTTTTTATATATATATATATATATATATATATAGTAGACGAAAAAACGAGGCAGCACTTCCAGCTTCTAGTGTACGGGTGAAGACCCCAAACTTTAATCCAAGCGACGTTTCGGCCTACTCAATGAGGCCTTTATCAAGCTACATAACAGTGCAAATAACTGGGTATATATACCCACACTACATAGACAAGTGAGTGACAATCAGTGATTACACCTGTTACCAATTAGGTCACATGACCTGGGAATGCATAGTCACATGGTGTTCAGATATAATAAACATAATACTTTTTCACATTTATGTGCATCAAAGGTGTACATCTTATTCATAAAAAGATAAGTGATGTGCACAGCAGTTATAGTACATATACAATACATAATGTATAGAGGATCCAAGCCCCTTTTTATACAGTGACCATCATACAGTGCAGTACACACAGAGTTAAAATCATATGCTGCAGTTGCAGCTGAACCGTATTAAAAATTGGAGGGAGCTCACCATCTACGCACATTATGCTTGTCAACATCGCCATGCCTTCAGCGTTAGCGTCCCCCAGTCGGCAGTGCGCATGCGCCGGACCCGACAGCTCTGGCCGCGCCCCCGACAGCGCCACGCCCCCACGTCACGCTCCAATGGACCGCAGCGTCATCCACCGGAACGCACGCAGGAGCCGCAGCTGCTGGGGGAGGGAGGCCAGACCATGTGGTTCAGCGCACGTCACGTCGCAGGCGGGACCCCGCCGTCACCATGGCGACGTAAACAAGCCTAGACAAGCGGACGAGCCCAGCGCGGCCAGGGCAAATACATGCGCACAAATCCAGACTAACAGTATGGTTGGAAATGGCTAAGGGGGAGGAAAATCAAGCCCAGCCATTAGCTCAGGCGATTATGTCGTCTCCCTTTGCCATCACCAATAACTTCATGTAATGTGGCTGTCATGGGACACACTCATCCCATCAGCATACACAAATTCAAGATAGCGTGTATGTCAAGTCACTGACCCTCAAATGTGTGGTCAGAGACGCGCATACATCAGCAATCTATAAGTACAATATAAAACAATGTTGGACATATAGTGCAATCATGTACTGATCCCAGGCCGTCTGACGTCGTCCCATATGCGTCCACATGTAATTTCAGAATCAGATCCTTATCCAAGGACTAGGGTGGCTCCATCCAATACCAAGATAAAAGTTCATCAAGTTAATCAAAACATCCTGGAATAGAAAAAATACAGTGTCAGTATATCATATTAGTATGTTCAAAAAGGCGTGCACTGTTATGTTTCTCCTACACCAGACTCAACGAACAAGAAACCCCCACGTTGATGAGCTACACACATATTTCCTTTATCCATATAGTTCCCATCTACACTCCGCATTGAGGCCATCTGGCTTCAGTGTGTGTAGTCTGTGTATCCACAGGATCTCACGTTGTTTCAACAATTTCTCCCTATTGCCTCCCCTTTTAAGTGGGGGGATGTGGTCTATGACCCTGAATTTAAGATCCTTTTCTTTGTGTCCTGCTTCAACAAAGTGTTTGGGCACCGGGAGGTCTCTCCTCTTCTGTCGGATCGAATACCTGTGATAGTTCATTCTGGTCTTGACCTCGCAAATTGTCTCCCCCACATAAAGTAGATTGCAGGGGCAAGACAGGAGGTATACCACGAATGAACTATCACAGGTCAGAAAATGTCTGATTTCAAACCGGGTGTTCAGTACCGGATGTGCGAATTTATCCCCTTTCAACATATAGTTGCAGTTAACACAGTTTAGACATGGGTAGCACCCATTTTTCTTGCGGCCTATGTAGGTTTGAACTGGGGCCTTACCCCCGGTAACATCAGCCCTCACCAATTTGTCCCTCAGACTGTCCGCTCTCCTGTACGACATCAAGGGGGGCACAGCAAACTCCTTCACCTTTTTGAAGCTATTGTTCAATATCGGCCAATGTTTCTTAATGGCTCCCGCTATCTGGTAGCTGCCCTCATTATATGTGGAAATGAAAGGCACCCTACTATGTTTGGTAACCTCACTAGTCCTCCTAGTTCCGATCCCATCCAACTGTCTGCATACCAAACTCCTCGGATATCCTCTCTGGGTAAATTTGTCTGCCATCTGCAACAACCTTGTCTTACACAATACTGGGTCTTTCACTATGCGTTGCACACGGAGAAACTGACTCCGTGGCAAAGTCTTAACCATAGATCTCGGATGGCAGCTCTCAAACCTCAATAGCTTGTTACAGTCAGTTGGCTTTGTGTATAGGTCAGTGACCAGTGAGGTACCCTGTTTTCTTACCATGGTATCCAAAAATTGGACCTGCTCGGTGGAGTATACAAGCGTGAACTGGATCTCAGGATCCATATTGTTCAGAAACGTGTGGAACTCTGCCAACTCATCCTCAGTGCCCTCCCAGATGACAAAAACATCATCTATGTATCTCCACCACCCCCGCACTCGGCTGTAGTGGTGGGATACATAGACGTGTTCAGCCTCTAGGGCAGACATGAACATGTTGGCATAAGTAGGCGCCATATTTGAACCCATTGCGGTTCCCCGCTGTTGTAGGTAATACCCATCCTGAAATGCAAAATAGTTGTATCTTAAGACTACACCGAGCAGGTCCAATATGAACTCCCTACATTCATCAGTGTATGGGGATTGAGCCAGAAACCTTCTGACTGCCTCCACACCTCTATCATGGTTGATAGAGGTGTAGAGGCTCACCACATCAAAAGAAACCAGCAGCGTATGTGTCGTCACTTGCACATTAGCAATCTTATTCAGAAAATCACCAGTGTCTCGTACATATGATTTTGCCCCAACAGCATAACATCTCAGTATCTTATCTAAGAAGATGGCCAAATTTGAGAACACTGACTCCCTCCCGGACACTATGGGTCTCCCAGGGGGATTCTGTAAGCTTTTATGAATTTTAGGTAACACATATATCAATGGTGTCTTGGGCTGTGTGATCAGTAGATATTTGTACAGGGCTTCATCAATCAGACCCCTTGACAGGGCTCCATCCAATAATCCTGTGATGACCTTAATAACCTCAAACTTGGGGTCATGATTGAGTCTCCTATATACCAGGGAGTCTCCTAATTGTCTCAATATCTCGGAGATGTACCATTGGGTGTCCATCACAACCACGGCTCCCCCCTTGTCGGCCGGTTTGACCGTGAGGGAGCCGTTGTTGCAAAGTTCACCCAACGCACACATCTCCGCAGACGTCATGTTAGGATGTCTGAGGCCTCCCACAGTTATGGACTCCTTCAGTGTCTCAATGTCAGCCCTCACTGCATTGATATATGTGTCAATGGCTGGATTCTTAATCTGTGGTGTGAAGTCCCCCTTGGCGTATAAGCCTACACCGCGAAGGGAGAGTTCACACCCACGCTGGGTATCGACATTATTCATTTGTCTATCGGTTTCAGAAAACCACACCTTTAACTTAAGACTTCTAAAAAATTTTTGCAGGTCTACTTCTAATTGGAACCAGTCCACTCCCACCGCGGGACAAAAAGATAGACCTTTAGATAGAAGATCGGTCTGTGCATTGGTCAGTTCATGGGAAGATATATTTACCACTATGGATTCTTTTTCCTTGCTGGCCGATTCCTTACACTCCGTTGTTCTTTTTCTCCATTTGAATTGTCTCCGCCCACCACGTCTGGTCCTTTTGGATCCATAGCAGGGCCTAAAAAATCATCATGCTGCTGTGTGACTTGAATGGCTCCTTCATCATTGGTAGGTACCATTTTCCTCCTAGGGTTGGAGTTATTCCATTTGTTGTTATTGGAATTACCAGAGAATGGTTGACGTCTCTGTCCTTTTGGTTCTTGCCAGGTATAGACATTACCTCGTCTATAGTCCTCTTCATCCCGCTGCCATTTGCGTCGTTTGATCGCTTCTTGTTCTTTCCTGTATTTATCCAAATAGGTGGAGCAACTGGTCAAATATGTATCAAAGTCCTGTACAGGGAGGGCTTCCTTGAGCCTAATCAGAGCTCCTTCAAAGTGCTCACGTACCGTGCCCAATTCATATTGCAGGAACTCCAAATTCAATAGTATCACATCAAGGGCGTATTTGTTTGAAATTTGTGTAAATTTATGCGCAAACTTACTGTCCGCTGGAAACAGACTTGGTTTCAATTGGGAGCGCATTCCCCTTGGGATTCTGTGCGACTTATAGTATTCCGCTAGAGTCGCCAGATGCAGCTCCATAGATGCCAGTCGTTTACCATCCGCCTCATAGCCTTTTTTCAGCTCTGTAACTGACGGGGTGGACAAAAACGTGCAGTCGCTCACCAGATCTTCTTCTTTTTCTATTCCAGGATGTTTTTTTTCTATTCCAGGATGTTTTGATTAACTTGATGAACTTTTATCTTGGTATTGGATGGAGCCACCCTAGTCCTTGGATAAGGATCTGATTCTGAAATTACATGTGGACGCATATGGGACGACGTCAGACGGCCTGGGATCAGTACATGATTGCACTATATGTCCAACATTGTTTTATATTGTACTTATAGATTGCTGATGTATGCGCGTCTCTGACCACACATTTGAGGGTCAGTGACTTGACATACACGCTATCTTGAATTTGTGTATGCTGATGGGATGAGTGTGTCCCATGACAGCCACATTACATGAAGTTATTGGTGATGGCAAAGGGAGACGACATAATCGCCTGAGCTAATGGCTGGGCTTGATTTTCCTCCCCCTTAGCCATTTCCAACCATACTGTTAGTCTGGATTTGTGCGCATGTATTTGCCCTGGCCGCGCTGGGCTCGTCCGCTTGTCTAGGCTTGTTTACGTCGCCATGGTGACGGCGGGGTCCCGCCTGCGACGTGACGTGCGCTGAACCACATGGTCTGGCCTCCCTCCCCCAGCAGCTGCGGCTCCTGCGTGCGTTCCGGTGGATGACGCTGCGGTCCATTGGAGCGTGACGTGGGGGCGTGGCGCTGTCGGGGGCGCGGCCAGAGCTGTCGGGTCCGGCGCATGCGCACTGCCGACTGGGGGACGCTAACGCTGAAGGCATGGCGATGTTGACAAGCATAATGTGCGTAGATGGTGAGCTCCCTCCAATTTTTAATACGGTTCAGCTGCAACTGCAGCATATGATTTTAACTCTGTGTGTACTGCACTGTATGATGGTCACTGTATAAAAAGGGGCTTGGATCCTCTATACATTATGTATTGTATATGTACTATAACTGCTGTGCACATCACTTATCTTTTTATGAATAAGATGTACACCTTTGATGCACATAAATGTGAAAAAGTATTATGTTTATTATATCTGAACACCATGTGACTATGCATTCCCAGGTCATGTGACCTGATTGGTAACAGGTGTAATCACTGATTGTCACTCACTTGTCTATGTAGTGTGGGTATATATACCCAGTTATTTGCACTGTTATGTAGCTTGATAAAGGCCTCATTGAGTAGGCCGAAACGTCGCTTGGATTAAAGTTTGGGGTCTTCACCCGTACACTAGAAGCTGGAAGTGCTGCCTCGTTTTTTCGTCTACTATATACCGTGGAGGAGCGGCCTGCCTCTGTGGGGATTTGCACCCAGTCCATTGGCTCTGACTGTGCTGCTGCACTATTTGTGTTTTATATATATATATATATACAAAGTGTTTGCCAAAGCATAGGAACGCCGCCTCCTCCTCAGCTCGTATGCATCGGCAAACGTATCTGTTACTGCAGAGTAGAAATCTCGTCTTGCAGCGCCGCATACACTGACTTGCGTGTAATCTGACAGCAGCGCAATGCTTCTGTCAGAATACACATCAGTGCTGCAGCTATTCGATCAGTTGGTCCACCTGGAAGGTAAAAAAAAAAAAGAAAAAACCAGGCCACAACGCAATAATTTTATTAACTTTGCAACAGAACATGTAAACTTTAACTTTTTTAACTGAACATTAACCTTTTTGCTTACTGGTGTGTTTTTTTTTTTTTTTACCTTTATAGAACAAACCTCTCCTTCCCCATGGGTCAATGTGCAAAGTGCAAATCGCCCAAAGATGTGGCGAAGTGCGTTATGCACTTTGTCCCATGTGAAAGGAGACGTTTGCAGCAGCAGTGAGTGAATGGGCCCTCATAGCCCTGTGTGCCTATCCTGGTGAGATGATCCCTATGCTAATAGTGTACCTGTGAGTGGTACTTCCGGAAACACTCTCCAAAGCATAGGGCAGGGTGGTCAGGACAGTCAGGACAGAAATAGCGGGTGTCACACCTTATTCCACTCCTGCTACAGACACGACATCTTTTTCGGGGTGACGGTTGGGTTGAGGTACCAGGAACGACATTGGGGAAATGTCGCTCGTGTAGACGGCTCACTACACTGGTGGATGGGGCCACGGAACCTCCTGGGTACAGGAGGTTCTCGATGATCTCTTCCTGAAGTTTGAGGAAGGATCCAGTTCTCCCAGCCTTACTGTAGAGAACAAAACTATTATACAGAGCCAATTGAATTAAATATACAGACACCTTCTTATACCGGCGTCTGGTTCTGCGGGAAACTAAATACGGAGACAACATCTGGTCATTGAAGTCCACCCCTCCCATGTGAAGGTTATAGTCGTGGACTGAGAGGGGCTTTTCAATGACACAGGTTGCTCGCTCAATTTGTATTGTCGTGTCTGCGTGAATGGAGGAGAGCATGTAAACGTCATGCTTGTCTCTCCATTTCACCGCGAGCAGTTCTTCGTTACACAGTGCGGCCCTCTGCCCCCTTGCAAGACGGGTGGTAACGAGCCGTTGGGGGAAGCCCGCCCGACTAGTTCAACAAATGCCTAAAGAGGGCCACACTTGTGTAAAAATTGTCCACATGAAGATGGTACCCCTTGCCGAATAAGGGTGACACCAAGTCCCAAACTGTCTTCCCACTGCTCCCCAGGTAGTCAGGGCAACCGACCGGCTCCAGGGTCTGATCTTTTCCCTCATAGACACGAAATTTGTGGGTATAGCCTGTGGCCCTTTCACAGAGCTTATACAATTTGACCCCATACTGGGCGCGCTTGCTTGGGATGTATTGTTTGAAGCCAAGGTGCCCGGTAAAATGTATCAGGGACTCGTCTACGCAGATGTTTTGCTCTGGGGTATACAAATCTGCAAATTTCTGGTTGAAATGGTCTATGAGGGGCCGAATTTTGTGGAGCCGGTCAAAAGCAGGGTGGCCTCTGGGACGGGAGGCGGTGTTGTCACTAAAGTGCAGGAAACGCAGGATGGCCTCAAAACGTGCCCTGGACATAGCAGCAGAGAACTTGGGCATGTGATGAATTGGGTTCGTGGACCAATATGACCGCAATTCATGCTTTTTTGTCAGGCCCATGTTGAGGAGGAGGCCCAGAAAAGTTTTCATTTCGGAAACTTGGACTGGTTTCCACCGGAAAGGCTGGGCATAAAAGCTTCCCGGGTTAGCAGTGATAAATTGTGTGGCATACCTGTTTGTTTCGGCCACAACTATGTCTAAGAGCTCCGCAGTCAAGAACAGCTAAAAAAATCCCAGGGCCGAACCGATCTGAGCTGTCTCAACCCGAACTCCAGACTGGGCAGTGAAAGGGAAAACTACAGGTGCGGCTGAAGTTGGGGACTGCCAATCAGGGTTTGCCAGCACCTCAGGGATTCTAGGGGCTCTACGGGCACGTCTTTGCGGTGGCTGCGACGGGGTCACTACTGCACGTGCCACCGTACCAGCTTCAACTGCCCTTCTGGTGCTCGCTACTTCACCAGGTTGTACGGCAGTGCTGGTACTAGGTCCAGGGAGGGCTGGGCTGCTGGTGTATGCCTCACCACGTAATCCGACAGCACCAGCCCCACTCTGCTGCTCTTGAAGCGGATCCTGCGCAACCTGTGGTCTAGCGACACGGGGCCGGGTACGCCTGGTGCTATCAGGGACCTCAGCCTCCTCGTCCGAACTTTGGGTCAGAGAGCCACTGCTTTCTACAGGTTCGTATTCTGACCCGCTGGATTCATCAGATGAGGGTTTCCACTCCTCATCCGACTGGGTCAGAAGCCTGTAGGCCTCTTCAGAGGAATACCCCCTGTTTGACATTTTGGGCAACTAAATTTAGGGGTATTCCCTGAGACTACCCAAGAAAAAAAAGCAAGCCTGTCTTACAAAGGGGAGGCTAGCGAAGTACCGGAGGCCGCTGCAGTTGATAAAAAATATCAAAACTGATTTTTTTTTTTATCGCCGCAGTGCGTGTAAAGTGAATGTGCAGTGATCAAAAAAAAAATTTTTTGTCACTGCGGTGGGGCGGGCGTGGGTGAACGCACGTGTGGGCGACCGATCAGGCAAACACTGCGTTTTGGGTGGAGGGCGAACTAAAGTGACACTAGTACAATTATAGATCTGACCGTGATCAGTTTTGATCACTTCCAGATACTATAAAAGTACAAATGCTGATTAGCGATACGCTAATCAGCGAATAACGGACTGCGGTGCGGTGGGCTGGGCGCTAACTACCTAACCAAGGGGCCTAAACTATACCTAAAACCTAACGGTCAATACCAGTGAAAAAAAAGTAACAGTTTACACTGATCACTTTTTTTTTCTTTCACTAGTGATTGACAAAGGGGTGATAAAAGGGTTAATTGGGGTTCAGGGGGGTGATCTGGGGCTAAAGTGTGCTGTTTGGTGTACTCACTGTGTAGCCTGCTCCTCTGCTGGATCCAACCGACGAAAAGAACCAGCAGAGGAGCAGGCAGCCATATAACAGATCATATTTACAAATATGATCTGTTATCTGGCGCTGTGATAGTTTTTTTTGAAAATCATCAGCTTGCCAGCCGCGATCATTGGCTGGCAAGCTGATGACCAAATGGTCCCTGACGAAATGCCGGCCCGAACTGCGCATGCGCGGGCCGCATAGCGCGTCATCTCGCGTCATCTCTTGTACATGACTCAACGTTACCCTCCCATCAAGACGTGCAGTTACTCAGGGAGACATTAGGATCTGTTTCTCCCCTCTCCTCCTCTGGCTTTCCCTCGTTCCCTGCGGACTGAGATCATAGCCAACTGAAGAGGGGAAGGCTGCTTTATCTTGGTACATCTGAGGCTGTATAGCAGCTAGAGATGTGAGCCTGTTCTTCTAAAGCAGGGACCAGCAACCTCCGGCACTCCAGGTGGCCTGAAACTACAAGTCTCAGAATGCTCCATTTACTTTTACAGAAGTTAAAAGAACTGCTGAGCATGTTTCCATGCTGGGAGTTGTAGTTTCGCATCAGCTGGAGTGCTGAAGGTTGCTGATCCTTGGTCTAAAGCTTTTAAACAAAATTAGGAGATGCAGCCTTAAAATCGGGTATGTAGTCAAAACTGAATGTATATGATATATTCTTGACTACTGAAGTGCCACTCTGCAAGGAAGTATGATATCATCTTTGACAAGGAATGAGTTGAAGGGGTTATCCCATGATTAATGTAAAAAAATCAAAATCAAAGCTAGAACCAGCCCTGTACCTCACATGGATGCAGATATCTCCACATTCATTGCTCTCCTAGATGTATATCAAGCTGATAGCTCAAGAGGAGTGTCTTTTCTGCTGCAGCTCAGGGGGCGTGTCTCAACTCCCCCTACCACAGCTCAGGGGGCGTGTCTCAGCTCCCCCTGTCGCAACTCAAGAGGCAGTTGAAGAATGTGCTCATACAGACACATTTTATTGAATAACTCAGTGGCTACACTAAATTTTTTAATAACATGCAGTTGTAAAGTATTCAGATGCTGGTTTGAAAACTGTAGAATATTTTGTGGGACAACCCCTTTAACCACTTCAGCCCCCCTAGCTTAAACACCCTAATTGACCAGACTACTTTTTACAATTCTGCACTACACTACTTTCACCGTTTATTGCTCGGTCATGCAACTTGAATTTATTGTTCTACATGTCTTTGATAAAAAAAAAAAAAATGTTTGGGTAAAAAAAAAAAAAATGGTTTGGGTAAAAGTTATAGCGTTTACAAACTATGGTACAAAAATGTGAATTTCCGCTTTTTGAAGCAGCTCTGACTTTCTGAGCACCTGTCATGTTTCCTGAGGTTCTACAATGCCCAGACAGTAGAAAAACCCCACAAATGACCCAATTTCAGAAAGTAGACACCCTAAGGTATTCGCTCATGGGCATAGTGAGTTCATAGAACTTTTTATTTTTTGTCACAAGTTATCGGAAAATGATTATTATTATTATTTTTTTTACAAAGGGGTCACTTGTGGGGTAGTTATACTGCCCTGGCATTTTAGGGGCCCGAATGCGTGAGAAATAGTCTGTAATCCAAATGTGTAAAAAATGCCCTGTAAAATCCTAAAAGTACTCATTGGAATGTGGGCCCCTTTTCCCACCTAGGCTGCAAAAAAGTGTCACACATGTGGTATCGCCGTACTCAGGAGAAGTTGGGCAATGTGTTTTGGGGTGTCTTTACATACCCATGCTGGGTGAGAGAAATATCTCTATAATGACAACTTTGTAAAAAAAAAAAAAAAATGGGAAAAGTTGACTTTTAGAGAGATATTTCTCTCACCCAGCATGGGTATATGTAAAAATACACCCCAAAACACATTGCCCTACTTCTCCTGAGTACGGCGATACCACATGTGTGACACTTTTTTGCAGCCTAGGTGCGCAAAGGGGCCCAAATTCCAATGAGTATCTTTTAGGAGGGCATTTGGAGTCCAGACTTCTTCTCACGCTTTAGGGCCCCTAAAATGCCAGGGCAGTATAAATGCCCCACATGTGACCCCATTTTGGAAAGAAGACACCCCAATGTATTCCTTGAGGGGGCATTTTTTTTTTCTCACAAAGTCTCCCTTTCCGCTAACTTGTGACAAAAAATAAAATTTTACATGAACTCGCCATGCCCCTCACAAAATACCCTGGGGTGTCTTCTTTCCAAAATGGGGTCACATGTGGGGTATTTATACTGCCCTGGCATTTTAGGGGCCCTAAAGCGTGAAAAGAAGTCTGGAATATAAATGTCTAAAAATTTTTACGCATTTAGATTCCGTGAGGGGTATGGTGAGTTCATGTGAGATTTTATTTTTTTTGTCACAAGTTAGTGGAATGAGAAAATGTAAGAAAAAAAAAAATCTATTTCCGCTAACTTGTGCCCAAAAATTTTCTGAATGGAGCCTTACAGGGGGGTGATAAATGACAGGGGGGTGATCACCCCATATAGACTCCCTGATCACCCCCTATTCAGACGTCCATATGTGTTTTGCGGATCCGATCCGTGGATCCGCAAAACACATACGGACCTCTGTATGGAGCCAGCCTTACAGGGGGGTGATCAATGACGGGGGGATGATCAGGGAGTCTATATGGGCTATATGTCATTGATCACCCCCCTGTAAGGCTCCATTCAGACATCCGTATGTGTTTTGCGGACCTGCGGATCCATAGATCGGATCCGCAAAACACATACCGACGTCTTACAGGTGGGTGATTAATGACAGGGGGGTGATCAGGGAGTCTATGTGGGGTGATTGGGGGGGGGTGTAGTGTAGTGTAGTGGTGTTTGATGCTACTTATTACAGAGCTGCCTGTGTCATCTGGTGGTCGATCCAAGCAAAAGGGACCACCAGAGGACCAGGTAGCAGGTATATTAGACGCTGTTATCAAAAACAGCGTCTAATATACCTTTTAGGGGTTAAAAAATATTGCATCTACAGCCTGCCAGCGAACGATCGCCGCTGGCAGGCTGTAGATCAGCTAGTTTCCGTTCCTGTGAACGCGCGCGCACGTTCACAGGAAGTCTCGCGAGATGAAGCGCCGGCGCGTGCAGGAGGAATAACATGGCCGCCGCAAAGACGCAATCCTGTGTGGCGGTCCTGGGGTGGTTAACCCCTTCCGGACATAGAGCGTACAGGTACGCCCTTATGTCCCAGTACTTAAGGACACAGGGCGTACCTGCACGTTCTATGTATTTCCGATCACCGCCGCGCGGTGGTCAGAACCCGGTGCCTGCTCAAATCATTGACTGGCACCTGGGGACAATGCTGCGCCGGGGGGTCCTGTGACCCCCGCCCCCCATGTAGGCTATCGCAGCAAACTGCTGCGTTTCCGGGTTATTCGGGTCTCTGGGGACCCGATAACCCAGAACAGGATGGTGATCGGTGGTGTGATAATACACCACCAATCACCATCCTGCAATTCTGAGAGGTGATGTGACAACACCACTCAGGATCGCCTCTCATTGGTCAGCTGGGCATTTGAAATTAGAGCAGCTGCATCGGATCTCCAGCCAGCACCCCCATCTGTAAAGAGCTCAGGATCCAGTGATTGTCCTCCAGCACCCCATCTGTGCCCCCAGGTGTTTAGAGAAAGGTTAGGTTAGGCAGGGATATTCAGGGAAAGTTAGTAGAATAGAAAAAAATAAAAATAAAAAGTTTTTGATTGCATCACCCTAAATCGGGTGTCTGTGTGACCCTAGACCCCCGAGGGGTGTTGCAGCTTGCCCCCCCCCCCCCCCCCCCAACTTTTTTCTGGGCGCAAGCATTTTTTTTTTTTTTTTTTGCGCGTACGCTGACTGTGGCCGGCACTCTTAGGGTCCAGCCACTGTTGGCGCATTGCACACCCAACCGCTGATTTAACTTCGGACGGTTGATCAGCGATTTTGAATGTTTTTTTCTCATTTTTTGCCCTTTTTTGTTTTTGTCTGTTAGGTTTAGGGTAAGTTCGCGAACACCCGTGCCCAACCCCCCCCCCCCCCCCACACCAAATAAAGTTTAACGCACACACACGTGCGCACACACACACACACACCCCTATGGCCCGCCGGATGTTCTCGGCCGAGGAGGCATACGTCCAGCTTGCCTCCGAGTCCGAGAGCCCCAGTGAGGACGAGCAAGGGGACTTCCATGCTAGGGACCCTGTGACCCACACTAGTACGAGCAGCTCTGGGGCTCGTACTAGTTTTCCGGCCCACCAGGTAAGCCCACCGGAGCCCCCCTGCCGGTGAACTTGCATGGTATAACCCAGAGCGTTTTGAGCCTATGATTCTTGATTTTGAAGGCCAACCAGGAATCCAGATTTCCAAAGTGGGCTTCACTGAATATGATTACTTTAGTCTTTTTTTTTTCAGTGACCACTTTGTAAATCTAATGGTGGAGCAAACAAACCTGTACCAACAGTTTGTTGCTCAACACCCGGGCTCCTTTTTGGCTAGGCCCGGTGGCCGGACTCCGGTCAGTGCAGCCGAGATGAGGACGTTTTGAGGCCTCGTGCTGCACATGGGCCTAGTCAAGAAATCTAGTGTCAGGCATTACTGGAGTGGGTAAGTCCTCTACCAGGCCCCACTGTACAATACGGCCATGACACGCTCCCGGTTTGAGGCCACCCGGAAATGCCTGCATTATGCAGATAATGCAGCATGTCTCCCCCCCCTCCCCCCAAGGTGATCCTGCCTATGAGTGCCTGTACAAAATCAGGCCGGTCATCGATCACTTTGGGGACAAATTTGTACAGGCCTATGTACCTGGAAGGGAGGTCATGGTTGAAGGGGAGACTCATTTTCCACCAGTATGTTCCCTCAAAGAAGGCGAGGTATGGCGTGAAGCTGTACAAACTTTGTAAGAGTACCTCAGGGTACACTTACAAGTTTAGTGTGTATGAGGGGCGAGATTCCCGTATTGAACACCCAGAATGTCCTCCCACTTTGGGTGTTAGCTAGAAACTTGAGTGGGACCTTAATCACCTACTGCTAGATAAAGGTTACCACCTGTACGTGGATAACTTTTATACTAATATCCCCTTGTTCCAGTCCTTCGCCGCCAGATCCACGTCCGCTTGTGGGACCGTGCAGAAAAATCAACGCGCCTCCCTACCCACCCCCTCCAGGTATCTATTCCCAATGGTTCGACTCGTGCCCTTACCAGTGGAAACCTGTTGCTGGTCAGCTAGAAGCTCCATAAAAGCAACCCCAACTAAGAAACTTCACCCCTCAAGGTATTCAAAACTGATTTTACAATTTTTATTAACCCTTTAGGTGTTCCTCAACAGTTTATGGCAAATGGAGATGACATTTCTGAATTTCTATTTTTTGTAACCTTGCCACACAATAATGTAATATAGATAAACCAAAAATCATATGTGCTCTAAAAATAGTCCCAACAAAACTGCGACCTTATCCCATAGTTTCCAAAATGGGGTAACCTTTATGGAGTTTCTACTCTAGGGGTGCATCAGGGGGCTTCAAATGGGACATGGGGTAAATAAACCAGTCCCGCAAAATCTGCCTTCCAAAAACCACACTGCACACCTTTCCCTCTACGCCTTACTATGTGCCCGTACAGTAGTTTACGGCCACATATGGGGTGTTTTTGCAAACTACAGAATCGGGCCAATAAATATAGCATTTTGTTTGGCTCTTAACCCTTGCTTTGTTACTGGAAAAAATAGATTAAAATGAAATTTGAGAATTTAAATTCTTTGGCACATTTTCCATCTCCATTTGCCAATAACTCTTGTGCAACACCTAAAGGGTTAACAAAGTTTGTAAAATCAGTTTTGAATACCTGAGGGATGTAGTTTCTTAGATGGGGGTCTCTTTTATGGAGTTTCTACTTTAGGGGTGTATCAGGGGGACTTCAAATGGGACATGGTGTAAATAAACCAGTCCAGCAAAATCTGCCTTCCAAAAACCATACAGCGCACCTTTCCCTGTACGCCCTACTGTGTGCCCGTACAGTAGTTTACAGACACATATGGGGTGTTTCTGCAAACTACAGAATCGGGGCAATAAATATAGCATTTTGTTTGTGGCTGTTAACCCTTGCTTTGTTACTGGAAAAAATGGATTAAAATTGAAAATTTGCCAAAAAATCTAAATTCTAAAATTTGATCTCCATTTGCCAATAACTCTTTTGCAGCACCTAAAGGGTTAACGACGTTTGTAAAATCAGTTTTGAATACCTTGAGGGGTGTAGTTTCTAGAATGGGGTCATTTTTGGTGGTTTCTGTTATGTAAGCCTCACAAAGTGACTTCAGACCTGAACTGGTCCCTAAAAATTTGGGTTTTTGAAAATTTCGTAAATTTCTAGATTTGCTTCTGAACCTCTAAGCCTTGTAACGTCCCCAAAAACTAAAATGTCATTCCCAAAATGATCCAAACATGAAGTATTCATATGTGGGGGTGTAAAGTAATAACTATTTTTTGAGTTATCTCTATGTATTATAGAAGTAGAGAAATTGAAACTTGGAAATGTGCAATTTTTCAAAAATTTGGGTAAACTTTTTTTTTTTTTATAAATAAGTGATTTTTATTTTTTTTACTTCATTTTACCAGTGTCATGAAGTACAATATGTGACGAAACAGTCTCAGAATGGCCTGGATAAGTCAAAGTGTTTTAAAGTTATCACCACTTAAAGTTACACTGGTCAGATTTGCAAGAAATGGCCAAGTCCTTAAAGGGGTTGTCCCACTTCATAAAATAGGTTTTATCTAATCTATTTACCCCCACACAACATATCTTCCTATCCATGTTATTATCCAAAAGCTACCTTTCATTCAAAAAATCATGTAAAGCGATTCCTTTGTTGTTTTCTGTATCCCATGGATACGGCCTCTTTCGTCCGGCCGCATCGCTGTGCCGCGCCTGCGCACAACGGCTGAACAAGTACTCGGGCCGCCTCTCCATTCCTACAAGTACGCGCACGCCCGCGCATGCGCAAATACAGCAGGCGGGTGCCGGTGACGCGTTATACTACCCTACCTCGTGAGATTTCCCTACCCTCTGACTTCCTGTCGCATGAGCGATGACGTCGGGGGGCGTGTCTCACTTTTCTCCATCTGCGCATGCCCAAAAGGACACTCTAGTGAAAAGCTCAAGGCTGAACTTAGCAGCACGCCGGGAACCTGCGCATGCGTCTGGGAGCCAAGGTAGGGAAAAATCACGGGTCAGTGCGCAAGCGCAGTTAACTCATTAAAATCCACCCGATATACGCGCCTGCGCAATGTGATGGTAGGGGAAAATTACGTCCCAGTGCGCAAGCGCCGAGGGTAAGCATGAATATCCATGCCAAAAGCACTTTTAACCCTTTGCAGGAGCTATTCTCATATTGGTTCTTGACTGATTGTCCTCCTATATATAGGTTCTATTATATAGGGGGTCTGTCTGCACAGTATATGGGGGGGGGGGGGGGGGTCTGTCTGCACAGTATATTTGGGGGTCTGTCTGCACAGTATATTTGGGGGTCTGCCTGCACAGTATATTTGGGGGGCTGCCTGCACAGTATATGGGGGGGGGGGGTCTGTCTGCACAGTATATTTGGGGGGCTGTCTGCACAGTATATAGGGGGGCTGTCTGCGCAGTATATGGGGGGGCTGTCAGCGCAGTATATAGGGGGCTGTCTGCACAGTATATAGGGGGCTGTCTGCTCAGTATATGGGGGGGGGCTGTCTGCACAGTATATTTGGGGGTCTGTCTGCGCATTAAATGGGGGGGGCTGTCTGCGCAGTATATGGGGGAATCTGTCTGCGCAGTATATTGGGGTCTGTCTGCGCAGTATATGGGGGGGCTGTCTGCGCAGTATATGGGGGGGCTGTATGCGCAGTGTATTGGGGGGCTGTCTGCGCAGTATATGGGGGGGCTGTCTGCGCAGTATATGGGGGGCTGTCTGTGCGGTACAGTATATTGGGGGATGTATGTGCAGCATATTTTGGGGGGCAGTGTATTATATTTGTGGCCTGTGTGTTAGATGTGTACAACCCTAATTTAATAAATACTACGAAACTGCAGCCATCTCGTCACTTGGAGAAGGATGAGAAGCGGCCCCCATCCAGAGGCACACATCTGCCACCAGATCCGTCGCTCACTGGATTCTGTAATCAACGTCTGCTGTGTATGTGTGCACCGTCCGTCTGCTGTGTATATGTGCACCGTCCGTCTGCTGTGTATGTGCGCACCGTCCGTCTGCTGTGTATGTGTGCACCGTCAGTCTGCTGTGTATGTGTGCACCGTCCGTCTGCTGTGTATGTGTGCACCGTCAGTCTGCTGTGTATGTGTGCACCGTCAGTCTGCTGTGTATGTGTGCACCGTCAGTCTGCTGTGTATGTGTGCACCGTCAGTCTGCTGTGTATGTGTGCACCGTCAGTCTGCTGTGTATGTGTGCACCGTCCGTCTGCTGTGTATGTGCGCACCGTCCGTCTGCTGTGTATGTGCGCACCGTCCGTCTGCTGTGTATGTGCGCACCGTCCGTCTGCTGTGTATGTGCGCACCGTCCGTCTGCTGTGTATGTGCGCACCGTCCGTCTGCTGTGTATGTGCGCACCGTCCGTCTGCTGTGTATGTGCGCACCGTCCGTCTGCTGTGTATGTGCGCACCGTCCGTCTGCTGTGTATGTGTGCACCGTCAGTCTGCTGTGTATGTGTGCACCGTCCGTCTGCTGTGTATGTGTGCACCGTCCGTCTGCTGTGTATATGTGCACTGTCAGTCTGCTGCACTGCGTCTGTTCTGCCATTTGCTCTAACAATTTTAATTTTTTTTTTTGTGTCACATCTCTGACCAGCATGTTCTCCTATGGAACACGAAGTACCTGAAGTGGAATGAAGAAGCCCATGTGTGAGGCCCGCGCCCTGGCGGGAGCATTGAAGGGGCATCTGACAGGTGACGAGCTGCTCCTGTGTACTGTGATCACCGCGAGTTCAGAGGTCGGCAACCATAGGCCGTCCACATGCTGTGAATTACATCTCCCATCATGCTGGTAAAGTATTATGGGAGGTGTAGTCCAAAACATCTGGAATACCAAATGCGTATGAATGAAAAGCATGGTGTGTGACTGGTCAGTAACAAGGGTTGAAGCCTTGACGTGGCGTTACTGCTCACATGTGTATCCATGTGCCAATTCAACCAATGTGAGTGACTGTAACTAATACTGATTAGGTAACTATAAATACTGTGACAATGGAGAATTAAACGACTGTATCTCCTACACACTGCTTACACTGCGACTGTATCTCCTACACACCGCTTACACTGTGACCGTATCTCCTACACACTGCTTACACCGTGACCGTATCTCCTACACACTGCTTACACTGTGACCGTATCTCCTACACACTGCTTACACTGTGACCGTATCTCCTACACACTGCTTACACTGTGACCGTATCTCCTACACACTGCTTACACTGTGACCGTATCTCCTACACACCGCTTACACCGTGACTGTATCTCCTACACACCGCTTACACCGTGACCGTATCTCCTACACACTGCTTACACCGTGACCGTATCTCCTACACACCGCTTACACCGTGACCGTCTCTCCTACACACCGCTTACACCGTGACCGTCTCTCCTACACACCGCTTACACCGTGACCGTATCTCCTACACACCGCTTACACCGTGACCGTATCTCCTACACACTGCTTACACCGTGACCGTATCTCCTACACACTGCTTACACCGTGACCGTATCTCCTACACACTGCTTACACCGTGACCGTATCTCCTACACACCGCTTACACCGTGACCGTATCTCCTACACACCGCTTACACCGTGACCGTATCTCCTACACACTGCTTACACTGTGACCGTATCTCCTACACACAGCTTACACTGTGACCGTATCTCCTACACACCGCTTACACCGTGACCGTATCTCCTACACACTGCTTACACTGTGACCGTATCTCCTACACACCGCTTACACCGTGACCGTATCTCCTACACACCGCTTACACCGTGACCGTATCTCCTACACACTGCTTACACTGTGACCGTATCTCCTACACACTGCTTACACTGTGACCGTATCTCCTACACACAGCTTACACTGTGACCGTATCACCTACACACTGCTTACACGGCCATAGAGGGACATATGTTCTGACCTTTCTGAGACCTGGGGGGATTTAAATGCGGTGTCTCAGAAGATATGTTGTAAGAACAGCAATTTTTTTTTTTAAACATTCATATTGTTCTTAACCTTACATCATGTTATGTTTTTTTTTTCCAACATTTAAACAGGTTACACAACGCTGATCTATCCAGGACGGCTTCAGGATGGACTATAAGAAGGAGGTTCAGTCCCGATTGGGTCCGGCGCACCCTCAGGGAGTACATATACAGCGGCCTTGGTTTACGACGACGCACAATGGCACAAAGAAGGTAAATTATATATATTTTTTAAAGAAATGTAAATGAAATGTAAAAAGAAATGTAATTTAAGGGACTGTCTGTAACAGCAGAGCGTTTGGCTACCCTGTTTTGGACAGCCAACTTATGGTGTAATGTAGACGTAGCATCGGACATGGATGGTGTTTTTAAAGGTAAATTTTTATTTCATTTTTTTCATACAGAACTAAGAGCAGCGCTCTGGAGACTGAACAACCTCCTGATGCGGAAAATGAATGGATCGCCAACGCCAGACCTCCTGTCCCTCATGCATCTGCTCGGGAGAATCCGGGTCCCCTACCGGATCCCTCTGCTCAACAGAGGCTCTTAGGTTGACATCAAAATTTAAGAGCCCTGCTGAGCAGGCAGAGATCCGGTAGGCCAAAGCAAAATGATTATGTGGCCCGTGTAGAGGTTGTTTCCAACACTGTAGAAGGTTTGGACGAACATCAGAAGGAGTTTAGTGCTGCCTTGATTCGCCGCTGGGAGGGAGCAGAGTCGGCGATCCAATGCAGCCCTAACTACCATTATGGGGTAAGCATAATCAATTTGGTGGACTCAATGACGCCCGAGCAGTTGCATGAGTTTAATATCATGCTTAGAGAATGTGTCACAGAAATTGGCCACGGCCCCCACAACCCCATCCCACACCAGTGACCATTACCGACAACCTTCCCATTCCCAGCCCCCGGGCAAGTGTTCCCTTCTGTCTCTTATTCTACTTCTCCGTCCCACCATTTTCCCCACCACCTCTACACATGCTCGGGTACCCTCCTCCTCAGACCCTTATACAACCCACAATTTCAACCTGCATCCTTTCCTGTGGACTGTATTTTTAGCTCAGAGAATAAAGAGGACAGGGGGGCTACCATTGCCAACCTCAAACCACCTACACGACAGTCCTACTCCACTAAAAAAATTTATTTTTTTGTATAGTATGTATATATATATATATATATATATATATATATATATATATATATATTTTTTTTTTATGGATATATTGTAATTTATAAAAAAATAAAAAAATGTATAGTTAACTTCGATGTATTTGTGTTTTCATTGGCCGGTACAGGGTAACAGTAACCTTTGGCACTACCGCTGTGGTGACATTACAACTACCATAGGGTCACTACTGTACGTTTATTGAAAAGCCCTTGGTATTTTTTTTTTCCCTAAACGACATTATTGCCAAAGGTGAACCATGAACAATACCATCAGTAATGAGCTATGTTTTGGCTCTTTATTGATCGTAGACCCTATGATTGCCACATGAACAGCAAAGGCTTGTTCGTCGTTCAATCTTGCCCCTTTTCATTTGAGCCCTTGTGGGAGTCACGGTCCATCAGCATCATCAGGAATTCATTAATAAATTGTAATTTAACAGTTTGATTAATGATTTCCCTATGACGCTATGACATAACTAGTGTGATTACCACAAGGGACACGCAAGGGACTAACTGCTGTTAAAGGGGTATCCCAATCAATGGTGGCATATTGCTTGAATATGCAACCATTGTCTGATAGGTGTGGGTACCACCGATGGGACACGCACCTATATTGAGAACGGAGCAGGTAGCGCTGTGGCTGGAGGACACCAGATTTAATGGGGTCCGTCGACCACTGTTTGCTAATCCACAACTCTCACATAGAGAAGAGTGGAGGACGGCAGAGCATGCGCATTGCGCCATACTCCAATTTCGGGGACCAGTTCTCAATATAGGTGCGGGGAACAGCAGCTATAAGACAATGGCATATCCAAGCGATATGCCCCTATTGTCTGAGATGAGAAAACTCATTTTAAGGCCTCTTTCACACGACTGTATTCCCTACAAGAGGGCCATATGTCCCGCACTGGCATTGATCATGCCAACAGGAGTACACACAATCCTAGATTACACTGATGCTGCGCAAGTCGAGCTTCAGGTGGGACTATTGTTTAGCACGAATAGAGAATAGATCATATGAATGCGGGACAATAGCCCATTGTGAGGCACAACATGAACAACATCAAGATGCCATGTGCTCCTGTACGCACGATCAATATCGCCCGTTAACTATCACTATACATGTTTTAGTGCATATAGTCGTGTACAAGAGTCCAAAAGGTGAGATACAGTCACGGTGTAAGCGGTGTGTAGGTGATACGGTCACAGTGTAAGCGGTGTGTAGGAGATACGGTCACAGTGTAAGCAGTGTGTAGGAGATACGGTCACGGTGTAAGCGGTGTGTAGGAGATACGGTCACGGTGTAAGCAGTGTGTAGGAGATACGGTCACGGTGTAAGCAGTGTGTAGGTGATACGGTCACGGTGTAAGCAGTGTGTAGGAGATACGGTCACGGTGTAAGCAGTGTGTAGGAGATACAGTCACAGTGTAAGCAGTGTGTAGGAGATACGGTCACAGTGTAAGCAGTGTGTAGGAGATACGGTCACGGTGTAAGCAGTGTGTAGGAGATACGGTCACGGTGTAAGCGGTGTGTAGGAGATACGGTCACGGTGTAAGCAGTGTGTAGGAGATACGGTCACAGTGTAAGCAGTGTGTAGGAGATACAGTCACGGTGTAAGCGGTGTGTAGGAGATACAGTCACGGTGTAAGCGGTGTGTAGGAGATACAGTCACGGTGTAAGCGGTGTGTAGGAGATACGGTCACGGTGTAAGCGGTGTGTAGGAGATACGGTCACGGTGTAAGCAGTGTGTAGGAGATACGGTCACAGTGTAAGCGGTGTGTAGGAGATACGGTCACGGTGTAAGTGGTGTGTAGGAGATACGGTCACAGTGTAAGCAGTGTGTAGGAGATACGGTCACGGTGTAAGTGGTGTGTAGGAGATACGGTCACGGTGTAAGCGGTGTGTAGGAGATACGGTCACGGTGTAAGCAGTGTGTAGGCGATACGGTCACAGTGTAAGCAGTGTGTAGGAGATACAGTCACGGTGTAAGCGGTGTGTAGGAGATACAGTCACGGTGTAAGCGGTGTGTAGGAGATACGGTCACGGTGTAAGCGGTGTGTAGGAGATACGGTCACGGTGTAAGCAGTGTGTAGGAGATACGGTCACAGTGTAAGCAGTGTGTAGGAGATACGGTCACGGTGTAAGTGGTGTGTAGGAGATACGGTCACGGTGTAAGCGGTGTGTAGGAGATACGGTCACGGTGTAAGCAGTGTGTAGGAGATACGGTCACAGTGTAAGCAGTGTGTAGGAGATACGGTCACGGTGTAAGTGGTGTGTAGGAGATACGGTCACAGTGTAAGCGGTGTGTAGGAGATACGGTCACGGTGTAAGCAGTGTGTAGGCGATACGGTCACAGTGTAAGCAGTGTGTAGGAGATACGGTCGTTTAATTCTCCATTGTCACAGTATTTATAGTTACCTAATCAGTATTAGTTACAGTCACTCACATTGGTTGAATTGGCACATGGATACACATGTGAGCAGTAACGCCACGTCAAGGCTTCAACCCTTGTTACTGACCAGTCACACACCATGCTTTTCATTCATACGCATTTGGTATTCCAGATGTTTTGGACTACACCTCCCATAATACTTTACCAGCATGATGGGAGATGTAATTCACAGCATGTGGACGGCCTATGGTTGCCGACCTCTGAACTCGCGGTGATCACAGTACACAGGAGCAGCTCGTCACCTGTCAGATGCCCCTTCAATGCTCCCGCCAGGGCGCAGGCCTCAAACATGGGCTTCTTCATTCCACTTCAGGTACTTCGTGTTCCATAGGAGAACATGCTGGTCAGAGATGTGACACCATTTTTTTTTATTAAAATGGTTAGAGCAAATGGCAGAACAGACGCAGTGCAGCAGACGGGGATTACAGAATCCAGTGAGAGACGGATCTGGTGGCAGGTGTGTCCTTCTGGATGGGGGCCGCTTCTCATCCTTCTCCAAGTGACGAGATGACTGCAGTTTCGTAGCAAAAAACATGCCATGGCATAGGAGATATAGGGAATTTTTATTTATTTTTTTGTTAAAATAGGGTTGTACACATCTAACACACAGGCCACAAATATAATACACTGCCCCCCCCCAAATATGCTGCACATACATCCCCCAATATACCGTACCACACAGACAGCCCCCCCCCCCATATACTGCACAGACAGCCCCCCCCCCCATATACTGCACAGACCTCCCTATATAATGAGCAGACACCCCCCCATATACTGCACAGACAGCCCCCCATATACTGCGCAGACAGCCCCCCATATACTGAGCAGACAGCCCCCCCATATACTACGCAGACAGCCCCCCCATATAATGCGCAGACAGCCCCCCCATATACTGCGCAGACAGCGCCACATATACTGCGCAGACAGCGCCACATATACTGCGCAGACAGCCCCCCCATATACTGTGCAGACAGCCCCCCCATATACTGTGCAGACAGCCCCTCCATATAATGTGCAGACAGCCCCCCCATATAATGCGCAGACAGCCCCCCATATAATGCGCAGACAGCGCCACATATACTGCGCAGACAGCCCCCCCATATACTGCGCAGACAGCCCCCCCATATACTGCGCAGACAGCCCCCCCATTTAATGCGCAGACAGCCCCCCCATTTAATGCGCAGACAGCCCCCCCATATACTGTGCGACAGCCCCCCAATACACTGCGCAGACAGCCCCCAAATACACTGCGCAGACAGCCCCCCAATACACTGCGCAGACAGCCCCCCAATACACTGCGCAGACAGCCCCCCAATACACTGCGCAGACAGCCCCCCATATACTGCGCAGACAGCCCCCCCCATTTAATGCGCAGACAGACCCCCCATATACTGTGCAGACAGCCCCTCCATATAATGTGCAGACAGCCCCCCCATATAATGCGCAGACAGCCCCCCATATAATGCGCAGACAGCGCCACATATACTGCGCAGACAGCCCCCCCATATACTGCGCAGACAGCCCCCCCATATACTGCGCAGACAGCCCCCCCATTTAATGCGCAGACAGCCCCCCCATTTAATGCGCAGACAGCCCCCCCATATACTGTGCGACAGCCCCCCAATACACTGCGCAGACAGCCCCCAAATACACTGCGCAGACAGCCCCCCAATACACTGCGCAGACAGCCCCCCAATACACTGCGCAGACAGCCCCCCAATACACTGCGCAGACAGCCCCCCATATACTGCGCAGACAGCCCCCCCCATTTAATGCGCAGACAGACCCCCCATATACTGTGCAGACAGCCCCCCCATATACTGCGCAGACAGCCCCCCCCATATACTGCGCAGACAGCCCCCCCATTTAATGCGCAGACAGCCCCCCCATTTAATGCGCAGACAGCCCCCCCATTTAATGTGCAGACAGCCCCCCCATTTAATGTGCAGACAGCCCCCTATATACTGCGCAGACAGACTCCCAAATATACTGTGCAGACAGCCCCCCAAATATACTGCGCAGGCAGCCCCCCAAATATACTGTGCAGACAGCCCCCCATATACTGTGCAGACAGCCCCCCAAATATACTGTGCAGGCAGCCCCCCAAATATACTGTGCAGACAGCCCCCCAAATATACTGTGCAGACAGACCCCCCCCCCCCCCATATACTGTGCAGACAGACCCCCCCATATACTGTGCAGACAGACCCCCCCCCATATACTGTGCAGACAGACCCCCTATATAATAGAACCTATATATAGGAGGACAATCAGTCAAGAACCAATATGAGAATAGCTCCTGCAAAGGGTTAAAAGTGCTTTTGGCATGGATATTCATGCATACCCTCGGCGCTTGCGCACTGGGACGTAATTTTCCCCTACCATCACATTGCGCAGGCGCGTATATCGGGTGGATTTTAATGAGTTAACTGCGCTTGCGCACTGACCCGTGATTTTTCCCTACCTTGGCTCCCAGACGCATGCGCAGGTTCCCGGCGTGCTGCTAAGTTCAGCCTTGAGCTTTTCACTAGAGTGTCCTTTTGGGCATGCGCAGATGGAGAAAAGTGAGACACGCCCCCCGACGTCATCGCTCATGCGACAGGAAGTCAGAGGGTAGGGAAATCTCACGAGGTAGGGTAGTATAACGCGTCACCGGCACCCGACCTCTATGACAGGGAGCGGGACCTTAGGGGTTAACTGCCGCTGATCGCAGCCCCCTATCATAGAGGTCGGGTGCCGGCTATTTCACTCCGGCACCCACCTCCTGCATTTGTATTAACATTGGTGGCGCAGTGCGCCCCCCCCCCCCCAGTATAATATACATTCAGTGCGGCCACCCCCCCCCCCCCAGTATAATATACATTCAGTGCGGCCACCCCCCCCCCCAGTATAATATACATTCAGTGCGGCCACCCCCCCCAGTATAATATACATTCAGTGCGGCCACCCCCCCCCCCCAGTATAATATACATTCAGTGCGGACCCCCCCAGTATAATATACATTGGTGGCGCAGTGGGAAGTGCCAATGAGGGTTAAAAAAATAAATAAAAAATTAACTCACCTCCTCCAATTGTTCGCGCAGCTGCCGGTCTCCTGTTCTATCTTTAGGACCTGTGAAAGGACCTTTGGTGACGTCACTGAGCTAATCACATGGTCCATTACCATGGTGATGGATCATATGATGTACCATGTGATGACCACAGTGATGTCACCAAAGGTCCTTTCACAGGTCCTAAAGATAGAACAGGAGACCGGCAGCTGCGCGAACAATTGGAGGAGGTGAGTTAATTTTTTATTTATTTTTTTAACCCTCATTGGCACTTCCCACTGCGCCACCAATGTATATTATACTGGGGGGGTCCGCACTGAATGTATATTATACTGGGGGGGGGGGTGGCCGCACTGAATGTATATTATACTGGGGGGGGTGGCCGCACTGAATGTATATTATACTGGGGGGGGGGTGGCCGCACTGAATGTATATTATACTGGGGGGGGGGGTGGCCGCACTGAATGTATATTATACTGGGGGGGGGGGGTGGCCGCACTGAATGTATATTATACTGGGGGGGGGGGGGGTGGCCGCACTGAATGTATATTATACTGGGGGGGGGGCGGCCGCACTGAATGTATATTATACTGGGGGGGGGGGCGCACTAAATGTATATTATACTGGGGGGGGGGGGGCCGCACTCAATGTTTATTATACTGGGGGGGGGGCGGGACCTCACATACGGCTCCATGTGGATGACCTCATACACATGAACGAGCACGCAGGGTGAGTCATGAGGAGGCGTGGCCTTCACTCAACTGCCTGAGAACCAGGAAGTTATCAGGACATCTACTGCTGATAAGATTAAAAAAGCAAAGTGGGACAACCCCTTTAAGGTGAAATATGGCTGTGTCCTTAAGAAGTTAACCCATAGGATCCCAGCACCGTCCATGTATTGCACTGCAGGACGTGATTTGAGCACCAGTGCCGCACATGTACGGCACTCTGATTGGGCAGGTGCCCGCTGTGCTCTGGTGCGGGTGCCATCATTAAAGCCCCGACATCAGCTCTATAGTTTTATATGGAATAGTGCACATACATTTGGCTCATCAGTCGAGATGTTGAATGCCAAATAGTGCCAGACAAAAAAACGCTGCATGCTCAGATTTTTCTGTTTGGCGCTATCAGTTTACAGACAGATATAATGTAACTACAGCTAGCCTTATGCATTAGATGAATACCAGCTGCACATACTGATTTTGGTGGGACTAGCCGACCATAATGTGCATGGGGATGTGCCAACTGTAACTTAATGACAGATGTCTGGAGAAAGAAGGGTTAGACATGCAAGACCTGGTAGTGGCTTTATCCCTTCACCCCACTATGAACACATGCACGTGAATAGCTGTACAGTTGATAACTATTCAAGATGTATGGCCACATTTAGGCGAGGATCACATCTACTTTTAAAAGAAAAAAAGTATATTTCCAAAAAGAGATATAACTGTATGCCCATTGAAAAAAAAGAGATAGTAAACATTTTTTGTGTTGTCATTTCGCAGATGGTTCCAAACTTAGATGGTGCAACTGTATACCCTTCTACTGTATTAAGATATATCTGCCATTGACTTCCATTATAAAGAAAAAACTTATTATTTTGTGCCATGGTTTTGAAAACTTCTCCATTCAGTAAAAACAAAATATATCTAGAATGCAGATACTTCATGTGCTCGATCCAAACCTGGCTCTGTTGGGTGCACACCCCTCAAAATAAGACTTTGTATACAAAGCAAGTAAAATAGTAAAAACCCTCTTTTCAATAGTTCAACTGCTCTTATTTTCCAATGATCATTGTACAGTCTATGGTGGTTGTATACTGTGTAAAAGTACTTTGTTACAGATTGTATATGCTTTTGGTATCAGTTTTGACTAACTTGATGTATATTAAATTATTCTTAGAAACTATGGTGGTCCGGATATCCAGCTGAAACTAGATGAGTGAAGATGCCTAGTGGGGTCACATTTGGACGCAAGCGGCCTATGCTTCCCTGCCCAAATCCTTTATTTCTGAAATGGCTAACAGAGTGGAGGGACTCTGCTGCTGAGAAAGGGTTAAAAATGCAATTTGTGTATCAAAAGGTAAGAAGCATCATGAGCAGTATATCACAGAGGTCAATTAACCCTTATATGATAAGATCTAGGGTTGTATCGATACCAAACCTAGTAATCAGAAGTCTTGCCGAAAACATGATTCTTAATAAAAGGGCCTTTTTATCTTTATGACTGTTTACCTTAGAGAGGTCACCCAATATCCAGCATTCTAACATAAAGGGGATTGCTATTTTCAATTTTTCCTTGATAACCCTATCGATTGCTCCCCAATAATGTTTTAATTCTTCACAGGACCGAAACATGTGCAAAAAATCACCCCCTGATCAATTAGGTTTTTCTATAACCACATTTATTAAGCCATATTGTCGTAACATGCATTCTGTGTAAACTATTAAATTGGACCAAAACGTGATTAAAATGATTAGACCCCAATTTCAAATTGGGTTCACAAAAAAGGTAAATTCCAGCTCACCAAATCCTCCCTATGCATGGAACGAACCGGACAGGTCCTCTCAACATGCAAAATATAAGAAAAGGTTCCAGCACTTCGTATTCCGGTAATTGCTTCATCTTTATTTTATTACTGGTTGCAGATTACATCTTGTGGAAATCAGATCCCACCACCGCAACAGGTTAAGAGGTGAACCTGTTGCTGTCGTGGGATGTGATTTCCACAAGATGTAATCTGCAATCAGTATTGAAATAAAGACTAAGCAATAACTGGAATACGATGTGCTGGAACCTTTCCTTTTATTTGCATAATTTCAAATTGCCCCCATTTTTTTCCCAATCTTCTTCTTTCAATGTTAGGCAATCAGCTCTCCAAGCTTTTTGAACAGGGGAGCTAATATCGTTAAATAGTGATCTTAACTGTAATTTATACATTTTAGAAATCTTAACATCGTTCTCTATATTCCCTATTAATTTATTTAACGGTGTAGAGGTGTCGATATCCAATAAGGATTTATCTTTGAGTTTAAAAAGTGCCGAACGAAGCTGTAGATATCTAAACCATAGTAAATTAGTTATATTCTCTTTGTGTTATCTCCAAAAACTAAAGTACTTCTCCCTGCCTCACCAGTTGTGAAAGATAGAAAATGTAATTTTTTTGCCAGTATTGATCTCCTCCTAGTTGGTCTAAAACTTGCAGTTGAACATTATTCCAAAGGGGCGTACTTTATTCTCAACCATCTTCTAACAGTGCCAGGACTTACTGAAAAGTTTCCTTATTTCAACATAATCCTGGTGCTTTCTAGATAACTGCTCACATTCAAGTAGGGTGAAGATATTATCATAGCCCAATCTATTCATCAATGACCTACATAGAGGGCTCTTTTTCCAATGACAAAAAAGCCATAGCTGTGCAGATATAAAATAACCCTTAAAGTATGGCAGGTTCACCCCTCCTTTTTCTATTGGCTTATATAGATGTTGCAGTTTAAGTCTTGCCCGCTATATTCCCCATAGTATGTAATTGATGATTCTATTGACTAATTAAAAAATGTATCGTCAATCCATATTGGGGAGTTCCTCAGAACATAAATGAACTGTGGTAAAATCACCATCTTAGTTAAGGATATTCTGTCAGCTCTAGGGGAAGGCTAAGCCATATTGCTACTTTGGATCTCAATTTGGTTATCAATGGATTTAAATTCAGATGCAAAAATCTTCAATCTTGGGGGAAATTATACTGCTCAAATATTCAAAGGATTCAGATCTTCAACATATTAAGGGGCCCCTCTCTGGAAAGTTAAAATCTATCTATAGACATAAGAGTGTTTTTTGACCAATTGATCAATTGATATCTAGTTCTGATACTTCCTCAAAGTAATTAACTAATTGAATAATTCTTGGGAGCATTAGATTAGTATTTATAAAAAATAAGACATCGTCAGCATATAGCGAGATCTATCTTCTTCTCCTAATGTTCCAAAACCTTAAATCGAGTAATTCTGCCTCACCATTGCTGCCAAGGGCTCAATATAGATGTCAAAAAGTAATGAGGACACCCTTTACGGGTGCCTCTACTCAAAGGGAAACTATTTCAAACTCCCATTAATATTCAGACTAGCTCTAGGGGACTTGTATAGAAGCTTAATCATATTTATAAAAAAAAAAAAGTGCCATGGCATCAGTAGGGTCCGCCCTATAAAGGTAAGACCATAATTGGACTAGGGCTAAACTGATGAAAGGTCCTCTTTAAGGATGCAGTGGCAGCTGCTACGATTGAATTCTCCAGAAATAATACAGTAGAAAAAAGAGAATGTATGGAGAAGGCAAGTCAGAAATGCATCCCATACTAGTTGAATACTTACTGAATTATAATTAACCCCTTCCCGACCGCAATCTGTATATATACGTGATAGCTGCACATACCCCGTGCAGCTACCACGTATATAAACGTTCTGGCAGCTCTTTAATCCAAGCGCTGCAAAGCGCTTGGATTAAAGCTTCTGCCCCTGCCCTGTATGCTGTCACGGACAGCATACAGTGCAGTAATGCCGGCAAGGGACCAATCAGAGTGGCCCCTTGCCGGCAATCGATCCGATTGGTTAGTCTGTGCAGACTAACCAACCGGATCGCGGCAGTGAAAAAATACCGGTTTCAGGCTCTGATCTGCGCTTTTCAGATCAGAGCCTGAAAGCAGATAGTGTTCCTCATGCCCCCCGATCTGTGCCCCTCCAAGCCCGTGGTGCCCCTCTGTGCCGCCCCCCCCCCCCGATCTGTGCCCCTCTCCTGCCTGCTGCGCTCATCTTCCCTGATGCGGTCCGCCCCCTCCCCGCCCCATGCATTCATTTTTTAGCCGCCCCTCCTGCCCCATCCTCCCTCAATATTGTAGGCAGCCTGCCGACCAAACACCCCCCCCCCCCACCCCTTTCCAGCGCTGCCCCCAATCCCCCTTCTGTGTGTGATGGCGGCGGCTCCAATACTGAGCCGCCGCTATCAGCAGAGAGTGTCAGCGGTTGCGGCATCCATGGGGGCTGCAGCGCTGTGATTGCAGCACCCGATGGTTGCCATGGCAAAGGCATCCAGTGCTGCCACCTACAGGCAATCTGGAAGTATTATACTTTGGAATGCAAGAGCATTGCAAAGTATAGTAGAACTATCAGCCTCACTGGATCTTCAAGATCCAAGAGGGAACTGATAAAAAAAAAATTGTGAAAATAATAAAAGTATAAATAAATATGTAAATTAAAAAAAGAAATTGCCTTTTCCTATAAAAAAATGAAAAAATAAAATACACATATTAGGTGTCACTGCGTCCGTAACGACAGTCTCTATAAATATATCACATGATAGACCCCGTCCGATAAACACCATAAAATTAAAAAAACAGTGCCAAAAAAGCTATTTTTGTCACCTTACATCACAAAAAGTGCCACAGCAAATGATCAAAAAGGCTTATGACCCCCAAAATAGTACCAATCAAACCGTCACCTCGTCCCGCAAAAAATGATACCCTATTTAAGACAATCGCCAAAAAAATAGAAAAGCTATGGCTCTCAGACTATAGAGACACTAAAACATCATTTTTTGGGGGGTTTCAGAAATGCTATTGTGTAAAATTTAAATAAATAAGAAAAAGTATACATATTAGGTATTGCCACGTTCGCAACGATCTTCTCTATAAAACTATCACATGACCTAACTCCTCAGATGAACGCTGTAAAAATAAATAAATGAAAACTGTTCCAAAACATCCAATTTTTGGGTTACCTTGCCCCATAAAGTGTAATAATGAATGATCAAAAAATCCTATGTACCCAAAAATGGTACCAATAAAAACCTCAACACTTTATGCAAAAAACGAGCCCCTGCACAAGACGATCGGCAGAAAAATAAAAAACATATGGCGTTCAGAAAACCAATCCGTTTTTTTGGCAAAAAACCAAACAGGTTCTTGGCAATAATCAAAGACAATTACCTCTCCCAACTGGTTCAGGACCTGACCAGAGGGACGGCCATACTGGACTTAGTATTAACCAATAGGCCTGACAGAACAACAGACGTGCAGGTTGGGGGACACCTGGGAAATAGTGACCACAAAGTAAGAACCTTCCAATTATCATTCAAAAGAGCGTTTCTACAGGGAGGAACAAAAATACCAAACTTCAAAAAAAGCTAAATTTAGCCAACTAAGAGAGGTCATAGGCCTAACTAAATGAGATAAAGTCCTCACAAATAAAAATACAGCCACAAAATGTGATATCTTTAAAAGCATCCTAAAATCTCATTGTGAGAGGTACGGGAATAAAAGGTTAAGGAACAAAAAGAAACCAATGTGGATAAACAGAACTGTAAAGAAAGCAATAAATGACAAAAAGAAAGCATATAAAACACTAAAACAGGAAGGTAGCACGGAAGCACTGAAAAACTATAAGGAAAAAAATAGAACATGTAAAAAACAAATAAAAGTTTAAAAAAGCGCCCTTCCCCAAACATCAAATAACACTGACTTAAACAATGTTGCATAGCATACACAGCACAGAAAAGATTTTGTCTGTCCATGGGCTGTGCCTGGTATTGCAGCTTAGCTCACTTCTGTTGAATGGAACGGAGTTACAATCACATCCATATCTCATCATAGGTAAGGGTGGTGAAGTTTCTAATCAAGGACAACCATTTTATGTATTTCTTTAAAAAGTGTCTGTAGCAACACTTATGCAATAGATTATTTTCTTACTGTGCAGTTGTAGTCCAGTTGATGTTCTTCCGATGGTGCAGTCCAATTGGCATAGTTCAGAATGTGCCATCCAGTTGGAGTAGTTAAGTTGCTGCAGATCTGTTTCCACTCCTGATGCACAACAAGAAAGAACCTGTGATTATAGGACAGAAGACACCATATTAAAATGCTTCCGCACATCCTCTCATCATAGCTAAGGGTGGTGGTGGTGGTGTTCCTAATCGTGGATAACCCTTAAGTTTTTTAGTCTTTATTTTAAAAGTTTCTGTAGCAACACATAGATTGTTTACTTACTGTGCAGTTGTAGTCCAGTGGATGTAGTTCAAAAGATGGCATAGTTCAGAATGTGCCGTCCAGTTGGCGTAGTTAAGTTACTGCAGATCTGTGTGTCCACTTCTGATACAGAACAAGTGCCCGTGGATAATGGAAATGCTTCCCAGAGACTGAGTTTCAGCTAACGCCAACTCTATCTCCAACCGCTGAACTATACAGTCCAGTACCCTCCACTATGATCAGTGTTCTAAAGAAAATATGAAAAGTGATTGTCTAGGATTAGAAAGAAACACATGCTTTTGCCCAGATTGTCTGTCCATGGGCTTTGCCCGGTATTGCAGCTTTGCTCACTTCTGTAGAATAGAACGGAGCTGTGTGAGGGCTTGATTTTTGTGTGACGCCTTGTAGTTTTCATTTTGGGGTTGTGGGGATTCGCTCTGGTAGGCAGGTTAGCGGACGCAATATAGAGGCAATGGACCAGGTTTTAAATCAATCTTCAGTGTTTATTCACACTCATAGGGCTGTTTCACACGAGCGGATGTTGTGCTTGACATCCGCTGCGTGAATAACCCAATGCGGACAGCAGAAACACGGAGCATTAACATGATTGATAATGCTCTGTGCCTCTCTGTGATCTCTTTACTACGAAATCACAGTGACAACTTTATCTCACTGTGATTTCGTAGTAAAGAGATTACAGAGAGGCACGGAGCAATCATGTAAATGCTCCGTGCTTCTGCTGTCCGCATCAGGTCTTGGCTGTCATTCACGCAGCGGATGTCACGCACGGCATCAGCTCGTGTGAAACAGCCCATAATATAACAAAACAGTCCCTTTTCAGGCTTGGTGCTTGTTCACATACAGAAAAAACTAAATAACATTCACCTGGTATCCTGGGTGTCAGTTCACACCCAGCTGAATGCTCAGCCTCAAAGTCCACTTGCAGGCTGAAAGGCGGCCTGCTCGCCTGACACACGGCCTTCAGACCTCAGCGCAGATTGCTCCCAGAACCACAACGTCTCCACAGCTTCACTGTGAAGTGGAGGATAATCCACTCAGCTGAGACTGCTGGCTAGGTTTTTTATATCCCAGCCAAAACCCGGCCTGGAGCGTGGGGAGCAGCCACCGACCCGGCACTTTGGCTGCTTCCAATAAGAGCCGGCCCGGATCGTCTCTACAGCCATACTAACTAACAAATAGTGTCAGTCAGCACTAACTGCTGCTGACACTTTAAATTACAGGCTCTTACCTCACCAAGGCCAGGAATCTCAGTGACACATACCTTCCGTCAATGACAGACTCTTGCGCCTTCGTACCTACCTCCCCCTTTGTTCAACCCTGAGGGGGTGAACACTTGCCAGACAGTGTACGCGGGACAGGGCATCCGCGTTTCCATGTAACCTGCCTACTTCGGAGGCATCGGTTTGTACTATAAACTCCCTTTTGAAGTCGGGTGTCGCCAAAACCGAGGACCCACACAGGGCCGACTTCAAAGTGGAGAAAGCCTCTTCCGCCTGGTCATTCCAGCGGACCACCTTCCGTCCCCTCAAGAGCCCTGTCAATGGAGCTGCTAAAGTGGCAAAATGGGGAACGAACCTCATATAATAGCCAATTCCTGTGTTGACAGGTCGTGGCCAATTCCTTATCGCCTCTATTTTGTTTACTTGGAGATTGATGACTCCGCGCCCAATGACATACCCTAGGTATTTGGTCTTCTCTAACCCTATTGCGCATTTTTTGGGGTTAGCTGTTAGACCAGCCTTTCGAAGGGAGTCCACTATGGCCTGTACTTTAGGCAGGTGACTTTCCCAGTCGGTGCTGTGAATGACAATATCATCCAGGTATGCCGAGGCGTATCGCCGATGTGGACGAAGCTCAATTTTCATTAGACGTTGAAAAGTGGCAGGAGCGCCATGCAGACCGAAGGGTAACACCTTATATTGGTACAGCCCCTCTGGTGTAATGAAAGCAGTTTTCTCTTTGGCAGCCTCCGCCAAGGTTACTTGGTGAGGTCCAAAACAGAAAAATACCGGGCTTGGCCTAACCTTTCAATAAGCTCATCCACCCGAGGCATGAGATGCATTGAATTTAGATATTTAGTTCAGCTTACGAAAATCGTTACAAAACTGCAATTTCCCATTCCGGCTTGGGTATTGCGACTATAGGACTGGCCCACTCACTTTTAGACTCCTCAATGACGTCTAGCCGCAGCATGAGCTGCACTTCCTCTGAGATGGCTTGTCATCGAGCCTCTGGTACCCGGTATGGCTTTATCTGGACTTTTACCTGAGGCTCAGTGACAATGTCATGCTGGATTGCGGAGGTGCGTCCAGGGAGGTCCGAGAACACATCAATGTTCCGACTAACGAACTCCCTGGTCTCCTGGACCTGTTTAGAGGAGAGGCTGTCAGCAATTTTTACTGTGGCAACTGCCTCCCATGCATCAGACATAGGAGCTCGGAACCTCTTCCCCTAGAAAACCTGGCCGCGGGCTGTCTTCATTACAGGTCTCCCTATTTTTCCAAAGTTTAAGTAAATTAACATGGTAAACCTGCTCCGGCTTCCGCTGCCCTGGCTGGTGTACCTTAATTTACCTCTCCAACTTTCTCGAGTACTTCGTAGGGCCCCTGCCAACTGTCCACGGTCAGTACCAGAACCAAAACCCGATCACCAGGGTTAAAGTTCCGGACTCGAGCCTTCCGATTATAGATCCGACTCTGGGTTTGCTGAGCTGCCTCCATATGCTCACTGACAAGAGGTGAAATGGTCTCTATCCGCTGTTGCATCTTGACAACATACTCCAGGACACTTTTATGCAGAGTGGGTTGCTGTTCCCACGCTTCTTTGGCCACGTCCAACAGACCACGAGGATGTCTGCTACAAAGCAATTCGAAGGGCGAGAACCCAGTAGAAGCCTGTGGCACCTCTCGCACTGCGAACATTAGATAGGGCAGAAGAAGGTCCCAATCCTTCCCATCTTTAGACACCGCCGTTTTTAACATAGGTTTTAGAGTTTTGTTAAACCTTTCTACCAGACCGTCCGTTTGCGGATGGTACACAGACATCTGTAACTGTCTGATATGCAGCAACTTACAGAGTTCCCTCATGACCTTGGACATAAAAGGGGTCCCCTGGTCAGTCAGAACCTCTTTAGGTAGCCCCACTCGGGAGAAGATCTCCATTAGCTCCTTAGCTGTAAGCTTCACTGATGTATGTCGCAGTGGCACCGCCTCCGGGTACCGAGTGGCGTAGTCCAGGATGACTAAGATGTGTTAGTGTCCTCTAGCGGCCTACGAGGTCCATAGCGATTCGCTCAAACGACACCTCGATGATCGTGAGAGGTACCAAGGGACTGCCAAAAAGGTGTTGGGGGGCTAGTTGCCTGGCAGGTCGGGCAAGATATACAGAATTCTTCCACCTCCTTAAACACACTAGGTCAATAAAACCATTGTAGTATCCGGTCCTGTTTCTTCTGCTTTCTAAGATGACCCCCGAGAGCATGTTGGTGGGTGGACTAACTCTAACACAAGTTTTTGATAGGCCTGGGGCACTACCAACTGTTCAATGGATTCACCTCGCAGCTGGTTTACTCGGTACAACATCTCCCGATGAACCACTAAACGGGGGAACACCGACTCTGCCCCTGGTTGTTGTGGTTCACCATCTACTATTAATACATTTTTCCCAGGCTTGGGTCCCGGTGTTGGTACCAAAATTATCCCCGGATACATTGAGGTCTGCCAGTTCCAGACCCGGTAGCAAGTCCTCCACGTCTCCCACCATCACACTTAGTGGGGTGGTCTCCGCCTCTTCCACCAAAGTGGCGGTCACCCCTACCGCTGGCCCTTCGAACTCAAGTTCCCAGGGTTCTGGCCTCCCCCTGAGCCGGGCCACTCTGCTAGGGTCACATCTGTATCTCGGGTATCAGTAACTTTCGTACTCCGCCATAGTGCCGGGGAAGTCTCTCCCAATTACTAGTTCTTAGTGCAACTTTGTGGCGACGGCCACCTCATGAGTCCACATGCCGGCCACCGTTGATGGTGACACCAGGGCGGTGGGATAGTCATTTTGGTCTCCATGGATGCACACTACACCTACTTTTCTGCGGCGGGACGCACCAGGGCAGCTCTTACCAGGGACACCAGGCTCCCTGAGTCCAGCAGCACCACTGCCAGGGTACCTCCCAGGTGACTATTGTCTATTGTCTCGGGGTTACCGGATGCACACTGCCTCCTGGTATACATTGAGGGGCAGTAGCCAAAGTTAGTGTCCATGGGTTCACCCTGATGGGGACAGTCGGCCCTTATGTGTCCAAGCTCGTGACACCGCCAGCAGACCACCGGGGTTGGGTCTGCAGGGGGTACGTCCCGGGCGGGGTTGGCTGGCCCCCGTCGCCGGGCTTGGGGTGGAGATTTCCGGGGTTTGACTGGCCCCCTCCCAAAAGAACCCCCCTGCAGATTTCTGGTGGCCTCGTAGCGCTCCACCAGGCTGACCATCTCTAGGGCTTTACCAGTAGACACCCGGCTGATCCAGTGCGGGAGAGGGTACGGCAAAGCCCTCCAGAACACATCCGCCAACAGGTGATCCAGCATAGCAGTGGGACTCAGTACATCAGGCTGCAGCCATTTTTGCAGCAGGCGTAGCAGATCATAATACTGCGGTCTGACTGGTTCAGCCGGGTAAAATTCCCGCTGACGCACTGTAGTTGGCCGCTTGGTCAGCTGATAGGTTGAAAAACACCTGCTGGGGTCCAGACGCCAGGAACAGAGTGATGACCTCAGGCCATTGGTCTTGGGGTAACTTTTCCCACACGGCCACCTTTTCGAACACCGCCAGATACATCTCGACATCGTCTGATTGGGTCATCTTAGGGATCGCTGCACGAACAGCTTTCCAGGCATCGCATTGTGTGGATAAACTGCAGTTTAACGGCTCATGCACACGAACGTGTGCAGGCCGCAAACAGCGGGTCCACAGTATACAGGCCCTAGCCGTTTGTGCACCATATCACGAATGAAAGGTGTGGTGCAGAACAGATGCATGGAACCCCACATAAGCACTATGGAGTAGTGCTACAGTGTGGTTTCTCACCATGCTTCTGCACCACAAAAACATAGAACATATTCAATTTTTTTGTGGTGTGGATGGATCTCTGGAAACCGCACACAAATTGACGTCCAAATGAATGAACCGACTGGTCAACAGCTGTATGCATGAGCCCAAATACAGTACAAGCAATGTGTATGAGATTAGATAAATCTCATTCATGTACACTTTGATTCTGGGACTGTATGTTGGAGGGGCTGAAGGGAGGGAGGGCTAATGTGATTTACATTGGGCTGCATTGGAGGGGCTGATGTTATTTACATTTAAATTATCAGTATATTATCTACAGTTTTATCTGAGACTGAGTATAATTATAATTATATTTACATTTAGTCATAGACTATTGATTGCCTACTCTTGACAGGTGCATATTGTGTGTTTTTATTTATTTAAAATTTAACTTTTATTAGTTGCTTTTTCAAGAATAAATAGTGAATGTTTTGTTGATATCTAACCTGCTAAATTAAAAACTATCTCCAGTGCTCCAGTGTGTGCAATTTTTTTATTGATTTGTTGGCATTTCACACTATTATTACAGTAGCAGTGTATTAATTGCAGATATTCTCTTGTGGCTAGTCGTTGATAACTATTTCTAATGGCTGTATGAGTGTTGCATTCGGCTAGGTCTACACGACGACATTTGTCGCGTCACAGGGCGCAACAGTTGTCGCGTGACATTTTGTTGCACTAATGTCGCGTAACAATTTTTATAATGGCAGTCTATGGTGTCGCACTGCAACATGCAACATGTTGCGACTGCGACGCGACAGTCGCAGAAAAATCCATCTTGAATGGATTTTCTGCGACTGTCGCGTCGCAGTCGCAGCATGTCGCATGTTGCAGTGCGACACCATAGACTGCCATTATAAAAATTGTCGCGCGACATTAGTGCAACAAAATGTCGCGCGACAAATGTCGTCGTGTAGACCTAGCCTAAGTCACCTTATTACTGTGGGCTGTTGGTTATTACAGACTGATGTTGAAGATCTGAGGCAGTTTGAATTCCCTATTCAGCTGCCTGCTTGCTGCTACTTGTCAGGCTTCTTTGGCTATGGCCATATAGTTACAACACTTAATTGCCAATAGCTATATGGTTACATATATTTGTGTATATGCTGCTACTTTTGTAGCTCTGCAATTATTTTGTCTGCTTCCTGTTAGTGATTCATCGGC
Organism: Bufo gargarizans; assembly: GCF_014858855.1. Lineage (NCBI taxonomy): Eukaryota > Metazoa > Chordata > Amphibia > Anura > Bufonidae > Bufo > Bufo gargarizans. The sequence continues at coordinate 65,552,157 of NC_058089.1, forward strand.
TATCACTGGTACTGTGACACTATTGCCGTTCCTTCTGGCTATTACTGGCAGCGGTCATTTGCTGTGTTTGCTGCCTGATTCGGTCAGCACTGCTTATTGCGGCACCATAGCTGCCTTAGGGGTGAGGGGTGCGACCGCACGGGGCGCGTGTCTCAAGCAAGAAGAGGGGGGGGGGGGGGTGCCCTCTAAAAGTGCCACAGGCTAAGGTAAAAGTGCCACTGCGCTCCGCTATGGCGGATCGTGCTAGTCTACCTGCTGTTAACAAGCTGTAAGTGGCAGTAAGTATCTTTACTCTACCTCCACTAATAATTCAGAGATTATTTTAGCTTTACCTCCCAACCTATCAGACATCCCTTTTTTAGAGAGAATTTCTCCATCAATCCCCTCACAAAATCTGACATCACCAACCAAGAAAACCCTATCCAGCATTCAAATACTGAGTCCATTCTTCACTCCAATAGGTCCCACACTCAGACTCGCCTCAGACAAAGTGCAATCTAAAAATCACCCAATTCTTCACTCCTCTACCAGTCACAGGAAAAAGGCCAAAAAACGATCCAGTGGAGGGATACCTAGATTCACCCAAAAGGTAGAAAACAAAACAAAAGAAATCAAGTTCCCCACCGTCACCTCCCGCTCAGAATACAACATCGCAAGAACAGCAACACTAGATCCTGTATTAAAAGAGAGAGAGAAGGGATTTATAACCTCTCCAGCTATAAACGCCAAGATAATTAATTAAAACTACTGTATTTTTCGCCCTATAGGACACACCGGCCCATAAGACGCACCTAGGTTTTTGGGGAGGAAAATAGGAAAAAAATGATTTTTAACCAAAAGGTGTGCTTTTGGTGGGTTTGGAACTAATGGTGGTCTGTGGGTGGCACTATTACTGGGGATCTGTGAAGGACACTGTTATGGGGGGATCTGTGGATGACGGACACTGTTATGGGGGGGATCTGTGGATGACGGACACTGTTATGGGGGGGGATCTGTGGATGACGGACACTGTTATGGGGGGATCTGTGGATGACGGACACTGTTATGGGGGGATCTGTGGATGACGGACACTGTTATGGGGGGGATCTGTGGATGACGGACACTGTTATGGGGGGGGATCTGTGGATGACGGACACTGTTATGGGGGGATCTGTGGATGGCACTGTTACGGGGGGGGGGGGGGTCTGTGGGTGGCACTGTTACAGGGGGGATCTGTGGGTGGCACTGTTACAGGGGGGATCTGTGGGTGGCACTGTTAGATATGTGCCATCCACAGACCCCCCACCCCATAACAGTGCCATCCACAGCCCCCCAGCCCATAACAGTGGCATCCACAGACCCCCCCCCCCCTTAACTGTGCCATCCACGGATCAGCCCGATCAAACCACCCGCCTCTGCCGCCCCCAGTATACTAATATTAAATGTCTTATTCAATTAAAATATATTAGATATGCCCCCTTACTCCTATATTGCTAATCGTACCTTAAATCCTATTCCTAGGCGCTGTAATGCAGGCCGGGCGGCCGGCGCGTCACTCGCTGACGTCACTTGCCTGCGCCGCCTGCTTCATTCATAAAGTAGGCGGCGCAGGCACGTGACATCAAGGAGTTACGCTGCCGCCCGCCCGGCCTGCATTACAGCACCTAGGAATAGGATTTAAGGTACGATTAGCAATATAGGAGTAAGGGGGCATATCTAATATATTTTAATTGAATAAGACATTTAATATTATTAACCGGCGGGGCGGGGCTATAGTACATTGATTGCACCGCCGCCGCTATTCCCGGCCCCCAGCTCCTCCTCCCAGTCCCTCCCCCGGCCCCCGCTCACTCTACATCTCATCCAGCGATGTTAAATTGTCAGCATTCGCCCCATAAGACGCAGGGGCATTTCCCCCCAATTTTTTTGGGGGGGGGGGGGGGGAGTGCGTCTTATGGGGCGAAAAATACGGTACTTAGCAACGGTCTGTCATTTTGACCCAGGAATGAACCGGACTTATTCGAATTATTCATCGATTTTAAACCAATTTATCCACAAGCTTACCCTCCAAAGACACTTCACCATTAAGGAGTATTCATCACTTGGTCAGAAAAACAAATGCAGCGGTGACAGTAGGGAAACCATTCCCAATGAATCTGTCCCGATACCGACGCAGAATCCCAATAGGATACCTGTCACGGAAGGTGTACAGAAAACTAGAAGACACAAATGAAGATCCGACTGACTTGATCCAAAACTAAGGAACAGGAGGGTAAGCCCTGTAAGAGCCCTAGCTCTCTCCCTTACTGCTCAGCCTATGCAAAAATCTCAATGGTAGAAAATTGCATATCCTCGTTCCTCGACTGTATGCACCTGAACACCCTATAATAGTGAGGGGACACGACCACCGGCTCCCTACACTTAATACGGAGGGAGTCAGGGTCACCTAGGATCAAGCCCACAGGCAAACAGAAATAAAGAAAACGGACTTATCTTGTGGATGCAGTAGTAACAGCTTCTAGCATCAGCACACTCCAGGAGGTTGTATAAACCGCAAAGTGATGCAGTATGGGAAGGGATTTAAAGGGATGCAATCAGTGCAACTACATGACAGCTGAGAGAGGCTAACGAGATGAGAAAACGAAAGCAAAACAAAAGGTACCTCAAGCAGGAGGTTCTAAAGAACATCTGTCAGAGCTTCTCAGATGTCTGGTGGTGACAATACCCCAACCCAAATCTCATAATCTGAAATGTAAATCCATATTTTACCCTTGGAAAGTTGGGGTCCCCACCTGGAGAGTTTCTATAGCATGGTGCTAGACGATCTGAAGGCCAGGTGTTCCTGACTAGAAAGATCCCTCACATACCACTTCGAACAACTTTAGTTCCAGTGAAATAAGAGCCCTTAACAACCTGAAACAAAATAAATCCACATACTTTTCTGAACATTATAGGGTAGATCAGGTATCGGCAACCTTTCGCAGCAGCAGGGCTGCCAAAGGTTGCTGATCCATGGGGTAGATGTTAGCTGCAAACAAGACTGCAATGTAGTGAACAAAATTCCAGATGGGGGTGGAATTGAAAATAAAACACAATTCTTCTACCGTTTTACGGAGTTTTATTCCCACGGCGTTCCAATTGCTGCAAATCTCTGGGTCAGTATGATTACAACGATACCCCATATGTATAGGTTTATGTCTAAATAGTGTAAAAATAATTTTTAAGAGGACCTTTCACCACTGCTGACATTGCTGTTTTAATAGCTTCATGCATTCCCCATGTAATAACAACAATTCTGGAGCATCTGGAATCTTGTGCCATTCCTTTATTTCTACTAGAAGTTATGAATGAATTGCTATTAACCTGCAGTAAGGGTACAGAGGGGAGGTAACCAGTTGGGGGGGGTGTACCTGCACAGTCTGACTCTATCCAATCAGTGCTGCCATTTTCAGACTGTGCAAGTACAACCCCCCCGCCCCAAACCGGTTTCCTTCCCTTTGTACCCTTACTGAAGGCTAATAGCAATTCATTCATCACTTTCTAGTGCAAATAATAAAGGCATGGCACAACCTAGAGTCATACTATTAGATGTTCCAGAATTTATTACATGGTGAATGCATGCAGCTATTAAAATAGGCATATCAGGAGCGGGGAATGGTCCTCTTTAAACTTATATAATTATATCTACTGAGCTGTGTGAGGGCTAATTTTTTGCTGGACAATCTGTATTTTTTATTGATACAATTTTGGGGTGTGTTTGACTTTTTGATACCCACATTTTTTAAAATAAAATGTTAAGAGAAGCAATGAAAAAATGGCAAATTGGCCATCTTGACCCTTTTTTTTTATAACGCCATTCGCCGTATTGGAAAAATATATTAATATTTTAATAGTACGGGCGTTTTTGCTTGCGTTAAAACCCAAGATTTATTTTTATTTATTTTTTGGGTAATGATTTTGAAGCTTGTATTTGAACATACAATATCCATTTTTTTTTTTTTTTTTTTCATTTTGAACAATCTTGGATTTTTAAATTGCATTTATTGCTAATTTCTTGTGGCCAAAATAGGAATTGCAGCGTTAATGCCCTCAGCCTCTTCAGCGAGTTTGAGCGCATTGAAACCAATTACGGGCATCCTCATTGGCCTTAGAGGATGCCGGTTGTTTTTTGACCCTTTTGACGCCATGATCTCAGTTGATCATGGCATCTAAAGACTTTAATTACCGCATTATGACTGGTCGTGGTAATTATCCGCAGGTCTCTGGTGTTTGAAACAGCAGAGACCTGCCGGCCATGACGCCTGCTGTATATGCGAGCGGGCACCATGTTTGCCTAGCGCTTCAGCGCTGTACATGTACGGTGCTGGTAGCGAAAGGGTTAAACCATTTGCCGTATGGGACTTATATTTTTATATTAGTACAAACCTTTTAAGGCATGGCAATGCCTATGATGTGTATTTTTTTATTTGTATTTGTAATGTGCGGTCCAAAATGCATGGGCAACATCTGTTCGGCAGCCGGGATGGATCGAGACCCATTCAACTTGAATGGGTTAGTGATCCATCCGCACTGTAAAAAAAATATAATTTTTTTTTTGCGGTGCGGAGGCACGGACAGAAACACCACGGAAGCACTCCGTAGTGCTTCCGTGAAGTTCCGTGCCTCCGTTCCGCACCGCAGCTCCGGATTGTGGACCAATTCAAGTGATGCGGGGAGCAAGCGGCTGGTGCCCGCATATTGCAGACCTGCGGTTTGCGGGCCGCAATTTGGAAACAGCCGTGTGCATGAGGCCTCAAGGCGACTTCACTAGTAAAATAGCTCTATTAGTTAGTTAGCAGCTATTCCTGACTGTGTTATATGTAAGGACTTGTTTTATCTGTCTTAGGCCCCATGCACACGGCCGTTGTTCACAGCCGTGTGCGGGCCGTGGAACCGCGGCCTGGATCCCTCCTGAGAGCAGGAGCGCACGGCGTCACTGGTTGCTATGACGCCGTGCGCTCCCTGCTGCCGGCACAGAACAGTAATACACTGGTATAGATCATACCAGTGTATTGCGGGGGCAGCAGGGAGCGCACGGCGTCATAGCAACCAGTGACGCCGTGCGCTCCTGCTCTCAGGGGGGATCCAGGCCGCGGTTCCACGGCCCGCACACGGCTGTGAACGACGGCCGTGTGCATGGGGCCTTAGTTATCTGCTTATTTTTCTAAAATTTTCATTTTCTCTTATCTTGGATGACATTTTGAGGCTTTAGAGCCGATTACTCAACGTACAATGGTTTCAACATATGATGGTCTTCCTGGAACCAATTAATTTTTCGCCCTATAAGACTCACCTAGGTTTTTGAGGAGGAAAATAAGAAAATAAATATTTTGAACCAAAAGATGTGCTTTTGAACTAATGGTGGTCTGTGGATGACACTATTATGGTGGATCTGTGGATGACTCACTGTTATGGGGGATCTGTGGATGACACACTGTTATGGGGGATCTGTCAATGGCACTGTTATGGGAGATCTGTGGATGATGCACTGTTATGGGGCATCTGTGGATGGTGCTGTTATGGGGGGGATCTGTGGATGACACTGCTATGGGGGAATCTGTGGAATCTGTGGATGACACATACTGTATATAGCATCTTTTGCTATATATGTGTCATCCACAGTCCCCCCCCCGAACAGTAAACAGGGTAAATAGTGACCCCCAATACAGGGGGTGGAGGCCAGCAACTGGTGTTGGAATCACGGCGGGGCTCAGTACAGTCATTGTACTCTATTACACCAGGCCCCGCTCACAGCAGTATTCATATGTAAAGTGTAGGCATAGGAGCTTTGGTAAAGTATTGCAATTCTCTGCAGCAGTATCACAATCCACTGTAGTACTCACTATGAAACTATTGTAGCAGGCAGGCTGGCCAGCAGCGTAACGTCACTCACTTCATCACGTGCCTGCTCCGCCTGCTTCATTAATAAAGTAGGAGGAGCATGCCCGTGACGAAGTGAGTGACTGGCCTGCCTGCTACGGTAGTTTCATAGTGAGTACGACAATGGATTGCGATACTGCTGCAGAAGATTGCAATACTTTAACAAAGCCCCCATGCCTACACTTTACATATGAATACTGCTGTGAGCGGGGCCCGGTGTACTAGAGTACAATGACTGCACCAGGCCCCGCCTGATCTTCATCTTAGGGCTCTTTCACACTTGCGTTGTTCTTTTCCGGCATAGAGTTCCGTCATCAGGATGTCTTCAGTTCAGGACCGGACCTTTTTTTGGCCGGAGAAAATACCGCAGCATGCTGCGCTTTTTGCTCCGGGCAAAAATCCTGAACACTTGCCGCAAGGCCGGATCTGGAATTAATGCCCATTGAAAGGCATTAATCCGGATCCGGCCTTAAGCTAAACATCGTTTCAGCGCATTACCGGATCCGACGTTTAGCTTTTTCTGAATGGTTACCATGGCTACCAGGACGCTAAAGTCCTGTTTGCCATGGTAAAGTGTAGTGGGGAGCAGGGGAGCAGCATACTTACCATCCGTGCGGCTCCCGGGGCGCTTCAGAGTGACATCAGGGCGCCCCACGCGCATGGATCACATTATCCATGCGCATGGGGCGCTCTGACGTCATTCTGGAGCGCCCCGGGAGCCGCACGGGTGGTAAGTATACTGCTCCCCACTACTACTATGGCAACCAGGACTTTAAGGCTCCATTCACATGTCCGCAATGTGTTTTGCGGATATACGGAGCCACGGATCCGCAAAACACGGAAAGCAGCAATGTGCGTTCCGCATTTTGCGGACCGCACATTGCCGGCACTAATAGAATATGCCTGTTCTTGTCCGCAATTGCGGACAAGAATAGGACATGTTCTATTTTTTTGCGGAAACGGAAGCACGGATGCGGAAGTGCGGATCCGCAAATGTGGATGCGGACAGCACATTCCGGCCCCATTGAAAATGAATGGGTCTGCACCCGTTCCGCAAAATTGCGGAACGGATGCGGATCCATTTTGCGGACGTGTGAATGGACCCTAATAGCGTCCAACTGCCATAGTAACCCTGAACGCATTTTGAACACGGATCAGTCTTCAAATGCTTTCAGTTCACTTGCGGTGTTACGGATCCGGCGGGCACTTCCGGCAAATGGAGTACACTACGGATCCGGACAACGCAAGTGTGAAAGAGCCCTAACTCACAACAATAGACAATCGCAGTCTTTAACTAATAACACACAAAGAATTAAATGTTACCATGTTTTTATTGAACAATGACCCAAAGCATAGAAGTAAATCAACAACAGAATGGCTTAACCCTTTCAGGACCAAGCCATTTTTTACCTTAAGGACCAGGCTATTTTTTGCAAATCTGACCAGTGTCAGTTTATGTGTGAATAACTTTAAAACACTTTTACTTATCCAGGCCGTTCTGAGATTGTTTTTTCGTCCCATATTGTACTTCATGACACTGGTAAAATTGCACAAAAAAATACCAAATTTACCCAAAATTTGGAAAAATTAGCAAATTTCAAAGTTTCAGTTTCTCTACTTCTGTAATACATAGTAATACCCCTAAAAATTGTGATGACTTTACATTCCCCATATGTCTACTTCATGTTTGGATCATTTTGGGAATTACATTTTATTTTTTGGGGACGTTACAAGGCTTAGAAGTTTAGAAGCATTTTTCGGAAAATTTCCAAAACCCAATTTTTAGGGACCACTACAGGTCTGAAGTCACTTTGTGAGGCTTACATAATTGAAACCACCCAAAAATGACCCCATTCTATAAACTACACCCCTCAAGGTATTCAAAACTGATTTTACAAACTTGGTTAACCCTTTAGGTGTTGCACAAGAGTTATTGGCAAATAGAGATAAAATTTGAGAATTTCATTTTTTTGCCTAATTTTCCATTTTAACCCATTTTTTCCACTAACAAAGCAAGGGTTAACAGCCAAACAAGACTGCATCTTTATTGCCCTGACTCTGCCGTTTACAGAAACACCCCATATGTGGCCGTAAACTACTGTATGGGCACACAGTAGGGCGTAGAGTGAAAGGTGCGCCGTATGGTTTTTGGAAGCCAGATTTTGCTGGACAGTTTTTTTGACACCATGTCCCATTTGAAGCCCCCTGATGCACCCCTAGAGTAGAAACTACATAAAAGTGACCCGATCTAAGAAACTACACCCCTCAAGGTATTCAAAACTGATTTTACAAACTTCGTTAACCCTTTAGGTGTTGCACAAGAGTTATTGGCAAATAGAGATAAAATTTGAGAATTTCATTTTTTTGCCTAATTTTCCATTTTAACCCATTTTTTCCACTAACAAAGCAAGGGTTAACAGCCAAACAAGACTGCATCTTTATTGCCCTGACTCTGCCGTTTACAGAAACACCCCATATGTGGCCGTAAACTACTGTATGGGCACACAGTAGGGCGTAGAGTGAAAGGTGCGCCGTATGGTTTTTGGAAGCCAGATTTTGCTGGACAGTTTTTTTGACACCATGTCCCATTTGAAGCCCCCTGATGCACCCCTAGAGTAGAAACTACATAAAAGTGACCCTATCTAAGAAACTACACCCCTCAAGGTATTCAAAACTGATTTTACAAACTTCGTTAACCCTTTAGGTGTTGCACAAGAGTTATTGGCAAATAGAGATAAAATTTGAGAATTTCATTTTTTTGCCTAATTTTCCATTTTAACCCATTTTTTCCACTAACAAAGCAAGGGTTAACAGCCAAACAAGACTGCATCTTTATTGCCCTGACTCTGCCGTTTACAGAAACACCCCATATGTGGCCGTAAACTACTGTATGGGCACACAGTAGGGCGTAGAGTGAAAGGTGCGCCGTATGGTTTTTGGAAGCCAGATTTTGCTGGACAGTTTTTTTGACACCATGTCCCATTTGAAGCCCCCTGATGCACCCCTAGAGTAGAAACTACATAAAAGTGACCCTATCTAAGAAACTACACCCCTCAAGGTATTCAAAACTGATTTTACAAACGTTGTTAACCCTTTAGGTGTTCCACAAGAGTTATTTGCAAATAGAGATGAAATTTCAGAATTTCAATTTTTGGGCAAATTTTCCATTTTACTTTTTTTTTTCCAGTTACAAAGCAAAGTTTAACAGCCAAACAAAACTCATTATTTATGGCCCTGATTCTGTAGTTTACAGAAACACCCCATATGTGGTCGCAAACCGCTGTATGGGCACACGGCAGGGCGCAGAAGGAAAGGGATGCCATATGGTTTTTGGAAGGCAGATTTTGCTAGACAGTTTTTTTGGGCACTATGTCCCATTTGAAGCCCCCCTGATGCACCCCTAGGTTAGAAACTCCAAAAGAGTGACCCCATTTTGGAAACTATGGGATAAGGTGGCAGTTTTGTTGGTACTATTTTAGGGTATATATGATTTTTGGTTGCTCTATATTACACTTTTTGTGAGGCAAAGTAACAAAAAATAGAAATTCTGAAATTTCATCTCCATTTGCCACTAACTCTTGTGGAACACTTAAAGGGTTAACACAGTTTGTAAAATCAGTTTTGAATATCTTGAGGGGTGTAGTTTCCAAAATGGGGTCACTTTTTGGAGTTTCTACTCTAGGGGTGCATCAGGGGGCCTCAAATGGGACATGGTGTCAAAAATACCAGTCCAGCAAAAACTGCCTTCCAAAAACCATATGGCATTCCTTTCCTTCTGTGCCCTGCCGTGTGCCCGTACAGCAGTTTACGACCACATATGGGGCATTTATATAAACTACAGAATCAGGCCAATAAATATTGAGTTTGATTTGGCTGTTAACCCTTGCTTTGTTACGGGAAAAAATTGATTAAAATGGAAAATTTCCCCAAAAATAGGTGTTTTGGCACTGTTTTTATTTTTTATTATTTGCAGCGTTCATCTGACAGGTACGATTATGTGCTATTGTTATAGAGCAAGTTCCTACGGACGTGGCAATACCTAATATGTCTACCTTTTTTAATTTATCTAGGTTTTACACAATAAAATCATTTTTGAAACAAAACAAATCATGTTTTAGTGTCTCTATAGTCTGAGAGCCATAGTTTTTTCAGTTTTTAGTCGATTGTCTCAGGTTGGGTATCATTTTTGCGGGATGAGATGACGGTTAGATTGGTACTATTTTGGGGTGCATATGACTTTTTGATCGCTTGCTATTACACTTTTTGTGATGTAAGGTAACAAAAAAATGGCTTTTTTGACACCGTTTTTTTTTTTTTTTTTTTTTTTTACAGTGTTCACCTGAGGGGTTAGGTCATGTGGTATTTTTATAGAGCAGGTTCTTACGGACGTGGCAATACCTAATATGTCTACCTTTTTTTAATTTATCTAGGTTTTACACAATAATATCATTTTTGAAACAAAAAAATATCATGTTTTAGTGTCTCCATAGTCTGAGAGCCATAGTTTTTTCAGTTTTTAGGCGATTGTCTCATGTAGGGGCTCATTTTTTGCGGGATGAGGTGACGGTTGGATTGGCACTATTTTGGCGTACATGTGACTTTTTTGATCACTTTTATCATCTTTTTTGGGAAGTAAGGTGGGCAAAATTTCTATTTGCTCATAGTTTTTATTTTTTTATTTTTATGGCGTTCACCGTGCGGGGAAAGTAACATGATTGTTTTATAGATCAGGTCGTTACGGACGCGGCGATACCTAATATGTGTAGCGTTTTTTATTTATTTTATTTTTATTCAGTGATAAATGTTTTTTTTTTATCTTTTACTTTTTTCACTTTTTTAAACATTTTTTTTGACCCAGACCCACTTGGTTCTTGAAGATCCAGTGGGTCTGATGTCTGTATAATACAGTACAGTACAATATACTATACAGTACTGCACTGTATTTTACTTACAGTTTGCCTGAACAGACCTATGCTTTCAGCATAGATCTGTTCAGTACCATGGACAGCAGGACGCCTGAGAAGGCATCCTGTTGCCATGGGAACCTTCCCCGTCTGTCACAACTGCGCAGACAGGGAAGGGTGAGGACAGGGCTGGCGGGGGGCTGTCTGGGGGCTCTCTCCCTCTCCCATCGGGGGCTGCAAAGGCACAGCAGCCCCCCGATCGGAGAGGGAGGGAGCTCTCTCTTACTGTTAACCTTTTCCATACAGCGGTCCGTACGGACCGCTGTATGGAAAGGGTTAAACGGCTGACATCGCATCAACGATGTCAGCTGTTTATACCAGGGTGCCAGCAATGTGCTGGCACCCTGGTATACCCACTGTACACCAACGATTATTGAAGGGGAGGCGGGCGGGGGATCGCGATCCCGCCTGCCGCACCGCCCGCCTCCCGCACGGCCCGCACCGCCCGCAACCCTCCCCCTGCACCACCCGCCCACATAATACTATTCAGGGGTGCAGGGGGAGGTAAAAAAACGTGATTTTGGGAATTTTAAAGTTTCTGATCCCTGCGGTCAGGGACCGCAGGGATCAGAAACGGCATAAAGCGCTAAAAAACCGCAGGTCTGAATTGACCTGCGGTTTGAAGCAATAGCCGATAGGGGGGGGTCACAGGACCCCCCTCGGCATTGACACTGGGTGCCTGGCTGTGTGTAACAGCCGGCACTCAGCGCTGTCACCATGTCTGCAGACATGGTGACAGTTTAATGCCATGACGAATATACTCATCATGGAGCACTAACTAGCAGTGCTTTATGACGAGTATACACGTCATAGGTCGGGAAGGGGTTAAACAGAAGAAAATACGCCTTCTGGAGTGGCCCAGTCAGAGTCCTGACCTCAACCCAATTGAGATGCTGTGGCATGACCTCAAGAAAGCGATTCACACCAGACATCCCAAGAATATTGCTGAACTGAAATAGTTCTGTAAAGAGGAATGGTCAAGAATTACTCCTGACCGTTGTGCACGTCTGATCTGCAACTACAGGAAACGTTTGGTTGAAGTTATTGCTGCCAAAGGAGGTTCAACCAGTTATTAAATCCAAGGGTTCACATACTTTTTCCACCTGCACTGTGAATGTTACATGGTGTGTTCAATAAAAACATGGTAACATTTAATTCTTTGTGTGTTATTAGTTTAAGCAGACTGATTGTCTATTGTTGTGACTTAGATGAAGATCAGATCACATTTTATGACCAATTTGTGCAGAAATCCATATCATTCCAAAGGGTTCACATACTTTTTCTTGCAACTGTATATAACTTCCAGAAGACAAATAATTGAGCCAGCACTCCAAATTAGGTAAAGGGTGACCCGTTTATTACCCCTCTAGTAACGTTTTAGCCCAGCTCAATGTTTTTTTTTTTTCAAGCAAACAAATTATGTCAAATGCATCCTTAAATACACCAGTGCAAAAGATAACAAGACATGATTATAACTTCATAAAAAAAAATATATATTTTTTTACAACATAGTTCACCATATATTTTATAACAAATAATCTCAAGTGCATACAGTAATCAAATTCATAATATAAAGTGCCAAGTGCATTAGTGATTAATTATCACCTCCCGTGTAAAGTTCTTATTGCATAATTATATAAAATAGCGACATCTGTATTGGTTTAGAATTAAAACTAAACACCTACTACATCGTTGGTGGTTCCAGTGTGAGACATAGCGTCCCTGAGCAGCTATTGGGCATGTCTTGGCGTCCGAGCTTCACCATCCACCGCTCGCCGGGACGTGCGTCATGTGACTAGGCAACGTTATCACGCATGTCACGTGAACGTGCCCTAGGTAACGCGGCCGCGTCCGGGGGAGGGAGGGAAGGAACAGGCCCAGGATCACCTGACATAGCCAGACACATGATCGGGGAACAACTACATATATATAACATGACAATGATGAACAATGGACATCCATCAAATTTAAGACTGGAGTGGCTCAAATAGGACATATTGAGACGTGGGTTAAAGAAAAGCCAGTTGAACCTCTTCTGTAGTAATAGAAAGCGATGTGATCGGCATTAGGCACATCTCGATCAGCTGTGTCAATTCCGGGGCGCTCTGCTCGGAGACACACTCCTCCCCCAGAAAAACTGCCCATCCCTTTACATAGGTTGGCGCCAAAATACAGATAGGAATACTAATATATATATATATATGTTGTTTGTTACACTGTTGTTACTGTCCTGATGAAGGGGGTTATTCACCCCTGAAACGCATAGACAATAAAGCTATTGAAACTATACATGCGACTCTAATGGTAACCTTGGCACCACCTACAGAAGAGGTTCAACTGGCCGTTCTTTAACCCACGTCTGACTTCAGCTCCAGTGCCCCAAATTTTGGGTGCAGGCAGGAACCCAGGCTGCAGCCAAGTCCCTGTGTGCTGGTCGGGATATATACCAGCAGGAGCCTGTATAGCTGTTGTGACTACCTCAGAACAGTATCTGGTAAGCAAATCTTATACTTATACAGAATAATACCTTCAGCAACACCACACATGAGGCGCTGTCCTCTCTCTTTTTCCTCTTTTCTCAAAAAGGACATATTGCCACAGGACAAAAATGGACATCGGACAAAAATAAAAATAACTCAAGTAGATGAACATTGGGAATATTAAACACTATAAGAAAACTTAAATTCCTTAAATGTATAAGTGTAAAAATGCCATTACACATGAAATGTTAATCCCATATAGGGAGAAACCGGTTATAGTGATAAGAGCAGATAACACCTTTGTAAGGGTACCATAATGTGGAATATTAACCCCTTAGGCCTCATGCACACGACCGTTTTTTTTAAGGTCTGCAAAAACGGGGTCCGTAGGTCCGTGATCCGTGACCGTTTTTTCTTCCGGGGGTTTTCCTTGTTTTTTGAAGGATCCACGGACATGAAAAATGAAAAAAAAATCTAAGTCAAGTTTGCCATTGAAATGATAGGAAAAAATGGACACAGATCACGGACGCGGATGACAATCTTGTGTGCATCCGTGATTTTTCACAGACCCATTGACTTGAATGGGTCCGTGAACCGTTGGCCGTGAAAAAAATAGGACAGGTCATATTTTTTTCACGGCCAGGAAACACGGATCACGGATGCGGCTGCCAAATGGTGCATTTTCCGATTTTTCCACGAACCCATTGAAAGTCAAGGGGCCAGCGAAAAAAAAAACGGCACAACGGCCACGGATGCACACAGCGGTCGTGTGCATGAGGCCTTATAGGAAGAAACCAGTATTAGTGGTAAGAAGCAGATATCAACCATTGTTCATGGCCAGATAGCTCCCACATTGTGGAAAAGGAGATACAGGGACTGGGTGGTAGAATTTGCCACTGACAATGGCCAAATACCTAGCACCAGTTATGGACTCACGACACAGGGCACAAATTAAATTCAAGTGCCCAACTCCCCAAATGGAACCACAAAGATGCTTGAAACTTCAAGTATTCACACATATTGGACCCAATTATATGGAAAAACAATATAAATAACACAAAATCATCCAACAAGTCCTGAGTATACAAAATGTATTTAATAATAATTCCTAGAAGGTCAGACCAGTCAAAATATGTTAATAATCAAGGTATATTAATAATCAAACACAAAAACGGAACCATCCAACTATAGTGGTGATGAATTGACAAAGTTGATTTCAATCTAGGAAAAAAAGAAGAAAACAATATAAGCAAAAAAAATGCTGTTTCTATAAAAATATTAATGACATCATACTTAATAACCCACAGAAAATCATAACGGGGAAATTCAACACCATTACACTATGGCAGCCCCATCATCTCAGTCAAAGAGGCTCCATTTTAACTCAGTGTTCAGGCCCCTTAGAACACTTAGATATATTTTTTATGCAGTTATAATCCTGTTTTATCATCTTTTGCACTTTAGTAGTAACACTGATTATCAATTATGTAATTATGCCATTATTAATCACAGTGGTGTATTTAAGGATGCATTTGACATCATTTGTTTGCTTGACAAAGGCCTCATTGAGCTGAAACGTTGCTAGAGGGGTCATAAACGGGTCTGTCACCCTTTACCTACTTTGGAGTGCTGCCCTTTTCTGGATGTTTTCTATGGACTTTGCTGCCTACAGTCTCTGAGGGATTGCACCCAACCTTCACTGTTGCTGTGCTGCTGTTGCTCTTTGTTATATATATATAAAACAAACAACTTTTTAAAAAAATGTTTTAGGCCTCTTTCACACGGGTGTCACGTGTGGGGGCCGGATAGGATGCGGGCCTCTTTCACACGGGTGTCACATGTGAGGGCCGGATAGGATGCGGGTGCGTCGCGGGAAAATTGTGTGATTTTTGCCTGCGAGTGGGGTGAGTTTTGTATGAGATTGCATTGCATTTTTTTTTCCGCGGGAGTGCAAAAAACTGAATGTGGTACCCGAACTTCTTCACTGAAGTTCGGGTTTGGGTTAGGTATTCTGTAGATTTTATTATTTTCCCTTATAACATGGTTATAAGGGAAAATAATAGCATTCTTAATACAGAATGCTTACTTAAATGTAGATTGAGGTGTTAAAAAATAAATAAAAAATAACTTACCTGTTCCAATTGATCGCACAGCCGCCATCCTCTTCTTGCTTCTTCTTTCAGGACCTGCAAAAGGACCTTTGGTGACATAATCTCGCTCACAACGCAAGGTCCTTTTCCAGCCAGGTCCTGCAAGAAGGAAGACGAGCCCGGCTGCGCGTTCAAGTGGATGAGATGAGTTACAGTTTATTTTATTTTATTAAAACCACAATGGACCTTTTACTCAGCATTCTGAATTAAAGAATGCTATTATTTTCCATTATAACCATGTTATAAAGTAAATGGGGTCCCGGGTAACTCATACCTCGTCTCCTTAGCAACCATGTGTGAGAATCGCATTGCATCCACACTTGCTTGTGGATGCGATTTTTCACGCAGACCCATTCATTTCTATGGGGCCTGCGTTGCATGAAAAAACACAGAATTTAGAACATGCTGCGATTTTCATGCAACGCACAAGTGATGCATGAAAATCACTACTCATCTGAACAGCCCCATTGAAGTGAATAGGTCCGGATTCAGTGCGGGTGCAATGCGTTCACCTTACGCATTGCACCCACGCGGAATTCTCGCCCATGTGAAAAGGGCCTTAGGCTCCCCGGGGCCTAATAACATGCAGTCATCAGATTGCTACCCTTTTTTAGCAATGGGATTCAGTATGCTGTTAGGCCCCTTTCACACGGGTGAGAATTCCACGCAGGTGCTGAACGCATTACACCCCCACTGAATCCGGACCCATTCACTTCAATGGGGCTGTTCAGATGAGCGTTGATTTTCAAGCATCACTTGTGCGTTATGTGAAAATTGCAGCATGTTCTATATTCTGCATTTTTCCTGCAACGCAGGCTCCATAGAAATGAATGGGGATGTGTGAAAATTGCAAGCATCCACAAGAAAGTGCGGATGCGGTGCGATTTTCACGCATGGTTGCTAGGAGATGATAGGGATGAGCAACCCCATTAAAGTCAATTTACTGTATTTTCCCTTATAACATGGCTATAAGGGAAAATAATAGCATTCTTAATACAGAATGCTTAGTAAAATGTGGCTTGAGGAGTAAAAAAATAAAAAAAATTATCAACTCCATTCGCTTGTTCGCGCAGCCAGCATGTCTTCTGTCTTCTTTCAGGACCTGCCAAAGGAGCGCGATTACCTCGACAAAGGTCCTTTGGCAGGTCCTGAAAGAAGAAGATGCTAGCTGCGCGAACAAATAGATAAGGTGAGTTAATTTTTTATTGTTTTTTAACCCCTCATGCCACATTTCAAGAAGCATTCTGTATTCAGAATGCTATTATTTTCCCTTATAACCATGTTATAAGGGAAAATATTAAAATCTACAGAACACCTAACCCAAACCCGAGCTTCAGTGAAAAAGTCCAGATTTAGGTCTGGCTACCACAATCATTTTTTTTCTCACGCGCCTGCAAAACGCATTGTGCATAAAAAACTTAGCAGCGCAATCGCAGTCAAAACTGACTGAAATTGCGTACACACTCGCATGATTTTCCCTGATCGCAGACGCAATGCATCCGGATCTAATTCAGACACGCTCGTCTGCAAGGGGCCTAACAGAGCGGATGTCAGGTCGAATCAGCTGTAGCTGTGCCTACAGATTCTCTTCATATAGGATACTTTATTTTTGCATCAGGGTTTATATGGAATCCAAAATCACAACCTTAGGGCTCATGCACACGACAGTATGTATTTTGAGGTCCGCAAAAGCTTATCTGCAAAAAATACATATGACGTCTGTGTGCATTCCGTATTTTGCGGAACTGAACAGCTGGCCCCTAAAATAACAGTCCTATCCTTGTCCATAGTGCGGACAATAATAGGACATGTTTTATTATTTTGCGGAATGGAAATACAGAAACTGAATGCACACGGAGTAACTTTTTTTTTTTGCGGACCCATTGAAATGAATGGTTCCTCATACGGTCCAGAAAAAAAAACGGAACGGACACGGAAATAAAATAAGTTCGTGTGCATGAGCCCTTAGTATTCCAAAACATCAACACCAACCACTGTGCTATCCCATATCTAAGCATGTCTCTTATGCCTCATTCACACGTCAGGGATTTCCACAGGTGCTGATCTTCCCCTTAGGCCGAATGCACACAGCTGTGTTCCGCGGCCATAAGCGGTACGTGGTATGCCAAGCCTGGATTCCTGCTGACAGCAGGAGCGCACGGCGTCATTGGTTGCTATGACATTGTGCGCTTCATGCCGCCGCTGCACTCGTATAGATACGAGTGTATTACTGTAGTGCAGCGGCGGCATGAAGACGCCGTGCGCTCCTGCTGTCAGCAGGAATCCAGGCCGGCATACCACGGACCGCTCACGGCAGCGGAAAACTGCTGTGTGCATTCGGCCTTATACCTTATGTCTGTGGAGGCTCCAATCTTGGTTTTGGCTCATAATCACTGATGGAATTCACTGACCAAAACACTGATGTGTGAATGAAGCTTAATAAGCTTGGTTTCACACCACGTTTTTGCCCTACTTTTAACATATATGTTTTTGAGAAAAAAGGATACAAAAGTGTAGTGCACGCTTTTTGATCCTGTAGAGTCCAGTAAAAAACATATATACATTAATGTACATGTTTTTTGTTAGTGGAAGTCTATGGTGACAGATTCCACTGTATGGCATCTTTTAAACATAAACCTTAATTGTAAGACAAAAACGTAATGTGAACCCAGCCTATTTTGCAGGGATCTAACACCATGCCGCAAATCTATTAAGAAATAATTAGATGCATAGTAATTATTCACCTATTGAATATAGCAAAAAACGTCTATAGTTGTAGTTTGAAAAACTGGCCAAGAGGTGGCAACCGCACAAACCATTCACTACCACTTAAAGGGGACCTGTCACCTCAAAATTGCATCTACACCTGCCATCAGTACCTCATAGTAGCCCGCAGCCTGTTATTAATCATATGTTTCATCCTGTTGTCCGATGCTGCGTAAGTTAAAAAAAAAGTTTTATTCTCCATCAGCGCTATAGTGGCGGCCAGCTTGAAGTCAAGGGGGCAGCGGCCTCCTTGCTTCAAGTCAAGGTAACCACGCCCCCTAACCGTCCCCTCTTGCCTAAGAGTGACTGCCTGCATTGCGGCCACAATTCCCCAAGTCTCGCGCATGCGCGGTGCGCTCTGTAGTAATGCGCTATCCCATCTCCTGCTGCCGCTGTTAGCCGGGCTTCAGCGGCACAATGCACATGCGCGAGACTTGGGGAATCGTGGCCACACTGCAGGTGGTCACTCTCAGGCAAGAGGGGACGGTTAGGGGCGTGGTTACCTTGACTTGAAGCAAGGAGGCCGCTGCCCCCTTGACTTCAAGCTGGCCGTCACTATAGCGCTGATGGAGAATAAAACTTTTGAACTTACGCAGTATCGGACAACAGGACGAAGCATATGATTATTAACAGGCTGCGGCCTACTATGAGTGCTGGCGGGTGTAGATGCATTTTTGAGGTGACAGATTCCCTTTAATAATACTGGAACCTGTGAGGTGATAAGAGACCACAGCTCACTGTAGATCTCAAAGCAGGGAGTAATATAGTACAATGCTATTATACAATAAATAAATAAAAACTGTAGCCAACAAGGCCATCAAATGTAAAAATCCCACCAAAGAAGACTTGAAGAAAAATGATGCTATACCCTTATGATCAGCTTTACCCTCGCCTACTATGTCATTCCCATATCCCTTGTAGATTGTAAGCCCTCATAGGCAGGGTCCTCTCTCCTTCTGTACCAGTTTGTAAGTCGTCTTGCTTATTGCAATTGTCTTCATTATGTATGTGCACCCCTTTTCTTGTGTACAGTACCATGGAATGAATACCACTTTAATAATAATTAAAAAGGAGTAATGCCAACAGGATGGCGGTGCCAATATGATCTAATTATTAGATAAAAGGTAAGTTCTCTAATCACTTTCCATGATAGCGGAACCTTGTACGCCGAACTTGAAAACAGGAGTTTGCTCATCTTTACCCTCAAAGGATCTCACAGGGATGCTCTCCTCGTTAATACTCTGTTACTACAGTAAAATAGCTTACTTAGATTTTATTATAATAAGAAAGTGAGATTCTTTGAGGGACATCCCTGAAATATCATCCTATGTCCTATATTGATGACCTTGACATGCTGGTAGTTGTAATCCTCTCATCCCATACCTCATCTTTGTAATGTCCTCTGATATTGCATTATATCAGCTTGGACATTCTGGGAGTTGTAGTTCTATCCTTTAACCTAATCCTTGTAATGTGATCTGCTATCACATTACATCAGCCTGGACTCTTTTTACCTCCTGCATGTCCTAGGACTGTAATGGCTAACCTCCGACACTCCAGCTTTTCATTCTGTATGTTGTATTGTCACCCACTGCCCTGGGAGGTGGTGTCCTCCTTTTGGGGATTATGGAAGTGGTCACCCTAGTCAGCAGTGATGGCTAACCTTGGCACTCCAGCTGTGGTAAAACTACAACTCCCAAGATGCCCCCCTTGCTTGGCTGCTCTCAGAACTGTATAGAAATAAATGGAGCATGCTGGGAGTCGTAGTTTCACCACAGCTGGAGTGCCAAGGTTATCCATCACTGCACTAGTGTATACATCCTCTGGATACAGGCACAGGACTCCTCCTCTGCTCAGCCCTGCATACCCCTGTGTCTGTGAGTTAGGCCTCATGCACACGACCGTTGTTTTGGACCGCGTCCGAGCTGCAGTATTTATGGCTTGGATGTGGACCCATTCACTTCAATGGGGCCGATGCGGACAGCACTGTTCTGTGGTCCGCAAAAAAAAGTATAACCTGTCCTATTCTTGTCTGTTTGCGGACAACAATAGGCAGTTATATTAATTACTGGCCGCACCATTCCGCAAATTGCGGAATGCACACGGACGCCATCCGAGTTTTTCGGATCCGCAATTTTCAGACTGCAAAACACACAATGGCCGTGTGCATGGGGCCTAATGGCGTATCACACAGTTCAGCTGCAAATCTCTACAAAACCTCTATGTAGAATGATCAGCAAATGGATGCAGAATCCTCTTGTCTGGAGCCTTGACCGTCCAGGACTTGGAAAAAGTCATATGAGCAAATGACATGTCATTTTACAGTTCCCGATTTCACTGAAACAGAAAGGCCCCTTTCACACGAGCGTGACTGATTAGGTCCGGATGCGTTCAGGGTGCGTTCAGTGAAACTTGCACTATTTTGCAAGCAAGTTCAGTCAGTTTTGTCTGCGATTGCGTTTAGTTGTTCATTTTTTTCCGCACGGGTGCAATGCGTTTTGATGCGTTTTTCACGCGCGCGATAAAAAACTGAAGGTTTACAAACATCTCATAGAAACCATCAGTGAAAAATGCATCACACCCGCACTTGCTTGCGGATGCAATGCGTTTTTCACGGAGCCCCATTCACTACTATGGGGCCAGGGCTGCGTGAAAAACGCAGAATATGGAACATGCTGCGATTTTCATGCAACGCAGAACTGATACGTGAAAAACAACGCTCATGTACACAGACCCATTGAAATGAATGGGTCAGGATTCAGTGAGGGTGCTATGCGTTCACGTCACGCATTGCACCACGCGGAAAACTCGCTCGTGTGAAAGGGGCCAAAGACCCCAGACCTGAGGAGAAAAGGCTGCAAAAGATAACTGCTGTGTGAGAGAGAATGTGAGTGTGAAAATCGCATTGGCTGTATGCTGCTGTTCTGTATGTTCTATTTATTTTGCGGGGCTATAGAACAGACAGCACACAGTGTGCTGTCCGGATTTTTTGCGGACCCATTGAAATAAATGGGTCCGCATCCTATTCGCAAAAAAACAAAAAAAAACAAATGGACTTGAAAAAAAAAGTTTGTGTGCATGAGGCCTTATTCTGCGTCTTATTGCGAATAGTCAAACTTGTATATGTTATTTTTTTTTTGTTTTACTGCTTTTATAAAAATAAAAACGTCTAACTTTTCTTTGAATCGGCATGTTCTGAATGTGTCTGTCAAAGTAATAGTGGAGAGAGATAAAGTAGGGATGAGCGAATCGACTTCGGATGAAACATCCGAAGTTGATTCGCATACAACTTTGTTCCAGCAAGAGCTCTGTACAGTATTAGGCCTCATGCACACGAATGTGCATTTTTTTGCAGTCCGCAAATTGCAGATCCGCAAAAAACGGATGCTGCCCGTGTGCCTTCCACAATTTGGGGAACGGAACAGGAGGCCCATTATAGAGCTGTCTATTCTTGTTCGCAAAACGGACAAGAATACGACATGCCTAATAACTTTTGCGGGGCCACGGTCAGGCTGTGCGCTGTCCGCATCTTTTGCGGACCCATTGAAATGAATAGTTCCATATAAATCAAAATACGGCCTGTATACGGAACGCTAAATACGGTCCGTTTACGTTCAGTTTCTTTTTTTGCTTTCTGTATATGGAAGTATTCATTTCAATGGATCCGCAGAAAAACAGAAGGTACTCCGTATGCCTTTTGTTTCTGTATTTCCGTTAAAAGATAGAACATAACGGACAAGGATAGTTCTGTTCTATCAGGGGCCAGCTGTTCCATTCCGCAAAATACGGAATGCACACAGACATCATCCGTATTTTTTGCGGACCGCAAAATACTGAAAAAGCCATACAGTCGTGTGCAAGAGGCCTTAGAATGTATTGGCTCCAATGACCCGAAGTTATTGCATTGCGAAGTCTCACGAGACTTTGGGTAATAAAATCATAAATTAATTTGTACTGTAAAAAAAACATTTCCCTAACTCAGGTTTGGTTCCAAGGTACCACTTGGAACTGTACCCGAGTTCGGGAAATGGCTTTTTACAGTACAAATTCATTTATGAAGTTACTACCTGAAGTCTCACCTTTGCAAAGCAATAACTTCGGCTCATCGGAGCCAATACATTCTAATACTGTACTGAGCGCTCGCTCCGTACAGTATTAGAACAAAGTTTCATGCGAATCGCCTTGGATGTTTCATCCGAAGTCAATTCACTCATTCCTACTGGCGAGCAAGAGAAAGACATAAAGACACACAGAGACAATCATTCACGCTGTGCAGAACCTATATATATCCTATTCTTGTCCATTTTGTGGACAAGAATAGGCATTGTTACAGTGGATTCGCAAATAAAACAGATGCAAAACATATACGGTTTTGTCAATGTAGCCAAATGATCTAATGTTCATTTTAGCACACTGTGATGTGAAAATCTCGAAAACCTTGGTGGAATTGTGGGTTGCTGGTTTTTTTATTTTTTTTTACAATTTAACCCCACAAAGATTTGTTTTCCTGTTTTCTAATAACAGACATGGTAAATTAAACGGTGCCATTAAAAAATGCATCTTGGCCTGCAAAAAGTCCTCATATAGCTATTGCAGTATGCAGCCCTGCAGGGTGAGTGATGGTGAGGTCACAGGGGTAGTTACTAACCGAGGGTTGCTATTGGTACTCACAGTTTTTATATATCCTGGGCAGGCGTACAGCAGTGATGGAAAGGCTGGCACATGGATCCTCTGGGGCTCTCTCTATGTATAGGGACCAGGCCGGGTGGTAGGTGAGGTGCCCTGGGTGTTGCAGGTTTAATGTGCCGGTGGCAAGAGCCCTTTAAGTTTGTGACGTCAGTTACGGTGGCACACTGATTTGTTGTAGGAATAATTGAGGAACACAAGTTGCAGTGAACCAGAACTTCCTTTTTACTGAACAGTTTAACTATTTACAGTCTTTAGTCAGTTCCACATGTAACAGGTTGTGACAGGCAGGCTTATATATAAATGGCAGGCAAAATCCTTGCAAGATACTCAGAGGGAATAACACTTACAGATCAGGCTGTATTTTCCTCAGTTCCTGTCTGGCTTTCTCCAAGGCCCGTATGCCCTATTGCTGGCTTTATCCTTGGATAGGGAAACCTTCCTCTGGTATATGTCTCCTTGCTGTGGAATATCCTTCTGCCCTTCAGCTCTGTTTGGCTGGAAATAAACTTGGCTCTGCACTGTACTTGTAAAGGAACTTAGTTTCTCAGGAGGAAAACTCTTCCCCTGGATGCAAGCTAGTACCCTGGACTGTCTAGCTGCATGTTAGAAGCTGCACTTCAGCTGCTGCCTAGCTAAAGGGAACACTGGCTCCCAACCACACACTACCTTCTCCTGAACTGGACCTGACAATATATACTAGGGCAGGGATGGCCAACCTGAGGCTCTCCAGATGTTGCAAAACTACAACTCCCAGCATGCCCGGACTTCCAACCGCTATCAGCCTACAGCAGGACATTGTGGGAATTGTAGTTTTACAACAGCTGGAGAGCCACAGGTTGGCCATGCCTGTACTAAGGGGTTCCCTAGCTCCCTCTACTGTCTAGGAGAAGGAACTACCCCTAACAGGCCTGTTACAGGAGACAACAGAAAAAATACACATAAAAACATCACATAAAATACAATGACCCTGTCCCACAGGAGGTGGGGAACAACGTGGCCCAATCGACCCTTGTGTAGTGCCCACATTTACCTAGTGGGACACTACACTATGTGAACAGAAAATTGGAGCTATTGGAACGTTGGGAGGAAAAAATAAAAATGCAAAACCAAAAATGGGCCTGGTATTTAAGGGGTAAAGATTGTAAGCAATTGATTAATGAGATAGTTATTGGGGTCATGATATTATGAATGCGGACAGCATCATAGTAACCTATGATGCTCTGCACTCAATGTATGCTTCTCCGGGACATATGGCCCGCTCACGGACCGTATGTCTCGGAGGGCATACGGTCGTGTGCATGAGTCCTTAGAGTGTGATTAAACTGGTATAGTGGATTAGCCTGTCACTATTTTGCATAGTATTGAGTGATGAATTAGGTGATGCGTCTTCGTATTTGTCAGGGCGAAGGTGGATCATGTGCAATTAGAATACTTGCTGGTCGGCTCAACAATTAAGGTGGACTTAGACGAGCAGATAATCGGTGCGATTCGAACGCAAGTGATGGATGAGAATCGTGGCATGTAACTCTTTCTAACAATTGAGCAAGCTGACCAAAAATGCTTTGTTGTTAGTGAATTGCCTTATGTACCATAAATCTTCATCGTGTACATCCTTGACGATAGAGAGCCCTGCATGGGCAGGTGTGTCAACGATTATATGTTTGAAAAAAACAACTACATTTTACACAATAGTCCTTTCAGGGCTCATGCACGCGGCCGTTTCCCTGCTGTTCCGTTAATTTTGGACCACAATTTGCTGTCCCCTATGCACAGGCAACATCCGTGTGGATTCTGCAGACGGATCCAGACATATTCAACTTGAATGGGTCCGTGATCTAGCCGTACAGCAAAAAATAGAACATGTTCTTTTTTTTTTTTTTTTTGCGGTGCGAAGAGAAACCCCACGGAAGCACTCTGTAGAGTTTCCGTGGGGTTCTGCACCACCCCTTCCAGATTGCGGACCCATTGAAGTGAATGGGTTTGCATCCGTGATGTACAGTGGGATGCGAAAGTTTGGGCAACCTTGTTAATCGTCATGATTTTCCTGTATAAATCGTTGGTTGTTACGATAAAAAATATATGATATATTTAACTGACAAGAGAGACACACAGTTATATTTGAGAGGTGAAAAGAAGTTTATTGGATTTACAGAAAGTGTGCTATAATTTTTTAAACAAAATTAGGCAAGTGCATACATTTGGTCACTGTTGTCATTTTATTGATTCCAAAACCTTTAGAACTAATTATTGGAACTCAAATTGGCTTGGTAAGCTCAGTGACCCCTGACCTACATACACAGGTGAATCCAATTATGAGAGAGTATTTAAGGGGGTCAATTGTAAGTTTCCGTCCTCTTTAAATTTTCTCTGAAGAGTAGCAACATGGGGGTCTCAAAACAACTCTCAAATGACCTGAAGACAAAGATTGTTCACCATCATGGTTTAGGGGAAGGATACAGAAAGCTGTCTCAGAGATTTCAGCTGTCTGTTTCCACAGTTAGGAACATATTGAGGAAATAGAAGACCACAGGCTCAGTTCAAGTTAAGGCTCAAAGTGGCAGACCAAGAAAAATCTTTGCTAGACAGAAGCGACGAATGGTGAGAACAGTCAGAGTCAACCCACAGACCAGCACCAAAGACCTACAACATAATTTCGCTGCAGATGGAGTCACTGTGCATCGTTCAACCATTCTGCGCACTTTACACAAGGAGATGCTGTATGCGAGAGTGATGCAGAGGAAGCCTTTTCTCCGCCCACAGCACAAAAAGTGCCGCTTGAGGTGGGCTAAAGCACATTTGGACAAGCCAGCTTCATTTTGGAATAAGGTGCTGTGGACTGATGAAACTAAAATTGAGTTATTTGGCCATAACAAGGGGCGTTATGCATGGAGGAAAAAGAAAACAAAAACACCTGCTACCTACAGTAAAATATTGTGGTGGTTCCATCATGCTGTGGGGCTGTGGGGCCAGTGCAGGGACTGGGAATAATGTCAAAGTTGAGGGACGCATGGATTCCACTCAGTATCAGCAGATTCTGGAGACCAATGTCCAGGAATCAGTGACAAAGCTGAAGCTGAGCCGGGGCTGGATCTTTCAATAAGACAACGACCCTAAACACTGCTCAAAATCCACTAAGGCATGTATGCAGAGGAACAAGTACAATGTTCTGGAATGGCCATCTCAGTCCCTAGACCTGAATATAATTGAAAATCTGTGGTGTGACTTAGAGAGCTGTCCATGCTCGGAAGCCATCAAACCTGAATGAACTAAAGATGTTTTGTAAAGAGGAATGGTCCAAAATACCTTCAACCAGAGTCCAGACTGTTATTGGAACCTCATATTACCAAAAATATATAAATTTTATTACAATAAGTTAAAAAATGATAACAGAAAAAAGAGAAGGGTAAATTAGTACATGAGATGCCGTGAAACAAGGTGATGGGAGCGGAGAAAAAACAGCACCACCCTGGGAGGAAGGAGCACACGGTTGAGACAAATGGAGAGATGTAATATACATAATATCTGACATGGGAATAAGCGATCTTGGGTACAGTGCCCAGTCCATGCAGAAAGTAAATGGAGAAATAGAGCCATACAATATCAGGTAAAGCACGGTCAGCTCATGCACCCCCACTAGAAGTAGATACAAACATATGAGGATGGAAATTGTATCATACAGGGCAAAGTGCCGGTGGACAACAATTGACCACACAATCAGCGGGGGGCAATGGGAGACCAGAGCTTACCTGAAATAACCGTGTGCAAAGAAACCCAGGGTGGCGCTACCCCAACGCGCGTTTCGGCGTGCCTTCGTCAGGGGGTAGCGCCATCTCTGTGAACCAAGTTTAAATAGGCTCTCTTAGCCAATCGGAATGAGTACTTACTCGTCCCCAGGTGTACATGTTGACGAGGCGCGCAGAGATCCTGGCGATTCGCATCCGGCCGCCCCACAGCCGGCGTCCCGCCGGCACGCCTACTCCACGTGATAAAATCACATGATCGGGCGGCACTGGCGTGAGGACGCACGGGTGTGAGGCGCCGGAGGCGGCACCCAGGATGACGCGCGCTCACATGACAGGAGGGGAGGGGCATGAAAGAACCAGCGGATAACCCAGCGAACTGCCCCACAGTCTCAGAATCATAAACCAGGCCGTATTAGCAGATAGTAATATTACAGACATGCCACAAACAAACCATCAGTACGGCATCTGTGGTTCTATAACAATATGTGTATGCATACACAGTACGAAAAAGAATATTAGTATACAAATACACTGTAATGCATAAATAAAACTATATAAATAATTTTATACATACAGAATCAATAATAATAATATTAGCAGAAATAATAAATAAAATGTATGCATACGGCAGCATGATTAGGAATATCAAACATGATTATAATTAGGTAAGAATGGAAAAAACAACAAACATTAATCATGATAGAAAGATAATAATAAATATATGAAAAATATAAATTGATGAACAAACAGGTGGGGACAGGAAGGAAAAAAGGGGGAGGAAGGGGGGAAAAGGAGAAAAGCCAGAGGCCTATTACAATATAATACATGATCGATATTGTATCTATATTTTGTATATACAAAATAAAAAAAGGTAATAGAGAATAATACAAAATAGATGATATTCGCAGCACTATAGAAATATAGCCACATGATTGGGAATACCAAACATGATTACAAACAAATGTAATTAGAAGGCAGACCACATCAATCATGATCTAGATAAATAAAAAAATGAATATGTGTGTATACAGATGTGCAAACATAAGAATGTGAAAAATGAACAAAGGAATTAGCAATGGATGAGAGAGGGGAGGGGAGGAGGGGGGAAGGCCTGCTCAAAGAAAAAATGGGAGAGAAAAAAGGAAGAATATGTATGTAGGTGTGTGTGAATGTGAAAATAAATAAAGATAAATGATACAATTTCCATCCTCATATGTTTGTATCTACTTCTAGTGGGGGTGCATGAGCTGACCGTGCTTTACCTGATATTGTATGGCTCTATTTCTCCATTTACTTTCTGCATGGACTGGGCACTGTACCCAAGATCG
Source organism: Bufo gargarizans (assembly GCF_014858855.1). NCBI lineage: Eukaryota > Metazoa > Chordata > Amphibia > Anura > Bufonidae > Bufo > Bufo gargarizans. The sequence goes on from NC_058089.1 coordinate 65,580,175, forward strand.
CTTATTCCCATGTCAGATATTATGTATATTACATCTCTCCATTTGTCTCAACCGTGTGCTCCTTCCTCCCAGGGTGGTGCTGTTTTTTCTCCGCTCCCATCACCTTGTTTCACGGCATCTCATGTACTAATTTACCCTTCTCTTTTTTCTGTTATCATTTTTTAACTTATTGTAATAAAATTTATATATTTTTGGTAATATGAGCTCTCTTTTCATTTGTTTCTGCTACTTCACTCGGGAGCTTTTACCGAGTTACACTTTAGGTGTATCCCCTGTGGCTATTCAGGGTGGGCACTGTCTCTTACCCGCCTTGGGGATACCCTGGGTCATTTTTGTTTGTCTCATTGGAACCTACAGGAAGCGTTTAGAGGTTGTAATTTCTGCAAAAGGAGGATCTACTAAATATTGATTTCATTTCTATTTTGTGGTGCCCAAATGTATGCACCTGCCTAATTTTGTTTAAAGGGAACCTGTCACCCAAAAATCGCCTATTAAGCTGTTTACAGTACCTTATAGTGCTGTATAGTCGTTTCCTGATGCACTTTTTGTTAGTTTTGCAGCATGTATGCTCAGTCAGAAATCGATGTTATATTCAGCTGCTGCCCCGTGCTTCAAGTCAGGCTTGAAGTCACGGGGGCAGCGGCCTCGGCGTCTTACATGGCCCTCTCCCCGCCCCCTGCCTCTGTGACTGACAGCCGAAATCCGATTCCGGGACCGCGCTCAACGGCCGCATGCACAGTAAAGGGCGGCAGGAGCGCGGTCCCGGCTGCCGCGCGTACTACGCGCCGTCTTACTTTCGCCGCACTGCGCATGCGCCCGACATCCTGTATCAAACGCGCCCGCGCCCAGATGCCGGGCGCGGGCGCGTTTGATACAGGATGTCGGGCGCATGCGCAGTGCGGCGAAAGTAAGACGGCGCGTAGTACGCGCGGCAGCCGGGACCGCGCTCCTGCCGCCCTTTACTGCGCATGCGGCCGTTGAGCGCGGTCCCGGAATCGGATTTCGGCTGTCAGTCACAGAGGCAGGGGGCGGGGAGAGGGCCATGTAAGACGCCGAGGCCGCTGCCCCCGTGACTTCAAGCCTGACTTGAAGCACGGGGCAGCAGCTGAATATAACATCGATTTCTGACTGAGCATACATGCTGCAAAACTAACAAAAAGTGCATCAGGAAACGACTATACAGCACTATAAGGTACTGTAAACAGCTTAATAGGCGATTTTTGGGTGACAGGTTCCCTTTAAACAATTATAGCACACTTTCTGTAAATCCAATAAACTTCATTTCTCTTCTCTTCTGAAATATCACTGTGTGTGTCTCCTATATGATATATTTAACTGACATTTTTTTTATCGTAATAACCAACGATTTATACAGGAAAATCATGACGATTAACAAGGTTGCCCAAACTTTCGCATCCCACTGTATGTCCAGTGTCCGCATATTATGGACCCGCTGTTTGTGTGTCGCAATATTGGAACGGCTGTGTGCATGCGCCCTCATTCAAATGCTGTGGTACGTGTGGTCCGCTGCGGGCATCCTCCATTGTAGGCATTTTTGCTGGGGATTGCTGTTAGCAACGGATCACATGCACAGGATTTGCTTCCCTGGTTATAAATGCACAACAGCATATGGGGTTTTGAGCATTTTCTGCCTTTTAAGACAACTTTATTCTGTAAGGCCTCTTGCACACAAACATTTTTTTTTTTTGTTCTTTTTTTTTTTTTTTCTTTCCGTATGCAGAACTATTCACTTCAATGGGTCCGCAAAATCAACGGAAGTTACTCCATATGCATTCTATTTCCGTTCCGTTCAAAGAGAGAACATGTCCTATTATTGCCCGCAAATCACGTTCCGTGGCTCCATTCAAGTCAATGGTTCCTCAAAAAAAAAAAAAAAAATGCATATGGAATGCATCCGTTTGTCTTCCGTATCTGTTCTGTTTTTGCAGCACCATCCATTGAGAATTTTATGCCCAGACCAATTTTTTTATGTCCTTACTGTTTAAACATTATTTTATGTTCCTGTTTGTGATCCGGAAAAACATAACGGAAGTGGAACAGAAACACTACTGAAACAAAAAAAATAAAAATTGAAAAACGGATCCGAGTGCAGGAGCGCACGGCATCATTGGTTGCTATGACGCTGTGTGCTTCCTGCTGCCACCACAGTACAGCAATACACTGGTATGATCTATACCAGTGTATAAATGCACTGCGGCGGCAGCAGAAAGCGCACGGCGTCATAGCAACCAATGACGCCGTGCGCTTCTGCACTCAGAAGGAATCCAGGCCGGTATCACACGGACCGTGTTTCATGGACGTGTGCATAAGACCTTATTCTGTTTGTACCTGCACACCTGGAGGTGTGGCAATTCCAGGTTTGAATGTGCCTTGATTTTGATCTATGGGTAACATTCAGGTGCACCTGTGCGGCCTGCGTCACATGAGTCAGGGGTAGGTGGCACTCCCAGCCTCCACCCTCCAACCATTGTATGTGTGATTTCACGCTGGGAGTTGTTTGCTGTGTGTCGGACCTTATGCCCCTGTAATTGCCCATACGGCACAGGTAGGTTAGCGTTAGGTCCTGTGCCACATTGAGACACATTGACGGGGTGTGTGGGCTCTGGTATGTTCTTGATATAAGAATATATTGGCGAAAGTCTCATTTTAATATCAGTGTGAGGGTTTAGCCATGTATTGTCAATTGCATTTACCATTGTAGTGCACCATTTTTTGTAAATCTCTGTTTTATATAGCCAATCACATCCACACATTTGGCTTTTCTGTGTAGGATGTCTTTGTGATACATGTGGTCCGCTGCCGGCATCCTCCATTGTATGCATTTTTGCTGGGGATTGCTGTTAGCAACGGATCACATGTGCGGGATTTTCTCCCCCGGTTAGAAATTTGCAACAGGGTTTAGGGTTTTGAGCATTTTCTGCCTTTTAAGACCACTTTATTCTGTTTGCTCGTTAAAATGCTAGTTGTCTGCTAGAACATTCGGTCGGTAGTCGCTTGTGTCGGTGATCGCTTAAATGATTATCTGCTTGTCTAATTCCACCATTAGGTGAAAGTCACATATTAGATTTAAAAAAGTCCTATACTAGATAAAAAAAGGTGCAGCTATATACATATGTTTGTGAAAATGTGCATGTGTACCCACCAATGCAACTATTTTAATAGGCACCTAATGTAGCCTTGTAGGATGGATAGTATTGTAAGTTTAGCACAGGACCAGTCTGTGACTGCGCAGTCCATGCTTCCACTGTAGTGTCATAAGAGGGGTAGGATAGCATTAAAGGTGTTGGCCACTTTGCAATATTTTTAGTTTACTCACTGTTTGTCCCTGCTGCTGTTGACTTAAGGGCTCATGCACACAAAAGTTCACTTCAATGATGCTGCAAAATATGCGACAGCACACCATGTGCTGTTCGCATCCGTTGCTTTGTTCCGTGGGGCCGCAAAAAATGTAAAACATGTCCTTTTCTTGTTTGTTTTGCGGCATTTCTTTTATGGGCGGCCCATTCCGTTCTGCAAATTGTGGAATGCACATGGGAAGTATCTGTGTTTTGCGTAAATGCAATTTGCAGACCGCAAAACATGGCACGGTCATGTGAATGAGTGGCTGCTGCTCTAGATGGGGTCTGAGGATTATTTTTGCAGCTGTAACCCCTTGATATGATATTCACTGAAAACGGCTCCATAGGTTCCCCCATCTTGCCAGCATTGTGCACTCCTGTCCTTTGTTCTACTGCACTGACTCCCCAACAAGCGTTCGGCGTCTCTGCAGTAGAATCGGTTCCTGCCTCCATTCGCCCAGCCTTGGAGAGCAGCTGGCTAGAGAAGTGACCATGCACACTGAAAAAGCCTGCTGCAGGGGCTGCTCAAATTCTTTATCTATTCTCCAAGGCAAAATTAGAGCGCAAAGAGCTTAAAATTTTCATATACATTAAGTATAGCAGTAATGCATGTAATGCCTGTTTCCAGTGTTTGCATGTGTCTATGCACTTTGGAGCATGTTGCTGCTAAATATACTGTTTGTGTGTTCTCATATATGTACATTTAGGCTAGAGCTACACAACATGTGTTGTGCGTCAATAAGTCGTACAACTACATTGCAACATGTCACACTAATGTTGCGCAACATTTTTTATAATAGTCAATGTTGTCACAGTGCAAAATGCTGCGACTGTGACACAACATTCGCACAGATGGATTTTTTGCGACTGCTGTGTCACAGCATGTCGCGCAACTTTTCTGTTACAAGAAGTTACGCAACACATGTTGCCGTGTAGCTCTAGCCTTATTTTTGCCTGTTTGTTTTATGTGTCTGGTATTTATTTGATCTATTTTTTCCTTTTTACGATTTGATTCTATTTTATTTACACTTTTATTCTATTTGTGAGTACACCCTAACACTACACTCCTCAACATTGAAGTTGCAGCACCAAGAGAAATATAAGGTTATGCAAATCGGGTGTCGCTAAGATCTGCAGATGATCAAATTTTCAAACGCCTAACTCCAATCTGTGGCATGTGGGAGGGGCTTAAAAGCCAGATTTAGGCTAGGGCTACACGACAACATGTGTCGCACGACACATAGGGCACAACTACACTGCAACATGTGTCGCGCAACATCAATGTCGCGCGTCAATTTCTATAATTATAGTCTATGGTGTATGGTCCATTTTTGGATGTGTTTTTTGCAATTGTATCGCAGTCGCAGTGCGACACTATAGACTATCATTATAAAATTTGTCGCGCAGCCCTAGCCTTAAAGCAAAGTTTTTTCCACATGAAACCTTAAAAATTTGATCAAGTTGTGTGGGATGGTTGTGTCATGCCACTTGTTTGTTCACATGCCAGTCATTGTCACAAACTGAAAGGGACAGAATCCTTGATCTGCTAGACCTTGGTTTATGACCCCAGCAAAGAGCTATGCCCTTAGGCCTCTTGCACACGACCATATGTATTTTGCGGTCCGCAAAAAATGTGGATGACATCCGTGTGCATCCGTATTTTGCGGAACAGCTGGCCCCTAATAGAACAGTACTTTGCTCGTCCTTAATGCAAACAATAATAGGACATGTTTTATTTTTTTGTGAAATGGAAATATGGAAATGGAATGTACACGGAGCACCTTCCCTTTTTTTTTTTTTTGCGGACCTACTGAAATGAGTGGTTCTGTATATGGTCCGCAAAAAAGAAAATACGGAACGGACACTAAAAGAAAATACGTTAGTGTGGAAGAGGCCTTAGGCCTCCTGCACACGACCATATGGCTTATTAAGTGTTTTGAGGTCCGTTTTTCACGGATCCGTTGTTCTGTTTTTTGTTTCCGTTGTGTTTCCATTTTCATTCTGTTTTTCTGTATGGTATATACAGTATACAGTAATTACAAAGAAAAAATTGGGCTGGGCATATCATTTTCAATAGATGGTTCTGCAAAAACGGAATGGATACGGAAAACATACGGATGCATTTCCGTATGTGTTGCTTTTTTTTTTTTTTGCAGACCCATTGACTTGAATGGAGGGCAATATTAGGACATGTTCTATCTTTCAACGGAACGGAAATATGGAAACGGAATACATACATAGTACATTCCCGTTCTTTTTTTTTTTTTTTTTTTTTGCGGAACCATTGAAATGAATGGTTCCATATACGGAACGCAAAAAACCCGACAGTAAACGAAAAAAAAAAAAAACGGTCGTGTGCAGGAGGCCTTAGGCTGAGATGTCAGCACTGTTTATCGTTCTATGTCCGGGTGGTTTGATCTGGCCATGGAACCAGTGGTACGGCTATTTCTCAAAAGTGTCCCAATAGCCATTTTTCAACAGCACAATACCAGGCTAAATTTTGCTAGTTCTATTGTGAGCAGCTTTGCCTAAATGTGCTTTAATGGCCTAAAGCAGGCATGTCCAAACTGCGGCCCTCCAGCTGTTGCAAAACTACAACTCCCAGCATGCTCTAATAGCTGTAAGCTATCCAGGAATGCTCGGAGTTGTAGTTTTGGAACAGCTGGAGGGCCGCAGTTTGGACATGCCTGGCCTAAAGCATTTCTGAACTTATCTCTCATCAAGCACATCTGGGACCACATTGGTTGGCAACTGCAATGGGAGCTGCCAGCGGCAGATTTTGATTACTTGAATGCCTAAGTGCATTCCTTGTGACATTCCTCAGATAACCATTAATAACCTCATTGATAGCATGCAAAGGTGTTTAAGTGCGTGTATTCCTGCGTGTGGCTCTCATACTCCAGACGTTTTAAATATTTTGTTTCCATTTTTTACATATAATTAACCTGTCTGTCGATCATGTGATTTCCAGAATTACACAACTTCTCTTCTTGGCGTTAAAGTTTCAATGTTGAGGAGTGCATATAGCCATAATATGAGTGTTTTTCTACTATATCACGTTTTATGCATCACTCATATGCCAACTTAGAAAGAGAACCATCTCGCTAGCACCGCGGCTCCCTGTGACTTCTTAACAAGCCTTGGGATATAACAAGGGAAATAGCCTTGCCAAATATCCATCTGCAGACATCTGTTTTCAGGGTGTTTGCCCCTCATCGGTACGGAGTACCATTTTTATAACTCCAAAAGGAGGACATCATACCTGGAACAGTGGGGCACAGTACACAGAATGGAAACCATAAGTTATATAACAGCATAAGCCAAATTAAACTAGAAATCTTCAATATAAATTAGTTAATTTACTCACCAAACTTGGGGGGTTATTAATCAAACTGGTGTAAAGTAGAACTGGCCTTGTTGCCCATAGCAACCAATCAGATTCCACCTTTCATTTTCCAAAGAAGCTGTCCAAAATGAAAGATGGAATCTGGTTGCTATAGGTAACTAAGCCAGTTTTACTTTACACCAGTTTCATAAATAACCCCTTGGTGCCTTGATAGTTAATTGGGTTGTGTACTAATTTCTAGACCTCACAGATTGACGGGACACGCATTGATGATCGTACTTACCTGGTTCCCGACATTTTGTCCCAGTTTGTTTGATCCCCAGCCTCCGCTGCTTGTATGGGGTCCCTCTGTGTAAACTTCCGGTTTTAGCAGCCATTTGACTTGACACAAGTGTAACAGCGGACAGTAATTGGCTGCAGTGGCATCAAACAGGAAGTTTACATGAAGGGAGCTAAGACAAGCAGCGGAGTCTGGGGATCGAACCAAGCAGACTATAGCACTGGGGATCAGGTAAGTATACAGGTCCTTCTCAAAAAATTAGCATATTGTGATAAAGTTCATTATTTTCTGTAATGTACTGATAAACATTAGACTTTCATATATTTTAGATTCATTACACACCAACTGAAGTAGTTCAAGCCTTTTATTGTTTTAATACAGGGAGTGCAGAATTATTAGGCAAGTTGTATTTTTGAGGATTAATTTTATTATTGAACAACAACCATGTTCTCAATGAACCCAAAAAACTCATTAATATCAAAGCTGAATATTTTTGGAAGTAGTTTTTAGTTTGTTTTTAGTTTTAGCTATTTTAGGGGGGTATCTGTGTGTGCAGGTGACTATTACTGTACATAATTATTAGGCAACTTAACAAAAAACAAATATATACCCATTTCAATTATTTATTTTTACCAGTGAAACCAATATAACATCTCAACATTCACAAATATACATTTCTGACATTCAAAAACAAATCAGTGACCAATATAGCCACCTTTCTTTGCAAGGACACTGAAAAGCCTGCCATCCATGGATTCTGTCAGTGTTTTGATCTGTTCACCATCAACATTGCGTGCAGCAGCAACCACAGCCTCCCAGACACTGTTCAGAGAGGTGTACTGTTTTCCCTCCTTGTAAATCTCACATTTGATGATGGACCACAGGTTCTCAATGGGGTTCAGATCAGGTGAACAAGGAGGCCATGTCATTAGATTTTCTTCTTTTATACCCTTTCTTGCCAGCCACGTTGTGGAGTACTTAGACGCGTGTGATGGAGCATTGTCCTGCATGAAAATCATGTTTTTCTTACCTTGCAGACTTCTTCCTGTACCTGTTCCACGCTTCTTGCGACCCTGTTGACTATTTTGAATGAACCGCTTGATTGTTCGATGATCACGCTTCAGAAGCTTTGCAATTTTAAGAGTGCTGCATCCCTCTGCAAGATATCTCACTATTTTTGACTTTTCTGAGCCTGTCAAGTCCTTCTTTTGACCCATTTTGCCAAAGGAAAGGAAGTTGCCTAATAATTATGCACACCTGATATAGGGTGTTGATGTCATTAGACCACACCCCTTCTCATTACAGAGATGCACATCACCTAATATGCTTAATTGGTAGTAGGCTTTCGAGCCTATACAGCTTGGAGTAAGACAACATGCATAAAGAGGATGATGTGGTCAAAATACTAATTTGCCTAATAATTCTGCACGTAGTGTATTGATGATTTTGGCATACAGCTCATGAAAACCCAAATTTCCTATCTCAAAAAATTAGCATATTTCATCCGACCAATAAAAGAAAAGTGTTTTTAATACAAAAAAAGTCAACCTTCAAATAATTATGTTCAGTTATGCACTCAATACTTGGTCGGGAATCCTTTTGCAGAAATGACTGCTTCAATGCGGCGTGGCATGGAGGCAAATCAGCCTGTGGCACTGCTGAGGTGTTATGGAGGCCCAGGATGCTTCGATAGCGGCCTTAAGCTCATCCAGAGTGTTGGGTCTTGCGTCTCTCAACTTTCTCTTCCCAATATCCCACAGATTCTCTATGGGGTTTAGGTCAGGAGAGTTGGCAGGCCAATTAAGCACAGTAATACCATGGTCAGTAAACCATTTACCAGTGGTTTTGGCACTGTGAGCAGGTGCCAGTTTGTGCTGAAAAATGAAATCTTCATCTCCATAAAGCTTTTCAGCAGATAGAAGCATAAAGTGCTCCAAAATCTCCTGATAGCTAGCTGCATTGTCCCTGCCCTTGATAAAACACAGTGGACCAACACCAGCAGCTGACATGGCACCCCAGACCATCACTGACTGTGGGTACTTGACACTGGACTTCAGGCATTTTGGCATTTCCCTCTCCCCAGTCTTCCTCCAGACTCTGGCACCTTGATTTCCGAATGACATGCAACAGTCCAGTGCTGCTTCTCTGTAGCCCAGGTCAGGCGCTTCTGCCACTGTTTCTGGTTCAAAAGTGGCTTGACCTGGGGAATGCGGCACCTGTAGCCCATTTCCTGCACACGCCTGTACACGGTAGCTCTGGATGTTTCTACTCCAGACTCAGTCCACTGCTTCCGCAGGTCCCCCAAGGTCTGGAATCGGTCCTTCTCCACAATCTTCCTCAGGGTCCGGTCACCTCTTCTCGTTGTGCAGCGTTTTCTGCCACACTTTTTCCTTCCCACAGACTTCCCACTGAGGTGCCTTGATACAGCACTCTGGGAACAGCCTATTCGTTCAGAAATTTCTTTCTGTGTCTTACCCTCTTGCTTGAGGATGTCAATGATGGCCTTCTGGACAGCAGTCAGGTCAGCAGTCTTACCCATGATTGCGATTTTGAGTAATGAACCAGGCTGGGAGTTTTTAAAAGCCTCAGGAATCTTTTGCAGGTGTTTAGAGTTAATTAGTTGATTCCGATGATTAGGTTAATAGCTCGTTTAGAGAACCTTTTCATGATATGCTAATTTTTTGAGATAGGAATTTGGGGTTTTCATGAGCTGTATGCCAAAATCATCAATATTAAAACAATAAAAGGCTTGAACTACTTCAGTTGGTGTGTAATGAATCTAAAATATATGAAAGTCTAATGTTTATCAGTACATTACAGAAAATAATGAACTTTATCACAATATGCTAATTTTTTTAGAAGGACCTGTAATCACTTACGCAGGTTCTGAGAGTATGGAAATGTTATTCCTTTCCTTGCTGCCCCCAAGAGTTTTGCTTTTGGATATAACAGGGAGAAGGTATAAGAGAAGAGAACTACAACTCCCAGCATGTCCACGCAAAGCTCTCCACCCTCATGTCAGATGAGGTCATCACAGATCTTTCCTCACCACTTATCCCCTCTGCTGCTGCTGAGCTACGTCCCCTCCTGCCCTGATTACATGATGGTGATGTCATCACAAGTCCTACAGCTCTTTCGTAGCACTACCAGTGATGGCTAACTTCCGGCACTCCAGCTGTGGTGAAACTACGACGCCCAGCATGCTCCATTCATTTCTATAGAGTTCTGAGAACAGCCAAGCAGTTGTGCATCTTGGAGGTTGTAGTTTTGCCACAACTGGGGTGCCGGAGATTTGCCATCACAGCACTATACCATCTCAGCCTGCGTGGGATCTCTTCAGTCCCTGCTGCCCATGCCATTATCAAATTAAAATATTTGATAATATGAAAAAAAAAAAATAATAATCTAATGCATTAAAAAGGCTAAATTAATCAAATTCATTAAATTAATCTCATAGCTGTAAAAGACTCCAGGGTACTGTAATTTTTTACAGTAAATGGGTCTCCCATTATATGTAACTTTATTTTATTGAATCCGCAGCTAAAGAGTTAAATATCAATACATAAAGAAAAAACTTTAGGTACAACCTAGCATGCTTGAACATATGGTAACCAATGAGGATGTATCAGAGAACATATAAGCAATATGAGGATAGAATCCGCCCTTTCTTTAGCTGCGCCCGCAGCGATAACAGCTCAGTGAAAATTTTCTTGTTATATTAATTATATCATGCTATTATATTTGCTCATTGTCCTTATTTTCTATATTCACTCCTTGTTTCTTACCCCCTTATGAATTAACTTGTGTTTTTTTCATCTTTTTTACTTAACATATGTGTCCTAATTTTCCTTTCCGACGTTGGTTGGTTGTCAGCCTTCATCTCCTGCCCGTTCCAGTCAGTGCGAGCGCTGCTCTCAGACTGGATGGACATTGTTAATCTGCTGTGTAGAAAGATTTTTACCTCACAGGTTTCCTCATAATTTACTCTCTGTAGCCATATTAGTGACTGCTCTCTCTATATACAGTCAGGTCCATAAATCTACATAGACACAATTGTTACATTTTTGGCTCTATACACCACCACTATGGATTTGAAATGAAACAAACAAGATATGCTTTAACTGCAGACTGTAAGCTTTAATTTGAGGGTATTTACACCCAAATCAGGTGAACCGTGTAGGAATTACAACAGTTTGAATACATGCCTCCCACTTGTTAAGGGACCAAAAGTAATGGGACAATTGGCTTCCCAGCTGTTCCGTGGCCAGGTGTGTGTTATTCCCTCATTATCCCAATTACAATGATCCAGAGTTCATTTCAAGTGTGCAATTTGCATTTGGAATCTGTTGCTGTCAACTCTCAAGATGAGATCCAAAGAGCTGTCACTATCAGTGAAGCAAGCTATCATTGGGCTGAAAAAACAAAATAAACCCATCAGAGAGATAGCAAAAACATTAGGCCAGGCCAAAAGAACTGTTTGGAACATTCTTGAAAAGAAGGAACGCAGGAAAATTAGGACACCTATGTTAAGTAAGAAAGATGAGAAAAGATGGTGAGCTCAGCAACACCAAAAGACCTGGAAAACCACAAAAAACTACTGTGGCGGATGACCAAATAATCCCTCGTGAAGAAAACACCCTTCACAACAGTTGGCCAGATCAAGAACACTCTCCAGGAGGTAGGTGTATGTGTGTCAAAGTCAACAATCAAGAGAAAACTTCACCAGAGTGAATACAGAGGGTTCACCACAAGATGTAAAATATTGGTGAGCATGAAAAACAGGAAAGCCAGATTAGAGTTTGCCAAACGACATCTAAAAAAGCCTTCACAGTTCTGGAACAAAATACTATGGACAGATGAGACCAAGCTCAACTTGTCCCAGAGTGCTGGGAAGAGAAGAGTATGGAGAAGGAAAGGAACTGCTCATGATCCTAAGCATACCACCTCATCAGTGAAGAGTGGTGGTGGTAGTGTCATGGCGTGGGCATGTATGGCTGCCTATAGAACTGGTTCTCTTGTATTTATTGATGATGTGACTGTTGACAAAAGCAGCAGGATAAATTCTGAAGTGTTTTGGGCAATATTATCTGCTCATATTCAGCCAAATGCTTCAGAACTCATTGGACGGCGCTTCACAGTGCAGATGGACAATGACCCAAAGCATACTGCAAAAGCAACCAAGGAGTTTTTTAAGGGAAAGAAGTGGAATGTTATGCAATGGCCAAGTCAATCACCTGATCTGAATCCTATTGAGCATGCATTTCACTTGCTGAAGACAAAATTTAAGGGAAAATGCCCCAAGAACAAGCAGGAACTGAAGACCGTTGCAGTGCAGGCCTGGCAGAGCATCACCAGGGATGAAACCCAGCGTCTGGTAATGTCTATGCGTTCCAGACTTCAGGCTGTAATTGACTGCAAAGGATTTGAAACCAAGTATTAAAAAGTGAAAGTTTGATGTAGGGATCGACCGATATTGATTTTTTAGGGCCGATACCGATACCGATAATTTGTGAACTTTCAGGCCGATAGCCGATAATTTATACCGATATTCTGGGAATTTTCATTTTTGAAAAAAAAATAAAAAATTCCCACAAATCTGCTGAAAATTAATGTTTATTGTTAATGTGTATTTTTTTTTTTGTAAATCTTTCTTTTTCATTTATATTTAATATTTTGGTGTTTTTATTATTTTTTTGTAACTTTTTTTTTTTTTAACTAACTTTTAGCCCCCTTAGGGACTAGAACCCTTGTCCTATTCACCCTGATAGAGATCTATCAGGGTGAATAGGAGCTCACACTGGGGCTCCGATCGGAGGAGCAAGGGAGAGGGGATCCTGTGGAGGGGCGCACTGCGACTGGGGTGGGGGGGCCCTATGCGCCACCACTGGGGGGGGGGGGGCGCACTGCGCCACCAATGTCTGATACTGGGGGGCGCACTGTGCCACCAATGAAGCTTATTCTCTCATTTATTCATATACAGGAGGCGGGAGCTGGCTGCAGGATCACATAGCCGGCTCCCGACCTCTATGAGCAGTAGCTGCGATCCGCGGCACCTGAGGAGTTAACTACCGCAGATCGCAGCTACAGCAACATAGAGGCCGGGAGCCGGCTATGTGATCCTGCAGCTCCCGCCTCCTGTATATGAATGAATGATAGATTAATCTTCATTGGTGGCGCAGTGGCCATAGCTCCTCCCCTCCTCCTGTCCCCTGTCCTTACATTGGCGGCAGCAGCAGCACAGGGGGAGGAGACACTGCTTCCTTCTCCCCTGTGCTGCTAAGGGGAACACGGAGAGCGCTGTCAGCAGCGCGATCTGTGTTCCCCATACACTATCGGAATATCGGCAAAATAAATGCCGATACCGATAGTGTTCAAAATCCTGAATATCGGCCGATAATATCGGTAAATCCGATAATCGGTCGATCCCTAGTTTGATGTATGATTTTTATTCTGTCCTATTACTTTTGGTCCCTTAACAAGTGGGAGGCACATATGCAAACTGTTGTAATTCCTACACTGGTCACCTGATTTGGATGAAAATGCTCTCAAAAGCTAAAGCTGACAGTCTGCAGTTAAAGTACTTCTTGTTCGTTTCATTTCAAATCCATTGTGGTGGTGTATAGAGCCAAAAATGTTAGAATTGTGTCTGTCCCAATATTTATGGACCTGACTGTATATTATATAGTATATAATAATTCTGCCTTTGAATACCTCATCTGAGGAAAATACTTTTGATATATATACATATACAGTATGTGTATCCACCTGACTTCTCCACAACGCAACTGATGGTCTCAACCCCATTTATAAGGCAAGAAATCCCACTTATTAAATCTGACAGGGCACACCTGTGAAGTGAAAACCATTGCAGATGACTACCTCTTGAAGCTCATCAAGAGTGTGCAAAGCAGTAATCAAAGCAAAAGGTGGCTACTTTGAAGAACCTAGAATGACATATTTTCAGTTGTTTCACACTTTTTGTGTTATGTATATAATTCCACATGTGTTGATTAATAGTTTTGATTCCTTCCGTGTGAATCTACAATTTTCATAGTCATGAAAATAAAGAAAAGGTGTGTCCAAACTTTTGGTCTGTACTGTGTGTGTGTGTGTGTGTGTATGTATATGTGTGTGTGTGAAAATATATATATATATATATATATATATATATATGTATGAAGAAAAGAACGCAGCACTCCAATTGATAGTGAAAAGTGGACGGTTTATTCACTCATCAGCTCAGCTGAGCTGATGAGTGAATAAACCGTCCACTTTTCACTATCAATTGGAGTGCTGCCTTCTTTTCTTCATACTATCTACATTTGGGATCTTGGTCACAGGTCTCGTTGGAGGATTTTTTGCACCCACACACTTTTTTTGTGTGCTGCTTCCCTTTCTTCTATTTTCTATATATATATATATATATATATATATATATATATATATAAATTATACACACACACAATGTGAGGGGTAGCTTTCTTTTAGGGGATCATTCACACCGATTCGCCTTCAGGACACTAGGTTTCAGGTCCAAACAGTGCATTTATTGTGATACACCAGCTCAAGCAAAATTACTAAAATAATAAGCACTCACTGTCCAGGCTCTAACTAAACATAACATTCCTGACTCACCTAAGTCTCTGTTCACACCCTGTGAACACATGCAGCTTTCTCAGCCAATGTCCCACAGCTTCCTGGCTGTACAGAGCACAGTACACCGACCGTCTCCAGTCCAGTGTCTCTTGGGGAATAGTGGTCTCTCAGCCCTCCCGGCTTGGACCACACAGAGCCGCAAGGCCTTTGTCCACAGGTAACACACTCCCCCAAAGTTTAGGCTAGCGCCTAGCCTTGTGGCCCCTCAGCCCACATGGCTGAGACCACTCACACAGAGCCCCACCAGGACTCTGCTTCACCAAACACTCCAGAGTAAGCCACACCCAAGATCCAGTAGCAGGATTAAATAGGATCCCTGGACATGAGCATGCCCTAAGTCCCGGACTGGAGTATGGGGAACAGGCACCCACCCAACACATTGCCTATTCCCAGTAAAAGCTCGCCCTGAAATAGCTGAACCAGCTACATTATCTATATGGTGTCCCCCAACTACTTTAGTGGACACCTGAACTAGGGCTTTTACTCCACCAAGGCTGGGCCCCTTGGTGACACGCTCCCAGTGCACACAACATTCCTTTTATCCTGCTTCCCCGTGACTTTACTGTACACCTCAATGTTCACATTGCCACAATAAATATATATATATTTAGAGAGAGAGAGAGAGAGAGAGGGGGGAAAAAAAAGTCCAGTGGGAGCACCAGCCAAAGCGTGGATGCGTGGTCCAACGTAGGGTAGCGGCAATCCCCAGTAGTGTAGGAAAAAAAGTAGGACTGCACTCTGGAATAGTGATAAAAAGCAAACTGAAGTTTATTCACCCATAATATGGCAAGTCTTGCGACGTTTCGGCTCACAAGAGCCTTTCTCAAGCCTAGAAAGGCTCTTGTGAGCCGAAACGTCGCAAGACTTGCCATAATATGGGTGAATAAACTTCAGTTTGCTTTTTATCACTATTCCAGAGTGCAGTCCTACTTCTTCATATATATATATATATATATATATATATATATATATAGTGACGGTATGCGAGGTGAGGTGGTGGATGATAGGTATGTTTCACCTCGCATGCGCTCTGTTGTCAGGGACTGAACCGGAATCCGGCCCGGGTTTTTCCAGCCTCTGTGGCTGGCTTGGTTCCGGTCCAGAGATTATGGTCCACTGGAGTTCACCTCCAGGTGGACTTTAAATAAACAGGAAGAGAGCACAACAGGTCTCTCCTGTGCTGAGTCTCAGGTCTGTAACCTGTGTTGCTGAAGAGAGAGCTATGTTTGGATGCGGGAAAAACAAAAGGTTTGCTTTACCATTTGTGTTGTGGATGTTGGGGAGCAGCCCCACACCGTATAGTCAGGACACGACTGTATAGCTTAGCGCCGGACGGCAAGGATTTACTTTGTTTTGTTTGTTTTCTGCTGTGCAAACCTGTGTGCCTAAATAAACCTGGCAACAAGCCAGATTTTCAAGGAAACTGCCTGCTTACGGACTGTCTGTTCAGAAAAAGGTGATCCCCACGAGCTAATCTCCCACACGTGGTGGACTCAGCGGGCATTTTCTGAAAATGGAGGAAATGTTAAAGGCCCTGCTACAGGCCAATGCCGCTCAGCGGGAATCCAACCGCCAAGTCGCAGAGGCCGCTGCAGCACAACAGGCCGCCCAACAGGAGATGAACCGACAGTTTGCAGAGGCTCTTGTGGAACTGAAAAAGGGGTTCGCACCTCCTGCGCCAGGGGAACCAAAATTGGTACGTGCTTCCTACCACCTACAGAAGATGACACCTACTGATGATGTTGAGGCCTACCTTGCGACTTTTGAGAGAGTTGCTGTCCGCGAGGAGTGGCCAAAAGAACAGTGGGCGGGTCTAGTGGCCCCGTTCTTGACCGGGGAACCTCAAAAGGCGTACTTTGATCTCGAACCGGAGAAGGCCCAGGACTATGAGACACTGAAGACGGAGATACTTGCACGCTTGGGTGTCACCATGGCAGTCCGAGCCCAGCGTGTGCATCAGTGGAGTTACTCCAGCAGCAAGCCACCTCGTTCTCAAATGTTTGACCTGATCCATCTCACCAGGAAGTGGTTGCAGCCAGAGACCTTGACCGGCCCTCAGATCGTGGAGCGGGTAGTAATGGACCGGTACCTGCGTGCGCTCCCTGCAACACTGAAGAAGTGGGTCGGACAGGGGGACCCCAACACTGCAACCCAGTTGGTGGACCTAGTGGAGAGGAACCTTGCTTCTGAGGACTTGCTGCATCCGTCTATGCCCCACCGTGGAGCGTCTTGGGACGCAAGATCACCCCTAGGATCTGGTAAGACTGTTCCAGGGTTCAAAAGCAGGGGTAATGTTAAGACTGATTTTGCAGCTAATGAGACTGTGGGTCCTAGACCTGGAGACTGGCCAAAAAAGCCAGGAAGGTCTTTGGGACCCTTCAAAGGACTGGGGGTAGAGCACATACAGTGTTATCGGTGCCATGCATTTGGGCATATTGCTGCAAACTGTCCTTTAAATGATGAACCTATGCAGTGTGACTATGCTTACAGGAAAAGACACATTTCTCTTTTTGCACAGGTCGCGTGTACTGCAGCATGTTCGAGTCACACCGAGATACAAATGTGTGCTATTTCTGTGGATGGAAAACCACTCACAGCCCTGCTAGACTCGGGTAGTGTGGTGACACTAATCAGGAAGGATTGTGTAAACCCCAGCAAACTACACCCCAGTACTATCGGGGTCATTTGCATTCATGGGGACACACGGGACTACCAGACAGCAGTGGTTGAGGTTGATACCCCTTGGGGCAGTGTGACACATTCAGTCGGGGTGGTGCCGTCGCTGCTTCATGAAGCGTTAGTGGGGAGAGATTTTCCCCATTTTTGGAGCTTATGGGAAGGCAAGGGGAGACTGGTAGATAGAGCTCCCCCTGCTGGGGAAGCACGGGAGCTTTCGCCAGATCCTTTTTTCCAAAGGGAAGGGGACGTTGTTGAAGAAGCAGGAGATCCTCTTCCTTTCCCTGTCCTGGCTGGGGAGCCGGAGGACCGGGAAGCTAGCCCTCAGTTCGAGTGTAATGAACAGGAGAACATCTCTGACCCTGACAGTGAGAGTAGTCCAAATGTTATGCCAGATTTAGTAGTCAGGAGAGAGGATTTCTGTACCGAACAACTGCGAGATGTCACCCTCATTAGAGCTAGGGAAAATGTTAAGATGGTGGATGGGGAACCTAACTGGGTGGTGTCCTTCCCCTACATGGCCCTCAACAACAATTTACTGTATCAGGTGATAAAACGTGGAGAAGACGAGGTCGAACAGTTACTGGTTCCCAAACCCTTCCGCAGGGTCGTACTAGACCTGGCACATAGTCACGTGATGGGGGGACATCTCGGCGTTGAAAAGACCAGGGAGAGAATCGCCCAGAGATTTTTCTGGCCAGGGTTGCATGCAGATGTCAGGCAGTACTGTGGGTCGTGCCCCGAGTGCCAATTGTCAGCCAATTGTCAGCACCGGCACCCCATTTTCGCAGTCCCCTGGTCGCTCTACCAATAATTGAGGTCCCTTTTGAACGGATTGGCATGGACCTGGTGGGGCCAGTGGTGAAGTCTGCCCGGGGTCACCAGCATATTCTGGTAATCCTGGACTATGCGACACGCTACCCTGAGGCCATCCCCTTGCGTAACACCTCCGCTAAGACTATCGCCAAGGAGTTAGTCCAGGTGTTTAGTCGAGTCGGGATCCCAAAGGAGATCTTAACCGATCAAGGCACCCCATTTATGTCCAGGGTCACCAAGGAACTGTGTAAAGTATATAAAATTTCCCATCTCCGCACCTCTGTCTACCACCCCCAAACGGATGGACTTGTGGAGCGATTTAATAAAACGCTGAAAAGTATGTTGAAAAAGGTGGTTGACAGAGATGGGAAAAATTGGGATTTTTTGCTACCATATCTCATGTTTGCCATACGCGAGGTTCCGCAGGTGTCCACAGGTTATTCCCCCTTTGAGCTTGTGTATGGTAGACATCCCAGGGGGCTGCTAGATGTCGCTAAAGAAACATGGGAAGGAGAGGCCACCCCGTATCGAAGCGTCATAGAGCATGTCTCCTTGATGCAGGATCGAATCGCAGCTGTCTTGCCCCTGGTTCGTGAACATATGGAGCGAGCCCAGGAGGCCCAGAGGAGGGTCTACAATCGGGGTGCCAAGGTCCGTACTTTCAGCCCCGGGGACCGAGTGTTGGTACTGGTTCCCACGGTTGAAAGCAAGTTCCTGGCTAAGTGGCAGGGCCCCTTTGAGGTGGTTGAAAAAGTAGGAGAGGTAAACTACAGGGTCTACCAACACGGGAAACGGAAGCCACAACAGATTTATCATGTAAATCTCTTAAAACCCTGGAAGGACAGAGAGACTTTGTTGGCCACGTCTCTGGCCGCAACAGTCCGGCGACCGGTGATCCCTGACGTCCCCATAACGGAGTCCCTATCCCTGGTGCAACAAAGTGACGTTAGGGCGTTTTTGTACAAAAATAGAGACTTTTTCTCCCCCTTACCCGGACGAA